>NC_086451.1:277507374-278122109 GCF_028390025.1 Pseudophryne corroboree | reverse complement strand
AATAATTGTAACATTGTAGCCACCTAAGGATCCAGACAATTGTGGCTGTCTGTTTTAAGTACAAATATATGTTTTTATATGAGAATTAAAACTATGCTTCACTATATTCTCTTCCCCTTTTCTTTCCTTTTTTGGGGAACCTTGTATACATACAGTACATGAGGAATTGAGGACCAATCTACCAATAAGGATACAGTGACCTCTTTATGTATATGATTGGAGTGTTATGAAAGCACTGGCATATTTATAATGAATGTAGTGTGTGTGGTGCACTCGGGTCCTTGACTCCAGGGTGGGTCCCACACCGCACACGCTGCACTCATTATTTGAATATACTCATCCCCCAGAGTCCCTCACTGACATCAGAGCACTCTTAAATCACCATGAAAATTGCACTTTGGCCATTTTCATGGAATTCTGTGCATGCACAGTATAGAAATCACTGGGAAAATGGCCGTTGTACCATTTTCCCAGAGATTTGTACATGTGCAGTAGAGTCTGAGCTCTCTAGCACTCAGAATCTTAGAGCAGCCGGCAGATAGCAGGGGGCCTGAACAGGGGAGGCTGCACCCAGGCCCCCTCCTCTTTTAAAGCACCCTTGTATATAAGTGAATGTCATTCCTTTGATATGCATTAGTTGGTGAAGGGCTGAAAGTACCTTCTTATGACACATCACATAATACAGCTGCTTATGTGTGCACTAAATAACCTTTAAAATGTGTAAACTATAAACTTTTGAAATTGGCATTCTAATCCAAAGCCTGCAAGCAGAGCTGTCCCTAACCAATATGGGCCCTCATTCCGAGTTGTTCGCTCGCAAGCTGCTTTTAGCAGCATTGCACACGCTAAGCCGCCGCCTACTGGGAGTGAATCTTAGCTTAGCAAAATTGCGAACGAAAGATTTGCAATATTGCAAAAAGACTTCTCTGTGCAGTTTCTGAGTAGCTCGAGACTTACTCTTCCAGTGCGATCAGTTCAGTGCTTATCGTTCCTGGTTTGACGTCACAAACACACCCAGCGTTCGCCCATTTCTGCAGCCACTCCCGCGTTTTTCCCAGAAACGGTAGCGTTTTTTCAAACACTCCCATAAAACGGCCTGTTTCCGCCCAGAAACACCCACTTCCTGTCAATCACATTACGATCACCAGAACGAAGAAAAAACCTCGTAATGCCGTGAGTAAAATACCTAACTGCATAGCAAATTTACTTGGCGCAGTCGCACTGCGGACATTGCGCATGCACATTAGCGACTAATCGCTCCGTTGTGGAAAAAAAATAAGAATTTACTCACCGGTAATTCTATTTCTCGTAGTCCGTAGTGGATGCTGGGAACTCCGTAAGGACCATGGGGAATAGACAGGCTCCGCAGGAGACTGGGCACACTAAAAGAAAGATTAGGTACTATCTGGTGTGCACTGGCTCCTCCCTCTATGCCCCTCCTCCAGACCTCAGTTAAGGAAACTGTGCCCGGAAGAGCTGACATTACAAGGAAAGGATTTGGAATCCAGGGTAAGACTCATACCAGCCACACCAATCACACCGTACAACTCGTGATAACTATACCCAGTTAACAGTATGAACAAAAAACTGAGCCTCATTCAAAAGATGGCTCATAACAATAACCCTTAAGTTAAGCAATAACTATATACATGTATTGCAGAGAGTCCGCACTTGGGACGGGCGCCCAGCATCCACTACGGACTACGAGAAATAGAATTACCAGTGAGTAAATTCTTATTTTCTCTGACGTCCTAGTGGATGCTGGGAACTCCGTAAGGACCATGGGGATTATACCAAAGCTTCCAAACAGGCGGGAGAGTGCGGATGACTCTGCAGTAACGAACGAGCAAACTCAAGGTCCTCCTCAGCCAGGGTATCAAACTTGTAAAATTTTGCAAATGTGTTTGAACCCGACCAAGTAGCAGCTCGGCAAAGCTGTAATGCCAAGACCCCTCGGGCAACCGCCCAAGAAAGAGCCCACCTTCCTTGTGGAATGGGCTTTTACTGATTTAGGATGCGGCAGTCCAGCCGCAGAATGTGCCAGCTGAATCGTGCTACAGATCCAGCGAGCAATAGTCTGCATTGAAGCAGGAGCACCCAGCTTGTTGGGTGCATGCAGGATAAATAGCAAGTCAGTTTTTCTGACTCTAGCCGTCCTGGAAACATACATTTTCAGGGCCCGGACTACGTCCAGCAACTTGGAGTCCTCCAAGTCCCTAGTAGCCGCAGGCACCACCATAGGTTGGTTCAAATGAAACGATGATACCACCTTAGGCAGAAATTGGGGACAAGTCCTCAATTCTGCCCTTTCCATATGGAAGATCAGATATGGGCTCTTACATGACAAAGCCGCCAATTCTGACACACGCCTTGTCGAAGCTAAGGCCAAAAGCATGACCACTTTTCACGTGAGATATTTTAGCTCCACGGTCTTAAGTGGCTCAAACCAGTGGGATTTTAGGAATCCAACACAACGTTAAGATCCCAAGGTGCCACTGGTGGCACAAAAGGAGGCTGAATATGCAGCACCCCTGTAACAACGTCTGAACTTCAGGCAGTGAAGCCAGTTCTTTTTGAGAGAAAAAGGGATAGGGTCGAAATCTTGACCCTTATGGATCCTAATTTTAGGCCCATAGTCACTCCTGACTGTAGGAAGTGCAGGAATCAACCCCGCTGGAATTCCTCTATAGGGCCTTCCCGGCCACACACCAAACAACCTATTTTCACCATATACAGTGAAAAAGTCTTGCCATCACGTCTTTCCTAGCCTTTATCAGCGTAGAAATAACTGCATCCGGAATGCCCTTTTCCGCTAGGATCCGGCGTTCAACCGCCATGCCGTCTAACGCAGCCGCGGTAAGTCTTGGAACAGACAGGGCCCCTGTTGCAACATGTCCTGTCTGAGAGGCAGAGGCCATGGGTCCTCTGAGAGCATTTCTTGCAGTTCCGGGTACCGAGTCCTTCTTGGCCAATCCGGAGCAAAGAATATTGTTCACACTCCTCCTTTTATTACAATACTCAGCCCTTGGGTCTGAGAGGAAGAGGAGGGAATACATAGACCGGCTGGAACACCCACGGTGTTACTAGTGCGACCACAGCTATCGCCTGAAAGTCCCTTGACCCAGCATAAAACCTTTGTTATCTTTTTATTGATGTGGGACGCCATCTAGTCCACCTGAGGCAGTTCCCATCAATTTGCAAAACTGCGTGAAGACTTCCTGATGAAGTCACCACTTTCCCGGGTGGAGGTCGTGCCTGCTGAGGAAGTCTGCTTCCCAGTTGTCCACTCCCGGAATGAACACTGCTGACAGTGCGCTTACTTGATTCTCCGCCCAGCGAAGAATTCTGGTGGCTTCTACCCTCGCCACCCTGCTCCTTGTGCCGCCTTGGCGGTTTACATGAGCTCCTGCGGTCTGACTGGATCAGAACCGGTTGGTCGCGAAGCAGGAACTCCGCTTGACTTAGGGCGTTGTATATGGCCCTTAGTTCCAGGATATTGATGTGAAGGCAAGTCTGTTGGCTTGACCACAAACCTTGGAATTTTCTTCCCTGTGTAACTGCCCCCACCCTCGGAGGCTTGCATCCGTGGTAACCAGGACCCAGTCCTGAATGCCGAATCTGCGGCCCTCGAGAAGGTGAGCACTCCGCAGCCACCACAGGAGAGACACCCTGGCCCTGGGGGATAGGGTGATTAACCTATGCATCTGAAGATGTGATCCGGACCACTTGTCCAGTAAGTTCCATTGTCCTTGCATGGAACCAGCCGAAGGGGATGGCCTTTCATGATGCCACCATCCTTCCCAGGACTCGAGTGCAGTGATGCACTGACACCTGTTTTGTTTTTCAATAGATTCCTGACCAGTGTCATGAGCTCCTGAGCTCTCTCTATCGGGAGATAAACCCTTTTCTGGTCTGTGTCTAGGATCATGCCTAGGCGAGGCAGATGAGCTGTAGGAACCAACTGCGACTTCGGAATATATAGAATCCAGTCGTGTTGCCGTTTCACTTCCAGAGAAAGTGATACGCTGTCCAGCAACTGCTCTCTTGATCTCGCTTTTATGAGGAGATCATCCAAGTATGTGATAATAGTGACACCTTGCTTCCGCAGGAGCACCATCATATCCGCCATTACCTTGGTGAAATTGGTAATGACAATCCCGTACCGCAATTCTGAGGTACGCCTGATGAGGTGGATAAATGGGGACCTGAAGGTATGCATCCCTTATGTCCCGATTCATGATAAAGTCTCCCCCTTTTCAGGCTTGCAATGACCGCTCTTAGCGATTCCAGCTTGAACTTGAACCTTTTCAGGTATATGTTCAGGGATTTTAATTCAATATGGGTCTAACTGAACCGTCTGGTTTCGGGATTACAACATGGTCGAATAATAACACCCTCTTGTTGAAGGAGGGGACCCTTGACCACCACCTGTTGAAGATACAATTTGCGAATTGCAGTTAACACTGGCTCCCTCTCTTGGGGGGAAGCCCGCCGGGTCATCGGTGAGGGGGCATCTTCTCACAGTCCAGCCTGTATCCCTGCGACACAATTTCTATTGCCCAGGGATCTAACAGGGAGTGAACCCACTTGTGGCTGAACTTACGAAGGCGTGTCCCCACCGGGCCTAGCTCCACCTGTGGAGCCCCAGCGACATGCGGTGGATTTTTGTAGAGGCCGGGGAGGACTTCTGTTCCTGGGGACTAGCTGTGTTGTACAGCTTCTTTCCTCTGCCCCCGGCTCTGACAAGAAAGGACGCACCTCAGACTTTCTTGTTTCTTTATTCAAAAAGCTGCATTTAATAATGTCGTGCTTTCCTAGGCTGTGCAGGAATATAGGGCAACTAGCAGAATTACCAACTATAGCTGTGGAGACCAGGCCCGAGAACCTTTCTCCACACAATCCTCAGCCTTCCATATGCCTCTTAAGTCGGCATCATCTGTCCAATGTATATTCTACAGGACACGTCAAGCAGAAATCGACATAGCTTTGACTCTAGGACCCAGTATACTCATGTCCCTTTGGGCATGCTTTATAATTATATATCTATCACTTAAGACAGCATCTTAATATATTTATATCTATATGCATACTAGGGTCTCAATCTCTGCTGATAAGGTACCTGTCCACGCTGCCACAGCGCTATAAACCCATGCCGACACAATCGCCGGTCTGGGTAGTATACTAGAATGTGCACACTATCTGCAGGATCCCTGAGAATAGCTAGTGCAAACAGGACACCCAAGGGGAAGATTCCCAACACATCCTGGCCCTAGTGGGGAAAGGATACAGCCTGAGAACTCTCTTATGGGAAGCTGCCGTCTCTTGTCTGGAGATTCCCGCTCTTTTTCCTCATGAGAGGAGGGAAATTTACCTCAGCATTCTTCCCCTTAACATGTGTACTCTCGTGTCAGGGACAGATGAGTCATCAGTGATATGCAAATCATCTTTTATTCCAATAATCATATATTGAATATCTTTTAGCCCTCTTGGCTGTAACTTTGCATTATCATAGTCGACAGTGGAGTTAAACTCCGTGTCGATACCAGTGTTTGTTATTTTGTACAGTGAGCATAGAGAGACTCTGAAGGTCTCTGTGACATAGGGACAGACCAGGGTAGATTTCCTTTCTGTTCCCTAACCTTTTGTGCAATAATTTTACCTCAGCACTTACACATATCCAAACAGGTGTCGGCGCTGTCGACGGAGACACCCTCCCACACACATATCCGCTCTATCACCTCCTTAGAGGAGCCTTTTACCTCAGACATGTCGACACACGTGTACCGACACACCACACACACAGGGGATGCTCTATTTGAAGACAGTTTCCCCACCAGGCCCTTTGGAGAGACAGAGAGAGAGTATGCCAGCACACACCCCAGCGCTATATAACCCAGGGATTACACTACAACTCAGTGTTTACCCAGTAGCTGCTGTATATACAAATTTTGCGCCTAAATTTATGTGCCCCCCCCTCTCTTTTCACCCTTTGTGTACCAGGATACTGCAGGGGAAAGCCTGGGGAGCTTCCTTCCAGCTGAGCTGTGAAGAGAAAATGGCGCCGGTGTGCTGAGGAAGAAGGCTCGGC
Source organism: Pseudophryne corroboree (assembly GCF_028390025.1). Lineage (NCBI taxonomy): Eukaryota > Metazoa > Chordata > Amphibia > Anura > Myobatrachidae > Pseudophryne > Pseudophryne corroboree. Next base: position 278,116,021 of record NC_086451.1, on the reverse strand, counting down.
CCCCTCAGCGGCGGGCTTCTGTCCTTTTATGTACTTTAATGGCGGGGTTTTTACACATATACAGTACTAGACTGTATTATGTGTGTTTTTATTGCCAAAAGGTAATCTAATTGCAGCCCAGGGCGCCCCCCCCCCCCCCCAGCGCCCTGCACCCACCAGTGACCGGAGCGTGTGGTGTGCTGTGGGAGCAATGGCGCACAGCTGCAGTGCTGTGCGCTACCTTACTGAATTCAGCCACTGATTTTCTCCTGGTTCTTCCGTCTTCTGGCTCTGCAAGGAGGACGGCGGCGCGGCTCCGGGAACGGACGATCTAGGTCGGGCCCTGTGTTCGATCCCTCTGGAGCTAATGGTGTCCAGTAGCCTTAGAAGCACAAGCTAGCTGCAAGCAGGTAGGTTTGCTTCTCTCCCCTTAGTCCCTCGTAGCAGTGAGTCTGTTGCCAGCAGATCTCACTGAAAATAAAAAACCTAACAAATACTTTCTTTTCTAGCAAGCTCAGGAGAGCCCACTAGGTGCATCCAGCTCTGGTCGGGCACAGATTCTAACTGAGGTCTGGAGGAGGGGCATAGAGGGAGGAGCCAGTGCACACCAGATAGTACCTAATCTTTCTTTTAGTGTGCCCAGTCTCCTGCGGAGCCCGTCTATTCCCCATGGTCCTTACGGAGTTCCCAGCATCCACTAGGACGTCAGAGAAAATAACGAGCGAACAACTCGGAATGACCACCAGGATGCGCTAGGCAACACTTTGGCTGGAGCACCCTGGTACCACCGCTAGTTCTGCCTCTGACCATGCACCCCTTTCCCAGCACCATCACCCCTCACCCATAGCAGGCCTCATTTTGGTGCTCCTACCCCCTATATTTTAAATAGGAACACAGTGAACTTTCAGCGCACTGCCCAAAAAGGGGCATGTTCTTGCTGAGAAGGGGCATGGTCACACAATAGTTCCCCCTATTCAAATTACGCCACACAGTAGTGCAACTTTATTCACATTATATCATGTGATAGTGTCCTTTATTTACATTACATTGTATAGTAGTACCATTTTACCTTATATACGTTATTTCTCACAGGGGATCAGTACCGGAATCCCGACCAGCACAATCCCGACAGGGGTGGCGAGTGGAACGCAGCCCCTTGCGAGCTCGCTGCACTCGCCACGCTGCGGGCACGGTGCCTCGCTACGCTCGGCACACTATTTAATTCTCCCTCTATGGGTGTCGTGGACACCCACGGAGGGAGAATATGTCGGGATTGTGCTGGTCGGGATTCCGGTGTCGGTAGTTCGACCGCTGGGATTCCGTCCGGCGGGATCTTGACCGCATCCCGCTCACAGTAGTGGCCCTTATTCACATTACATCACACTGAATTACTCCTTATTTACATTACACCACAACATAATGCTCTTTAATCACATTAGACCACACAGTAGTGCCCTTTCTATACGTTATGCCACACAGTAGAGCACCTTACACACATAATGCTACACATTAGTAATGCCTTTATACACATAATACCTCACAGTAATTCCCCTTACACGTATGACACATTATTAATTTCCTTATAAACATAATGCGCCATACGCATTATGCCAACCTTTATTAATGCACATAATGTCCCTATGCACATAATGACATACATTAGGTCCCTTACACATATGCTGCATGTTATTAATGCCCTTATACACATAATGACACACACAATGCCCTTGCACATATGCCACACATTATTAATGCATTTATACAGATGACACACATAATGCCCCTTACACATAAGCTGAACACTACTGCACAACCAACCCACCTGTACACAGCACTCACATGGCCGCTAACACTGTGACCTCTGCTTGGATACAGATGTGTCCTCATACATCTTGACTCAATACGCCATGCAGAAGGAAATGCCTGGCATGAGTCAGCTGGCAGCTCTAGGCCAGCTCTGCTAATGTCAGGCACATTTTTTGTGACTGTGGCTGTATCTGTATACAAAAGGCTATGTGATTTCTAGGAATACACTGTAATGTAGCATTTCGTATGCAGATACAGCCACAGTCACACACAGAATATAGGCATGTCACATATCATTTTAATCAGCAGAAGCTGCTTGTGCTCCAAGACATTCCACATGCCCTAGGCATTTGCCTAGTTAGCCTATGCCTAGGACTGGCTCTGCCTGCACGATCCTACAGTGGGAGAATTACATTTTGCCTTGTTTTGGGATCCGAGGAAGGCAGGCAGATCCAAGCACTGGCTCGGACCTGCTCAGATCCCAGAAGTTTGGGTGGGCCAAACATGCTCATCTCCAATTTAAATATACTGTTTTTATTAACAACATATGGACCCATATGAACATTGAGCAGTGCACCTGTACACCATTATGTTGACTTTATATATATATATATATATATATATATATATATATACAGTATATATATATATACACACTGTATCTGCATATGAGGTCTGCTGGGGATATTTAATTGTATGTGTAAACATACATACTGTATAGGCAAACACACATATATTTGAGTGCTCCTTATTGTAAGTTCATTACTGCCCCCCCTCCATATGTACTGTATTGTGCTCCAGTGTCTGTGTTTTACAGGTGCAAACCACCCATCAGGCTGTGAGATCTCTACTGTCTATTCATCCTGCAGGAAGCCCCATGGGTTACTTACTGCAGCTAAAAGTTGTTTCCTTTTTTTCCCTTGTAAACGGCATGGTTCCTCTTATAGGCAGCAGCAGCATTACAGTGACACTCCTGTCTGCAGACATGTAGTCAGGTGCTGCTTGCTGATGGAGAAGCTGGGATCCAGAGGCCTGGTGGAGGTGCATCAGGGCTATAAGGAGGGTAGTGGAAGCACCTCTTTGGAGCCATGGATACATATGCCTCCTATGTGACTTCACATGACTTCATGTTACACGTGTCAGCATGGAGGAAGGACAGAAACACTATATAGTACAGCCTGATGGTGGTGGCAGCACCGGATTAGACCAGCAGCAGCAGCAAGCATATTGTAAAAGGAGGAGGCTGCATACAGAGGCATCCTTCAGTTTTTTGCTAGATGAATTAATAGGCGCCTCCCAGAGGCCAGTGCCCTTAGGCAGCCACCTAAAGCTGCCTAATGGTAGAGTCGGCCCTGTTCAGGAGCTGAAACACAAATTTGCACAGGTGATTTTTTTATAGAAATTTTTAAATATTAACAAATGTGTTTTGGCCCTTAAAGTACAACATCAATTTTATTCGATTTTCATCAATTTTAAATTGATCAAATTCGAACTTTACTAAATTTCCATCTATGAAAAATTACTGCAATATATCTGGGATGGATCAAGTCTTGCCCATCTTTAATCTTAGGGTTAAATGGGAGAGTGATAGGAACACAATGCCATAGCTAACATGCAACCCAGCTTATTGCCCTACAGAAATATATTTTACAGAATGTATGAAAAAGTAGCTTAGCATTATTCGTCATAAGTTTATCAAGTGGTGTCCGCATCTTCTCAAGTTCAGGAAACAAAGATTAAGGGTGGCCTTATGGCATGTGTCAAGACATTAAAGCTTAAGTAACAAACCCGCCCTCCATTTATCCTTCTGATTTGTTTTTTAAGAATTGACAATAGACATCCTAAATGTATAACAATTATTACTAGTGGTTTCTCTAATATTTCCAGGCTTTATTTTCCTACCTCTTATTTCAACTATTTCCCTCCTTCCACTGTCTCTCTGTTACTTCTCTGTCTTTACCTCTGTTTCCCTGTATCTCTCTCCACAACACCTCACTTCCCAGGAGAACAGCTCCAAAATCATAATGACTTTAAAACAGATTAAAATGTTAGACTTTGTACCCAGGGGTGGATCCAGGGGCAAGCATGCAGGGCAATCACCCGGAGCACTGCGACCTGAAGGTTCGGCCACATTATCCCCGCGGGCTCCATCATTCTGATGACACTTGCCCGCTCTCGCCAACACCTGCACCATATCCATATCAATTGTGGTGCCAATCAGAGCTCACAGTCCAGCAGCTGCAGCTCCTGATTGGCTGCCAGACTGAAATCTTTGATTGGATCACGAGCCCTGGTCTGTGCTTCTTCTAGAACTGGCCCTGTTTGTTCCCTATAACCCCATTGACTGCTATAGTTAAGTCCATCTCAAGATTGTGTTACTTGTAGTTGTGGAGAGTAAAATGGTAAACAACACAAAGTGTAAAGAAAGAGCAGGAGGATTCAGTGTTTTTTTTTCCACTGTGCATTCTCTGTAGCCAAGCATATACAATTTTGAGCTACTATAAGTTATGTAAAGTCCTACACAGCTCAACTACATGTACACTTGTGGTTCAGTGGGTGCAACTGGGCAACAATGGGGCAATTCAATGTAGACTAAGAGGTTTGAGGATTAGTTGACAGAATTGGAAATAGGGAGGCCAATCCTGGGACGTTTTTTCAATCCCGGGATTCGGGATTGAAAAACGCTCAATCCCGGGATTCCCAGGATCCAGGGATTGCAGTAGGGAGCAGGGAGAGTGGGAGTGGAGGGCAGTGGAAAAGAGTGTAGGGAGCACGGAGGCTGTAGGGAGCAGCGCTGGAGGGTGGCTGTAGTGTAGGGACTAGGGAGCAGTGCTGGAGGGTGGGTGTAGTGTAGGGACTAGGGAGCAGCGCTGGAGGGTGGGTGTAGTGTATGGACTAGGGAGCAGCGCTGGAGGGTGGGTGTAGTGTAGGGACTAGGGAGCAGCACTGGAGGGTGGGTGTAGTGTAGGGACTAGGGAGCAGCTCTGGATGGTGGGTGTAGTGTAGGGACTAGGGAGCAGCACTGGAGGGTGGGTGTAGTGTATGGACTAGGGAGCAGCACTGGAGGGTGGGTGTAGTGAAGGTGCTAGGGAGCCGCGCTGGATAGTTGCTGTAGTGTAGGGACTAGGTAGCAGCGCTGGATAGTTGGTGTAGTGTAGGGACTAGGGAGCAGCGCTGGAGGGTGTAGGAAGCAGAGCAGGAGGGAGGCTGAAGCGAGCACTGCAGTGAGGGAGGTCTGGTGTCAGTAAACCTACACTTATTATTAGACGGGCAGCAGCCATGGACAAGACGCGCTGAGCACGCCGGAGGACTTTCACATTGTAGCGCTGTCCGTCAGCCAGTCAGAACGGGCAGTCCGGCAGCCAATCAGGAGCCGCTGCGGCCGCTTCCCTGATTGGCCGCCGGTCCACCAGCTGTGATTGGCTGGCGGCCGGCGGTACATTTGAAATGCCGCAGCGGTCTGTGTACATGGCTGCCGCTCACCTAATACTGCCGCCCGCCTAATAGTAAGTGTTACTTACACCAACCCTCCCTCGCTGCACATGCGCAATGCAATCCCGTGAATCCCGGGATTGGAGGCTCCAATCCCGGGATTCAAATCCTGGCATTTTTGGGCCTGAATCCCGGGATCCCACCGATCCCGGGATTGGCCTCCCTAATTGGGAATTATTTAGAGGTGAGCATATTCAGAGATGCAATTGATTTAAGATGGACCTCATACTCCAAGGGCAGATTCAACTGCTGGTGGAAAATGGAAAAAAAAAGAGGCACTGGGTTTTTAACCCCACAGCAGCGGGGTTTACTATTCAATTGCAGGACAGAGAAAGGGATGCAGTGATTTCTTACTTCATCTTTTTCATGCAGCTCCAGAGCAAGTCTAATTTTCCTAAAATCGTTATTTTTAGGAAAAATCACTGGGACTTTCTCTGGGACCTCGGTAGTACCTCCCTGAGGACTAATTAAGCAATAGTGAGTTTCCGGGTACAATAATTAGTCAGTAATTAGTCACTTTCAGAATAGGTGTCTTCTTCATCCAGCACCAGGAGTCAGGTCTTCTGCAGCAACAGTAGTGTGTGAGTGCTTTCAAGTGTGTATGAGTATCTGTGAGTATGTGCAAGTATGTGCGAGTGTGTGTGTGTGTGTGTGTGTGTGTGTGTGTCTGTGTGTGTGTGTGTGTGTGTGTGTGTGTGTGTGTGTGTGTGAGAGAGAGAGAGACCTTGGCGTATGTTTGATCCCCCTGTGTGTGACCCCCACCTTCCGGAGCCAGCCATTGGGAGAACTACATCTCCAAGCAGTCCTTTTATCTGCCCATAAACCCCAGAGAATCCCAGCTGCCCTCTTCTCAGAGCAAAGATGCCATACACCAGAGACCCCTAGAGAGGTATATTTTTTTAACTTCTTCTATCAGGAGTGTACATGCCCACGGTAATCCAAAATTGGGTGCGGGATAAGCAAGGTTATTTATCTTGCAAAACTTCACCACCAATTAAATTCTCCCCCCCCCCCCCCCCCCTCACAAGATTAAGGCTGGTGTGAATGATAGAGATATGCGGCTGGCACTTTTCATGTTTTGTGTTTTGGTTTTGGTTCTAATTCCACTTTCATGTTTTGGTTTTGGCTTGGTTTTGCCAAAACCACCCTTTTGTGTTTTGGTTTTGGTTCTGGATGATTTTTGAAAAAAACATAAAAACAGCTACAATCACAGAATTTGGATGTAATTTTCCTCCTACGGTTTTATTAACTTTAATAACATTAATTTCCACTCATTTCCAGTCTATTCTTAACATCTCACACCTCACAATACTGTTTTTAGGCCTAAAAGTTGCACCGAGGTGGCTGTATGACTAAGCTAAGTGACACAAGTGTGCGGCACAAACACCTGGCCCATCTAGGAGTGGCACTGCAGATACAGACAGGATGGCAGATTTAAAAAATAGGCCCCAAACAGCACATGATGCAAAGAAGAAAAAGAGGTGCAATGAGGTAGATATATGACTAAGCTAAGCGACACAAGTGTGCGGTACAAACACCTGGCCCATCTAGGAGTGGCACTACAGTGGCAGACTGGATGGCACTTACAAAAAACTAGGCCCCAAACAGCACATGATGCAAAGAAGAAAAAGAGGTGCAAGATGGAATTGTCCTTGGGCCCCCCACCCACCCTTATGTTGTATAAACACGACATGCACACTTTAACAAACCCATCATTTCGGTGACAGGGTCTGCCACACGACTGTCGCTGAAATGACTGGTTTGTTTGGGCCGCCACCAAAAAAGAAGTAATCAATCTCTCCTTGCACAAACTGGCTCTACAGAGGCAAGATGTCGACCTCATCATCATCTTCCAACTCTTCACCCCTTTCACTGTGTACATCCTCCTCACTGAGTATTAATTCGTCTCCACTGGAATCCACCATCACAGGTCCTTGTGTACTTTTTGGAGGCAATTGCCGGAGGAATTTATAATTCATTTTAATGAAAATCATCTTCTCCACATTTAGTGGAAGTAACCTCCTACGCCGATTCCTGACAAGGTTACCGGCTGCACTAAACACTCTTTCGGAGTACACACTGGAGGGGGGGGCAACTTAGGTAAAATAAATCCAGTTTGTGCAAAGGCCTCCAAGTTGACTCTTTTTCCTGCCAGTATACGTACGGACTGTCTGACATGCCTACTTGGATGCTGTCACTCATATAATTCTCCACCATTCTTTCAATGGTGACAGAACCATATGCAGTGACAGTAGACATAATCGTTGGCAGGTCCTTCAGACCAGACCAGATGTCAGCTTTCGCTCCTGACTGCCCTGCATCACCGCCAGCGGGTGGGCTAGGAAACCTTAACCTTTTCCTTGCAGCCCCAGTGGTGGGAGAAATTGAAGGAGGAGCTGTTGATGGGTCATGTTCCGCTTGAGTTGACAATTTACTAACCAGCAGGTCTTTGAACCTCTGCACACTTGTGTCTGCTGGAAAGAGAGATACATCGTAGGCTTTACACCTAGGATCGAGTATAGTGGCCAAAATGTAGTGCTCTGATTTCAACAGATTGACCACCTTTGAATCCTGGCAAAGCGAATGAAGGGCTCCATCCACAAGTCCCACATACTTTGCAGAATCGCTCCATCTTAGCTCCTTCTTCAATTTATCCTGCTGCTTCTGCAAAAGCCTGACGAGGGGAATGACCTGACTCAAGCTGGCAGTGTCTGAACTGACTTCATGTGTGGCAAGTTCGAAGGGTTGGAGAACCTTGCACAAGACGGAAATCATTTTCCACTGCACTTGAGTAGGGTGCATTACCCCTCCTTTGCCTTTATTGTAGGTGGATGTATAGGCTTCCATGGCCTTTTGCTGCTCCTCCATCCTCTGAAGCATATCGATTTTTGAATTCCACCTCATTACCACCTCTTGCTTCAGTTGATGGCGGGGCAGGTTGAGGAGTGTTTGCTGGCGCTCCAGTCTTCGGCACGCAGTGGCAGAATGCCGAAAGTGGCCCGCAATTTTTTGGGACACCAACAGCATCTCCTGCACACTCCTGTAATTTAAAAAAAAATTCTGACCCACCAAATGAATTGTATGTGCAAACTATGGGACATGCTGGAATTTGCCCAGATGTAATGCATGCACAATATTGGTGGCGTTGTCCGATATCACAAATCCCCAGGAGAGTCCAATTGGGGTAAGCCATTCTGCGATGATGTTCCTCAGTTTCCGTAAGAGGCTGTCAGCTGTGTGCCTCTTATGGAAAGCGGTGATACATAGCGTAGCCTGCCTAGGAACGAGTTGGCGTTTGCGAGATGCTGCTACTGGTGCCGCTGCTGTTGTTGCTGCCGGAGGCCCTACATCTACCCAGTGGGCTTTTACAGTCATATAGTCCTTAGTCTGCCCTGTTCCACTTGTCCACATGTCCGTGGTTAAGTGGACACTGGATACAACTGCATTTTGAAGTACACTGGTGACTCTTTTCTGATGTCTGTGTACATTCTTGGTATCGCCTGCCTAGTGAAGTTTAACCTAGATGGGATTTGATACCGGAGACACACTATCTCCATCAATTCTCTAATTCCCACTGAACTAATGGTGGATACCGGACGCACGTCTAACACCAACATAGCTGTCAAGGCCTCAGTTATCCTCTTTGCAAAAGGATGACTGCTGTCATATTTCATCTTCCTAACAAAGGACTGTTGGACAGTCAATTGCTTACTGGAAGTAGTATAAATGGTCATCCGACTTCCCCTCTGGGATGACGATCGACTCCAAGCAGCAGCAACAACAGCAGTAGCAGCAACAGCAGGCATACCACTCCAGGATCCTCTGGAGGAATCCCGGTTAGGAGAGGACTCCTCAGTCTTGACAGTGACATGGCCTGCAGGACTATGGACGTTCCTGACTGAGGAGGAAGTTGACATTGAGGGAGTTGGTGATGTGGCTTGCAGGAGCTTGGGTACCGGAGGAAGAAGGGATTTAGGTGTCAGTGGACTGCTTACGCTCTTACCCAAAGTTTCACAACTTGACACTGACTTCTGATGAATGCACAGCTGATGACATATAAGGGTGGATGTTCCTAGGTGGTTAACATCCTTGCCCCTACTTATTACAGATTGACAGAGGCAACAGATAGCTTGACACCTGTTGTCCAGATTTGTGGAGAAATAATTCCACACTGAAGAGGTGGCTTTTTTGGTAGTTTGCCCAGGCATCACAATGGACTTCTTCATCCCAAGGACAACAGGTGTCTCCCCCAGTGCCTGACTTAAACAAACCACATCACCATCAGAATCCTCACCGTCAACTTTCTCCTCAGCACCAGCAATACCCATATCCTCATCCAGGTGTACTTCAAAAGTGACATCTTCATTTTGAATATCAGGAACTGGACTGTGGGTGCTCCTTCCAGCACTTGCAGGAGGCAATCAAATGGTGGAAGGAGCCACCTCTTCCCGTCCAATGTTGGGAAGGTCAGGCTTCGAAACCGCTAACACACTTGGACTCTCCTAGGGGATTTGTGATACCATCTCAGAATGCACAGTTCTTTTCTGTGCTCTTTCCAGCTTAACTCTTTTCATTTTTCTAGCTGGAGGATGAGGGCTTCCATCGTCATGTGAACCTGAACCACTTGCCATGAACATAGGCCAGGGCCTCAGCCGTTCCTTTCCACTCCGTGTTGAAAATGGCATATTGGCAAGTTTACGTTTCTCCTCAGACGATTTCAATTTCTTTTTTTGGTTCTTTTTACTTAACTTTGGCTTTTTGGATTTTACATGCCCTCTACTATCATATTTGGCATCGGCATTGGCAAACGACGTTGATAGCATTTCATCGTCTATGTCATGGCTAGTGGCAGCTGTTTCAGCACTAGGAGGAAGTGGTTCTTCTTGATCTTTCCCTATTTTATCCTCAACATTTTTGTTCTCCATTATTTTGGGGAGTTATATGAGACAATATGCGGCACAGGAATGACTGGAATTTCTGATGAGACAGGACACTACCACTGGTCTGATGCAGAACAACACAACAATACTGTAAGAGACTTGTGGTTGTTGTTGTTGTTGTTGTTGTTGTTATTATTATACGGCAGCAGTGGACATATAGCAGCAGTGTATATCATCACTAGAATGACTGATGAGACAGGACACTTCCACTGGTCTGATGCAGAATAACACAACAATACTGTAAGAGACTTGTGGTTGTTGTTATTATTATTATTATACGGCAGCAGTGGATATATAGCAGCAGCGTATATCGTCACTGGAATGACTGATGAGACAGAACACTACCACTGGTCAGATGCAGAACAACACAACAATACTGTAAGAGACTTGTGGTTGTTGTTGTTGTTGTTGTTGTTGTTGTTGTTATTATTATACGGCAGCAGTGGACATATAGCAGCAGTGTATATCATCACTAGAATGACTGATGAGACAGAACACTTCCACTGGTCTGATGCAGAATAACACAACAATACTGTAAGAGACTTGTGGTTGTTGTTGTTGTTGTTGTTATTATTATTATACGGCAGCAGTGGACATATAGCAGCCAGTCACTGGAATGACTGATGAGACAGGACACTACCACTGGTCTGATGCAGCACAACATAGTCAACAACACTTTATACAGCTACACTGGCAGGAGAGGACACCAACACTGTGACTGCCTGGACTGATGCAGCACAGTACACTCTGACTACACTGGACTGGAGTGAGCAGCACAACACAGCACAAGACTTGCCACCCACACAGACACTGGAAGATGGAGACACGTCCTCTCACTACACTCTCCGAGACTGGAGTGAAAATGGCCGCGACGCGCGGCTCCTTATATGGAATCTAAATCCTGCGAGAATCCGACAGCGGGATGATGACGTTTTGCCATATTCGGGTTTCCGAGTCAGGCGGGAAAACCTGAGCCTGACTCGGATCTGGGCTCGGAAGGCAAAGTCCGGTAGGGTTCGGTTCTCTGAGAACCGAACCCGCTCATCTCTAGTGAATACACAATGATGCAATGACAGCTAATTTCACAAGTGGTTAGATAGGCATAAGGTGGCTACATAGATGTGCCCATCTCTGAATACAGGTCCACATATAATTCCAAGTGCTCAGTGTGGCCACGTTTGGGTCCAGATTCATAAATATATTTAGCAATTGATTCACGTAGGCTAAAAGTTTCTTAATAAGAAATTCAGAAATAAATATTAAATTAAGTAAGTTGTGCTTACCTGTCATCCTTAAGTTCAGTTATGTGGTTGTGGAGTGGGCTGCACTTCTATTTATCCACAAATTTTACGATTGCAGCCACCAGCACGCCCAAGATGCCATGGCACCTAGTTTGGGAACCACGGCTGAATTATATACATTTGTGATCTTTTTTCTTTTCTTCTAGTAACCATGTCACCCAGCTGCAGGAATAGCACTAAATGGTTTTACTTACACTTCCGGAAGTGTCACTAACACATTTCTAAACTGTTTAGAGATTATAGAGACTCTACCCATTATTGTATCTTAATCGAAGGTACATATCATGCCAACACAAAAAAAACCTGTACCAATATCCAAGTCCTAATTACTTTTCAAATATTTAGAGTATGAACCATTAAGCATTAGAATAACTGAAAAAAAAAACATGAAAAAAAAATGTTTAAAAAAACTGGTTCCAATGAAGTCAGGTAATTAATGTGAGAGATATGAAAAATACAAAAACATAAATGGAACATGAATACACACAGGATTGCTTATGTAGTTTCACCACAGGGGCATTTTTCCTATGACGTTTGATTGCTGAAGTAATGGTGAATGCAGCACAAGCAAAGTATTATTTACATGTATTAAAGGTCACAATACATCCAACATATCATTCTTGCAAAACACAGGAACAGAGGAGCTTCACAGATATCCAAGCAAAGAGACCTCTGCAGTCTGAAAATATATTTTCATCATGCTGTACATTCATGTGTACTGTTTTGTACAGTCTTGTGAGGGTTATGCTTTCACAGTACACAACTGGGAACAATAACCTATGGTACTAAAACATTGTCTTTTTGCTTCAATTGTGTATATAAAGAGTTAATATTACAATGACAGCTATACAGTCTGTTTAAGCCAATTGGAGCTATAATTGTATTGATCATACTACAGCTTAATAAAGTTTGATGAATAACCCTCTCTCTCATCTGTGGGTTCAAAGACCCGAATGGCATAATAGTATTCTAAAGATTACTTATTAATTTCAGGGCTCAAATTACCATGTATGCACTAATGATTTTGTGTTCTGCTTAGAACACACTTTGCATATTCAGCATATGCATATGTGAGATAAATATGTTTAGACAGCATCTCTTTATGTAGTTTTAAGAAATCTCTTGTATTAAACAACTGTATATAAAAGAAATCTTCAAATAATAATGCTTCTATTATGTTGAACAAGTTAGTTACAAATGTGTGTTTGTGTGTGTGTAAAATGTGTGTGTGTGTGTGTGTGTGTGTGTGTGTGTATATATATATATATATATATACATATATATACACACACATATTGTATATATTTTCAAAACAGTCATGGAAAAAGCTTCAGTAGTTTAAATGTACTAAAATCACTTACCACGTATGAATTGCTATCCTATAAAGTTTTATCATGAATGCATTTGGAGTATGTATTTAATAATGTTATGCCAGAATTTGTTTTGTTTCACGCTTAAAATCACAAGATAGTCACATAATCTATAGAAAGGAGGGAGGACTACAGCTTCTACCCTGGCACGGAGAAATGTAGTCAGCAGCTTCTCCTCCTAGCTCAGTCCATAGTTGCGGTTGTGTTCATTTCTCTGCACCTCCTCCTCTTGTCTCTCATATCAGCCTCTCATCAGCAGCAGCAGCACTGGGAAGAGAGGATGCTGCCTGCACACAGCACGGCCCACACAGCACGGCCAGCTTAAGTAAGAACTGATGGCAGCTTTAAATACTGTTGCAACCGAACTGATCTGCTAAACCAATTTGCAATGCCACCCCTTCAGCCAGTGGCTGTGGTACAGTCCTTAGGAGCTGTGTCTGCACCTAGGATGGTAAACGCCTGATTGTAGCGCTGGAGCTCTAGGAGTGCGACTAGCTGACGATAAAGGAGTGCTGCTTGCTTCTGTACGAGATTATCACTTGCTGACCCATAGAACCGTACCTGTCACCGTCATCTTGTTTCCATCCTTAACGGGCTGCAGACTGATGAGAGATAATACGTCCAAGGTGGATTTATCTGCTGCTTGATTAACAAAGAAGCGGTCAGGCAAGGGCACCACAGCTCGGATATGGAAAGACCTACACAGGGCAAAAGAAATCATCCTGGGGGATCAGGGCTGCTCAAAGTTTCCTCTCAATAGGTAGGTGTTTGCACTGAGGAATATGTGCCCCTCATATGTTTATATGCCTGTCAGTGATTTCTGATTATTAGTATTTGATTGCAAACACATGTATGCACGTGAGGAAAACGGTCTGTTACTAGAATCGCTGTATAGTGACATACCCCGTTACTCTGCCGGGTGTGTACTGCTGGGTGCTGTTAGAGTGTTGGAAATGCAGTGGGTGGATTCAGCACTCTAACAAGTGGACAGCGCATCATAATGTGCGTTCTCCTATAGATCACCGAAGCAGCAAGAGTGTGATTGCAATCAGCATTAATATACTGTACTACAAGTAACTGTAGTACTCATGCTCAATAGTAATATATATATATATATATATATATATATACACACACATATATGTATATATATATATACACACACACACATATATATACATCTATATATATATATATATATATATACATGCATATATATATATATATATACACACACACACATACATATGTATATACACACACACACACACACACACACACACACACATACATACATACATACATACATACATACATACATATGTATACCATATGTATTACAAAGACTGCCTCATATAGTACAGAATGCCCATTTACCATCTTGTGGTACTACTCTGTAAAAGTGATTGTTAGAAAATAAATATTTGTAAGGAGTGATTGCCTTACTGCAAAGTCAGTGTTATTTCAACATAGAATTATAGTTTATTCTATTATCAATTTTGTCAGGGGGACAACCTTTTCATCTTACAGCCTCTGGTGTTTTCATAATGATGCATTACCACTATGTTGGTTTAATGACATGTATGTGCACATAATCTTTCAGAAATGCATGGCAAACATGATAGAACAAAAGGAGAGAAAGAACAAATTGGTATCACTATCTCACTGTCAGGTGGTACAGACAAAAGTTATTGAAAGGTACAATTCCCCCTATGAATGGTGAGTGGTCCTAGCTAGACAGCTTAGTTATTATAAGTAACATACATGTCTCATTCAGTCAACATTTTAGCCGGTATACCCAAATAACAGACTCTTTCACATTGGCAGTATAGCAATAGGCAACAGGAATGTAAGGTATGAGTATGGATGTCAGAACAATAGCTTTTGAAAGGTTCATTATTTTATAGTACTAAAAATCATGCTCTGAGATAATCTTCACTTAACACTAGAAGTGACCTCACTTTGCTGTTAACTCTTTGAGTTCCTTGTAGGCCAAAACTTTTCTACATGTTAAGCTTCTTTGTAATGCATTAGAGGTATAGTAAACATTGTTTTTAACAGAAATGTAATGTGAATAACATTTCTATATGTATACAGTATGTCATGTTACTTTGTATTGGTGTTGTGACCCCTTCAGTCTACTAAAATATTTTGCAGTTGTTGCTTTTGCATGGTACATCAATAGATTCGTGTCCCAAATGTCTTTATCTTGTGTCTTCAATATCGATTTTACCATTTGTCATAAAAAATACAGTGTATATTTAGTAGTTAGTAACGCTGATGTGTTTTATTGAAAGGGTATTATAACTACTTTAACAGGGTTATTTGCAGTAACAGGGTGAGGCAAGTGATCCCTTCAACTAGGAAGTATTGTAAAGATGTGCTGTTTAGTTCCTCAGATTTGGAATCTTTTATTTAATCCTTTGATTATTTACGTGAACCATGATTTGCAGATAGTTTTTGTCTACAAGAAAGGCAATATTTTTATTATGTGGTTAAGCAGTGTTTTATATATAAGTCTGTGTTCTCAGCCTTCCCTACCCAAATGTGTTATATACAACAAATACATTTACAATTTCAACTTTTTCTATGGTAACTTCTGCAAGCATGTATTTTTTTTATCCTGTAGCTATTAGAAAATGCACAGAGCCCAAATAATGATGGCTGTCATGTCTTTTTGCAAAGCAAATAGCAACCACCACATGATGCTCGACACATCCCCTCTCGTGTTTATGCCAGTATTTTTGGTCTACTTAAAAAAGTAAATTGAGAAAAATTCATGATAAATATATAAATATATAGGGAAGCATATATTCTGGATAACATTTGTATGTATCCTATATATATATATATATATATATATATATATGTAATCTGGGTCTCTATTTATACATATGTATATTATGTTTAGCCCACATTATTGGTTGATACACTTGTAAATATTATCATTTTGATTTGATATCAATTTATCTTGACAGCTCACACAAGACTTTCAGAGATTAACTATTTCTTGCTGGAATACAAATATGATTTGCACAAATCAAAATTATACCAATGTATTTCTTTCAACTTAGATTAATTACCATAAGAATCACAGTAAATGGCATTTTCATGAATTATTCCATTCCTCCAAATGTCCAGGGAGGGTTAATATCTGCAAAGTGAATATATTTATAATGTCTCTGTGGTTATCTGAAGTACAGATGTAGCCATGGTTATTGCATATTCTAACTCATTAAACCCCACACAGTTTTATGCTACTATAAATCTGTATTTATTTTATAAATATTTTAACAAAATACCACCAATAAATGCTGTCTCTTTAAGTGACACTAATTTTGTTATTAATCATATTACAAATCATGTCCTTCTTTCATTGTGTTTTTTTATGTGGATTCTACTTTGTACTACAATACATAGCACGCAATGCAATTATAAAAAATATTCACACAGTTTTCATTTTTAACCATTAATTATATATTGAAATTGGATATTTCCAGGGGGGAACGTATCCAATATTCCAAATAAAGTTTATTCATTTGAACATATATTATGCATTAATCTACTGGTGATAGATTAGAGAATCAGTTGTGTTGGTCCATAATTCTGTAGTTCACTACTACAACTGTTATTACAGCATCCAATGGAACTCAAACATGAAAACATAAATATGCTACACAGAAGGTAATAATAATACATTAATTACCATAAAACTGTTTAAATGAGTAAAGAGTTTGCAGTGTGTATTGATTAGGCAGTTGTGTTATTTACTGTAGTTTGCCTCTGGATAAACTTGTCTTAGCCCATCTATTTATCTATTATACTGTATAACAAAATCTATTTAAAACTTTTGTGCTGATAAGTCTGAGAGATAGTTGGATAGCATAGGCCCTGTATAGTTGGTTCAGCATGAATTCAGATACTCCTACTTACATACTTGTTATTGAGATGTTTGTTTTGGGCTTACTGGTAAAGAAGCATCACAGTTGTAATTACACTTTACAGTAGATGTGCCATTTCATTGAATAGTCAGCATCTATAGCATAGATCAAGCAAATAAACCTGGATAATCAGAGCAGGAGTTCCTTGCAATGAGAACTACATTGACAAAATCCTTCATATAAACAGTGCCACTGCAGCGCCATAGGATGCAGTGCAGATTCAGCTTGCTGCATCTTCTCCAAAAGAAGCAACAGCAAGGAAATGACATACCACTGTGGCCAAAATCCATCTATCAGTGAATATGCTTCTTTACAAGGGATTTGCTGCAGCAATACCATGTGATTTGCTGCAACATTTTCTAAGCAGGAGGTTAGCCAGCATATTCACAGTGATACAGAGAGCAGAGCAAAATTGCTTATTTGATCATGCGATTATGTATCATTCTAGAAATTGAAGATTCATGGACCTCTAGGAATATACAACCATATTGAAAATACGTTTTTTTCCCATATGCTGTCACAGTATAATAACAGTCAAAGTATTTTTAAGTAAAAAGAAACCCTTTAGTATGGAAAACAGCAGAACGGATAAAATATAATTACAGAACATTGAATAGCATCATTTAATTAGCAATGTTATAAGGACACTCATTTCATAAAATATATTTCAATGTTAATGCTGTTAAGGATTTAGACATATTATTGTACAAAACATATTTTTTTCTTGTACAGAAGACATTTGGGTATGACTCAATAGATAGCTGTACTGAGCGAAATTGAGTCCAATTTGTACAGTTTGAAAGAATATTTCAGAATGTCAAAATAATACAGCTCCAAAGTATAAGTGTACAATTTTGCAGAGTGAAACAACCCACACATAACAAAATAAATGCCATTATGCAGTTTTTTATAAAAGAGAAACCAGATTTCTAAATTTGTACTGTATACTAAATGTATCTTTTTATAAGGTTGGAAAATTTTGAAGCATGTTATGAACATAACGTCTGCATTTATAACAGAATTAAATAAATACTTTCATAAGAAAATGGATCGCACTAAACAGCTAATGTATAGGAAGGACTTGCTAAAAATGAATATTACCCCTACATTTAAAACATAATAGAACACAAACAAATGAATAAATGAAGATTTCTGTATGTTACTCCTTTTTACGCTGTTAGAATTTCTACTAACTGTATCTCCTTTACATATGCCACTGGCAGATGAAGGTGCAGATATAAGTAAATTATAACATTTTCAAAATTAAATCCTTGAAAAAAAAATTGGTGACCTACTATTCAGAAAAAAGAATACAGGCCTAGACAACTAATGTCTCTCCAGGTGTTGTGAAACTGCATATCCCAAAATACCCTAGCATCTATTTGCTATCAGCTATCTGGACTGTGCTAGTGCATAGTACAAGTTTCGGTATTATTTGAAAGTAATTTACTAAGATAGATGCAAAAGCCCAAATATTCAGGAACCTATAATAACCACTTGGATTTTGCTTTCTGCTCTATTCTGACTTAGACTAATTCTAATTGGTTATCTGTGACTTTGGGTTACTGCACAATTCTACTTACATCTATGTCACATCCATTAAATATAGAATAAAAACCATAGGCTAACTATATTATAAATGCAAAGGTCAGTTAGTATGGTCCAACTACATTCCATAGCAGCACTAAATATAGTTTATTTCAGTGTGCATTACAGTTGGCTTTAACACATGAAAACTCAGCTCGATGTACTGAAGAAATCTCAGCATTCTCTTGATCAAGAGTACTAAATAGATGACTCTGAAAAAGTAAGAGCCCTGGGTCTTCTTAGGCCACTGGAATGCAAAAATATGAGTCCTTTAGGTCATCTTTTAGACCAATAGGTACCCCACTTTACTAGTATATATAGGGTAATTTTTCATTTGCGTGATTAGCTAAATGGCAATGTTGAGACATATTTTAAATGGGTTAATTTGGCCAGATCAGTAAAGCAATATGAAAATGTTTTTAATTTGGCATCCTCAAAAACTAGATATATCATTTATTGAATTGTGAAAATGTTAAATACAAGAATAAGTGGGAGTAAGAAGACTTGGGAAACATATGAAATAATAATGATGAAATTAGTAGGATAATGATGCAATATTCCATGAAAGCAATGTCTAGTAATACGGTATGATGTGTTTGCTCAATCCTACCTGTATTAATCTGGAATTATATCATGCTGCCTTCACTCGCAATTTATCTAAGGGACGTTAGATATACAAATGCCTCCATATGCGGAATTATGCACCAGTTCCTGTTTGCTGCATGTTTTTCACAATCAATAGATTATAGACAGCACCAAACCTAACAATTCACCAGTTTCCAGTCAATTTGTTTGTAAATGGTGGAAAGTGCTAATCTTGGATTTTAGAGTGCAGCTTTTATTGGCGATAGGACATTAACTAGCTTATGTAGCACATAATTAAAGAAAATCTGTAATATTTACCAATACCATTTATCTTTCACTCACCAGTCAGCTTTTGGTGTTATTAAAATTCTTGTACTGCAGAAAAAGCAAGAGACTAATTATTTCTCCAGAGATAAAAAGGAAGAAATAATTTCTAGGTTGGTAAAATTGAACTTGTAAGGATCTAATTAATATGCCAATGGTGTGTGTATATTTTACTTAATTTGATTCAGTAAAACATACTCTACTTTGCATTCAACAACTGATACAGTTGGACACATTTTAGTATGTAAACCGATAAACAGCAAGTTCAGCAACATGACAGACAGAGATAATTAACTGTCACATGCTATATAGCAATCCATTCTTCTCACACCTCTAACAGATGTGGCCCTCATGTAGTTTGTATTGAAGTTTTAGTCAACTTAAGCGTTTGTAATGTATCAAGCATCTTAATCTTACGAAAGTAATACAATCGGTAGAATTCACGAAATGTCATAATTGCCACTTGCCATTATGTTAGCGTAAAACTATGTTGCAAATGAGGATTACGATGGTATATTTCTAGAATATTGTGCAAATAGCAATAGACACATTGATTTAAGTATACTATTGCAGAAGCATTGACAAATAGATAATTTTAGAACTTCTGCACTTTTTTCTCGGTGCTTACTTAATGTCATTATGTAATGAGCAAACAAACTGCAAAAACCTGTAGGAACTAGTCAGATTATAACTGTCCTTTGTCTAGTAAAATTTAATAAAAATTAAAGCAAGATGAATAATTACTGTGAATTCTAGCATGTTAATAAATAAGACAATATTTATCAATATTATGTTTTTATACTATTATTTCAGTTAGTCTTATTCCATTTATAGAACTCTGCCAATTTTTTTGTATCTGTTATTCCTTTACCTTTAATATACCTAATTCATACTTTTTAATTGATATTCAAAGGTAGCAATTAGGTTTTCAAGTTTATGTGCTGCTTATGGGGGTCATTCTGAGTTGATCGCATGTTGCCGATTTTCGCTGCGCTGCGATCAGGTCTCTACTGTGCATGCATATGCACCGCAATGCACACGCGCATCATACGGGTACAATGCGGATCGTTGCTGAGCTATGGATTTAACAAAGAATCCATACGCACAGCCAATCGCAAGGAGATTGACAGGAAGAGGATGTTTATGGGTGTCAACTGGCCATTTTCTGGGAGTGGTAGGGAAAATGCAGGCGTGTCTGGGCGTTTGGAGGGCGGTTGTGTGAAGTCAATTCCGGCACCAAAAAGACTGAAGTGATCACAAGGACTGAGTAAGTTCAGACCTACTCTGAAACTGCATAAAATGTTTTTGCAGAGCTCGCCTGCACAGGCGTTCGCACACTTGCAAAGCAAAAATACACTCCCCCGTGGGCAGCAACTATGCGATTGCATGGCAGCTAAAAACAGCTAGCGAGCGTTCAACTCGAAATGAGGGCCCATGTGTGTGTTTGTGTTTGCATTTATGCAAACAAATCAGTATTTAATTGCTATAGATCACAGGTTTTCAAACTTGGTCCACAGGACACCACAAAGTTCATGTATTCCAGGTCATCTGTGGATTTTAAAATGTGACAGTTGGTGATACACAGAGTGCCTGTGGATGACATGGAAAATGTGAACTGTGTTGGGTCCTGAGGACCAAATTTGAGAACCACTGCTATAGACAGTAAGGTCTGTACAGGACCAGAAAAACAATGAATTTATTGAGCTTTGATATATTTAATTACTTATGGGTTTTTAAAGAGGTCAGTGGGCAATATATTCTAGTTTACATCACTTGTCATATGTCACTTGTCACTTATCATATGCCGATGGCTTGGGACCACTAGGATGATGACTCTCCAACTAAGCATTACTGAGATGTATACTGTATATTGAAAAACACATTTTCTATACACAGGCTATTGATTTGCAGAGCATTCAGATATTAAACCTAAGGCATGGCAATAGTTCACTTTATATTATAACATTTATTTTTTTAACTAGGATTGGACTACTTTTATAAGTTTTAAGTACCTATTCAGCCATGTCTATGGTATTAGTTAAGTGGGTGGGAGTGGAATAACCTGTATTCAATCAAACCATCAGAATGCTCACAGAAGCAAACACTATTTTAATTGATGAATGTGCTGTTCTTGATGGAGGCAGTGACCTGACCACATCCTTACAGTAATTAGGATGATGAGGAGAGCCCTCTATGTTACATGTGCAGTATTATTATATAAACATTAAAATAGAGGCAAGTTGTGTACTTAGATGAAGGATTGAGAATTGAATGAGTTGTGTATCCTGCAGAACTGAGTGGTTGTGTGAGACTTTAGCAAAATTAAGTTGATGCAGTGACTGCTTGAGCAGCTTATTCACATAAGGATATGAATAGGGTGCATTTTCAGCAAAAAAAAGATACCCAATGCTAACAGAGTTGAAAGGGACCTGTCAACTCACTCATGCCAGGCATCTCCCGCTGCGTGGTGTATTGAGGCAAGATGTATGAGGAAACATCTGTAACGCATTAGAGTTCCTGGCTCACAAAACCATGAAAACATCTGTACAATTCCAATCTTGAATCCTGAATTATAAAAAGCCACTAAATGTATATAATACGTTATCGATGCAACGTGATATGACTAGGATGCACCAGGACTACTGCTGATTAATTTTATATGCAACTCTTGAATGTGTGTGTGACTGAATTTGTACATAAAGCACAATTGAATTTGTTACAAAAAAAAGCTGCAGCCACTGCATTGTTGCACTTTGTATACATTTTCTGAGACTCAGTCGCACACAGGTATACAAGTGTCACATATCAAATTGAGCAGATCAGTCTCCTAGTACATCCTAGTTAACCATGATTCATTTTCATATAAAAAGATGCAAAAAAAACCCTGATACTAGCAGTCTCATATGACCTGGTACGCTATGTACGAGGACACCTCTGTAGAACAAAAATGTAATACACAGCACATTCTCTATACTACACCAAATATGACATTGGACACAGCATTTCCAAAGGCATAACTTACATTACAATTATGGACCATTAGTAAGGACTGTGTTTATATGAAAGAAAAGTTCTATTTTGGCAAAGGCTGCAATGTTTATTTTTAAATGTAACAGGTTATTATAACATATTTGTCCACTTCCAAACCATATTCCTGAGCTAAGTATATTTTACACTTTTTAAATTTCAATATTAAATTTGTAAGTGCTTGTCCAAGAAAACACAGTACACACTCTGTCATACCACTACTGTTATGAGAATAATGGAATTAAAAATACCAGAATACAGTAGTACAATGATTTATAGGCATGCAGAATTAAACTCCCTGCTTGCAATGGCTCCCAGCTGTATTTCACCTTCATCAAAAGCTCTCACCATATATACTATGCAGTTGAGTAAAATATAGGTAATATTATTTTAACAGTAAGTTATACTTGGATTGTCAGTTACCCATGAAGAAAATAAAGCAAAAAAATAAACTTTCTTGTATGTGTACAGTATTTAATTGATTACTTACACGCATTTACTAGTCTACTTGATTAACTGTCAATCAGTTAAAGTGGATAGTTGCAATCCACTATGTCTTACCCCAGGGAGCTTCCTAGACAGTATGACTGGCAGATTCCTGTCAAAAAAGTCCTACTGATTTTACCAGCAGATCTCTAACAGTGAACCCCATCAGATTCTTGTTTACTGTCCTGTTCAAAAATATAATTTCTTAGATATACTGTACAATGAACAACAGCCAGTAATAATAAAATGTTATTGTGTTCTTTCAGTAAAGAAAATGTGTTGTTCTACAAACAGAATTTCAATAGAAAATAATGGTATTATTTATTGCACTCTACCTGCAAACGTTTATAAAATGTATTTTATTTTTATTTTTTCATTTCACAAAATTGTAACATTAAACAGTTCAAATCAAATTTCAGTATATTTGCTATAGTATTCTATTAGATTAATAAAAAATGAAAGTTCTAAATAATTTGAAAGCTTTTTAGAATTCTGTACAATCACTATAATACACACAATTGTACCGAGTATCTAAACAAATAAGAATCCCCACATAAAAACATGATTATTACAAAACAATCATTTATAATAATGTATACTTAAGAGAGCTACCACTCCCAAAAGCAGGAACTGGACTTTACTGAAAAAAAATACAGATTTTTTTTCTTTTAGACTTTATCTTTTTATTCATCTCTTTAAAGTTGAGCACAATTTACAGGCATTCATCTTTTTAAATTAAAAGTCTGCTTGATTTGTATACAATCATAGTTACCTACTGCCAGGCCCGACCCTATCCAATTTGATGCCCTGGGCAAGATTTAGGTCCACCCCCATGTGGGATCCTTTATGGCCTTATGAAATGGGTGTGGCCACACAGAAGGGGAGTGGTCTGACTGTGCTGTACTTCCCTTCCTCAAGCGTGCTGTGATCCCATCCCATGCAGTTTCATTCCCCCCTTATGTCTCTCCAACTTCAGCCCACAGTGCTTTTCTCCATCCGAAGCCTACAGTATCTCTCTACAGCTCATACAGTGTCTCTCCAGTCCCCAATATTTACCTTCTTCGATATCTTCTGGCTGCACATTATGGCTCCTGACTCTGCTATGTTTCAGTGGTGCATAATGTCATGCAAGCTGCGCAGCAAGAAACAAATCAAACCTTAATTGCACCAGACACCATCAGTACAGTAAAGCTAAAGAAGCTCCCTGGGAGGACCCCATACTTACTGGTGCCGCCTGGAGGCTAAGTGGCAGACAACCTAGGCAAGCATGTAGGCTGCCTATGCCTATGGCTACTCCTGCCTGCTACCTTGCACCTTGTGGGAGACTCTTGGTTTATTATATAGTCTCTTGCTGCCCCAGAAAGTAGAAACAAACCCGCTGATTCCCCACTGCCTTGTTGGGAATCTGAACTGTGCATGTGCAAGACTGTATTTTAAGGTTATGTATTTTAAGGATGACAGGATATCACCTGGCCATCATGACCCAAGATGTTGGGATGCTTTATAGGTTAGACACCATGGGGTTGTGGGTAGAGGAAGTTTTCTCACCTAGCAGAGCCAACTCTGTGGCTGTGGAAGTCAGGCACCATCAGCTGCAACCTCTGATCCCCCAAAGTGGCCTATATAACAAAAACAATGTAAGTAGACCAAGAGGGCTTGATTATAATATGTTTTTCAGGTGACAAGGCTGCAATGATGCTGTCACATCACCATGCCTTCAGCATTACCCCTTTCTGCCATAACATGCTTCCACAGTGCAGACGTGAAGGGGAGAGCCCATAGGTCAAAAGTATACTCTAGAAAAGTGCTGCCAGAATAAGAGATATGAAAGCCAGTTAAAGAAATTCATGCATATATCTATATGTGAAGCACTGTGTTCAAATGTACATGTATTTTTCAATCTTATTTTACATTTAAAAAGATCTGGAAAGCAATGCCAATGATTAAACAGCTGTTGACACGGATAAAAAAAAAAGTTAAACTTGAAAAAGAGTAAACTACTGTAAGTTATTTTTGTCCAGTCTCAGAGTTTCATGCCCCTTCATTTAACTAATCCAGTCTGTACAGATTGCAAAGTTTAAGGGTTTTGGTCCCTGTTCGCAATTTTCTTTCATATTTGACAATATTGGAAGATTAAAGCTGCCATGTGTCCTAGTTTTTTCAACTGAGAGTCTCTCATAATGCTTATTATGACAGAAATCACATTCCCATAGATTCCATATTAGCACAGTTAGTGAAAATAGAATCCCATGTCTGTTTAATGCATATTGCACATAGATAAAAAGGATTTATAGATAGAACACATTTAGTTTGTGTTCCTCCTTCATTTTGTAAAAAATATAA
Organism: Pseudophryne corroboree; assembly: GCF_028390025.1. NCBI lineage: Eukaryota > Metazoa > Chordata > Amphibia > Anura > Myobatrachidae > Pseudophryne > Pseudophryne corroboree. The sequence goes on along the minus strand of NC_086451.1, from coordinate 278,090,840 downwards.
GAGTCCCACGGAAGATAGAGACCTGAATAGAAATGGGTAGTCCAATAGTGAATACTGTCTTTAATACATTTCTTTCAAATTAATTCTATGCAAAGTATTTAGATCAGTGATACACTAGGTATGGTGTATATTAATGCACATAGTTATTCACAATTACTTATTTGCATTCTAGCATTAAATATATAGCACAACTGACTTTAAAAATGTATTCTCTTTTATATTTTAAGTCTATAGTATCAAAACATTTTTTAGTTTGTCGCAAACATTTTTTTTCTTTTATCTGTTGTATGTACTGGGTGTAATGCAATTTTTTTTAATTCAGAAGTAATTTAATTACTTACAGTATGACTGTTTTGCAGATAATTTGACATCACTTATTACACAGTGTGGTAAAATATATTTTATCATATTACAGTAATCCATATTACAGTAATCCTTGGAATTTTGAATCTGTGTTTTGTAAATAAAGGTATAATGTTGCAGTGCATTGCCCGTGCTTTTTGTAGTTTGTTTTTTATAGACATTCCACACATGACCAGTAGGTGGCCATAATGTATGGAATTCATGTAGTGTGTGTAATCATCACCTTTTTAATATGGTCTGCTGCTTGCTTCCGAACAAAATAAAATACTGAAAAGGCCACTTATCCTAAATCCAATTATTCTAAAATGATCCTGCCCTTCACAAAACACTATAAGCTGAAGTTAGTTAGTAATAGCTCAGCACTGCAGCCTATTTATTTAATCACAGTCAATAAACAGTATTGGAAGAAACTAGCTACTTCCTTTCACAGATCCAATATTTTTGATGAATTAAAAATGTAAGTATAATTGACTTCAGCATTTCCTATTGGTTCTTTTTCATACATCTAATAAAGTAGACTTCATATTTCACTTTGGACATATGTTTGCAAGCAAAAGAGCATCTTTAGTTTATTTTTAAAATGTTATTGGTATAACAATCATGAAGGAAGTATGCTAATGGTTTGGGTTTATTGGTTTGAAAAGAAAAGCACCACAAGAAAAAATACTTCTGTTTACATTAAAACTGTTAGGCGCCGAGGGTCCGCTCGTCAGTGCGGCCGGTGCCTAGCAACGGGGACGCCACTATCGGATCGTGTTCCCCGTTGCTGGGTCTAAGTTTATATCATCACTGGTTTCCTGGCTGTGTAGCATGCAGCTGCACGGCATGTTGTAATTATCACTCATCTGTTTCCCTGGCCATGCAGCTTGTCAGCTGCATGGCATTTAATCCAATCAGCCTCCAAACAGCTGATTGGAAGACTCTCTGTTAAAAGCACTCCCAGGACTCCTCACAGACGCCGGTGATAGCTTCCTGTTTGTCTGATTCTGCTGCAGAGAGAGTTCCCAGTCCCGGTCTGTTCGTTTGTTCCTGTTCTCAGTGATCCAGTACTCGGAAGTTACCATCTGTTCCTGGAGTCTGACCGAGCACCTTTAACATCTGGTGGTGTTCGTGAGTCGCGGCGCAGCCGTGTGTTGCGGCTTGTCCGCTACTATTTATTATTGTGTTTATTTTGAGTTCTGGTGCTTTGCGGAGGATTCCGCTTCCACAAGATCCACTCTGGTGTCCAGCGGTGCCGGATAGGAGTGTCGGATCCGTGGATCCTTGGTTGTCCTTTTCCCTGGCGGCTAGTCCGCACATACCTTTTGATTTAGTTAAGTTAGCTTGTAACCCCTGGCTTGGTTGCTTAGTCAGAGGGCCCCTTGTTATCTCCCTGTCTCGGACTTCCCCTTGTCTCCCATTAAGACCTGCGGGGGCATCGGGGTTGGGCAGACATAATCCGCCCTTCGAACGCGGCTGCCATGGGCTCAAGCAACCATAGTCTCGCAGGGGATTTCTGATAACACGGGCGAGACAACGGAGTTAGGGCGCCAGGGGTTACTAGGCTCTCCAGCTCCCACAACCTGTATTTCATTCCTGTACTCAGATCTCTGCCATAAGATCTTCTCCAGTCTGGAGTACAGGAATCGTAACAAAAACTACAACAAGGTAAATTCTAGGACCTCCATACAGCTTCTCCTGCCAGCTGTGCATGATCTCACAGTACTCCAAACTGTGGAGGCAAGATTTCACTGCTTGAAACTTTATTACTTTTTTAAGAGGGAGGCAATCAAGTTGCCGGCTGCCAGGATCCCGATGATCAGGATACCGACAGCAGAATCCCGACACATGGTGAAATACTGGCCCACCGCCTGGAATCCCCACTCGGGTGGTGGTTCATGCTACAACCCAAGGGGTAATATAAACCTGTGGCTACCGAAGTTAACCTTTGGGCCTGAAGCGCGTTGAGTGCAGCGAGCCCGTGAGGGAAGATGCTATGCTCGTTGCAGGTATTCTGGCTGTCGGGATTCCAGTGCTGGTCTCCTGACTGCCGGGATCCCAACAGCTGGGATATCATACTGAATACTTTTTGTCCAATGTCAATCCCTTAGTTTATAGACACTGATAAAACTTTACTTGCAGACTATGCATTGTGCCACATAGAAGTTTCAGTACTGTTATGAACATAAATAAATGTTAAAGTAATAACGTTTACTTAGTCTCAAGTGGAGAATACTATTCTAAAAGTCCTTGATGAGTTTATAATTCATATTATTTTAAAACATCGTCCTTGTAATTTTGATTCATTTGAGTTATACATTTTAATTAACTTAATTAAATGGATTGGACTTTTGGTTCATTTTAACTTTTGTAATGATGTGTAGCCAACATTCCCAAATGGCCTTGCTGTTTATTATTATTATTATTATATTTTTTTTTATTCTAGGAAATGAATTTAACAAATGATTTTAAATATTTACTAAATATCATCTCTAACCATTATTGTCACTTTGGAGTCCCAACCTGCCACCATTCTATTGGCTCTGCATAGCTCTCTTGGAAGCAGGGGAGATCTGACATACTGTAAGTAGCTACAGTAATGTATAAAGGCTTTCAATTAGAAATGCTGTGTCAGATGTTTCCTGTTGCAGAGTCCTGGACACATCAATTATAATCAGCAGAGAACCCAGCTATAGAATAGAATTGGCAACTCCTTCCAATAAATTTAACTATTTTCGGTACACTGTGCATGTGCTGCAGCTACAGCGCACATGCGTTCACATTCATAGTGTGAATGCATCCCTGAAGGATGCAATTTTACTGTAAGTGACAGTGGTGGCCATCAGGGGATGGCATTGCTGGGGCGTGTTCACGAAAACAGGGGCGGGGGTGGAGTGTTTATGGGGATGCAACCCAAAAAATGGTGGCAGACCACTTGCATATGCAGTCTAGCTGCATCTATAGGTGGTCAACCTTCATTTCAGACTCAGCGATCTCATCGCTGGCCGATAATTAGCATGCTGGGCGGCCCCCGGCATGCTACAGAAGCAGTTGCAGATTCATCTTTTTAGCAGAATCTGCAATCCAACTTGAATAGGGTCCAATAGTTGGTGTAACCACCCTTTGCCTTCAAAACAGCACCAATTCCTCTACTTACACTTGCACACAGTTTTTGAAGGTTCTCGGCAGGGAGGTTGTTCCAAACATTCTAAAGAACTAACCACAGATCTTCTGTGGATGTAATCTTGATCAAATCCTTCTGTCTCTTCATGTAATCCCAGACAGATACAATAATGCTGTGATCAGGAGCCTGTGGGGGTCATATAATCACTTCCAGTGCTCCTTGTTCTACTTTATGCTGAAGATAGTTCTTAATGACATTGGCTGTATGTTTAAAGTTTGTCTTGTTGAAGAATAAATGTTAATAGAGTTGGAGATTTGGTCAGGATTAATGGTGTCCTCAATTATGATAAATACAGGCAGGTACTTATCCATCATGCATTACCATCAAGGAGGCATCTGATTGGGTCCAAATTTGTTCTGCAGCAGGACAATGACCCCAAACATACAGCCAATGTCGTTAAGAACTGTCTTCAGCATAAAGTAGAACAATGAGTACTAGAAGTGATTATATAGCCCCCACAGAGCCCTGATCTCAACATCATCAAGCCTGTATGTTATTACAGTGCATTATGGTGGCTTATGATAGATTGTATTTGCTGGTTATCCAGTAAACTCTAAGCTGATTGTAGGGTCCGTGAAAAACATTAAGGCACTGTAAAAGAAAAGTAACTGATTGTGATAAAAAAAATGTATGCCTTATACCTTTTTTCCACCTTTAGACATTATTAATATTATTATTATTATTATTATTATTATTATTATTATTATTATTATTATTATTTTTATATTTGCTTGATTGTTCTTTGGAGAGCTACCATTGGTCTTAAACAGTGCATTTTTCTCTGACAATAAATAAATAAATAAATAAATAAATATATATATATATATATTTTATCGGTGTTGCTATGCTTTCCAACGCCATCAAAAAAGTAATGAGGCTAGTCAGAGATGTGTGCTTATGCATTGTCAGATGCAATCCTGTATGCAGAAGATTTGTGACAAGATGCTAATGCTGTAGCCACCAGGAAATGTACTGAGATGCCAATCAGTGGCCCTGCAGATCATGCAGCTACACACAAATACTCAGCGGTGGTCGCAGACCCTTTGATAATAACCAAACAGACTAACCCTATGGTTGCGCAGAATTGCAGTGGGAACTGAGACGCTGGTGCCATGTTTTCTGCATATGGGATCACATACCTGAAAATGATTGTGACACACCTGTGATTTTTCTGCCACTCCCCATAACCTCCCCCAAATGATCCCTGGCATCGTTAATTAACCTTAGCTTATACAGAATGCAACCATGATGCATGTGCAGTCGGTTGATAATGGCTCAGCTCTGTAATTATTGCTATTACTTACATCTCTGAATTAGGCCCATAGTTCATATCAACAGGGGCATATTAAGAGAGGAGGGGGTCTGTGTGCAGTCTCCTCTTGGTCTGGGCCCCTCCTCTCTAGGGGGTAAATTTACTAAGGTAGGAGTTTGCTAGAACTTGTGAATTGCTCAAAGCAACCAATCTGATTCTACTTAACATTTATCTAGCTGCTTCTAGACGATAATAGATAGAATCTGATTGGTTGCTATGGGCAACATCACCAGTTCTAAAAAAACTCCTACCTTAATAAATTTACCCGTAGCTGGCAGCACAGAGCACTAGTAGACTGTAATATTGTGCCAGAGTCTACTGCACATACGCAGATCTCCGGAGATAGTATCTTCTCATTGATTTTCACACTGCGAATGTGCAAAATGCTGGGAGAATGGCATCTGCACCATTTTCCAGGTGATTTGTGTAGTGTTACCACAGCCAATATGGGGATCCAGAGAGATAAGTATTGAAGAAATGGGTGCAGGGTGTGTGGTGTGGATGACAATAGGCCTTGTGCACTGCATACCATCCATTATAGATATGCCACTGCATATCAAAGTATTAATATATAGAAGGCTATTCAAGTATGTATACTTTGCAGCTGCACACATTACTGACAATTACAATAAAGCAGTATTGCAAGTTGTACTGTGCACCTTTATGGAGTGTGAAAAACAATCTACAATGCTGGTGGTCGTGAGCTTCCAGAGAAATTGTCTAAATGCCGGCATCTTATAGCTATCACTGCTGCACCCCGCAGTGTGTCAATGGTTCTAATTCAGATGTGGTTGTAGTTACTACCGTTACTGCTTCCTTGGAAGCAGTAATGATAGCACTGTATGGTGATGCAGTAGGAGGCGTCTGTTACAAGCGGACACCTCCTGCTGCAATAATGATCTGAGCTACATCCTAGGATGCAGCATTGGATCACTCACTCACCATCGGGCAGTTTGCGGCACCCATGATGCCACACAAGCCGGCCATCACAGAGGTTAGGAAATATCTATCCATTTATAGAGATCCCTGGCCTTTTACCACCCCCTAAATGGCGGCGACATGCCTCCATTTTCACAAATGGAGGCCGTCATCACCACCTCCCCACTCCTCAGATGGCAGCAGACTGTCATTAACTAACAGTCTGCTACTGCTCTGCATCCTATTTTACAGGACTCATTTGCACTTGCGTAGAATGAGTTCTCTGCAAAGTACCAAAAACGGTACTTTGTATCGATGGCCACAGCGCCAACCACATCTGAATCAGGCCCAATATACACTAAGTAAATGTGAATTTTATTAACATAAGCACAAATAGGGGTATTATTTGCTGAAAATTATATTTCAGTGTCTCAAATTTCCAGTAACACATCTACAGTGTATTTATAAAATGGTTATTAACATTTCTCATTTACCATAAATCTTCATTAAAATCATATAAACCAATCAAATTACCTTTTATCTCTCTGTTGCAAGTAAAACAATGAAAACAGATGTCTAATTGTGATGATGCACACATAATTAGTTCTACAATTGGACAAATATGTTCTGACACTTGCATGGGCCAGCAACCTACATATTTATTCCATATCCCTATGTTGATTTGGGAAGGAAATGTGTATATAAAAGTAAATTAAGGACATTTATATGTCAGAAACTTGAAAAATAATAAATGTGAAACCTTCATGTACAGACAGTATCAAACTGCCATGCCACTAAAAATGAAACAAATTAACAGATATCATACGCTGATTATATTGTAAAATATAATTCACATTATACCTCAATTTTAGATAAGTCACATACGTATGTACATTTGTTAAAGAAGTGCCAGTGCCCTTTATTAGTCCATAAAATGTTGGCAATCATCAAAGCATATCAGAATAGTTGCAGTGTATGCATAGGAAAAAGAAAAGCTTGCCATATAATGTTTATGTTCTAAGTGCACTGCAAATACACTGTCCACTATAATCTGCACTGCATTTTGCTGCCAAGTAGCAGCTCAGACAGCTCTGCAATATTGGGACATTAACTATATTAGGTTAACAAGAGGCCTGAAAACACAGGAAGTATAATAAGCAAAACAGAAGCAAGCCTTCTGGGCAAGACAGAAACTGTCAGTGGATCAGCACTAGCCAAGAGTCATTGCTGAACTGCCTAGCTTCAGCAACAACAGTCAGGATTTTATGTGAAATGACATGACCCTAACCAATCAGAAAGCTGAGTTACAGCCAAGTCTGAGCAGGCAGCTGTCCAAGGTACTGCAGGTGTTAAGTTAAAATGGTTCCTGACAGCAGTCCAATGTGTTGCAGACTTTTCTAGCATCATTATGTGATTCTTCTCATTATTATTGCAATCTCATTTTTTATATTATTGTTTTATTTGGTGCTGGTTTTTATTTTCAGCAAATTCTACTTATTGAATTTTCACAGCAACAATAACACAGAAAATAAAGTTGAAACATGGGTAATCAACACAAACAATAAGTAAGAACAGCTTGGCAATGAACAAATACCACACCCCAACCTGTGGCTGTGACAAGCAATACTTAACAGAACCATAAGATATAAACTATAGGGGGTGTGGCCTAGCGGGACTCTGGAGTGGATGCATGGTGCATGAGCTCCTGCTGTAACTCAACTATTAAAGCCTTTATTAGGTGCCTACGCACCCAGGGTTTGGCCCACAGTGCACCCACAAGACCCCTACATCACAAGGAGGAGAGCTGCGGAGCCGGAGTGCGGGTTACTCCTGCACTTGCGGGTTGCGGCCTCCACCAGGGGTGAAGCCGGGACCTAAATTTTAAGCACCAGCCGAACGGACTTCGGTGCGCCCCGGACGATACAGCCGCCACACAGCTGACAACAAGGAAGTACCCCCAGCCTGAGAAGCCTTACCAGTGGCAGCGGCGGTGAAAAGCGAGCCCCAGGAACTTCGAGCTGGCCGCTGAGATGAGCCGCGGCCCTGCTCGTGGAGGATCCGGTGGCGGCGGCCATCTTGGGAGAGGCGGGAGGAGAAAAGCAGAGGCTGAGAGCGCCCGGACGACCCCCGCTGAAGGCAGGCACACCACCCTTGGCACCTGACCGAGGGCTGGGAAAACTATATAGAGCCCCCATTCGGGCTGACGGACCACAAGCGGCGGCGGAGGAGGGAGAGGCCCGTTAGAGCTGAGGTGCGGCGGCCATCTTGGAGGAGGCAAGACCAGCGCTGGCTGTGGAGTCCCTGCAGATTTTCACCAGCAGATTCTCATTAGCCCCGTGCAGTGGCAGCCTGAGGGGCTCTGTGCTGTGTGTGCACTGGGAGCTAGCTTATATGGTGCATTCAACACCTCATACCGTATAAGTCTATCCAGCATCATATTGTCATTGCCTGGCCCTAGTCCACTACTCGGTACTCCGAGGCCCCCTGGTGGTAGCTCAAATATAGCTCAGTCACAGCATCTCCCTCACCTAAAAGCACAGGGGCTCTATTTGACGAAAAGGTGACGTCGTCGGCTCCCTGTTGTTGTTGGGGTGCACGCTGCGGCACATACAGGATGTAGACCCCTCTTCAATGAATCCTCATCGTCACCTCCCGCAATCATTTTAGCTGATGTAATCTCGCACATGGCGTAAGAAGATACCTGCCGTCCTAGACCTTAGACGGAATTCTCCTCTCTACTGGAACCCTCCCATCCCCTCAAGTAATACATGATGGCTCCAAGAAAGAATAAAGCCTCCAAATCAATCTCTCAAGTTGCATTTTTCAAACCTTCCCCATATCGAAATAAATCTCAGAGTCCTGGATCTTCTGCCTCCGGGTCGGATCTCCCGCCCACAACTTCATCGCCCATGATGGCACTATCTTCATCCCAGGATCCCCCTCCCTCTCCTCGCCTTGATGATAGCGAAGCCTTAACGGTGGGCACCATGAAGCTATTGCTACACCAGTTTAAAGATGAGGTGGCGTCCGAATTTCGCACTATGCTGCAGTCTTGCCAGCGGTCCGTTGAGGAGCTGGGTGAGAGGACTGGACACTTGGAAACTAAGATGGGGGAGGTGGTAGGCTCGCATAATACCTTGATCGATTCCCATGATACTCTTGAAGGAGAGGTGGCGGCTCTGCGGGACAAAGTAGCGGACCTGGAAGACCGCTCCCGCAGAAATAATCTCAAGCTCCGAGGGGTACCAGAATCCGTATCTAATAGCAGCCTACATGACTATACAATCGAAATATTCAAGAAGCTGCTACCCTCCGCTACATCTGCGGACTTGTTATTGGACCGTATCCACAGGGTCCCGAAGGCCCGCAGTGCTCCTGAAGGAGCGTCAAGAGATGTTCTGATGAGAGTCCACTTCTTTCATATCAAGGAATCCCTACTTAAAGCAGCCAGACCTACCTCAGATACGGCGAGTGCTATGGGCCGGCTTCAGCTTTTCGGAGACTTATCGCACTACACCCTCACCAGGAGACGATCCTTTCAGCCTGTCACCGTGGCCCTTAGGAAAGCTGGAATCGTATACAGGTGGGGTTTCCCCACGCGTCTATTGATTGCTAGAGAAGGATCCACGATAGTTGTGTCTTCGGTCGACGACGGCATGAGACTCCTCCACAAATGGAATATAGCTGGAGACCAGGGGCCCGACTCTCCTGACCGCCGACTTCAGCCGGACTGGTCGACGGTTGGGTAGTAGGCCCTTATCACTGCAATGTTTTCCCTGCCATTGATATCCATTTATAAGACTAGCGTTGTTTCAGTATGATTATACTGACCTTAGAGCTTATTACAAGTTACATATCTGGTTATTACATGCTCTATATCCATTAGAATAATATATGGCAGGGTTGTTGAGTTGTTGGGGTTTCTTTTTTTCCCTTCTCTCTTGTTTCTCCTCAAAGGGCGAGACGGTTCCACGGGCTCCCAGACTGGGGTGTATACTCTTCGCTGAGCCCTCTTATTATTATTATTATTATTATTGTTGTATTTACAGTATTGCTCTGGGCCAGTTCCGGGACCCTGGGACTCATTACTAATTAACCCATTATTCCATTCCTAATAATACCCCGTTTATATGCCATGTGCGATTGTATTTACAATTTACTAATACTATGATTACTTGATTGCGGGTAGGTTGGCCACTAACCTCCCAAATTTGCTTGGTGAGGCGCTGTATGTTTTGGCGCCTTACTATGACTTCGTCTCTACACGAAGTTGACTATCCTTGTTTTGTGTACTTTATTTTTCTCCTTTCTCTCTTTGTCCTCCTTAGTATGTCTCCTCTTGTGTCCCCCCCCCCCCCCCCCAGGACTCTTTCCTCCTTACACATATGTTCAGGGAATTGTACCTATTGATCACATTTCTTGGTTTCAGCGAATGCTCTGCCTCCTGGTTAGTTTATTATGGTTAACTTGGTATCATTGAACGTTAAGGGATTGAACTCCCCACAGAAACGTAAACTGGCCTTATCCTCCTTCTATAAAATGAAGGCGAATGTGGTCGCTATTCAGGAAACCCACTTTAGGAAATTAGACCCCCCTAGATTCTATGATAATCACTTCCCTACCTGTTACATGGCCAATGGCCCCGTAAAAAAAGCTGGAGTGGCTATACTAATATCTAATAATTGCCAATTTACTCTGGAATCCCAAATTGTAGACCCCGAGGGAAGGTATTTAATTTTAATCGGAAAGCTGGAAGATTCTGTTGTCACCCTGGCCTCCTGCTATGCACCCAACTCGGGTCAACTCTCCTTCTGTAGGAATCTATTCTCCCTGATACAGAAGCACGCTAAAGGTGCAGTCATGTTATTGGGGGACTTTAATCTAGTTGTAGACCCCACTGTAGATAGATCTCTCCCCACCAGAAGTCCCTTAGCTAAATCCAGAACTTCCCCGATTAATACCCTTGGACTTAGACAACTACTAGGAGAATACGAACTCTACGATGCGTGGAGAACTAAACATCCTACGGTTAGGGATTACTCCTTTTATTCACATGTACACTCCTCATACTCTAGAATTGATCTCGTACTAACAGACAGTGGGTCACTACCGACTATTATGAAAATTACCATACTACCGATGACATGGTCGGACCACTCTCCGATTAAGGTCGTGTGGAAGCTCGAGGCACGTAGAGTTATCCCGAGTCCTTGGAGACTAGGAAACTTCTTGTTGGGCCATCTAGAAGCTTCACTGGCCTTGCAACAAACCTTAAGGGTATTCTTAGAAACTAACAAACCTGAAGACACTTCAGTCTTTAACAATTGGTGCTCTTGTAAGGCTGTTATGCGGGGGGCTGCCATTCAGGCCGCTTCACAACTGAAACGTTCTCAAATTGCCGAACGAGCTGAAGCCGAGAGCGAAGTTGCCAAACTAGAAATAGCACATAAAGCTGACCCACTTAATAAAACTACCTTTAAGCTTTTGCTGACCGCAAGGGAAAGGGTGAACACTTTTTCTCTGCGGGAAGTACAACGAAACATCGCTCGACTAAATCAGAGATTCTATGTATCTGGAAATAAGGCAGGGCGTCTTTTGGCGAGGAAACTGAGAGGTAGGCGAGCTAAGGCCAGAATCCACTTTGTTTATTCTCCCACGGGTTCAAGAGTCTTTGATCCATATAGAATAGCAGATACTTTTGCAGAGTATTACTCCCGACTCTATAACTTACAGTCAGACCCTGATACCACCCAACCCATTGAAGCTGAAATTCAGTCATTTTAAAAAAATGTATCCCTGCCGACACTGAGCTCCGAGACCTGCCTGTCCCTTAGCTCCCCCTGGACGATGTCTGAACTTGAGGCGGCTATTGATGGTCTTCCACGAGATAAGGCACCGGGCCCAGACGGTTTTCCATCTAATTTCTACAAAACTTACAAAGCAGACTTGACTCCAGTATTATTGGATGTCTTTAACGAGGCATCAGAAGCGGGGAGGTTCCCGAAAGAGATGCTTGAAGCAAGGATAGTGGCTATCCCTAAACCGGGGAAATCTCCCGTATCCGTTCAAAATTACAGACCGATAGCTTTGTTGAATACAGACGTCAAACTTTTCGCTAAGTTAATTGCTAACCGTCTGTGCCCCTTACTGCCTACTCTTATAGCTGCTGACCAGGTTGGCTTCGTCCCGGGCAGGCAGGCCCCGGACAATACCCGGAGAGCTTATAACGTCATTGAATATTGTAATGTTAATAGAATGCCCCTCCTGGTCCTATCATTAGACGCAGAAAAGGCGTTTGATAGGCTACACTGGGGGTACCTAAGATCAGTTATGGGTAAGTTTGGATTTCAGGGTAGGTTTCTAGACTCCATCTTTGCATTATATTCTACCCCCTCCGCCAAGGTATATGTTAATGGGTGTCTCTCCAGAGGTTTCGAAATTCTAAACGGCACAAGACAAGGGTGCCCTTTATCCCCCCTAATTTTCGCTTTGGCTATTGAACCCCTGGCTGAGACTATTAGGACTGACACAGAAGTCTCGGGCCCTGAGATAGGGGGACTGAGTCATAAAATCAGTCTGTTCGCAGATGATATACTAGTATGCTTGACAAACCCCGAATCCTCCCTTATCGGACTCCATGCCATATTAGATAGGTACTCCAGATTGTCATTCTATAAATTGAATACTTCCAAAACGGAAGCCCTACCACTTCATATCCAGCCACATATCCTGGCCTTACTCAAGGATAGATACAGATATGCTTGGCAGGTGAGATCTATTAAATATTTAGGTATACATCTATCGCTTGATAAGGACCTTTACGATTGTAACTATACACCTTTATTTAGCGCCATCGACAAATTGATTAAAGAGTGGTCCCTACATGAAATCTCCTGGCTGGGGCGGGTCTCTGCAACCAAAATGGTACTACTTCCGAAACTCCTTTACCTATTCCGGGCCATCCCCCGCCATTTCCCTAAAGCTCTTAGTGTTAAGGCTAATAAAACATTATCACACTTTATTTGGAAAGGAGTGAAACCGCGGATCTCTAGGCAGGTTCTTTCATTGCCCAAGAGCTTTGGTGGGGTAGCTTACCCCAACCTAGATGCATATCACTCTGCATGCCTTCTCAGCCAAGCCCGAGATTGGTTTGTCGTTCATTCCCCCAAACCATGGGTTGTTATCGAAAAAGCCTTCTTAGGACCGATTAATATAACAGACCTATTTCTATTACCTACACAGAGTGTTCCGAAATGGTCAGGCCCTGGTGACGCGATTAGAAATACACTGAAGATATGGCACTCCGTGGTGGCATCTGATCCAACTATAAAACTACCTGCAGCAGACCTCTCTATCAGAACAGTAGCTTGTAATATCCCTGATCTTATTTTGGACACCTGGATCGACGCTGGAGTTGTGAGACTGAAAGACCTTTTTTTGAATAATAGCTTGATCCCGTTCTCCCAGCTTCAGTCACGGTTTGGGATTTCAAAACATGATTTTTTTAAATACCTACAGGTACGCCATTGGCTCCAATCGTATGTAAACGAGATTAGAGACCCACTCCCCCTACCGGCCATTATGCTCTCCAGATTGTCATCACCCGGTCATAGGGGTGGGATATCCAGGTGGTACCAGTATATTGTCCTTTTGAATAAAAAAGGGAAATTGCCTGCGCAGTTGAAGTGGGAGAGAAATCTCTCTATGGTACTTCGAGAAGAAGAGTGGGATACAATTTCATCACTGTGCTTTAAAATATCTAAATGTCTCCAGCACTCAGAATTGTTCTATAAATTATGCAATAGGGCGTACTTCACCCCGCAGGGGCTTCACCAAATCTGGCCCTCGACTTCCCAGTTATGCTGGAGAAAATGTGGTGGAGAGGGCTCCATTCTACATATTTTTTGGGACTGTCCAGTCCTGAGGCCTCTGTGGACGGAGGTATTCTCGCTCTTGGGGGAACTAGTTGGAACGACAGTGCCATTGGATCCAATGTTGGCCCTATTTCACTACCCTTCTCATACCTTCCTGAGCTGTGACAGATATATCGTAGGACATGTCTTAATATCAGCTAAAGTGGCAATAGGCCAACTGTGGAAATCACAGTCCATACCCCACATTCAGACGGTTATTAATAATACCCATAAGCATTTTCTATTTGAAACAGCGGGATGTGTATATTCTTCTTCCCCCTCTTCTATTTATATGAGATGGTTTAAATGGGGTGAACTCCGGGAGAGAAAAGGTCACCCCACAATTTTTAGTGATCCCATTGATACGGCAATACTACACCCTTCACAACCGGATGATACATAGCGGTGCAGATGCCCCCCTAGCTAACTAACTAACTAACCACTTATATCTATGTTACAATATTGGAGTAAGGTGCCCCCCTGATACGCATACTCGCCTCCCTTTAACTTACCCTCATGTGTCGATGTCTTGTTCTGTCTTCCCCTTTCTACTGCTCTCTCTATTCTATTATTCTTAAGGTTAAAGTTACGATTGATAGTTGTGAGAATTAATGAACACGATTAGAGAACTGAGTCTCTGGATTCATAGCTAGTTTATATGATTGTACCTACTGTAACTAGCTCAAAGCTGTATCCATTTTTTGACCTTTGATCGTGTACATTTATTTGATTTTTCTTCTTTGTACTTGGAAATTAATAAAAAACTATTATTGAAAAAAAAAGATATAAACTATATACTGTATATTATATTACTATATACTGTATATTATATACTGTATATTATACTGTATAAAAATTATTAGAATAATAAAAAGATATTTATAATATATACTTTGTATTTTTCATATACTTTATATAGTCAAAACTCTTGTGTATATGTTAGTATGACACAAAAAATATCTGCCTCACCTGTAACCTGCCTCACCCCACTACATGCCACTGGTGTGAACAATATAAGTAACTGGTAATAAATAATAATAATAATAATAATAATAGTTGTTATAATTGTTAGTGTGAGATAGGGTAAATTTAAGTAATTGCTAGTCTGCAGTGAGTGGGTTTTTGCTTACAGTTAGGCAGTTACAGTAGCAGCTGTTTCTGCTGTGTTGTGTTATAAGAGATAATGGCAACCCAGACTACTACCTTAGAGACCCACCAAAACAGCAATGGTTTATCTTCTACATGTTTTAAATCATTTACATGGTGTTCCTCCCACACCACATCTACTTTATTTCAATTTTCAACTAAGGGAAATCCTTTAAGAAACCCCTTGTACAGTACCATTAATCCTATCACCTGAACTAATAGTACAAGAAAGAACTGTAAAAGACAAATCAGAAAATTAAGGAGAGCACTCCTAACCAACCCATTCATTAATGAAAAAGCATCAGTATTACAGTGTTGTAAAAACCATGGGGGAAATTTACTAAGCTCCCGATTTTGACCGAGATGCCGTTTTTTCATCAAAGTGTCATCTCGGTAATTTACTAAGCAATAATCACGGCAGTGATGAGGGCATTCGTAATATTTTGAAGTCCTAGGAAAAAAATCACGAATGAATACACCATCGGTCAAAACGCGGCTGTTTAAGTATGAATCTCGGTCATTTACTAAGAAGTGCAAAGCAAAAAAAAAACAAACACTGCCGTGAAAAATTACAACTCGTAAAAAAGTGCTAAAAAAAAACAGACCTTTTTTTTTTATACGTGATTGGATAGGCATGCACGGATCCATGAGATCCATGCATGTATATCAGTGGGAAGGGGTGGGAAAGTGCTTATTTTTCAATTATTGTTCAATTTTTTTTTTTTTTTAATTAAACACTGTAAAATTTTTAAAAAAAAATTGCGTGGGGTCCCCCCTCCTAACCATAACCAGCCTCGGGCTCTTTGAGCCGATCCTGGTTGCAGAAATATGGGAAAAAAATTGACAGGGGTTCCCCCATATTTAAGCAACCAGCATCGGGCTCTGCGCCTGGTCCTGGTTCCAAAAATACGGGGGACAAAAAGAGTAGGGGTCCCCCGTATTTTTAAAACCAGCACCGGGCTCCACTAGCTGGACAGATAATGCCACAGCCGGGGGTCACTTTTATATAGTGCCCTGCGGCCGTGGCATAAACAATCCAACTAGTCACCCCTGGCCGGGGTACCCTGGGGGAGTGGGGACCCCTTCAATCAAGGGGTCCCCCCCCCCAGCCACCCAAGGGCCAGGGGTGAAGCCCGAGGCTGTCCCCCCCCATCCAATGGGCTGCGGATGGGGGGGCTGATAGCCTTTGTTGTAAAAGAAAAGATATTGTTTTTAGTAGCAGTACTACAAGTCCCAGCAAGCCTCCCCCGCATGCTGGTACTTGGAGAACCACAAGTACCAGCATGCGGCGGAAAAACGGGCCCGCTGGTACCTGTAGTACTACCACTAAAAAAATACCCAAAAAAACACAAGACACACACACCTTGAAAGTATAATTTTATTACATACATACACACATACATACATACTTACCTTATGTTCACACGAGGATCGGTCCTCTTCTCCAGTAGAATCCAAGGGGTACCTGTTGAAGAAATTATACTCACGAGATCCAGGGGTCCAGGGTCCTCGGGGAATCCAGGTGTAATCCACGTACTTGAAAAAAATAACAAAACGGACACCCGAGCCACGCACTAAAAGGGGACCCATGTTTGCACATGGATCCCCTTTTCCCGACTGCCAGAAACCCACTCTGACTGATGTCTAAGTGGGTTTCTTCAGCCAATCAGGGAGTGCCACGTTGTAGCACTCTCCTGATCGGCTGTGTGCTCCTGTACTGAGTGACAGGCGGCACACGGCAGTGTTACAATGTAGCGCCTATGCGCTCCATTGTAACCAATGCTGGGAACTTTCTGCTCAGCGGTGACGTCACTTTAGGTCAACCGCAGGGCAGAAAGTTCCCAGCATTGATTACAATGGAGCGCATAGGCGCTACATTGTAACACTGCCGTGTGCTGCCTGTCACTCAGTACAGGAGCACACAGCCGATCAGGAGAGTGCTACAACGTGGCACTCCCTGATTGGCTGAGGAAACCCACTTAGACAGAAGTCAGAGTGGGTTTTCTGGCAGTCGGGAAAAGGGGATCCATGTGAAAACATGGGTCCCCTTTCAGTTCGTGGCTCGGCTCTGCGTTTTGTTTTTTTATTCAAGTACCTGGATTATAAATGGATGCGACGAGGACCCTGGGCCCCTGGATCTCGTGAGTATAATTTATTCAACAGGTACCCTTGGATTCTACTGGACAAGTGGACCGACCTGCGTGTGAACATAAGGTAAGTATGTATGTATGTTTGTGTGTATGTATGTAATAAAATTATACTTTCAAGGTGTGTGTGTCTTGTGTTTTTTTGGGTATTTTTTTAGTGGTAGTACTACAGGTACCAGCGGGCCCGTTTTTCCGCCGCATGCTGGTACTTGTGGTTCTCCAAGTACCAGCATGCGGGGGAGGCTTGCTGGGACTTGTAGTACTGCTACTAAAAACAATATCTTTTCATTTACATCAAAGGCTATCAGCCCCCCCATCCGCAGCCCATTGGATGGGGGGGGACAGCCTCGGGCTTCACCCTTGGCCCTTGGGTGGCTGGGGGGGGGGCCCCTTGATTGAAGGGGTCCCCACTCCCCCAGGGTACCCCGGCCAGGGGTGACTAGTTGGATTTTTGATGCCACGGCCGCAGGGCACTATATAAAAGTGACCCCCGGCTGTGGCATTATCTGTCCAGCTAGTGGAGCCCGGTGCTGGTTTTAAAAATACGGGGGACCCCTACTCTTTTTGTCCCCCGTATTTTTGGAACCAGGACCAGGCGCAGAGCCCGATGCTGGTTGCTTAAATATGGGGGAACCCCTGTCATTTTTTTACCCATATTTTTGCAACCAGGATCGGCTCAAAGAGCCCGAGGCTGGTTATGCTTAGGAGGGGGGACCCCACGCAATTTTTTTTTTAAATTTTACAGTGTTTAATTAAAAAAAAAAAAAATTGAACCCCAGCACGGATCACACAGATCCGGCCGAGATTAATTGTAAAAAAGTCGGCAGTGTTTTGCTAATCACTGCCGTAAAAAACACAAAAAAAACACGAATGACATCGACATCGGAAGAAAAGAAAAACCCGAATACGACAGCTTAGTAAATCCATCGTAACAAATTCAAAAAGTTGCAGTTTTACACTTTCGATGTCATTCGTGATTGAACTTTGACCTGAAACGGGAAAACACGAATCTTAGTAAATTTACCCCCATGTAGGCAGCCAACCAATGGTAGGAATATAAAGCCTTATAGCAGGGATAATTTCAATGGAACACTCTTGAGAAAGTAGATAACATGGTGCAAAATGACATGCAGATAGTCGTGTGCAGCAGTAGAATGTGTCTATGGATCACATAGGTTATGGCATATATGAGAAAAACCAAATACAGGAACCATATCTTTTAGGACATACTAGTATAATCTGCACCCAAATCAGACATACAAGTAAAATCTACAAAGAACTATCGTTAATCCTCAATTGAGCACAGTATAAAAGGGCAAATTTCTTCCTTGTCAAATTAACTTTGAGCATAATAGTGAAAAATATTTCCCAGCTTTTGTGAGTTCTGCTAAGTAAGCTTGAAATAGAAAAAAAATGGACACAAACAAAGTCAAGATGGTTGTGGGAGGCCACATAGAAAGCTTCTTTATGTAAGTAGTTTAATCATTTGAAAAGGACAACTTGTGGGCAAGCTCCTGGTTGAGTATGATGTGGGCCCAAAACTGTGTGCTCTATTGATAACCAAATCACCACATACATTGTGGATATGTAATAAAGATGGTAATATATTACATTTAAAATCAAAATGTCCCAGGCCATTGACTGTTTCAAGAAGGCCCAGTAACCAAAGGTAATTGTGGAATAACCTATTTTCTAGGTCATCTAATTTAGCCCATAGCTAATGATGTGTGCTTTCTACTTTAGCTGTGCTCTTTTTCAGAGTTGACATGTCTTGAAACAAATCCCCCAGTCTATGCTCTGTATGTAAAATCCTCTGTGTGAGTTGAGAAAGCTGTTGTTTTATATCAGCTGTTTGCGAGTTTAATATGGGTCCTATGGCTTCCCTGACAAAATAAATCATTTCTCCATAAGAAAGTGGGGTGTCAGGAGGTGGCAATACCTGCTTGATGGTTAGTGCTGATGAAGCATCAAGGGACCTAGAAGTATCAGCATTCATCTGGAAAAGAATGGAAGCGAAATGGTCAGTGTCTTTTGCCATATTGGAGTTGGAGCAACATTTGCTTTACCATATTGTTGTTATGCCTTTATGGGAGGCATTAAAAACCTAACCATGCAGTGTACAGCAGTGACATGTGTGATGGCGTGACAGGGGGCACTGTCTGGAAGCCAGTCAGTTGCCGTTAATGCTTGAAAGGGCTGGGTGGTAGTGGAGCATCTCTGGTTTGTGTCCGAACAATGTCAAAGGCAAAACCGAAAGGCATTGATGTATACTTAAGGTAATGTATAAGTAAAGGTCAATAGTGAACTCAAATATATAGTATTTTTCATCTCCATAACATATTCAGTTATATTGTAAGACTCTACTGCATATATATGTATATATAAGAGGCTTTCATTGTAGTTTTTACATTAAAGTACAGTATGCACCAACATTTGAACTCATCTAGAAACAACAGTCACATCATAGACAAACACATAATAGTGTATGATTAAAGGCATGCTTGCTAGTATAAAGAAAAAGAGATTGGTGACGCTGATAGGTATCCCCATAACCTCTTGAAACAATATATGAATATGAAATAGGGCTGCTTCTTCTTCAAAACTGGGGTGCTACTCTCAGAACAAACTTATCAAGAACAATAAATAATTGGAAGGACGTGCTGTCCAACATCAATAAACATATAGTAGTATTCATTATACAATAATCCACATCATAATCAGCAATATTCCATATAAAATGCAAATATATAAAAACATATAAGATCAGATATTATAGTCAGTATTAGTGCAAATGGTTAATTATATAAGTCCTTTTTCAAATAGACCACACTTAAAATCACTGTCCACTCACATGTATAATGAGTCACAGATGAATGGATCAATTAGTGTTGAAATACTTTGTGTTGATCCGATATATAACTGAAATCAGCTTGATCCAACCAATAGTCTTTACCTCAGTCAGTGGGTTAAAAGCTTTATCCACTTAAACATGCATGTATTCAGTTTTTATTATGCTAGCCAGGTGAGGAATACAGGTGTCACTATTACACCATCTTGCCGGGAAGTAGATCATCCCCAAAGGTGTAAATGGCTAATGACCAGGCCACCCACCCTGATGTTGTCCAATTGTAAAAAAAAAAATATGTTGATTTTCACCCGATTGTCTGAAAAACTATCTAGTACAGTTCAAATGACAGCAATAACAAGGGGAGACAAACAAGAACCATATTAAGTGAGGTAATATACTGTATTCCTCAGCAATACATAGCAGGAATATGCTGTCTATAGACACCTCAAAGATGCCCCATAGCTTATTTATTAAATACTCATTGTTCTGAGCTGCTATCTTGACTTATTTCTGGATGCTTTCTTAAAAGATGCGTTAGTATGGTGTGAGCAGCAATAGAACCATTTTTTACCATCTTGCAGTTAGGAAAACCACATTGAGTTATATGCTCCACAAATGAGCTCCACTATAAAACAGCTTTGTTGCTTCTTTGTTTTTCTAGTACCAGTTCACAATAAGAAATCTCATACCACTTACAGATGTGTCCTCATGCAACTTGCCTTAACATGCCATGCACGCAGTGGAAGATGCCTGGTGTGATTGAGCTGACAGGTCCCGTCCAACTCTGTTAGCGTTGGGCATCTTTTTTTGCCAAAAATGCATCTTATTTGCATCACTATGTGAATAAGATGCAAAAGCAGACTCTGCTGATTAAAATGATACAGTGTCTATGAAAACACTGTGGTGTAGCATTATGTATGCAGATACAGACATTGACGCACACTGAATATAGGCATGCTGCATAACATTTTAATCAGCAACAACTGCTTGTGCATCCTATTTGCATCATAGCATGACCATAAGGTTTGTTTAATGTTCAGGTAGGCAATATGTAAGTGGACACATCTGTATTCAGTAGCTACAGGTCTTCATATATAGTGTATTCACTCATCCTCATTGGCAAGATTCTTGCAGAGATATTCTTTCATATCCCCCTCTGAGGTGTCTGTGTCACTATTCCATATTTCATAATCCTAGTTTGACCCTGGTCAACAGCCCTCAGGTGTAGCCGAGACATTATTTGCATTCTTACTATGTCTGACATTTTATAGCTTTATATATTGTATGTAATTGTATGATTGTATTTCAACTCTTGAGCCAACTACTGCATTACTGCTATTACCACAGTAACATCTTGATTCTGCCTGTATTATGTATTTCAATTGTTGAATGTGATAGATTTCTTTTCTGGTTGTTTCTTTAGCTTATGTTAGTAGTAGAACTTTTAAATAAGTTAAAGATCAATCACTGATATGGCATAACACTTTGATTCAATACAGTAATCATGAAAAATTCCTAATTTCTAATGGCTAAATACTAAAATCATTTATTTCTATTTGTTTAAATGTGTTTCATATGGACATACTGTATGAAGAATATGTAAAGCTAAACTGGCCTATTTCAGTATGATGAGTTAGATGGAGGTAATTCAAAGTTGTAATACATGGGGATTGATGTAGCGATGAGCATGCCGGCTGTAATTGCTCCCACATTGTCTGCATAGAAATAAATGTATATATTCTCCCATGTGCACAATGCGGTCATGCCTTTTATTTTTATGCCTGATTTTGTAGTCAGTGAATGGCTAAAAGTTACTGAGGGCAGTGGAGTTTTAAGAGAGGAGGGGACCCACGTCAGCCTCCATCATGGGCTCCTTCCTCTCCGGAAGCATAATGCCAGAGTTTACTGCGCATGCGCAGGTCTGCAGGAACATGGTGCTCGCACCTTGTTCCCAGGGACATCTCCAGTGCACATGTGCAAATCACTAAGAAATTGCCACTGCGGCCATTTTCCAAATGATTTCTGTCTGCACTGTTGGGCCGCTGTCGCGGGACCCTGGAGTTGTAAGTATAATATATGCAATATTTTGGGGAGTGGGATGATCAGTGCAAAAAGTGTCCTGTCTCCTGTTTCAGGGCAGCTGGTACCAATGAGTTGTCCAAACTTGTCTGGTAAGTGGTGATTACTGGGGGAGTGGTACCTGCACTCACCTCCTAGTGTTAGTAAGGAAATATGTGACCGATAAGCATTGTGTATATCTATGCCTTTTATTGAGACACAGTGCTCAGGCATAAAGAGTATAATGCATTCAAATAGCAAATGATAAAATACAGCGATTGTTAGCACACAGGTGAGGAATAAGAATTAGGATCAAAGTCCAGATGCTGATGACAGAGACTGGGAAATATAGTAGGAATTTGTAGATGAACGTTAGTACATAACAGTCATGATCAAATAGGTTCCAAATGCTGGTTCCAGTAAAAGGGGTACATTCCTTTGTTGCACAATGGTGCTGTGATACAGTAGATGTAAGGATCTCTGTTCTAGAGAGCCGGCATCCTGACCCTCCAGGTACAGTACTCACCCCTCTGGTGTACAATGTTTCTGGCACTAGCATCTAACTCCGAGGTCCCAGCCAATGGTGTTACCTGTTTTGTTGCTGCGCCTCTTTATAGTCTGTACCTCCTTGCTGTTCAGTCTAGGATCCCTGCTTTCACAGCATGTATGGCAATGTACACCCAGAGCAAGGACCTGTGGGACCAATGGGTGCTGCTGTGACTTCCAGGTTCCCATTGGCTTCAGCAGCGCTGCCTGACTGCTCAAACTCACCAGCCGGCGAGAAGACTTGTTGATGGGGTAAAGCTGTAGATCTTCCACAGGTCACCGGTGGGTACTGGTAAACGCGCGTTTCAGCCCATAGACCTTTTTCAAGGCTTGTACTCTGTATTTTATCATTTGCTATTTGAATGCATTATACTCTTTATGCCTGAGCACTGTGTCTCACTAAAAGGCATAGATACACACAACGCTTATCTGTCACATATTTCCTTACTAACACTAGGAGGTGAGCACAGGTACCACTCCCCCAGTAATCACAAATATAATATATGGGTGCAGTGTGTGCGGTATGAGTCCCCCCTGGGCCCATTATAGAAACGCCTATGACTGAGGGCTTATATGGATCTTACTACTAGATTCTGAAAGAAAATCAAGCTGATAATACACCCTACTAGTAATAGTGTAGTAAGAGAAATATGTTCATGTACAAGATGTAATAATGTCAAATGCAATAACTTGCATGGCAGCAGGTTTTGAAGATATATTAAAAACAGTTGGAGATGTAAATGTTGCTCAGTATCAGGAACATGTGATACCACAATGCAGGTACAATGCATGTACTGTGACTTACATTACCACTGCGCTGTTACGGTTACCATGCTCGATTAAATGAACCTGTCAGATGTAGCTCTTTTGATATTTACAGAATTATACAATTGGACTGCTTACTGCTTCCTGGTATGGCATATTTTATTGAACTATGCTAGTATATATTTGTGTTCAGCAGATATTTAAAAAAAAATAACATGATCAATGTTTGAAAGAGAAATAAACTGTTACTGGCAATGAATTAATGTATAAATTAAAATGATAAATAAAATATGATTGATCCTGCTTGTTATGTCAGTACAGCTTCTGTTGTTTCTTATAAATTTTGAATGTAAAAGGTTATAAAATGCAAAAGATCAATCATACAAACATGTTGCTCCCGAGAACCTTTCAACAAGTATGGGGTTCTTTGTTTGAATCCCTACAATCTATATATTGTCTGCTTTTTATTAAATAAGAATAATTTATCATTCTGTACAAGAACACATATTATTGCACATTTGTGTTCTTGAGTTATCCTTAAATAATCTATTATTCACATAAAGGGGGAAAATATATATATATGATGTAGAATTACTGGACGTGTGCTTAATTTGATTTTTAAGTTGCTTATTCTTTATATTCTCTAAATTAACTTTTAGAAGGATTTTCATTGCATGGTTACATACTGTAATTGATCACTATTCAGAATTTCCAGAAACTATCTCTGGTTTGAAAATTATTGGGGGCGGGGGCGTTCCCTAGTTCCCTAGTCTACTTTCTATTGCTAACCTGTCCACGTTGCCTTACTGCACTTGTTGTTCATGTTGAGAAAGGTCCCAGAGTGGGACCGAAACATTAGTGAGACCATATGGAACTGGAATGTGAGTGAGAAGTTTTTCTTCCTTTTTCTTTTTTTAATAAATTGCCTAACCTTTTTGAAAATTTGCAAAGTCTGGAGAGTGCTATAATTTCCACACTGTGAAAACCCCTAATGTGGGCGTGGCTCTGATTAGGCACCCCAGCCAGTACGCTTAGTTGGGTGAGAGTGTATATATACTGTATATTGCATTAGATTTTTTGTGAAAAAACAGAAGACTGCTTCTACAGCGCCTCAATTGCAGGAGGCTAATAATCAAATTACCCTGATACATGCGCGGCTGAAAAACACTATGTGGGTGTTTGGTTGGAGAATATAGAAACAGACAAAATCAGCTGCGCAAAGTATCAGGGAAAGGACAGTACAATTTTAGGAGAACCGATGTATGTATATAAATTGATTTATTAATGAAAAAGCATAAAATAGCAGTAAAAGATGACATAAAATTGTTGGATATAAAAAGGCACACCTTGACTAAGTTTATCCGTTTAAACAGACACCAAATTGTGTCGGTTCTCTATATGGAAGTCCACAAAAGGAAATAAAGTCCAGCTGTTTGTTGGAAAGCAATAGATGGTAATAGCCGTAATGTTAATACTGGAAGTGAATGATCAGTGCAGTAGACATCCCATAATAATAAATTGGGGGAGTGATCCAGTGTTATTTATTGTTCAATTACCTCTCCTTAGGTGGGCTGGTCCAAAGCCGAGCGTCCTCGGCGATGTGTCCTGCAATGCCCACTGTGCGAATGCCGCAGGGGAGAGGGAGCCGTGGATTCACTGTAAAGTGTATGCCGTGTGCTGGTTTATCCGGCTGACGGGGAGCCGTATGTTGATACGGGCGGCTCGAGAATTCAGATCCGCGGCTATTCTGGGATCTCTGTGGAGATGAAGGACGGCTTGCGGGGAGAACAAACCCGCTAATGCTTTCAAATCGGATACCTCGGCAGGTGTGCAGACAGGAGGCGTGGCCTAACTAGTTTCGTCACGTGACCCGTGACTTTCTCAAAGGAATATTTCCTTTGAGAAAGTCACGGGTCACGTGACGAAACTAGTTAGGCCACGCCTCCTGTCTGCACACCTGCCGAGGTATCCGATTTGAAAGCATTAGCGGGTTTGTTCTCCCCGCAAGCCGTCCTTCATCTCCACAGAGATCCCAGAATAGCCGCGGATCTGAATTCTCGAGCCGCCCGTATCAACATACGGCTCCCCGTCAGCCGGATAAACCAGCACATGGCATACACTTTACAGTGAATCCACGGCTCCCTCTCCCCTGCGGCATTCGCACAGTGGGCATTGCAGGACACATCGCCGAGGACGCTCGGCTTTGGACCAGCCCACCTAAGGAGAGGTAATTGAACAATAAATAACACTGGATCACTCCCCCAATTTATTATTATGGGATGTCTACTGCACTGATCATTCACTTCCAGTATTAACATTACGGCTATTACCATCTATTGCTTTCCAACAAACAGCTGGACTTTATTTCCTTTTGTGGACTTCCATATAGAGAACCGACACAATTTGGTGTCTGTTTAAACGGATAAACTTAGTCAAGGTGTGCCTTTTTATATCCAACAATTTTATGTCATCTTTTACTGCTATTTTATGCTTTTTCATTAATAAATCAATTTATATACATACATCGGTTCTCCTAAAATTGTACTGTCCTTTCCCTGATACTTTGCGCAGCTGATTTTGTCTGTTTCTATATTAGATTTTTTGTGTATGTCTCCAGTTTCAGCCACAAAGCTCTGGAGTTCATGTACTTCATGCATTTCTGTTTATAACAATTTAAGTCAGAGATTCTAAAGAATTTGTGTCATGACATAATGCCCTGGGGAAATATTCCATGGAACAACTAGTTTAAACCTTTCAAAGTACATAATATGAGCTCTGGCCAACTGCTTCCTCCTTACCTTTAAATGATTATGTGCACAGTGATGGAACAATGCCATTATGATGTTGTGATTTGTAACAGCTTATTTACATACTACAGTGCTCACAGTAACATCTCAAATAACATAGAATGGTGTGTTTCATGAAATCTACTGGGACGTAAGTATATTGCCTACATAATAAAATGTTTTATAACCCCAAATCAAAATATTTTGTTGCTTAAGATCAAGTATTCAACTGGTTCACTCTTGTCACAATTATGTAATAGGTAGACATGCAATAGGTAGAAAATGTGATGAGAGACATTTAGGGTATACATCATTTTTTTGTTAATGATCACTTATTTATGTAGAAGAAGTAGCCTACTTTAGCCATTGAAAGTGTTTTTTTTCCAAACAATAACTGTAATCAATTATATTTTTCCAAACAACATGGCAGCAACACAGAGTACCATTGCAATAGTTTATACTGCAGTAAAGATTATGTGTTTCTTGCAGGGGAACGTGCAACTTAAATGTTTCCTACAGTAGCTATTGCTATTCATATACTGTTTGCTCTGACCTTGCTGTTATGTTCAGCACAATTGTTCATTATTGGTGGGATAAGACTACTATTCAACAAACCAGACTAGTAACATTTAGAATTATTCTTCTGATACAAATAATAACTGTTATTGCAGCTACTGTACGAGGACAAGACCTTGTGCTGTCTGTGTTCTAATAAAGGTGTTGTCCATTCTTTCTTCGAACCACTAAGCACTGGTTTATGTTATTATATACTGTTACACAGCAAGTGGATTAATGAAATGAATACTGTACCAATTATTAACTTTACCCTAATTATTATTATTATTATTATTATTAATAATAATAATAATAATTATTATTATTATTATTATTATTATTATTATTATTAATAATAATAATAATAATAATAATAATAATAACAACAAAAATAACAACATATTACCTTACATAGATATAGATATAGATATTTGTGGAGGGAAACAATAAAACTTTTTCTTTAAAAAATAAAGATTTTTCATATTTTGGCAATTCTGAAATATTTCATGATTAATTTGTATGTGTACAGTGCATGTTGAAATGTTATTGTCAATAGTTTTATGGCCACTTGTATTTTAGGCTTAGTTTCCCTTTAATCTCAGTTAATCGAGGTCAAGTCCTTCAGTACTTCCAGCCTAGCCACACACAGCATCACATATCGGAAAGCACTAGGCTTATGTAAGAATTGCTTTTCACAGGATTATCATGTACAGTAAGCATCTTTTTGTAGCACTATAAATGTATGAAGACTAATCATAATTCTTCATTGTTTTTGGTTTGTTATATTTAATGTACCACCTTACTCTTTATCAAGTCACTATGATTATAACATACAGTATGTAGCATAAAAATAATTATTTTTAATAGGCTTGTAACCCAAAAAACATTGCATAATTGAGACATACTGTATAGTACTATAGAATATTTTTTATTAAAAAAGTATCCGTAATAGTTGCTGATAATATAGTTTATGTTACAAAATTCATTAAAAAATATGATCCATTTTAATTGCTCTTTATTTATGTTAATATTATGGGACATGCATTTAAAGTTACTGTATCAGTTCCCAGTACATTTAGAATTTATAGTTTAAATATATATATATATATATATATATATATATATAGGAAAATTATCTATCTGTATGTAATGTTGTTATGCTCTCTTGCAACTATTCATTTATAGCTGTATCTTTTTTTGCTACTACTGTACATGTTTTTTTTTAAACGTACAGTAGAACAGTTTAGCTGTGGTGTAGAAATGCGGTCAGGATGCTGGTGGTCGGGATGCCAGTGCTGACACTAGAATCCGGACCACCAACATCCTGAATGTAAGTATGCTGGGGGCTCCTAGTTTTTAGCTGCGGGGGAGGGGAGTTTAGGAATAGGCAGGAGGTTAAGGCTGCAGGAAAGGGAAGGTTACAGTTAGGCTGTAGCAGGGGTTCCCAAACTGTGTGCCTTGGCTCCCTGGGGTGCCTCGGGACACTTGCAGGGGTGCCCTGGGTTGGTGGTCCAGGACCAATTCAAATAATTCATGGTCAATATAATAGGCAAAACCAGTTCTGGTGGCTGCCAGTCATAAAATATGTGTCCAAACAGAAGCAAATCTTGTCCCTCACCACACAACTGACCCTAAGGATGACATATAAACGCGATCTACTTAATGTAATATTTCTTTCTAAATTTCTCAATAAGACATTTTTGGCCTAGGGGTGCCGTGAAAAAATTCTGATATTCTAGGGTTCCGTGATTCAAAAAAGTTTGGAAACCACTGGGCTGTAGGGAGGGGGTGTTTAGTGTTAGACACACTCAGGGAGGCTTAGGGTTAGGCTGCATGTAAGGAAGGGATAGGGTTAGGCACTACCAGGGAAGGTTACAGTTAGGTTGCAGGGGGTAGGGGTTTAGGGTTAGGTAGGAAAAAAGGGAGGGTTAAGTTTAGGGGACAGGGGTGTAGGGTAAGCATGCTAATCTAACTCCTGTCGGGATTTTGTCAGTCAGTGTCAGTTTTATGACCGCTGACATCCCATCCATCAGTATTTTGTATCACACCCGTGGTGTATTATGTGAGAACAGAAATAAGGAACTCTTCATTGTAGACATAAAAATGTATATAAATAACACTGAAGAAAGTACAAAAAAATAAAGCTATTGTATGCATGTAATAAAAATTACAAGATGATATGTGCATAGCAATAAAGATGTTTGGAAAAATTCTTTATACAACGAAAATAAATATTCAGAATATTTAAATGTCACTACAAATCTAAGACATTGGTAACTGTAATGCATTAGAAATGAAAAAAATAAATAAATCATGTAAACAAATATATTTCTATGTACAGTACAGTACTTCTAAAAATAAAGAAAACTAAAGTTTCCTTTGCTGAAGTACACATCCATATTTACTATAAAAGCTTGAAGCATCCAATCAGATTTTTGCATTATTCCTCTCATAATTCATAATGTAGGATATTGAACAATTTCTGGATTGAACTCTTTAGTTGGTAGTCATCAGCTCTAAATTGAATAGTAGAAAACACACTATTGTCCGATAAATAGCAATTTGCTAATATTGCTGCTTATCTATATAAAATGCATTTGAAAATACCATATTTCTTAGCAAAGTGTTTCTTAATAGTGTTTATTTTTTGCTGCATATTACTCAGAAAAGCTTGAGAGGTAGCTAGATTTGTGCTGCAATATAAATTTCAGTAGAGGGAGCAGTGTAATAGCAAACAAGAGAATGCATTCTATGTACTGCAAGTTTACAATGGAAACTGAAGCAATGTTTGAAAATGCTCCTAACAGTTGTTCATAAAGTATATTTCCTTAGCAGAGTGAAAACAAGTAATAGGTATTATTTGGTTCAAATTTAAATGTAAACTTCGTAGAATGTAAAAATTAAACAGTCTTATAGTAAAATACCCTAATTTAAAGTGCATGCACTTTTTATTAATAAATTATATTCTGATAAATCAATTGAAGTAACTGGAATACGTGCAGATAATGAGAGGGTGATCAAATAGATTTGACACTAGTTGGTATTGGTCAGATTTATATCCATTTATCCAACAACATTAAGTCTCAGACACACTGGGTGACCTCCCCTAAATAGCAATTAGCGCTATATCGTGATGAACGATATACTGTAGTTCAGTGACATCATCCCCTGCACTCCCCAATTATACTGCTCAACAATATAGCTAAAGTTGAGCGACATGTTCGGTAGATTATTACTGAATGAGAACAACTCACGGGTGTGCACATCATTCATTGTACAGTCATACACACTATGAACAATACATCTTTTAAAAAAAGATTGTTGTCGTTCATATCATCTGGTATGTTGCTGAGTGTGTACGGGGCTTTAGTTTGTTGTATTGACCTAGAAACATGTATTACACAAACTTAAAATGGCATTTAGGAGCCATTGGAACATTGTCGTCGTACAAGAGTACATCATGGAGGTGCAGTCAGGAGAGGCAGGGGTGGCAGTGCCTCCCCTGTGTTTAATTATTAAAATAATACAAAGAAGATACTTATGACACATATTCTGTGTCATAAGTATCTTCTTAATTTTATTCTAATAATTTTAACTTCTAAAACCAGTTTGGGAGGCCCGTGGACAATGGGAATTAGACAAGAGCGGGGGGCAGGGCCCAAGCACTGGCCTTTAAAAAACAGTTTTGTAGGAAAATTCTTAGTGCGCACTAGTTAAGCAGCTGGACACACCCCCTTCCGTAGAAGGTTCCCAATCCCTTCACCCAGTGGTGTACATGCAAAAAAGAAGAAACAATTGAAGGGGACTTATCCTGCGCTTCTTGGTAAGGTCGCCGTCACACTAGGCTCCCAGAAGTGTTTGTTAAGCTCATATGGATGCCATACAAAAGAAAATATCATATATAGTGACGTACAGTTTTAATCATCCATAAAACAAAATGCAATACAGTAACGATATACATTAATTAAAAACATCCCATATTTGGCATAAAAAATAGCAGCAATAGTTTAAATGGCTCAATGGCATGGACTGAATTGAGAGAAGCAATGGAAAATTACCAGAGTAATTTGAACTGCAAGCTGTTTTTGAACTGCTTTTGTAGTTCAAATTACTCTGGTAATTTTCCATTGCTTCTCTCAATTCAGTCCATGCCATTGAGCCATTTAAACTATTGCTGCTATTTTTTATGCCAAATATGGGATGTTTTTAATTAATGTATATCGTTACTGTATTGCATTTTGTTTTATGGATGATTAAAACTGTACGTCACTATATATGATATTTTCTTTTGTATGGCATCCATATGAGCTTAACAAACACTTCTGGGAGCCTAGTGTGACGGCGACCTTACCAAGAAGCGCAGGATAAGTCCCCTTCAATTGTTTCTTCTTTTTTACTGGCCTTTAAAAGCCCATTAAAAAAAGCTTGAAGGTGGCACTTAAACAAGTGCCTCTTTGACAGGAACATCACCCCCATGTCAGCGAGACAGCTGTGATTGGACAGCGGATCCAGTGCTGGATCCACTGTCCAATCACCCTTATATGCAGTGCGGTGGGTGGAAGTGACAGTGGGTCCCGGTGGTGGAGCTGTTCTGGGCACCCATCTACAGCAGCAGAGGAGCAGTGGCCCTGAAGACTGCAGCGGTGGGAAGCAGCGGAGGCCAGCGCTCTTCCCTCTCCTCCCAGCCAGCAGCAGCGCCTACACTCACTGTCCAGACACACATGTGAGGGGGTAGACGACGTGCGATGAGTCTCAGCCAGTGACGTGTGTTGAGGTCATATACTGGGTATTGCACTGATTGAGATATATATATATATATATATCTCCATCAGTGCCTCCCCAGTCTATGACCTCACCACACGTCACTGGAGCACATATATTGTGCTAGCATTCTGGTACTTGTGATCTTTGAATTATTTTCTGCAGTCAGTGTTATCAATACCAAAGTATAAGAATTAAAGGAGATGCAGGATGCCAGAACCAGGGTTGCAGTAACAGATGACAGTGTGCATGCAGTAATGAGTGTGTCAGGTTTATAATAAAATAAATGTATAGAAAGAGCCTTCAGCAACACAGTTTATGGGATAATACTCAGACATGGTAGTAAAAATATAGGAGGTAATTTAGATCTGATCATAGCAGCAAATTTGTTAGCAGTTGGGCAAAACCATGTGCACTGCAGGGGGGGGCAGATGTAACGTGCAGAGATAGTTAGATTTGGGTGGGGTGTGTTCAAACTGAAATCTAAATTGCAGTGTAAAAATAAAGCAGCCAGTATTTACACTGCACAGAAACAAAATAACCCACCCAAATCTAACTCTCTCTGCAAATGTTATATCTGCCCCACCTGAAGTGCACATAGGGGGTCATTCCAGCCCGTTCGCATGCAGCGGTTCTTCACTGCAGTGCAAACGGGTCAGAACTGCACACGTGTGTTGTTGCCCGGCGACGGACATCACCAGGCAATGGAGCGCCCAGCAAAAAAAAAAAAGATGCAGCGCTGGACGGATGAAGATTGACAGCGGAGAGGCGTTCTGGGGCGGATACTGGCCATTGGAGGCCGTTTTTGGGGAGTGGTAATAAGAACACAAGCGTGTCCAGGCGAACGGAGGGCGGATATCTGACATCAGGGCCGAGACCTTCATCACTGGATCCGTCGCACAGTGTAAGTAGCTGCAGGGCTGGTCTTGTTTTGCAGGAAACTTTTTAAGCAAAGCAGGGCTGCACAACCGATCGCAGCCCTGCTATGCTAAAATACACTCCCCCATAGGCGGGGATTAGTTGATCACAGGAGCAGCAAAAAGTTGCTGGCTGCGATCAACTCGGAATGACCCCCATGGTTTTTCCAAACTGCTAACAAATTTGCTGCTATGATCAGGTCTGAATTATCCCCATAATCAAGAGAAAAATGGCTAGAAACAATCTACTCACTGTTTGAATGACCTAAATTAAAAAAAAAAAAAAAAATGATTAAGCATATTTGAAATCACAAAAGTCTAATCTATTAATAATATTTGAACTACCTATACATTACTCAAGGTCAATCTCCATATATTTCACAAATTCTGATTTGTCTAATCAAGACACAAAACATGTTGGGTTTTAATTAGAGATAAGAGGGTTCGGTTCATCGAGATCCGAACGCCCCCGAACTTCACATGGTTTACATGGGTCCGAGGCAGCCTCGGTTCTTCCCGCCTTACACGCAAAACCCGAACGGGGGAAAACATCATCATCCCGCTGTCGGATTCTCGCAAGATTTGGATTCCATATAAAGAGCCGTGCATCACCGCCATTTTCACTCGTGCATTGTAGATTGAGCGGGGAGGACGTGGCTACGTTCTCTGCCCAAATAGCCCAATATCAGCTAAATATCAGCTCAATATCTGTGCTCAGTATCAGTGCTGTATTGTGGTGACCAGTATACTACAGTACAGTTGTCCATTGCTGTATCTTGCTGCTCCGTGTCAGTTCTAGTATCCTGAACAGTGCTCAGTATCTGTGCTCAGTATCAGTGCTGCATTGTGGTGACCAGTATATAATACTGCAGTACAATAGTCCATTGCTATATCTTGCTGCTCTGTGTCAGTTCTAGTATCCTGAACAGTGCTCAATATCTGTGCTCAGTATCAGTGTTGCATTGTGGTGACCAGTATATAGTAGTACAGTACAGTAGTCCATTGCTGTATCTTGCTGCTCCGTGTCAGTTCTAGTATCCTGAACAGTGCTCAATATCTGTGCTCAGTATCAGTGCTGCATTGTGGTGACCAGTATATAATACTGCAGTACAATAGTTCATTACTGTATCTTGCTGCTCCGTGTCAGTTCTAGTATCCTGAACAGTGCTCAATATCTGTGCTCAGTATCAGTGCTGCATTATGGTGACCAGTATATAGTAGTATAGTACATTAGTCCATTGCTGTATCTTGCTGCTCCGTGTCAGTTCTAGTATCCTGAACAGTGCACAATATCTGTGCTCAGTATCAGTGCTGCATTGTGGTGACCAGTATATAGTAGTACAGTACAGTAGTCCATTGCTATATCTTGCTGCTCCGTGTCAGTTCTAGTATCCTGAACAGTCCTCAATATCTGTGCTCAGTATCAGTGTTGCATTGTGGTGACCAGTATATAATACTGCAGTACAATAGTCCATTGCTGTATCTTGCTGCTCTGTGTCAGTTCTAGTATCCTGAACAGTGCTCAGTATGTGTGCTCAGTATCAGTGCTGCATTGTGGTGACCAGTATATAGTAGTACAGTACAGTAGTCCATTGCTGTATCTTGCTGCTCCGTGTCAGTTCTAGTATCTGAACAGTGCTCAATAGCTGTGCTCAGTATCAGTGCTGCATTGGGGTAACCAGTATATAGTAGGACAGTACAGTAGTCCATTGCTGTATCTTGCTGCTCCGTGTGAGTTCTAGTATCCTGAACAGTGCTCAATATCTGTGCTCAGTATCAGTGCTGCATTGTGGTGACCAGTATATAGTAGTACAGTACAGTAGTCCATTGCTGTATCTTGCTGCTCCATGTCAGTTCTAGTATCCTGAACAGTGCTCAATATCTGTGCTCAGTATCAGTGCTGCATTGTGGTGACCAGTATATAGTAGTACAGTACAGTAGTCCATTGCTGTATCTTGCTGCTCCATGTCAGTTCTAGTATCCTGAACAGTGCTCAATATCTATGCTCAGTATCAGTGCTGCATTGTGGTGACCAGTATGTAGTAGTACAGTAGTCCATTGCTGTATCTTGCTGCTCCATGTCAGTTCTAGTATCCTCATCAGTGCTCAATATCTGTGCTCAGTATCAGTGCTGCATTGAGGTAACCAGTATATAGTAGTACAGTACAGTAGTCCATTGCTGTATCTTGCTGCTCTGTGTCAGTTCTAGTATCCTGAACAGTGCTCAATATCTGTGCTCAGTATCAGTGTTGCATTGTGGTGACCAGTATATAGTAGTACAGTACAGTAGTCCATTGCTGTATCTTGCTGCTCCGTGTCAGTTCTAGTATCCTGAACAGTGCTCAATATCTGTGCTCAGTATCAGTGCTGCATTGTGGTGACCAGTATATAATACTGCAGTACAATAGTTCATTACTGTATCTTGCTGCTCCGTGTCAGTTCTAGTATCCTGAACAGTGCTCAATATCTGTGCTCAGTATCAGTGCTGCATTATGGTGACCAGTATATAGTAGTATAGTACATTAGTCCATTGCTGTATCTTGCTGCTCCGTGTCAGTTCTAGTATCCTGAACAGTGCACAATATCTGTGCTCAGTATCAGTGCTGCATTGTGGTGACCAGTATATAGTAGTACAGTACAGTAGTCCATTGCTATATCTTGCTGCTCCGTGTCAGTTCTAGTATCCTGAACAGTCCTCAATATCTGTGCTCAGTATCAGTGTTGCATTGTGGTGACCAGTATATAATACTGCAGTACAATAGTCCATTGCTGTATCTTGCTGCTCTGTGTCAGTTCTAGTATCCTGAACAGTGCTCAGTATGTGTGCTCAGTATCAGTGCTGCATTGTGGTGACCAGTATATAGTAGTACAGTACAGTAGTCCATTGCTGTATCTTGCTGCTCCGTGTCAGTTCTAGTATCTGAACAGTGCTCAATAGCTGTGCTCAGTATCAGTGCTGCATTGGGGTAACCAGTATATAGTAGGACAGTACAGTAGTCCATTGCTGTATCTTGCTGCTCCGTGTGAGTTCTAGTATCCTGAACAGTGCTCAATATCTGTGCTCAGTATCAGTGCTGCATTGTGGTGACCAGTATATAGTAGTACAGTACAGTAGTCCATTGCTGTATCTTGCTGCTCCATGTCAGTTCTAGTATCCTGAACAGTGCTCAATATCTGTGCTCAGTATCAGTGCTGCATTGTGGTGACCAGTATATAGTAGTACAGTACAGTAGTCCATTGCTGTATCTTGCTGCTCCATGTCAGTTCTAGTATCCTGAACAGTGCTCAATATCTATGCTCAGTATCAGTGCTGCATTGTGGTGACCAGTATATAGTAGTACAGTAGTCCATTGCTGTATCTTGCTGCTCCATGTCAGTTCTAGTATCCTCATCAGTGCTCAATATCTGTGCTCAGTATCAGTGCTGCATTGAGGTAACCAGTATATAATACTACAGTACAGTAGTCCAGTGCGGTTCTCGCTGCCCAGTGTCAGTTCTAGTATCCTCTTCAGTGCTCAGTATCCCTACTCATTGTCTTGTGCTGCATTGTGGTGAATAAAAGTCCAGTGTCTTGTGCTGCATCTTGCTGCTGTAAGTGCTGTGGTAGTGTCCTGTCACTGTGCATAGGTCATCATCATTCCAGTCACAGTGGTATCTGGTATCTATCTAGTGGTATCTAATTCCAGACATTACTGCCGTCTAATCCAGATATATTACTGCCATATAATTCCACACATTAAAAAATGGAGAACAGAAATGTGGAGGGTAAAATAGGGAAAGATCAAGATCCACTTCCACCTAGTGCTGAAGCTGCTGCCACTAGTCATGGCAGCGACGATGAAATGCCATGAACGTCGTCTGCCAAGGCCGATGCCCAATGTCATAGTAGAGAGCATGTAAAATCCAAAAAACTAAAGTTCAGTAAAATTACCCAAAAATCTAAATTAAAAGCATCTGAGGAGAAGCATAAACTTTTCAATATGCCATTTACGACAAGGAGTGGCAAGGAACGGTTAAGGCCCTCTCCTATGTTCCTAATGACTAGTGGATCAGCTTCACATGAGGATGGAAGCACTCATCCTCCCGCTAGAAAAATGAAAAGAGTTAAGCTAGCAAAAGAACAGCAAAGAACTGTGCATTCTTCTAAATCACAAATCCCCAAGGAGAGTCCAATTGTGTCGGTTGTGATGCCTGACCTTCCCAACACTGGATGGGAAGAGGTGGCTCCTTCCACCATTTGCATGCCCCCTGCAAGTGCTGGAAGGAGCACCCACAGTCCAGTTCCTGATAGTCAAATTGAAGATGTCACTGTTTTGAAGAACACCAGGATGAGGATATGGGTGTTGCTGGCGCTGAGGAGAAAATTGACAAGGAGGATTCTGATGGAGAGGTGGTTTGTTTAAGTCAGGAACCCGGGGAGACACCTGCTGTCCGTCAGATGAATAAGGCCATTGACATGCCTAGTCAAAATACAAAAAAAATAACCTCTTCGGTGTGGAATTATTTCCACAGAAATGCGGACAACAGGTGTCAAGCCGTGTCAAGCTGTAATAAGTAGGGATAAGGACGTTAACCACCTAGGAACATCCTCCCTTATACGTCACCCGGAGCGCATTCATCAGAAGTCATTGACAAGTTCAAAAACTTTGGGTGACAGCGGAAGCAGTCCACTGACAACTAAATCCCTTCTTCCTCTTGTACCCAAGCTCCTGCAAACCACACCACCAACTCCCTCAGTGTCAATTTCCTCCTTAGACAGGAACGCCTGCAGGCCATGTCACTGGCAAGTCTGACGAGTCCTCTCCTAACTGGGATTCCTCCGATGGATCCTTGAGTGTAACGCCTACTGCTGCTGGCACTGCTGTTGCTACTGGGAGTCAATCATCATCCCAGAGGGGAAGTTGGAAGACCACTTGTACTACTTCCAGTAAGCAATTGACTGTCCAACAGTCCTTTGCGAGGAAGATGAAATATCACAGCAGTCATACTGTTGCAAAGCTGATAACTCAGGCCTTGACAACTATGTTGGTGTTAGATGTGCGTCCGGTGTCCGCCATTAGTTCACAGGGACTTAGAGAATTGCTTGAGGAAGTGTGTACCCGGTACCAAATACCATGTAGGTTCCACTTCTCTAGGCAGGCGATACAGAGAATGTACACAGACGTCAGAAAAAGAGTCACCAGTGTCCTAAAAAATGCAGTTGTACCCAATGTCCACTTAACCACGGACATGTGGACAAGTGGAGCAGGGCAGACTAAAGACTATATGACTGTGACAGCCCACTGGGTAGATGTATTGCCTCCCGCAGCAACAACAGGAGTGGCGTCACCAGTAGCAGCATCTCGCAAACACCAACTTGTTCCTAGGCAGGCTACGCTTTGTATCACCGCTTTCCATAAGAGGCACACAGCTGACAACCTCTTACAGAAACTGAGGAACATCATAGCAGATTGGCTTACCCCAATTGGACTCTCCTGGGGATTTGTGACATCGGACAATGCCACCAATATTGTGCGTGCATTACATGTGGGCAAATTCCAGCACGTCCTATGTTTTGCACATACAATAAATTTGGTGGTGCAGAATTTTTATAAAAATGACAGGGTTGTGCAAGAGATGCTGTCGGTGGCCCGAAGAATTGCTGGCCACTTTCGGCATTCAGCCACTGCGTGCTGAAGACTGGAGCACCAGCAAACACTCCTGAACATGCCCTGCCATCAGCTGAAGCAAGAGGTGGTAATGAGGTGGAATTCAACCCTCTATATGCTTCAGAGAATGGAGGAGCAGCAAAAGGCCATTCAAGCCTATACATCTGCCTACGATATAGGCAAAGGAGGGGGAATGCACCTGACTCAAGCACAGTGGAGAATGATTTCAACATTGTGCAAGGTTCTGCAACCCTTTGAACTTGCCACACGTGAAATCAGGTCAGACACTGCCAGACTGAGTCAGGTCATTCCCCTCATCAGGCTTTTGCAGAAGCAGCTGGAGAGATTGAAGGAGGAGCTAAAACGGAGAGATTCTGATAGGCATGTGGGACTTGTGGATGGAGCCCTTCATTCGCTTAACCAGGATTCACGGGTGGTCAATCTGTTGAAATCAGAGCACTACATTTTGGCCACCGTGCTCGATCCTAGGTTTAAAGCCTACGTTGTATCTCTCTTTCCAGCAGATACAAGTCTGCAGATGTTCAAAGACCTGCTGGTGAGACAATTGTCAAGTCAAGCAGAATGTGACCTGCCAACAGCTCCTCCTTCATTTTCTCACGCTACTGGAGCTGCCAGGAAATGGATAAAATTTCCAAAACCACCCACTGGCAGTGATGCAGGGCAGTCAGGAGCGATAGCTGACATCTGGTCCGGACTGAAGGACCTGCCAACTATTACTGACATGTCGTCTACTGTCACTGCATATGATTCTGTCACCATTGAAAGAATGGTGGAGGATTATATGAGTGACCGCATCACTGTATGCATGTCAGACAGCCCGTGGCAGGAAAAAGAAGCAATTTGGAGGCCCTTGCACAAACTGACTATATTTTACTCCGAAAGACTGTTTAGTGTACTCCGAAAGAGTGTTTAGTGCAGCCAGTAACCTTGTCAGCGATCGGCGTAGGAGGATACTTCCAGAAATTGTGGAGAAGATGATGTTCATCAAAATGAATTCTAATCAGTTCCTCCGAGGAGAAA
This sequence comes from Pseudophryne corroboree, assembly GCF_028390025.1. NCBI lineage: Eukaryota > Metazoa > Chordata > Amphibia > Anura > Myobatrachidae > Pseudophryne > Pseudophryne corroboree. The sequence goes on along the minus strand of NC_086451.1, from coordinate 278,051,953 downwards.
TTTACCAGCAATTGCCTCCAGAAAGTACACAGGGATCTGTGATGGTGGATTCCAGTGGGAACTAATTAATACTCTGTGTGGAGGGGGATGTACACAGTGAAAGGGGTGAGGAATCAGACGATGAGGAGGAGGTGGACATCCTGCCTCTGTAGAGCCAGTTTGTGCAAGGAGAGATTGATTGCTTCTTTTTTGGTGGGGGGCCCAAACCAACCAGTCATTTCAGCCACAGTCATGTGGCAGACCCTGTCGCTGAAATGATGGGTTTGTTAAAGTGTGCATGTCTTTATTTTTTTATTTATCTTTGCATTATGTGCTGTTTGGGGAATATTTTTTAAGTGCCATCCTGTCTGACACTGCAGTGCCACTCCTAGATGGGCCAGGTGTTTGTGCCGCCCACTTGGGTCGCTTAGCTTAGTCATCCAGCGACCTTGGTGCAAATTTTGGGACTAAAAATAATAATGTGAGGTGTTCAAAATAGACTGGAAATGAGTGGAAATTATGGCTATTGAGGTTAATAATACTGTAGGATCAAAATTACCCAAAATTCTACGATTTAAGCTGTTTTTGAGGGGTTTTGAAAAAAAAAAAACACCCGAATCCAAAACACACCTAGAATCCGACAAAAATTCTTAAGGGAGGTTTTGCCAAAACGCGTCTGAATCCAAAACACGACCGTGAAATCCAAAAACCAAAACACAAAATTCGAGAAATGCCCGCTGCACATCTCTAGTTTTAATGATATCAGTGCCATGAGGAGGATGCCAAATGCTATGTTATGGTTGATTTTCACATTTCACCATCTACTATGTACTGTTGTAGTGCAGGCCTGGCATAGGTTGTATGTTTGCTTATGGTAACATTTCCCTATCTGTGACCCTCTTTATGTCCATAATAGTAATAGCAATTGATTTTATGTAGATTGATTTTTATTGCCATTGGTTTACGCAATACATCCTGGTGTTTAGAACTCCCTCACCACATTCTGTTCAATGGACATCAATACTGTATATCACTTCAAAGCCACTTCAATGCCACTTTAATACAACAGCTTTCACTATTGTACAACTGCCTCTAAATTCATTTAGTTTTACATTTGATTTTCAGTTTTATCTTTTCTACAGTTGACTAGAAGAATCCTAGCAGGCACTTATTTTATACTTTCAATTTTATTAAATTTACTTCTACTTTTATAATAGAAATTTTAAACAGTTACCTCCCATCCCTTTGGTGTCCTTTAGCAAAGTCATGTAGAGCGTTTCCATGGCAGACTGTGCTGTTGGTGTCTATCTTTATTTGTAATCTCCACAATGGAAAGTCCAGGCAATGTCAGCCCTGATAGCATACGTAACTCATTTTATTTCTTGCGGTATGTGATATTGGGACAGCAATATAGGGTTCATCTTGTTGCCTACATACAAACTGGGCCTTCTGTAATGAGAACATCATAACAAAAAGTAATCCAGCTACACAAAAGAGAGGGTTCCCAGGTATGTAGAATTAGGCTTTAAAATAAAATATTTTAATCAGTCCTCTATTAAACATGAAGTAAAGCATACGTTCACTAAAATAAAATTGCTTTTGAAACAGAGTTCAAGCCTCTGCAAGAAACTTCAACAAAAACATAATATTTTATAATCTCAGTTCTGGTTTAAATATTTTCCAGACAGAATGTATATTATGTGGGTAATTCCTAATCAGCATGATTGAGAAAATATTTCTTGAATTTGATGGTTTAATAGTCTAATCCCAATGAACCCTAATGTTTATAATTTTTAATTCCACATAGGCTAGAAAGCCAACTGGAATGGCTGCTAATCTCTATTCTATCATGGGATGCAGTCAGGATGCCGGCATTTGGGATGACAGTGGTTGAAATCCTGGCTTCGGAATCCCAACATCACTCAGAATGCCAATGCTGGACTCCTGACTGCCGACATCCTGACCATAAGTATGTTGGGGACTGATAGGGCTATGCCACGGGGGGGTAGGTTTAGCACCACTGGAGAGGTTAGGGTCAGGCTGCGGGGAAGGGAGTGTTAGACTGCATGAAGGGGGGTTTAGGGTTAGACACCACCGGGGAGGGTTAGGAATAAGGTGCAGTGAAGGGATGGTTAGGATTAGGATTCGGGATAGGGGTTTAGGTTTAGGCACCACTGGGGAGTGTTAGGGTTAGGCTCCGGGGGAGTTTAGGGTTAGGCATTGGATAGAGAAGGTTAGGGGGTAGGGGGAGAATAAGTGTACTTACCCAACCCCTGCCTGGATTCTCAGCATGTGTATGCCAGTGTCTGTCTTTTGACTGCTGGCATCGCAAACGCTGGTCATACCGATCACACCCCTATATCACTATTTGGAAGACTTCTGATACTAGACTAATTTTACTTGTGGCTTATGGATTTATATATCTTGCATCACTGGCTACTGTACATACAAAGGGTTTAAAAAAACATGCGTCTGTGCTTTTATTATGTAAATTTTTGTCATTTGTGAATTTTTATATAATTTGTTTAGGAAACTAAAACATAAAATGGAATTTCCTAACTGATTACAGTTTTTGTAATTCATAGGAATGCTAAATGTAATGTAGTTTACTACAGGAGATACAGAATAATGGGGCAGATGTATTAAGCCTAGAGAAGGCATAAAGAAGTGGTAAAGCGGTGATAAGTGCAAGGTGATAACGCACCAGCCAATCAGCTCATAACTGTCAATTTACATATTGGAGCTGATTGGCTGGTGCATTATCACCTTGCATTTATCACCGCTTTATCACTTCTTTATGCCTTCTCTAGGTTTAATACATCTGCCCCAATGTGACTAATGGTAAGAGACATAATTCATTACTTTTCATATTTTCATTATTTTGACAGAATCTCTCAAATAAAAATCTTAGTCAAGGGTTGTCATAAAAAAATGCTTTTTGAATGGCTTGTGACTTAATCGATCTTATGCATGCAGCTTTATAGGGAATATATGTGTATAACTATTTCCTACTAGGGAAAATAAAGTGATACCGAAGTTCACTGATTTAATTATACAAATTAAATGAAAATTGTGATTGATTTGTTTTTTTACAAAAATATTCTACTATAAAATGGCTCCAATTAACCACAATAAAAATAGTAATTGTATTCACCAGTAATGCACATTTTTTAATATCTATAAAATAAGCACTAGCTATTAAAATCATTGTTCTGTTATCTACTCTTGTAGCAACATACAGTATGAGGAAAATACAGTTTAATAGCTAGCAGGATTGAATTGACTGCTGTAGGCTCAAAATACTGTATCTGATTGGATTTAGGTAAGCTATTTATTGTTGCAGAGATTTTGTAGATAACTTTTAGCACAGAATAGATTATTCCAATTGTTTCCATTGGCAAAAATGGAAAAAGATATTTTTTTCCAACACAATACGTTGCTCTATGTTTCAACAAGTAGAGTAATATTTATTTTAAATGTTTTGATTCCGCGTGTGTTTAGTGCATGTACATTCATTTATTTTGCACACAGAACATTGCTTTTCTGTACATCTTAAATTTTAAATCTTAACAACAATGTACACATTATACAAACAAGCAACTGTGTCTACTATAAAACTAGAATGCTTAAAGCTATCAGGGGCCGATGTACGAAGCCTTGGCGAGTGATAAAGTAGAGAGAAATAAACTACCAATCAGCCTGTGATATGGCAGTTAGGAGCTTATGGACTGGTACTTTATCTCTCTCCACTTAATCATTTTCCAAGGCTTAGTACATCATCCATGATCAGAAAACAGTTATTTCAGTAAATACTGTAAGTAGGTACAGATAAAAAAATTAGCCCACTAAAGTCTGACTATCTCTAATACCCCTTTTTCACCTCAAGCACGGGTCGCAGCGGGGAGCCTGACTCATGTGCTACCCGGCCGCAGCCCATGCTCAGCCCCCTTTCCCACTGCGCTCACAAACCCGGCATATAGCCAGGTTGGTGACACTGCTGGCGACGCAGCCGGGGAGGCACTGGGAGATCACATGATCTCCCAGCGCCGCCCTTCCATACACTGTGAATGGGAGCGAAACGGCTTCCGCTTACACTGCACAGCTTACCGGGTTGAACTCGTGTTCAACCCGGTAAGCTACCTGGGTAGGATTTCCGGATCACTTGATCCAGGTTGTTGCAGAGGGACCCTTTTCCACTAGCAAAAAACATTCGTAAATGTTTGCCCCCATGCATTTACCCATGTTTTTTGAGCTAGTGGAAAAGGGGTATTAGTGAGACAACAGGAGATGGGTAAGATATGTCAACAGTCATAATGTTGACAATGTTGACATTGATCATGTTGACATAAGATTTGCAATACTATCATAATACTGATGTTAACCACGTTGACATTCATCATGTAGACAGTACTAAAATGTTGACATCCCTGAGGTTATGAGTCATGTTCCTGAACAAAGCACTATCTGTGTGGAGATTGTATGTTCTGCCTATGTTTTTGTCAGTTTCAACCAGATACTCCAGCTTCCTTCCACACTCCAAAAACATACTGTTAATATAAATGGCTTCTGACTGAAAATAAAACCTAGTGTCCATGTGGTGGTGAATATGGATTGTAAACTTCACTGGGGCAGGGACTAAAGTGAGTGGCTGAAATATGATTTGTAAAGTGCCATATAATATGTTATCACTATATAAACAATTGTAAATAAATGAAAAAATGTTTGCGGATGGACGTGTCTTTAAATCATCACTACCTCTAACCCTTCTTCTATGGGTATAATCTTCTCTATAGGTAGTATAGGTGGTCAAAGGAGGTCAGTAAGTATTAAATATATAATGACAATAAAAATTGCTACTACAGAAATAGCAAGAGGGCCAACATTTTTATGCTTGCAATTACTATTCAATAGATCTTTTGAACATATTTATGGATGCGCTTTTAAATTGCAAGCACAATAACTTAATTTCTCACAATTTATTATAGAACATCCTAAACTGACAGTTTATAATGTCAGTTTCTTAATTAGACTTTTCTTAAACTTAGATAAATCTGTTGTGCTCAGGTTTTTGCAGGTGCAATGGCAGCAGCTAGTACCAGGGGACTGTAAATCACTTTGTCTCTATTTTGTTATTACCATGACTACTTACAATGGCATTTTTGGCATTGCAACGTTAACAGGTGTGATAAAGGATAAACAAAAATGTTAGGCCAAAGTTTAATTTCTGGCAAACATGAATACTCTTCTACTATATGAGTATAATTTGCAAAGTTATTCTGCCTGCTTAAATAAACTCATTACATACTGGCAGTGGTACTGTTAAGCAAGGTGTGACTATATTTTGCCATACACATACATGGAGAAGTTATATGAAATGCACATGAAACAGAACAGTTACACAATATAACAATAAAAAGCGCTCACAAAAAAATCTGTTACCTGCAAAGTAACGATGGAGCATACACTGCAGAACAATGTTGCACTGAGAGTTTTTACTACAGAAAGTGCTCTTTGGAAGTTGAGGAGTGCAGCAAAAAAATTACTACCCAGAGAATGGTCATTCTTTCCCAGCTCTCTTTAGATAGCTAGTGAGGAGAAATGTATGGGTATAAATATGAATGAATGAATAATGGTTATTGGAGTCATGCTTGTACTGTACATGTATATCTTTTGGCAAACACAGATATCAGTAGCATGAAGATACAGTTCAAATGAGTGCCAATAACAGGCTTTTTCTTTTTGTAAGGCAAAAAATAGAATTGAATGGGAAAAGCTGCTTCCATGTATTGAAGTCAAAGAACACACTTGGAGGCAGGATTGCAGTGCGCTCTGTAAACATGTTCTCCCTCCATCCTCTGTGGGCAGGAGAGAAAGCTATATCTAGTAACAGTAGCTTTGAGGAATACTAGGAGTGGTGTGAGAGGCATGTGGTGAAGGTTTGATGGGTTGTTGGGGAGGTATAAGGGGCATGGGGAGGTTCAATGGGCATGTGGGGAAGTCAGTAAAGATCATATATGGAGGTCAGATGGAAATGTGGTGAGGTCTTGAGCATAATGGGAGGTCTAATGGGATATGTGGGAAGGTCTGATGGGAATGTAAATTGCATGTGGGAGGTCTATTGAGCATGTGGGAAGGCCTAATGGGCAAGTAGGAGACAAGTGAAGTCTGATGAGCATGTGGGAAAGTCTGATGGGCATTTGGGGGAGTATACGAGTACATGTGGCAGTTCCGTAACTAGACATTTTTGCGATGTGGGCAAGAAACAGCAGTGCCCCCCCATATTTAAAATAGGGCCAGTGCGGGTGCATCCAAAATGTCGGGGCGTGGCTTCATAGGGAAGAGGTATAGACACAAAATAATACCAATTCATATTACGCTGCACAGTAGTCTCCATTATTCAAATGATGCTGCACAGTAGCGCCACTTACACACATTATACCAGGTAGAGGCCCTGTCACACATTACATCAGGTAGAGCTCCATTGTACACATTACTCAAGGCAGAGCTCCTATCACATATTACGCCAGGTAGAGCCCCCTTTTACACATTACACCAGGTAGAGCCCCCTTTTACACATTACGCCAGGTAGAGTCCCCTTTTACACATTACAGCAGGTAGAGCCCTCTTTTACACATTATAGCAGGCAGAGCACCCTTTTACACTTTATGGCAGGCAGAGCTCCCTTTTACACATTACAGCAGGCAGAGCTCCCTTTTACACATTACGGCAGATAGAGTCCCCTTTTACACATTACAGCAGGTAGAGATCTCTTTTACACATTATGGCAGGTAGAGCTCCCTTTTACATATTATGACAGGTAGAGAACTTTACATCCCCCCTACCCTTAGGGTGTAATGTAGTGGGGATCTGGTCTGAAGATCAACACTGTCTAGGTTGACAATGTTTAGGTCGACCACTATAGGTCTACAGTCACTAGGTCGACAGGGTTGGAAGGTTGACGTGGTTTCTAGGTCAACATGTGATAGGTCGACAGGTCAATAGGTCGACATGAGGGTTTTTTGTTTTCTTTTAAACTTTTTCATACTTAACGATCCACGTGGACTACGATTGGAGCAAAGCGAGCCATGCAAGGTGACACAGTGCATTAATTGGGGTTCCCGGTCACTCTACGAAGAAAACAACACAAACAAAACTAATGGCGTCCTTTTGACCTGTCGACATAGCACATGTCGATCTAGAAACCCTGTCGACCTTCCAACCCTGTCGACCTAGTGACTGTCAACCTATAGTGGTTGATCTAAACATTGTCGACCTAGACACTGTCGATCTAATGATCCACACCTATGTAGTGTACTGTAGTGTACTGTAGTGTAGTGTAATGTAATGTACTGTAGTGTAGTGTGTAGGCAGCCACTTACATGATTTCTCCTTCCAACACTGCTGCCGACTGCTGCCCGGCGCTCCCTCTGTACATTGCACTGCAGGCCAAGAGAGGGGTGGGCCGCAGAAGCATAGCACACAGGGGCCAAGAGAGGGGGTGGGCCATGGGAGCACAGCACACGGGTGTCAAGAGAGCAGGGGGCCACGGGAGCACAGCACACAGAGGATTAACTGGTAGCCAGCACTGCCACTGACTGTATGTGGCAGAGGCTATAGGTGGTTGGAGCTTTTGGCTGCAGATGCTGCAAGAGTGCATAGAGAACTGGGAACGGGAGGAGCGGCTGTCAGCAGGGGGAATATGCAGCCACTTGGGGTGTATGTAGAAGGTGTGCCCACAGGGCAAATGCGCTGTGGGCAATTCACCTTCTGAACATACCTAGCTAGGACCCTGACATGTGGTATCGGAGGGCTTGTGGAAGTCTGAGTGCATATGCATGCATTTTGTGGCAAATGAAAGCTGTGAGGGTATAGAGGATTATTTTAGAGCAAATTGGAGCTGTGAAAAAAGTAATGGCTGAATTTTTGTGCAAGTGAGGGAAATGAGACTACATTTGGGATTAGTGATATGATAGTGTTAAGCTAGTGTTAACTGCTTCCCTTGCACAGTTATGTGCTATAAAACTGCAGCCAGGTGGGCTTTACACAACACAGTCATATCTCATATTGGCTGTGCCATCCACTGCATCCACATGGCTGGTAATGAGGAAATCTGTTCTGCACATGAATAGAACAAATATCTTTCCCCTGATCCAGCATCCCAGCATGAATTAGGGGTTTGTGACTGCCATCATCACTGCCAGAACTGCAAGCTCTAAAATTAAAAGACAAGAGAGGTAACTTAGTTATCCTGCAAGCACTACCCTATGCCACTGGGATCTATAACAACTGTGGGGGGTTTGTGTGATACTGTTGCAAATCTATTGCCACTGGAGCAGCCACATCCACTGGAGGGTTGTTTTAAGTGGGCTCAAGGCTCAGGAGATTAATGATAAAATGGAGACTACACAGCATATAAAGTACAAATAATAAATGTTTAATTAGTTACTTATCTACAAACATTGAATCAGTATGATAAATATACTTGGTGCAAAAATCACATCAGTTCAATAAGTGTCAGGGAGCCCTTTCTTCATCTCAGAAGCTGGATGAGGTCAAATCAGTTCTGGCACTTCTGCAGTCAGTGTGAATCCAGGAGTAAGGCTCCCAAGTCATACCTGCTCACAATATGTATAGCAAAACACACAAAGAATAGATATAATTGCCCTTATTAGGGCATAAATGTAACTTAAACCTCTGACTGGTCATTAGTACTTCTTTAACTTGCACATACTCAGCATTAACCAACTCACCAGAATGTGCTAACTTGATGGAAGACCGAGATGAGAGCAGAACACAACTAAATGAATAACAGCTGCCATTTTATTTCTCCTATTACAGGATTGAAAGGTGATTTTACAATTTAGGGCCTATGGACACTGGGGGGTGTTATATTATTTTAAAATAAAACATTGGCTGCATCACCTTTTGCATGCTCCTGATCATCTCCATAAAACAGCTGAAATTCACCACAAGTGACCTATAAATCATCATAAATATACAAGGACTTACCTTTAACTTGTTCTACTCTACGCGGACACCTGATCAAAACCAATGGATTGCATTCATGCGCTGAGATACACACTAGATTGAAACCTCTGCAACTCTCCACTTAGAAGTCCTTCAGTTTGGAATCTACTGTGCTCTGCATTGGACATCCCAGACAAGGTACTGTGAACTACAACCTATATTTGGCTCCATCCAGCCCCTCACTTAGACATCATTCACCTCTGTTCTCTGAGCAAAAAATAACTGACTTCTTGCATTAATCAACTAATATACAGCATATTCAGGCTCTGAATCACTGAAGGGTCACTGCTCACTTCAATTTGCAAGAGCCATTCCAAAGGACACATGTTATCACTACCCCCCACAAGAAATTTACTTCAAAGGCCTCTCACACTGAGATCTTTCACACCTACACAACAGGAATTGGATTCTAACACCTCACCACAAGGCTGCTTTTAGTTTTGACTAAATCAGCAACAGAAAAAGCAGTTATTTTATTTACAGTATCACTTGTTTCAAATATACCCATTGTATTAAGGAGCAGCAATAGGTTACAGCAACAACGATTATAGCGATTACAATCTAAGATGGCGCCGCAGATGGCTGCCTCGGAGCTACGCAGCTCAGCCAAAATACCTGTTTCCCCTTGTTTTCCCTTGCCCTTGTCTACCCCACCAGTGACCAAATACAGCAGGGAAGCCCTCCTTAGTTGGAGCGCTCCCGAGGTGCTTACCATACGTTCGGGCCCGTCAGCGGGCGGATCAGCGGCCCTTGCAGCCCTCGCTGCCCTTGCTGCCCTGTGTGGCAAGGATGCAGACGTTGTGGACACCGAAGTGGATGACCGAGCAGCTGCGCCCCCCCGCAGCCCAGGTGGCAACTGGCGGATGGATCACCGGCCCCGGAAAGAGAATGATGGAGGCCCTCATGTCGGCCCTAGTAGAAGTACCTGGACTCCGAGGAGAGGCTGTCGCGCAGGCGCCCTAGTGAGGTGGCGGCGGCGAGGGCACCAGTCTGCACTACCCGCGATCCTGCTTTCGAATGTGCGCTCACTGGCAAACAAGTTCGACGAATTGTCCCTCCTTCTGGGCAGCGCAGGGTCAGGAATTACAGGGTCATCCGTCCTCTGCTTTACGGAGACGTGGCTGGATGACCATATTGCGGACAACCCGATGTCTCTGCCGGGCTTCAGTCTCTTCAGGGCCGATCGCTCCAAGGTTCTCTCAGGAAAAACGAAGGGTGGTGGCATCTGCTTCTACATCAACGACGGATGGTGCACCAATGTCACAATCATAGGCAAATCATGCAGCCCTCACCTGGAGATGCTGAGTATCAACTGCAACCCCTTCTATTCCCCCCGGGAATTTGCCTCAATTGTCCTTGTGGAAGTGTACACCCCCCCCTCGCCTGCGCGAACGAAGCCCTGCACCACCTGGCCATATGTATATCCGACATAGAACAAAAACACCCAGACTCTCTGCTTATAGTACTGGGTGACTTCAACAGAACTAACCTGAGCAAGGAGCTACCTAAGTACAAACAACAAGTCACGTGTCCCACTAGGGAAGGGCGCACCCTTGATCACTGCTACACTACCCTCAAGTCTGCCTTCCGGTCTATCCCGCGTGCTGCACTCGGCCTATCTGACCACTGCCTCGTCCACCTACTCCCTACCTATACACAGAAGCTGAGAGCAGTTAAGCCTGTCGTTAAGACTGTCAAGAAATGGACCAATGAGGCCAAGATGAAGCTCCAGGCCTGCTTTGACTGCATGGAATGGGGGGTCTTTGAAGCCTCGGCAACCGACCTGAATGACTTGACAGACACTGTCACATCCTACATCAGCTACTGTGAGGACATGTGTGTACCTACCAAGACTTACCGCATTTACAACAACAACAAGCCCTGGTTCAATGCCCAGCTCAGGCAACTTCGTCGAGCCAAAGAGGAGGCCTATAGCAGCGGTGACAGAGCACTATACAACCGTACTAGGAACTCTCTGACTAAAGGAATCAGGCTAGCAAAAAAGCGGTTCTCGGACAAGCTGACAAACGATCTCTCCACCAATGACCCCGTATCTGTATGGAAAGGAATGCAATCCATAACCAACTATAGGAAAACATCAAAGTCCACCGCCATGCACCAAGACCTTGCAGATGAACTGAACCACTTTTATTGCAGGTTCGCAAAAGAAGTCCCCTGCAACCCAAACAATCACCTCTACGATGCCCCGAACACCGACGGCCAACCCCTGGCACTGCAAGTCACCCAAGAAGAGGTGGAGGCATTGTTCAAAAGGACCAAAACCAGGAAAGCTCCGGGTCCTGACGGAGTGTCACCATCTGCCCTAAGAGCATGTGCGGGTTAGCTCGCCCCCATATTCACCAAGATCTTCAATAAATCGCTGGAGCTACAGAAAGTCCCTTCCTGCCTCAAAAGGTCTACTATAGTCCCGGTCCCCAAGAAACCCACTATCACTAACCTGAACGAATACAGGCCGATAGCACTGACGTCTGTGGTCATGAAAACGTTCGAGCGTCTGGTTTTGAATCACCTAAAAACTGTGACTGGCCCCCAACTGGACCCCCTGCAGTTCGCCTATCGCTCGAATCGGTGTGTCGAGGATGCAGTCAACCTGGGCCTGCACTACATTCTATAGCACCTAGACATTTCCGGTACCTACGCGAGCGTCCTGTTTGTCGATTTCAGCTCGGCCTTCAATACAATCGTCCCCAGCATCCTCCACCCCAAATTACTTCACCTAGGGGTCCCAGAAGCTACCTGTTCCTGGATAATAGACTTCCTGACAGATAGGACACAGGTGGTGAAAGCGGGGGAACTCACCTCTCAAGCACGGTCCATTAGTACAGGGGCCCCTCAGGGCTGTGTTCTCTCATCCCTGCTCTTCTCCCTGTACACAAATGACTGTACCTCAGAGGCGCAATCAGTAAGGATCATCAAATTCGCCGATGACACCACCGTCATCGGCCTCATCAAGGATGGGGACAAATCGGCCTATAGACGGGAAGTAGACCGGCTGGCCCAGTGGTGCATCCACAACAACCTTGACCTCAACCCCCTCAAAACTGTCGAGATGATAGTGGACTTCAGGAAGAAGTCATCTAGTGCACCTCCGCTAATGATTGCTGACAGTGTGGTATCGCTAGTGGACTCCTTCAAGTTTCTAGGGACCACAATCTCCAGGGACCTTAAATGGGGGTCCAACGCTGACGCCACTGTTGGGAAAGCGCAGCAGAGGTTGTTCTTCCTCAGGCAACTAAGGAAGTTCAACATCCCACAGAAGCTCCTGCTCCTCTTCTACTCCGCGATTGTGGAGTCGGTACTGTGCTCCTCGATACTCGTATGGTACAGCTCCGCCAGCGCGAGGGACAGATGCAGGCTCCAAAAGGTGGTCAGAACCGCAGAGAAGATCATCGGGGCCGACCTTCCCTCAGTCCAGGACCTGTACTTGTCCAGAGCTAAAAAGCGGGCAATGAAGATAGTAAAAGACCAGCTACACCACAGCCACAGCATGTTTAACTTGCTTCCTTCAGGCAGGCGTTACAGGGCTGTCCCCGCCAGATCCACCAGAAGCCTCAAAAGTTTCTTTCCCCAAGCTGTCCGCCTGCTGAACTCCTGAACATTGACTGACTAGACGTACATGTAACTAACTTGTGTCCCTACGGTATACCGATCTGTGTGACTTTACTTGCCCCCACCCCCCCCCCACACACACACACACACACACACCTGCTTACCTGTTACCTACTTGGCTGTTGTATAGCAAACCGAAGACAAATTCCTAGTATACGTAAGTATACCTGGCCAATAAAGCTGATTCTGATTATGATTTCAATATATTTATAAAAAATTGTAAACTTTTTTTTTTTATTTCTAACTTTTTTTGGTGGGGGGGGGATTTCATTGGTTAAAGCATTTTTTTTATGTCCCAGAGCGAGGGGTGTAGAAGGTAGCCCATAACCTGATGGATGGGAGGGAGTCCCAGAGTGGCACTGCCATGTCAGATCCTGCACAAACCTATGGTTGATCCACTGTTGTACATAGTGTGCAAAAATAACACTTTTAATATCAAAGAAAACAACATGGCTTTGAATTTGGATTTTCTTGGGTATGCTTTCTTCATTCTTGATGATGATGGTGTTTTCTAGTCCATGAACTGGTGTTTTGTTTCAGGATCTTAATGGAAGATTCATGTTTCATCACAGGTAATAACTTTATCTACAAATTGTGAATCTGCGTAATTTTGTTGCAAAATATCTGTACAAATTTGCTTTCGATTTTCTTTGTGCCTGGCAGTGAGAAGCCTTGGGCCCATCTTAGCATAAGCTTTTGTCATGTAAAGATCTTGATGCAAAACTTGCCTAACAGTTTCTTTGATAACTATTTCTGCTACCATTTGGGGGTGAGTAGATGGTCAATTCAAACAATTAAAAAAAAATCCACATTTTTGTTTATTTTTGAAGTGCAAGGCCTTCCAGGATGTTCATCTTCTCTGACATCCTCACGACCATCACTATATCTTTTATGTAATTGAAACACATGTACATGTGACATACAATCAACCCTGTCATGACGCAACCATGTAAATTTGCAAAACTCCACTGCCCAGTGGAATACTATAACCAGAAGGAGGGTTAGCAGGATAGCAGCTGCCCACCACTGCGTATACACCCCTTGGCAATGAGCATTGACCTTAACAAAGAGCATTACCCTTGGCAATGAGCATTACCCTTAACAATGAGCATTACCCTTGGCAATGAACATGGATCCCAGAGCATGAAACACCTGGCAGCAAGCATGACACCTAGCACACAAAACCCCTGGTAACAAGCATGACACCCAGCACATGAAACCCCTGGCAACGAGCATGCTACCCAGCTCATGAAACCCCTGGCAACGTGCATGACACCCAGTGCATGAAATACCTGGCAACGAGCATGACACCCAGTGCATGGAACCCCTGGCAATGAGCAGGTAATTTAAAAGTAATTAGAAGCTTTACTGTAGGGCATAATATGGTGCAGGGGGAATAATATGGTGCAAGGGCATTACTGTGTGTGTCTTAACATGGTGGAATTTTTTTTAACTGTTTGTCTATCTGTATGTTTTTCTTGCCAGGTTTTCTTGAGTAGAGAAACCATTCAAAGTTAAGTTTTAAAAACTATGACATGTGACTTTGCCCCCAAATACAGATTTTAACTCTGTCTCAGTTTCCACTGTGTATATGTAGGGAGATAATTGTTCTTTTTGTGCCCAAATGCTCAAGAAATCCTGGAGAGCACCACCAGCACTAAATAATAAAAGGGAATATGCCCAGCAGACAAAACATACATATTGCTGGTAAATACGAATTACAGTTATCACTCTCCAGTGTGGACTCATAAACCCCCAAGTGTAGCATGTTTTCAAAAATTATGGACAGAAATACCTGCTTCCAGTAGAGGATTTTACACAAGGCAACCTAGGCGCCTGCCTAGGGCCCAGCAGGTCCCAATTGGCCCCATAAAGATATCATGGCCGCCCAAAACATTCCCAGAGGAGCATTGCATGACTACTGCATGATGTCATAACATCATATAGATCTGCCCAAACTCTCAAAATCCCTTTGATGTTTTTTCATAGGATAAAAAATGTTTGGACACACAAAATGGTTTCATCCACTGTATGTGGGCAGTCATTTTACTCTATATATGACACAGGTGTTAAGCCTACTGCCAAAAAATGTAGAGCCTTATTCAGATTTGTATGCAATGCTGATGTTCATGCAACTAAGCATTTATTGGTAGACTGTGCATGTGCCAAGGTACTTTACTGCTGCCACTTGCAATCAGCAGCAAAAATATAGTGCTATGGATTGTTTGAGGTAGGAGGGTTCCAAACCGGTATCTTGCCTGGAGCCCCATGAGGTATAAATCCACCTCTGCCTGCTTCCATTGTTACATATGTGCCTAAAGAGTATCAAATATGTACAACAGTCCATCAAATGGCAGCTACTGATTGGAAGAAAGGACGATTTAGAGCAGAAGTCCTGTTTAATATATATGGGTGTATATTTACTAAAAGTCGATTTTCATCTATTTTAAATTAACCCAAGTTGATCTAAATCAAAGTGAACACCCTCTTTAAACAGTGAGACTTAGGGGGACATGTACTAAGCAGTGATAAAAGTAGAGAAGTGAGCCAGTGGAGAAGTTGCACATGTCAACCAATCAACTGCTCTGTATACTGTTATAGTATGCAAATTATAAATGTTACGTCAATGCTGATTGGTTGCCATGGGCAACTTCTCCACTGGCTCACTTCTCCACATTTATCACTGCTTAGTAAATGTCCCCCTATATAACAGTTACAATTCAGGAGATGCATTAGTACATAAAAAATTTAATGACATTAATGAAAGAATGTTCATGACATGTCATTTAATTGTTCAAAGCTTTCAAAAAAATGTAGACTATAATATATACTTTCAATGAAAATTTGCCATGCTACAGATTTATTGTACTGTACAGTATATATGTGATAAATTAGAAATGACTTACAGTACATATGGTTTTCCTTGATCATGACAGAAATGCATGGAAGATCTGCAAATGTTTTCAAATTTTAAATATTCATTCAGTTTATTCAATTCTTCAGTATTGAAGTACATCAATTCTGTGGACATCTAACATATATATAATAAAACAAACCTTAACAAAAAAAAGTAACCCTTTAAAAAGTCTTTTTTGAAGAACATGCTGTTGAAATGCTGAATCACACAAATAAATGAAAATATTTATTTATTCCTGGCAACTGTTATGCTCTGGGTTGTTAGAAAATTGAAAATCCTGTAAAGTACAACTAGAGCAAAGCCAATGTATTTGTCACATTTGTGTGGGCGCCATAGATCCATGTTCCTGACAAGTCAATAATCTTTTCAGCGGTGAGAGGAGACTGACAGGTTGTTAGCATTGGTAAACCTTATAATGATGCTCTGTAATTGCATTAGGAGAGCTGTTGAAATCCTCTGCTAATCTCCAGTGTTGGCTGAGCATGTGTAAACTGGCCGACTCTCTCCTAAAGGGAATAGCCTTGAAATGATATAGTAATTTCAATTGAGTCCCTATGTCACTTAATAATTAGTCTTTCTTGGGTTCATTCCACAAAGGTGCCATATGGGAAATTGGCTGCTCAGGTTAACAAATGCATCCACAACAGTGGCCATAAGAGATACATTACACATAAAAGTGCTCAGTACACTGAAACATATTTTAAAACCAAAATATTTGCTTGAAGGAAAAGTAGTCTGTCCATATTACAATGCTACAAATAAGGTTCATGTGAATATTTATGTGAAGTTGTTATACAGATTTAGCCCCCTATATTGTGGCTACAATACGTATCTATAGCAGCACACAGCTCCCAGCATAGCAGGGCATATGTTACGTTATGCCTGCTTTTCTAATGGGAGTCAGCTAGCGATGTGTACTGACATGTCCTCATATATATTTGCTGTAGCCCCTCATGGCATGCAAGGTTCCATAAGACTCTGTTAGGCATCTTAGTTGCAACATGATGTGACTTTGAGGCATCAGGAGTCTGTGCTGATTCATTTGATATGTGACACATGTATATCTGTGTGTGACTGAGTCTCTAAATCTGCATACAGAGTGCTACAATGCAGCGGACATAGCTTTTTTCCATGCCAAGTTTCTTTATGCTTCATCTGAAGACTCAGTCGCATAAGAAAAGATGTCCCATGCTAGCGGAGTTGCACGGAAACTGCGCCAGGCATCTCTCACTGTGTGGCACATTGAGGCTAAATGTATGAGGACAGATGTGTAGGCAAACAGGACTTCCAAATATAATATAATTAAGCACAAAAAATATTTATTTTTACTCATCCACATGGTGTACCATATATCTCTTTGCTGTCTTTGTGGTTGGTAAACTGCATATTGCAGGACAAAGAGATAACAAAATCTTCATGCTACAGTTTCCCTGTGGCTTTTTTGCTTTGAGCTTCATTTGGAAGACAAGAGAAAGCATATCATCCTAAACCCTAAACTTCTCAAAAAAAAATCAGCAATGTTGATTTGGCTGATAGCTAAAAGCCACTGAAGATATATAAACCTTGTAGGTTACAGTATTTTTGGTATAGTGCAATAGGTAGAACTATGAAAACAAGTAACATTTTATATGGAAAGATTGGATGTTATAATAACATAACCCAAGTTTGCTGTACCACATACAATATTTGATTGATTTATCTATTAGCTGTAGTATTTGTATTAAAACCATATGAAAAGTTACATTGCTTGGAATACAGAAAAGTTGCCTTTTATCAACATGAGTTTCTAACACCATCCATACAGAACTTTGGTAAGGTCATAGCAGCTTGTGCTTCATGTCCTTCAACAGTTACACATTCTTACCACTATATTATCCAGTTTGTGCTTTTCACTGTCCGGAGCAGAGACAGCATGTACTACTTGAAGAGTTATGGATTGACAGCACTGTTAATAAAGACAAATGGCAGAGTCAATGCTATTAATATTAATATTGTGGATAATGCAGCTTTGCAGAGTATGCTTAAGAATAAAGCAAATCTCATTCCTCCCATGTAAAATCATAAATGTTTAAGTAGTTAAATGATCACATCATTTATGCATCAGTTACAAGTCAATAACAATCCTAAACAAATATGTACTTGCATATTGATGCAGAATAATAATAATAATAATAATAATAACATTGTAATCATTGCAAATTAAAAACAAGAAAAAATACGGGCCGGGATATAATGAAGTCCGAGTATGGCGGCCATGCGGGATGCCAGCCAAACTCTGATTTTTTTTTTAAAGGGGCAATCATGTACAAGGCTGTGCGAGATACCGGCCAAACTCGGACGTTTTTTTAAAGGGGTTAATCATGTACAAGGCTAAACCATGCTTTGTACATGATTGCCCCTTTAAAAAAAAAATCAGAGTTCGGCCAGTATCCCGCATGGTCATTACATCCCACCCAAGATCTATGCTCAAACAAAGTTACACTAATTTTGAATTTTATAGGTATCACTGCTTCATTACAGTGGCAATAGCAATAACATCTTCAGGAGTCTGCAAACAATCATATTGATACATTGTTAAGTCACTGATAGGACCAAAGAGATTATTATTGGGTATATGTGCATGATAAATGGTATCACAAAAATATCCCTGATGTGTTGCAGTAACAATTCAAAATGTGGTGGTTTAGAGTTGCCTAATTTTCACTTGGCTGGTAATTGAAAAATTTCAGCAGGGATAATATTTTTAGTTAGTGGATAGTAAAATGACACTGAAACTCTTATTCAGATGTTTCTCTACACACTGTACATCACAGAGTGAGTTGACCTGTTCCTATTTGCATTTCAAAGTTGCAGTGACCTCACATACATGACAATACGGTGTCATTGTTTGATTTGATCTTCCACCATAGTCAATCCAATGCAATTGTATATTATTGAAATTAGATATGATGAGATCATAAATACTGAATCAGTACATCTTCCATAAACCTATAGATGTTTGCCCTTCATCTAGCATTGGGAATGCCAGTGTATGTCAACAAAACTAATAGCAGTCATTTCTATCTAATAAATAAAACTGATCAAATTGATCAGCAAATACCTTACCATGTGTGTAAAATGTTTGCCATGATGTACTGATTTACATGTTTGTGTGCATATTATACTTAATTTGTATATAGGACTACGGAGAATAGTAATCAAAACTTAGAGAGAGTTATACTGGGGAGAGATAAAGTACCAACTAATCAGGTCCTGGCATTTAAACATTTAAACAAGTCTTTTAAAATGACAGAATCTGATTATTCAGCACATTATCTCTCTCAACTTTATCTCTCTTGGAGTTACAATAAATTTCCACAATTTTATATTTGTTTTATTTGGCAAGGTTTCTTTTTAATAAGCAGTTTTAATCATGTACTTCTGAATAAAAAAATATAAATCCATACATAAATTCCATGTGATCAGCTAATTTCTGTCCAAACAATCATTTTTTTAAAATCCAGTCTGTTTGTTGTTTTGACTTACTGGGTTTGGAGTAATCCATCAACAGTATTTATGAAAATTCTCCTGTTACATAGGATATATTTACACAGATAGTGATGAGCAAGGTGGTAATTATTTCTGGCAAAGTATAGACTTATCCCATATGTCTGGTTAGTTTATTGGTTTTTTTCTCTCTCGCTTTTTTCTTATTTGTGTCTTCAAATATCACAGCTCGGATTTTCCATAAATATAACAGATGGAGGCAATAGTGTTGTTTTTTGAAGATCAAAGTTAAGTCAAATCCTTTCCGGAACAAGATATTTACATCAATGTGCTTTGCACAAACAAGAGAAAAAATAGATTCCGTCTTTATAAAAAAAAACACTTACAAATATAATATAAAACCCTTTTATCTCTACGGGTGAGCATCTAAAAGTGGGAAACATATAATTGTTTTTCTTTGTATATTCAATTTTGTACTGTGATGTACAGTATTCAACACATTATTTCCACTGCAAAAAATGTGATAATATTGTACAAAAATGTATAAATAAATCAAAAGTTCTTTTGAAATTATAATAAAAACCCAATCCTGTTGATGACGCATTTTAACAATAATTAATATGTAACCCTCCACCCAGAGCAAACCAAAAGTCCTCTAAACTCAACCAGTATTTAAAAATAACAGGTAGATGCACTTGGAAGTTTGCTGTTTGTGTACTGGATATCACAAGGGGTTAATGCATCGGATACACATGTTTATGTAACCAGATTTTATTTACTATGCATCAGTATGCATAAACAGGGCTGGTGCTAGGGTGTTCAGCGCCCCCCTGCAAACTGTAAATTTGCGCCCTCCCATACTTTACATTACTATACTAATAAAGGTCTAAATGTCATTGACTAAATCCTATTTTCGGCATGACCTCTTTTCAGCTCACCTTGAACTGAACCTTTATCCCATATGTACCTTGTACAGCCCTAATGCTGAAATTTATTAATGAAACACTACACTCACTGCTCCCCTTGACACTTCAGCTCTAGTTACCATATATTTCTGATATTCCATATGTCCACACCGACAATCTAAAAACCTGAAAAAGTTCTCCCAGGTTTGAACATTTTTGTCCATAACTGACTTCATCCTTTACACATTTTCTACATCCGTACTATACCAGTTTCTGTTTTGCTGATACAAACTGTTTTAAATGCCTAACATCCACTATTCCATACCCTTCACTTACTCCCCACTGTTGACTCACTGTTTTGTCCACCATTACCACCTTCCACTACTTCCCTACTTTCCAACAAGTGTCTACTTCAAAGGCAAAATAACAATACAAGAAATCTTTTTCTCATATAGTCATTTACTCCACACCCACCTTCTCCTCCACTTACTAACCCTCATTTTTTTTCTCTCCTCTTACTGAAGCTAGAGTTTTCACAATTCTTTATTCCTCTTTCTTCTCAACTTGCTCTGTCAACCATGTTCACTCCCAATACCTCTTCTCCATCCCCCAATACATTCCCGCATTTTACTTCCTTTTAAATATGCAGTTATCTCTCCTACCTCTCTCACCCATATTTTGCTCTGTTCCTTACAATATACTTGATCAGCTTGTCTACAGCAACCTGTGACATTTCTGCTTACTCTCTCCTCAATGCTTTCAAATAGGAATTCTGCCATTTGCATGCACACTGAGCCTACACTCACTAAAGTGACCAGTTATCTACTCATGACTAAATCAAAGAGTCACTTCTCCTATTAATACTGCTTGACCTCTCTGCTGCTATTGATACCATCAGCCACCTTCTTCTCTCATTGGCACTCTTCATTTTCTATGCTTTTGCATTAAAGGCCTCTTCTGATTCAACATATTCAGTGTACTCACTATTAATATATGTTTAACTCCACTTACATTTTCTATCCTTTATGCCTCTTTTCTCAATGAAAATGCTTTTTTAACCTCCAATACTACCTATATGCATGTGGTATACAAATCTACCTCTCCCCTTCTGAATTCTCCCTTCATTTTTTAATCCATTCCAGCTAACTACCACTATGTCATCTCTTCCTGAATGCTCTAACATTACCTAACCCTTAACACATCCAAAACAGAACTCATCATCTTAACCCCTGCAAGTGTTACTACCCCTCCTCTAGTTCCTTCATGGTTGACACTCTCCCCTATTCTACAGGCCTGCTGCCTTGGCTTTGTCCTTAGCTTCATC
This sequence comes from Pseudophryne corroboree, assembly GCF_028390025.1. Taxonomy (NCBI): domain Eukaryota; kingdom Metazoa; phylum Chordata; class Amphibia; order Anura; family Myobatrachidae; genus Pseudophryne; species Pseudophryne corroboree. Next base: position 278,030,685 of record NC_086451.1, on the reverse strand, counting down.
CAATCCTGTACACTGCCGTGTCAACTGCTCCTTAGAAACATTGCCAAAATATACTTTTTCTAATGCATGATTTTACCAAAATCTTAATCCATTCTTTCATCATCTCAAGCCATGACTACTGCAACCTTCTGAATTATTGACCTTCTCTTCAGCTGTCTTTGCCCTATACAATGTGTCCTAAATACAGCATTGAAATTGATCTATTGATATTCCAAATCCATTGCATCACTCTGAAGATTTTTACAGTAGTTCCTCATTACCTACAGGATTCAATTCAAGCTGTTCAAATTAAAATGTCTTACCAACATCTCTCCATCATACTGTACATCTTTGATTGGTATCCAGTCCTAAAGGTTGACAGTACTTAGATTGACAGTCATTAGGTTGACCACTATAGGTTGACATGCATTAGGTCGACATGGTCACTAGGTCGACATGAACAAGGTCGACATGGAAAAAGGTCAACTGAGTTTTTCACATTTATTTAATTTTTTTGAGCTTTTTCATACTTTACGATCCACGTGGACTACAATTGGGAACAGTAACATTGCCCAAAGCATGGTGCGTAAAGGGAGCCATGCGAGGGGACACGGTGCACTAATTGGGGTACCTGGTCACTTTACAAAGTAAAAAACACCAAAAAAACTTTAAAAACTCATGTCAACTCTTTTCCATGTCGACCTTGTTCATGTCAACCTATTAACCATGTCGACCTATTTCAGGCGTCGACCTAGTCACTGTCGACCAATAGTGGTTGACCTAGTGACTGTTGACCTAGTTACTGTCTATGCTATGATCCACACTCCTTTGCATCTCAAATGACAGCTACACTTACACTTTGCTCTTTCTCTGACCTATGCCTTCCATTTTCTCTTATAACTACTGTATATCTCATTCCTGTCTCCAGAACTTCACCCATATAACTCCCTTGTATGAGACTCCCTACCACACCTGATACATTTCTCTCCAAACATTTAGCCTTTCAGTCACAATCTCAAATCATCCTCTTTTCTGTAGCATGTCCTACAGTACCCTCACTTTTCTATGTCTTACCAGCTACAGCCACATGTCAGTGTCCCATTCCACTAGCTCCCATTGCCTCAACTTCATCATCTTTATTTGCAGTAAGCTCTTATGAGCAGATCCCTCTCTGCTGTCTCATGTCCACAGTTCCTTTGTTAAACTTATGTGTGCATAAGAGGGCAGGGGAGACAGAGAGAGAGAGCGAGAGAGAGAGAGAAAAGGGACAACTACTATTTCAGAGTAATTTTAATGATGGCGCTTAACAGCAATGTGAAGGGGCACAGCTTTAGATGTCTAATCAGGGCATGGGAATGTTGGGACTCTCCCATGGTGCTGGGGATATATATATAATGACAGGTGCACTGTGGGGCAGGACACCTGCATTATTCCCAGTAGTAGTGTGTCGCACTGTACCTGCGCTGATCATAAGAGCTATGGGCTGTGGCGTGGATGGAAGCACTCACTTGTCAGGGGGCCAGCACACAGATCTCTTCAATGGCTGATGGCAGGCACTTCCAACTGCTGATGCTTCTATGCAGTGCCAATGCCACTGTTGTCAATTTAGTAATCTCCCACACCGGTCATTCCCACTCATAGCCTGCCCCTCCCTCCCTGTGACATATTATCTGCAGACAACAGAGATAGTCACAGAGGCACAGTAGTCCACTCCCCCATTGTGGTAACAGTGTGGGAGTTCCCTTTGTGTGACTGCCCTGGGATGACCACCCCTGTTGCCCCCCCTATAATCCAGCCCTGCTCTGTTGTGATCCCTGGCTCCTGGTGTGAACGGTTACTGACTTTAAGCCTCAGAGGTCCCTGAGTGAGGGGCTGAGATGTGCTACAAAGGGGGTCAATGAATATACCCCTCAGCAGCAGCAGCTCACTATACACCCACTACAGCACTACTGAATGGAAACAAATATCCCCCTCAGCAGCTAACACAGACCCTCATCGTGCCCCTCCAGCATGTCAAGGGAAAGCAGTACCCACTTACTGCCCTCTGGATGTTATTCTTATTTATGTAAATCTTTATCTACAGTATCTATAAAAAGAAAATACAGTATGTTTACATTTGTGTCATATTATTAAATACCCATACATGGCAAAATAAATCTGTTTTCTATACTTTTCTGATTAATTGTAGGATTTTTTAATTAACGTTTCCATTAATTGCAGAATCTGTTTCAACTCTCAGTCAAGATTTGATTTACACATATTGGGTCAAATGTAATAGAGTGAGAGTTTCATAAAGTGAGAGATTTGGTAAGGTTTTTCAGTTTTTTTAAAGTGGCAATCATTTACACTGCAAAAACAGGTTGATCTTGCTATGTAAATGATTGTCACTTTAAAAAAAATGCAAAATGTTACCAAATATCTCACTTTTTGAAACTCTCACTCTATTACATTTGGCCCACTGTATTACTGTATGTGTAAATATGATTGTTATCCCATTTTGTCCAGTAACTTTCACTTAAATTATAGGGCACACCTCGCCCGAATATGTCTCCAGATATTAATTTTGCCCCACAGTGCAACATGCTTTGCAATCACTGTAGCTTTAATTACTCTATTAATGAAAGTTAGATAAAGAAAGCATATCTTTGACTGGTTGGTCTTTGCATTTTACTAGTAAGTAAGCACAAATATTTCATTAAACATTGCTAGTTTTTTTTTTTAGAATATTAAATAATAACAATTGTATTTATGTAGCGCTCATTCTCCAGTAGGACTCAAGGCACTTGGATTTGTCAACTTTTTTTGTATTCATTTTGATATCACAATAACTTCATACTATAATTTGCATTGATTTAATATTCAGAAAAAATAAGGTTCAGAGCTTATGATAATTGTTTTTTGTCTTATTTTATAAAAAAAAATATACAGATTGTACTGCAGATTGTTTATTAAGCAATAATGTTGAGAACCTACTTTTTTCACCAAGAATAATAAATAATGTACTGTATGTTTTCTCGTTAAATACTATGTGTTGCCTCTTTTCTAATTGATTTTAATTATATAGCAGTAAAATGTTGTGTATTTAACAATAATGGCTTTATAATACTGTTGTATAAATTATATCCTCCCATGAGAATTCAGTAAGTTTCAGTAATAAAGACACTGAAAGCAATATGCTCTAAAACTCGAGTGTGATGCAGAAATATTAATATATTTAGCACGCACAAATATATGTAAATTTATAACATTTACATTTATTATCAATAGAATAGGAACAGGTTAGAAAGTGAAAGATAAATTATAGGAAATGAACAGGGCATATCAATTATAAAGCCTTATAAATTAGGTAATATTTAATAATTGTATGTTTTACACTCCAAAGTAATTATTTACTCAAAAGATTTTCTTCCTCCTGATATCAATTTTAGTTTTTCACTGTATCTATTTTGTATACTTTTTGTTGATGTTGTCTTTATAAAAAATGCTAAAAGAGTTATATAAATGGGAAGCGGTTAGGATACCACCACATGGGATACTGGCGATCACAATGCCGATGCCGGTATCCTGCACAGCGGAACAATGCTGATTCCGGAATACCGGAGAGGTAGGTGATTCTCCCTCTATGGGTGTCCATGACACCAACAGAGGGAGAATATTACCTGTGGTGAGCGCAGCGAGCCATCGTGCCCACAGCATGGCAAGTGCAATGAGCTGGCAAGGGGCTTACTAGCGCTCATACCGATGCCGACATACTGGTGGCCTGGATGCCACTGCTGGTATACTGATGGCCAGCATACCGGCCATCGGTATTTCATTCCAAACCAATATAAATAACCAGTTTCCTAGATAAACAATGGCTAACAGGAGATCCGGTCAATATACCATCATTTGGGATGCCAGCTGTAGGCGCCCCAACACTGGTCAGAAGACTGACACCAGGATCCCGACATTGAGCACAATGCTGGCACCCTGACAGTTGGTATCTCAATTGTAAGTATGTTGGGGTTGGATATGGTTAGGCCACATGCACGGAGGGGTTGTAGGTTTGGGCAGTATAGGAGAGGTTAGGGTTAGGCTGAGAGGGGGTGGGGGGTTAGGGTTACGATGCAGGGGGAAGGGGAGGGTTTGGCCTTAAGTAGGAAGGGTTAGCCTGCAGGGGTGGGGGTTAAGGTTAGGCGGTGGGAGGAAGGATTAGGGCTAGGCCCTAAGTGGGGGGATAGATTAGGCTGCAGGGGGACAGTTAGTGTTAAGCTGCAGGCACAGCGGGTTAGGGTGTCTTATAATACTAACCTAGCAGGTGCTGGAATTCTGTGTGTTGGGAAGCTGATGTTGGTGTTCTGAAAGTTGACATCCCAAGCACCGGGATCCTGATACCATCCTGCTAACAGACCCTATATTGCATGACAAGCAACATTACAATAATGCAAATATTTATGAACCATGTTATTTAGAAAATCACATTAAGTGCTAGTGATTTAAGGGCATATTCATCATGAAAAAATTGTGAAGTGAAAAAGTTTGTGTATTGAATTCTCAGCCTTCTCATTCAAAATGTTGTCAATATTCATCATTCCTGCATATTAAATTCATAACTTCCGAAAAACTGCTTCTTTTGCGAGGAAATCTGAAAGGATATGGGAGCCCGGGCACCCAAAAAATATGATGGGGAAGGACTTTCATGAGAATGGACTGGAGACACCAGAAAGCAGCAGGACAGAAATACTGTATAGCCAAGAAGGAGGAACTGTAACAGCAGCAGCACTTCAGCAAGAGACAGCACAGATCCCGCGGGGTACACGTGCACATTCTGAAATGGAATGCCATCTCAGGATGTTGAACAATTTCACTTTCAAACTCTGAAAATAAAGCATTTTCAGAGTTTGGTGAATATACAAATTTCTATAAGACCCCATACTATCATATGGGGAGTGTAGAAATTATCAAAGCAGGCTGTAACAAAGGAGATATTAGTCATATCTCCTTTGTTATAGCTTTAATGAATCAAGATTTGGGAAATTAATATATAATTTGAATAAATTATAAAAATTTAAGGATAATGAATATGCCACTTAGACTTAAAGTGGCTAATGTTGAACATACTGTACATCTGTTCATAGAGGGTATTTTGTATTCACGGGCTACTTAGAGTCATACACATTTCCACCACATCTACACTTACGACTGAACAAGCGTAAATGAGCTGTATGGCACAAACATAGGGCCTAATAAGACTAAAACGAATAGCAGCTGAGCAGAAAAATGTAAAGAATTAAATGATATGACAGTATCATAGGAGACCAGACTTTAATGTGACTTTAACACTATTTTTTACTTTCCAAACCTAGAAACACTTTTATCTTACATTGTGGGTAATTCAGACCTGATCGCACACTAGCTTTTTTTGCTGTGCTGCGATCAGGTCAGAACTGCACATGCGTATGCACCGCTTGGGTACAAAGCGGATCATTGCTGTGTGATGGGATATATGAAGACTCCATTCGCACAGCCGATCGCATGGAAATTGACAGGAAGAGGACGTTTGTGGGTGGCAATTGACCATTTTCAAGGAGTGGTTGGAAAAATGCAGGCGAGTCCAAGCATTTGCAGGGCGGGTGTCTGACGTCAATTCAGGTCTAGGACAGGCTGAAGTGATTGCAGCGATTGAGTAAGTCCTGGGCTACTCAGAAACTGCAAAAGATCTTTTTGTACCGCTCAGCTACACATGCGTTGGCACACTTGCACAGCTAAAATACACTCCCCTGTAGGCGGTGACTATCTGATCGCAGCGCTGCAAAAAACTGCCAGTGAGCGATCAGGTCTGAATTAGGCCCCTTGTCCTAATACTGGAGAAATCACTTAAAGTGCACAGGCTGGCCCAGCTCAGTTGAAAAATATCTGAGCATCCAGTGCACTTCGTAAATGAGTTCCACAGAAATTAGCAAGAACTTAATTTTAAAAAAATTATGTAAAAATAGATTATCTAGTCCTGAATTATTTCTTCAATTATTATTTTTCGTGTCTTTCTCCTTAAAGCATGCCATAAGCATATCATATTACTTTTACTCCCAATAAACTGAGCACCTTTTAATAATTTTTTTTTGGCTTATCTTTTTTATGTAAGGAACTATGCACAACCAAAAAGAAGTTGAAAGAACATTACTTATCAGTTTTGCAAACCTTAAATATGTATATTTGTAAAATACCAATGCAAGCACACTTCCTATGTTTATGTAAAGAATCCACAGATCACTCAAAAGCCAATGTATTACAAAAATAAATGAACCATTTTTACTCAGCTCTAATTGTAACCTACAGTCTAAAACATTTAGTCATGCTTAGTTTAACATAGTTTATTAATGGATTTTTTTTCTGACCTTTTTAAGCTTATTAAGAAGGGTCTGTCATGACTAATTGTAGTGTTAATACAATTACCTTCTTCCAAATACACTCATTTCTCTTTTCATAGTAAGGTCTACTTTCACTAATGTTCTACAGATGGGCTAAATAAATAAATAATAGATTTTACAGGTTAAATGCAGAAGCATGCAAATGAAAGTGTAACCCAATGTTATGCACACCAGTGCCTGCAGGAAAGTACTGGTGTCAGAACTGTTATGCACTCCAGTGTCTGCAGGAATGTACTGGTGTTTGAACTGTTATGCAAAACAGATGGACTCACAGACAAACTGGGGGATATGACATAATGTACACAGAAGGTGAAAGGGTAACAAAATACACACAAAGTGAACAGAGAAGCCCAGAGGCTAAGGAACTGGGTATCTCCCTTGTATTAGAACTGCTCAGATGGAAAAGCAAGATGTTGTGTTTTAATACGTAGAGAACCCGAAATGCTGTTGCTAAGGGCAACAGCAAAACCCTAAAGGGTTACCAACGGGTGTGGCAGTAAACTCCTTGGTCAGAGATGGAATGATAGACACAAGGAGAATCTCCACAATCCTAATTCTCACTTGCAGTGCACAGGTTTTAGCTTACTGCCACTAAACTGACCCCTGACACCTAGCACAGTGAGACAGGATTAGACAGGCAAGTCTTAGAATACAGCCGCAAACTTGCTAAGTTCACAGAGTAGTAACAGAACCCCAGCAAGCTAAACGACTGACTCCAGTCTTTCTGCTAGGTCTGGATTGGCAGAGTGTAATACCAAATCCCCAGGCCTATTTGCAGTAAGCAACAAACAAATACAAAGCTACACAGTACTGGCTAACTTTCATGAACTGACTAACCAACAAAGATTCAGCAGCATCTGCTTACCCTGAAAAGAGGCCTTATAAAGCAGGTGCTGTCCACGCCCCACTCAGACCTCACAGACTGTGAGCACAAAAACCAGCACCGGATCCCCTGCCGTGCACAGAGCCTATAACCACTGCACAGCAAAAGACCCGAACCGGAGTATCAGCTGCGCTCAGGTTACTCCACTAGCACTTGTCTCCCGGTTGCCATGACGACGTGGCAGCACAGGGCAGGAGACCCTAACAGTACCCCCCCTCTGACGAGGGGTCAAAGAACCCCTACCACCGGGTTTATCGGGGAACTGCGAGAATAAAGAGCGTATCAGTCTGGGGGCATGAAGATCACAACTGCGCACCCACGACCGCTCCTCCGGGCCATACCCCTTCCAGTGCACCAAAAATGACAGCCGACCCCGAACCACCTTGGAGTCAAGAATCCTTTCAACAACAAACTCCCTCTGGCCACGTATCAGAAGAGGGGAAGGTCTTCCACTGGAAGAAGGATTACTAATCGCCCGTTTTAAAAGGGAACAATGAAATGTTTTATTGATACCCAAAGAACGGGGCAGATCTAACTGAAATGCCACCGGATTGATAACCCTGGTGATCTTATAAGGGCCGATGAACCGGGGCCCTAACTTATGAGATGGCTGTCTCAACTTCAAATTCTTGGTAGACAACCAGACGAAGTCTCCTAATTTGAAGCTGCAGGGTCTTTTCCGCTTATCAAAAACCCTTTTGGTCACTAATGACACAGACACAAGGGCTTTCTTCACTTTCCGCCAAATACCTCTAAGGACCGAAACCACAGAGGAACCACCAGGCGTGGAGTCCAGGGGGTCAAAAGAATTGGCCTTAGGATGATGCCCATACACACAAAGGAAGGGAGAGATCCCTGTAGCAGAGTGAGCCGCGTTGTTATAGGCAAACTCCGCCATGGACAGATGAGCAACCCAGTCAGTCTGACACTTGGAGACATAACACCTGAGGAACTGCTCCAAGGACTGGTTCACCCTTTCAGTCTGCCCATTAGACTGCGGATGGTAGCCTGACGACAAGCTGACAGAAATCTGGAGATCGGAACAAAATGCCCTCCAGAATTTGGCCACAAACTGGGATCCGCGGTCAGAGACCACATCAAGTGGCAACCCGTGGAGGCGCACAACATGCAGCATAAATAATTCAGACAGGCGTCTGGCTGATGGCAGCCCAACCAGTGGAACGAAGTGCGCCATCTTCGAAAACCTGTCAACGACAACCCAGATGGCTGTCATCCCCGAGGATTTGGGCAAGTCCACCACAAAATCCATTGAAATGTGGGTCCATGGCTTAGATGGGATAGAGAGTGGATGTAATGGGCCAACAGGAACCCCTCTAGGAGTCTTATTTCGGGCACAGATGTCACATGCCCGAACCCACTGATCCACATCCTTAGCCACCGAGGGCCACCACACCGCCCTAGATAGCAACTCCCGAGTTCTGGCAATACCCGGGTGACCTGCCGACTTCTTGGCATGGAATTCCAGGAACACTCGCTGTCTTAACCTAGGAGGCACAAACAAAAGACCTACCGGAAGGTCTGGAGGAGCCTGCTCCTGTGCTCTAAGGACTAATGATAAGAGGTCCTGGGTAATGCCCACTTTAATACATGATGGGGAAACAATGGGCAACGGCTCCTCGGTGGTCTCCTGGATTGGAGCAAAACTCCGCGAGAGCGCATCAGCCTTGATGTTTTTTGACCCAGGGCGATATGTTATCAAAAAATTAAAGCGAGCAAAAAACAAAGCCCATCGTGCCTGCCTGGCATTGAGACGCTTCGCTGACTCTAAATATGCCAGATTCTTATGGTCAGTGAGAATTGAGACCACAAACTTAGCCCCCTCAAGCCAGTGTCTCCACTCCTCGAGTGCATCCTTAATAGCCAACAATTCCCGGTTACCTACGTCATAATTCATCTCGGCAGGCGAAAATTTACGGGAAAAGTAAGCACAGGGATGAAGGCGATTATCAGACACTCCCATCTGAGAAAGCACTGCCCCAATACCCATCTCAGAGGCATCCACCTCCACCACAAAAGGACGCTCTGGATCTGGGTGTCGCAGCACCTTGGCCGAAACAAATGCCCTTTTGAGACGGGCAAAAGCCGCTTTAGCCTCACAAGACCAGTGAGCAACATCCGCCCCTTTCTTAGTGAGTGCCACCAAGGGCGCCACTATAGACGAAAATCCAGCGATAAATCGTCTATAAAAATTCGCAAAGCCCAGGAAACGCTGAAGCGCCTTCAAACTAGTGGGCTGCACCCAATCCAGGACTGCCTGTACCTTGGAACCCTCCATTTGGAAACCTTCTGGGGAGATAATATATTCTAGAAATGCGATTTGCTGAACTTCAAATTCGCACTTCTCCAGCTTCGCCCCAAGCCGGTGGTCTCTGAGTTTCTGGAGGACTAAGCGTACATGCTTCCGATGTTCCTCCAGGGAATGGGAGAAGATTAGGATGTCATCTAAGTATACAACTAAGAATCTATCCAAATATTCCCTGAGCACATCATTCATGAAATCCTGGAAGACTGCCGGGGCATTACAGAGCCCAAAAGGCATCACCAAATATTCATAATGCCCTGAGTGGGTATTAAAGGCAGTCTTCCATTCATCCCCCTCTCTTATTCGGATTAGATTGTACGCACCGCGTAGGTCAATCTTAGAAAAAATGGTGGCAGTACGAAGCTGGTCAAACAAGACCGAAATGAGAGGCAGTGGGTATGAGTTTTTAATCGTGATACGGTTCAATTCCCTGAAGTCGATGCAGGGTCGCAACGAACCGTCCTTTTTACCCACGAAGAAGAACCCCGACCCAACTGGAGACTGTGAAGGTCTGATAAATCCCTTAGCCAAGTTCTCCTGAATGTACTCTGCCATAGCCTGAGTCTCAGGACGTGACAGGGAGTACAACCTGCTCTTGGGAAGCTTAGCATTTGGCAACAAATCAATGGCACAGTCATAGGGGCGATGGGGAGGTAGTACCTCTGCAACTTTTTTGGAGAACACGTCCGCAAAATCTGCATAACACCCTGGCAATCCTGGCAAATTTAGCTGCGAGAGCCTGACTGGAAGGCTCAAGCAACTCCTGAAACAATCAGTACCCCAACTAAGAATCTCCCCAGAGACCCAGTCAAATTGAGGATTGTGGGCCCTTAACCAGGGTAACCCCAACACCAATGGGGCAAAAGTACAGACAGTCACATAAAAGGACAATTTTTCAGAGTGTGTGGCTCCAATAAACAAAGAAATCTGGCTAGTGCAAGAGGTAATTTTACCTTGGGATAATGGTTCCCCGTTTAACCCACAAATCTCAATTTCCGATGCCAAGGGTACTAAGGGAACAGAGTGTTTCAGGGCGAATTGGCGGTCCATAAAAACCCCGTCGGCCCCACTGTCCACAAAGGCCTCAGTCTTGACAGATTGACCGAGGATCTTCAAGGTCACCGGAATGATAAAAGTCTTCTTGGGAAATTCTGACTTCTGGCCTGACAGGATATTTCCCATCACCCTCAGGCCCTGAAGTTTTCCGGCTTTTCTGGGCATGATACTACCACATGACCTTTATTCCCACAGTACAAACACAACCCCTGCTGTCTCCTCCGCGTCTTCTCACGCGAGGAGAGGCGGGTAGCCCCAATCTGCATAGGCTCCTCAGAAAATTCCTCAGAGTCTGAGGTTTTCTTGGGAAGGAAGGAAATCTCAGTCTCCCTTTCAAGCCTACGCTCTCTCAGCCGTCTATCCACCCGGATGGATAACTGCATGAGCTGATCCAAGCTATCAGGCAAGGGATATTGTACCAGTTGGTCCTTTATCTGGTTAGAAAGACCTCTTCGGTACTGGTGTCTCAGGGCTGGGTCATTCCACTGGGTATCATGGGCCAACCTCCGAAACTCCGTACAGTAAACCTCAACTGGCCTTCGCCCTTGCTTAAGGATCGAAATCTGAGCCTCGGCTGAGGCCGTCTTGTCAGGGTCATCATACAACATGCCCAGTGCCGTAAAAAAAGCATCAACACTTTTAAGCGACGGACAGTCAGGCTGCAACCCATATGCCCAGACCTGTGGGTCTCCTTGTAGCAAGGAAATCACTATGCCCACCCGCTGAATCTCCGACCCAGAAGACTGAGGCCTAAGCCGGAAGTATAGCTTGCAGCTCTCCTTGAAACAAAAGAACTGCGAGCGATCTCCAGAAAAACGATCCGGGAGATTTACTTTCGGCTCCTTAACCCCTGCAGGTGCTGCTGCTGCGGGAGCTCCGCCAGCAGCCTGGGAGGTGTGCATTTTAATGGACAAATCATTAAATTGTCGAGTCAGGACCTGCAGCTGATCGACCACCTGTTGCAACGTATTTTGAGGGGTATGCTCCATATTCCCACAAAATTTCAAGAGGAGTATTGGGCTGCTGAATATGTTATGCACACCAGTGCCTGCAGGAAAGTACTGGTGTCAGAACTGTTATGCACTCCAGTGTCTGCAGGAATGTACTGGTGTTTGAACTGTTATGCAAAACAGATGGACTCACAGACAAACTGGGGGATATGACATAATGTACACAGAAGGTGAAAGGGTAACAAAATACACACAAAGTGAACAGAGAAGCCCAGAGGCTAAGGAACTGGGTATCTCCCTTGTATTAGAACTGCTCAGATGGAAAAGCAAGATGTTGTGTTTTAATACGTAGAGAACCCGAAATGCTGTTGCTAAGGGCAACAGCAAAACCCTAAAGGGTTACCAACGGGTGTGGCAGTAAACTCCTTGGTCAGAGATGGAATGATAGACACAAGGAGAATCTCCACAATCCTAATTCTCACTTGCAGTGCACAGGTTTTAGCTTACTGCCACTAAACTGACCCCTGACACCTAGCACAGTGAGACAGGATTAGACAGGCAAGTCTTAGAATACAGCCGCAAACTTGCTAAGTTCACAGAGTAGTAACAGAACCCCAGCAAGCTAAACGACTGACTCCAGTCTTACTGCTAGGTCTGGATTGGCAGAGTGTAATACCAAATCCCCAGGCCTATTTGCAGTAAGCAACAAACAAATACAAAGCTACACAGTACTGGCTAACTTTCATGAACTGACTAACCAACAAAGATTCAGCAGCATCTGCTTACCCTGAAAAGAGGCCTTATAAAGCAGGTGCTGTCCACGCCCCACTCAGACCTCACAGACTGTGAGCACAAAAACCAGCACCGGATCCCCTGCCGTGCACAGAGCCTATAACCACTGCACAGCAAAAGTCCCGAACCGGAGTATCAGCTGCGCTCAGGTTACTCCACTAGCACTTGTCTCCCAGTTGCCATGACGACGTGGCAGCACAGGGCAGGAGACCCTAACACCCAAGAGCTGGTTACAAAAGAAAACATACACTCCATACTTTCAATATTATTTTATTATCTTGTGCCCACCTCCCAGCAGCCTAACCCTCCCACTGCAGATTAAACCTAACCTCACCCTACTTTCCCACACCCTGCGGGAGGTGGCACCGGGATTTTGATCCCAGTTGGGATGCCTGCATTTTTACCTGATTTGGAATTCTGGCGTCTGTAAGCACTTGACTGATGAGTGGGTAGAACTGGGATATTACATTGATTTGCTGCCCCTTGGTCTGTTGTGGAGGAGGCTCTACCAGGTCTGGGGCTGTAAGTTGTGAAACAATGCAGGGACAGATTAAGGTTGAGGGCGTCCCTATGCACAACAGTAATGGTCATCACCAACACCCCTTACCACATTTTATTATTTTCATTGATTGATTATAAGCAGTCATTGAATAGTAGCCAATTTAAAAGACTCATTTTAAAAAGCCACTAGCTATGATTTTATTTTATTTTTAATTATACATATTTGCTAAGTAAGATAGCTGACAGGGGCAGAACATTATGTGCATGTCTTATCGGTTTACACTCCATTCTAGATGACATATGGTACAGTACAGAAGAAATATTTACTGGTTACTGGTACATTTGGGCTGATAGTACCAACACAAGCATCCAAGGTGCTGCCCCCAAAAAGTGCCACCCCTAGGCATGTGCCTCATGTGCCTAATGGTAAATTTTATGACTGGTTAGCTGAATTAATTCCAATTTATCAGGTGGGTTTGACCTTTACTACACAACCAAGTACCCTTCCACATTCTGATAATCCAAGCTCATCCTATTGGGAAGGAGCATTCCTAAATATGCTCATGTTACAATTTGTAAATTCCATATGTATTGTATTAAACTGTGTGCATTGACAAAAATAGGTGCATTATATCCAATGATTACCCAAACTTTTATACTTTCAATGTCAGCTGAAATTGTCTACTAATAGAAACAAAATTGTGATATTAAATACTGAAAGCTGTAAATCACGTCTTTCCATAAAGGGAAGTGAGAGCCTTATCAATATTCTCATGATGGCAGAGACAAGGTTCTCACCTCACCTGGCCATTAATCTGTGAATTGACTCCTATGAGTATAAAATCATATATGTGACACATGGCAATCTAACACAAGCTGACATATTTTCTTTCATTCAAAAAAATGCTTGGGATAGGCATTGAAATATCCTTATAAAGACCTAAGGAATGACTTAACTGGGAGCCTTGATGAATGATGACAAAATAAAAGTGGATATACTGAAGAATTTTTTTTTCATCAGTATTCACCAGGTGCATAATGACAGTGAAGGTAATGATTCTTGGCTAGATGCTTGTTTAAGTGAGGAAGTAGTCCTGGAGAGACAAAGCAACATAAAGATTAATAAATCACCAGGCCCAGATGGTTTTCGCCCGAGGGTTATTATGGAGCTTAGGGCACAGCTAGCAAGACCCTTATACTTTATTTTCTATAGTTCAATTATATCAGGTATGGTACCAAGGGATTGGTGTATAGCTGAGGTAGTGCCATTACTTAAAAGGAGATCTAAAAATCATCCTGGGAACTTTAGACCAGTTATTATAACCTCTATAGTGGGTAAAAGTTTGGAAGGAATTTTGAGGGATAGCATAGAGGATTATCTGCAGAATACTAAGTTTATTAGCAAGAGTCAGCATGGGTTTGTGAGGGACAGATCATGTCAAACTAACTTAATTAGCTTCTACGAGGAAGTGAGCGATAATCTTGACCAGGGCAAAGCAGTGGATGTGGTCTATTTAGATTTTGCAAAAGCCTTCGATACAGTGCCTCTCAGGAGACTGATCATCAAATAAAGGGAACTTGGCATAGGAAATACTATTTGTACATGGATAGATAATTGGCTGGATAACAGGGTACAATGAGTAGTGGTCAATGGGATATTCTCCAGCTGGGCACCAGTAGTCAGTGAAATACCACAAGGGTCCGTATTTGGCCTGCTACTTTTAAATATATTTATTAATGATCTAAGAATAGGCCTGGAAAGCACAGTGTCAATCTTTGCAGATGATACTAAACTGTAAGGTAATTAATTCAGAAATTGATGTGGAGTCTCTACAGAATGACTTGGGTGTCTAAAGGGGGAATGAGGTTCAATATAGAAAAATGCTAAGTTATGCATTTTGGGATTAGAAACAAACGTGCATCCTACACACCTAATGGGGAAAATATAGGCGTAACAGTAGTGGAAAAAGATTTGGGGGTGCTCATAGATAATAGTCTTAATAACAATACACAATGTCAAAATGCAGCAAAGAAGGCAAGTAAAGTCCTTGTGTGCATAAAACGGGGTACTGAGACAAGGGATGAGGATGTAATCCTGTCACTGTACAAATCATTGGTACGTCCGTACCTGGAATATAGTGTTCGATTTTGGGCACCATGTATTTAAATAAGGTATCAGGGAGCTTGAAAGAGTTCACAGGTGAGCTACTATACTAAATTAAAGGGTTAGAGACACTGGAGTACGAGGAAAGGCTTAGTAGGTAAAATATGTATACACTAGAAAAGAGGCAGCTAAGAGGATATATTATTAATATCTTCAAATATGTAAAGGGTCATTACAAAGAGTTAGCAGGTGATTTGTTTATTAATAGAACACTGTATAGGACACGTAGGCAGTCACTGAGGCTAGAGGAGAGAAAATTCTGTAAAAAACGTTGGAAAGGGTTCTTCACTGTAAGGGCAATAGGTATTTGTAACTCCCTACCGGAGAGTGTAATAATGGTGGACTCTGTAAATGCATTTAAAAACGGTTTGGACAGTTTTCTAGATTAAAAAAGTATCCAAGGCTATAGCATTTAATATACTGACAATGAGTATCTGGGAGTGGTACAAAATCATTATTTAAGCTGGTGCATTATAATGTGAACATTTTAATATAGATTACAAGTTGAACCCAATAGGCATTTTGCCTCTTTTCAACCTCATTACCTATGTTACTATGACTAGCATAAGATTCACTTTTTTAATTAAAGTACAAAACTATGTCTGAGACTGATCAGAGAGCAAATTACTGTTAGAAAATAAAAAATAATGTAAAGAGTTGTCTGCAAATAAATTTGGTTGCACAAAAAAATGTGTTTTATTTTTAGAAGATCTGGGGGAGTAGTTTACTATTGAAACTCATATCCCTGAAGTTATTTCCTAAATTAAAATCAATTAGGTTAGAGGTATGCCTCAGAGATAATTTCCTGAACATCTAGTAGGGAAGATTGAATTCATTTTTATGAATTCCATTATATTAATTGTGTTCTTGCATTCATTTATTTGTGTAAATGTATTTATGGCTATTTTTTTGCATTAACATTTTACACATTTTGCAATAGGTATGCTGATTAGTAATAATACAAATTAGTATTATTATTATTATTATTATTACAATAGCAAATTACAATATATATCACATGACAGTTGAATGTATGCAATGTCATGCTCCAACTAGGCAAAGTTTGTATTTTTTGAGAACATACTGTACAGTACAGCGTCCATGATGTCAATTGTGAGTTTATACAGTACTACTGTACTGTATGTACTTAATTTCAGACTTAAAACTGCACTCATATAGTTATATGAATAGTAATGATTTCGGCACTTCTTACATTTTAGAGGTATATCATTTCTGTTTAAAATCAACACAATTTATACAGTACCCTATATGGCACTCCTACAGTTGAGAAATGTCTAATGACTTTGCAATAATTGGACCTGTGTCAATCCTGCTGATCCATGCATGTTAATCATGCATGGATCAACAGTTTTTGTGGATTTCATATATGTGTCTGAAAGTTTTAGTGGTCTTCAGTGGTATATCGTAGGCTGCTCTTTTGTGTCACCTTGTACATACAGTATTTTGGATTTGTTTTATTTCTGTTTAATTTTATGTGTCTCAGAAGTTCAGGACATTGTACCAAGAAAATGAAATATAATATAGTGTATACTGTGAAAACAATTGTTGAAGGTCAGGAGAGAATGTTATATGCCATTTTATAGATATAATCAAGCATCGGGTCATCTTTAATTGTTACCTTTCAGTAGTAACAATGTGTAATGCTCCATTTCCCTTAAAATTCAGTTTTTTTATTTATTCTTTCATTTCTGTTCAGTTTTAGATTTTACATTCTATAGACACTTATTCAGTACCCTTTATAAAGGGTTTTTATTCTGGTTATGAGGGATCCATGTAACAAGATGCTCCTACTTCACCTTTTATCAGTTTTAAGCAGGTGCCAGCTAATATGCCGTGTACTAAAAATAGTCCAGCCCTTGGTGGTGACAGCAGAGACTGTGGACTCACCCTCTCTCCCATTCAGCTGTAGCAGTAACTGCAAATGATACTTAAAAAAAACTTTATTGACAAGCAGCCAATGTGACATAGAGCTCACTTCCTGTTTCTTTACTGACAAGAGGCATATAAAGGCAGCTACAGGTGATACAGCCAGCATTGAAGAATATAGATGATGGTACAGATATGTCCTTCTATTGTCTTGCTGCGAATAGCAGTGTGCTGTAGCAGGACCATATTGCGAACACAGCGCAGCATGCCGCATCCATTTGCATTACTGCCAGCTCCTATTAAACTCAATGGGAGGCGGGCACATGCACATGTAGCTCCCATTGAAGTGAATGGCATAGCGGGGCGTACACATAGCATATGGCCAACTATGCTGCAAACAGTATGCTGCGATGCGTACACATTGCAGCAACACTGTATGAGGACACATCTGTAAGTAACCTAGGTCCTTAGTAATAGCTGGATAACTTAGCAATAATATAGCCTGCTCTTAGCTCTATCAGGAAGAAAGCAGAGAAAAACCCTTTTGTACATATTGATAAGTTATACAGTTCGTACAGGAATTTTCTGTCTTTTTAATTTGGCCCCGTAATCTCCCCTAAGCACATGGACCCCACAACTTTTAGTACAACCTTTTTGAAAGATAGTGATGTTCACTAGGATTTGAAATTAATGTCCAATGCTTAAGCTAAACCGTCTAAGGGTGTATTGCAATTTATTTGCCTTTCTCTAACCATGGAATTCTGTAAAGACAAGCAAACATACTGGACAGCAAGATTATTATTTTTTTCCCCAAATTACCATACTGTGGATGTTTTCGTCTCCATATACTGCGGTTTGAGCTGGGAGTGTGTGTGTGTGTGTGTGTGTGTGTGTGTGTGTGTGTGTGTGTGTGTGTGTGTGGGATGATCTTATAGTGAGTTATATCAGTTTGCAAACCACTTAACTACATTTGTAACTGACTGATTAAACCATATGGGAAACTTCCAGTTTTACTCTAAATTGGACAAGAGCCCAGTGCTACTTAACATTGGGTCCAGCCACTGGCATATCTATAATGTGTGCAAGCTGTGTGGTGCACATGGGGGCCCTCACACTGCACGACCTGCACCCATTGAACTATACTCACATCTCTGTTGGCCTGGTGCTTGCTGCAGAGAGGCTATTTTCCAGTGATTTGTGCATGTGCAATAGAGCTGACCCCAAGAATGCAGCACGGGCACTATGTTTCCAGAGACCTGCACATGCACAGTAGACTCTGGCACAATGCCAGGGTCTACTTCACCACCAGAGAGGAGAGGGCCCAATCAGAGACTGCACACAGGCTACCCTCCTCCTTTTAAAACACTTGTGTGTCCAGCAGTTGTCTAGATTGTGACCTGATCAAATCTCTCTCTAAATATTATTTATGGAACTATAAAAATACAATTGTGCAATGCATTTTCTTATGTTCCAGCATACATAATTATCTTCCTCACTCAAACAGCAGTGTATGCTCATATTCCATTTATACCAAATAAAATAACTCTGTGCCTACTTCTGCAGGTTTGTGAGTCTGATTGGAACTGTACATGGTGAAAAGAGTAAAAATGCCTCTATCAATTTAATAGAGTCAATTGAATTAAATGTTCCATTAGAATATTTTTATTAAACATTTTTTTGTCTTGTTTGTATCTTAATGTAATCATGTGAGTGATTTTATTGGGAACATATTTATGTCATGGATTACTTTTAGATGGTTAGAATATTATTTATCACTGGTATTTGTGTGCTAATGTATGTATTTGCATACACAAAATGTAGTTATATTTAAAAAAGGTGTGAAATGTAAATTAGTACAACTCCAGATAACTGGCATCTACCAATCATGGTTAAATAATTCAAAGATAAAGAGGGTCTTGTGTATTTGGCTAACCAATGATTCATTTTTACATGTTGGTGCATTTTGAGGTGCATAAGTTTACCTAGACCTTAGGAAACCCTGATCTTCTCAGATCTATCACAAGATACTAGTGCCAGTATTTACTAAAAATCCGAGTTTGGCCGATTTGTGTTTTTTTTTCTAAGTCCCAATCCGGGAATTCACTAAGCACAAATCTCGGCAGTGTTTTGACTATTCGTAATGGTTTGAATGACAACGTTCAGAAATACGAATGAATAGACCATCGGTCAAACGCGGCTGTTATTTCATAGAATACGGGAATTCACTATTCATTCGTATTTGGGTGTTAGTCTCTGAGGGCTCAAGTGCGGGTCTATTTTTTTCCAAATCATTTAAAAAAGCTGCAAAAAAATAGACCTGCTTTTTCCAGTCGAGTTTGGATAACCATACACGGATCAGTGAGATCTGTGCATGGTTATCTATGGGAAAGGGTGTGTTTAGTGTAAAAACAGAAAAAAAAATTGCGTGGGGTCCCCCTCTCCTAAGCATAACCAGCCTCGGGCTCTTTGAGCCGGTCCTGGTTGACAAGATATGGGGGAAAAAATGACAGGGGTTCCCCCATATTTCATCAACCAGCACCAGGCTCTGCGCCAGGTCCTGGTTCCAAAAATACGGGGGACAAAAAGCGTAGGGGTCCCCCATATTTTTAAAACCAGCACCGGGCTCCACTAGCCAGGTACATAATGCCACAGCCGGGGGACACTTTTATAGTGGTCCCTGCGGCCCTGGCATTACATACCCAACTAGTCACCCCTGGCCGGGGTACCCTTGAGGAGTGGGAACCCCTTAAATCAAGGGGTCCCCCCTCCAGCCACCCAAGGGCCAGGGGTGAAGCCCGAGGCTGTCCCCCCCATCCAAGGGCGGTGGATGGGGGGCTGATAGCCTTGTTTACAAAATGTGAATATTGTTTTTAGTAGCAGTACTACAAGTCCCAGCAAGCCTCCCCCGCAAGCTGGTACTTGGAGAACCACAAGTACCAGCATGCGGTGGAAAACCGGGCCCGCTGGTACCTGTAGTACTACTACTAAAAAAATACCCCCCAAAAAATAGGACTCACACACCGTGAAAGTATAAATTTATTACATACATGCACACCTCCATACATACATACTTACCTATGTTCCCACGAGGCTCGGTCCTCTTCTCCATGTAGAATCCTTGGGGTACCTGTGAAAAAAATTATACTCACATAATCCAGTGTAGAATCAGACCTTTGTATAATCCACGTACTTGGCAAAATAATAAAATGGAAATCCGACCACGCACTGAAAGGGGTCCCATGTTTACACATGGGACCCCTTTCCCCGACTGCCAGGACCCCCCCTGACTCCTGTCAAAGAGGGTCCCTTCAGCCAATCAGGAAGCGCCACGTCGTGGCACTCTTCTGATTGGCTATGTGCTCCTGTAGTGTCTGTGAGGCAGCACACGGCACAGATACAATGTAGCGCCTATGCGCTCCATTGTAGCCAATGGTGGGAACTTTGCGGTCAGCGGTTGACCGAAAGTAACCTCACCGCTGACCGCAAAGTTCCCACCATTAGCTACAATGGATCGCATAGGCGCTACATTGTATCTGTGCCGTGTGCTGCCTCACAGACACTACAGGAGCACACAGCCAATCAGAAGAGTGCCACGACGTGGCGCTCCCTGATTGGCTGAAGGGACCCTCTTTGACAGGAGTCAGGGGGGGTCCTGGCAGTCGGGGAAATGGGTCCCATGTGTAAACATGGGACCCCTTTCAGTGCGTGGTCAGGTTTCCGTTTTATTATTTTGCCAAGTACGTGGATTATACAAAGGTCTGATTCTACACTGGATTATGTGAGTATAATTTTTTTCACAGGTACCCCAAGGATTCTACATGGAGAAGAGGACCAAGTCTCGTGGGAACATAGGTAAGTATATATGTATGGAGGTGTGCATGTATGTAATAAACTTATACTTTCACGGTGTGTATGTCCTGTTTTTTTGGGGGTATTTTTTTAGTAGTAGTACTACAGGTACCAGCGGGCCCGGTTTTCCACCGCATGCTGGTACTTGTGGTTCTCCAAGTACCAGCTTGCGGGGGAGGCTTGCTGGGACTTGTAGTACTGCTACTAAAAACAATATTCACATTTTGTAAACAAGGCTATCAGCCCCCCATCTGCCGCCCTTGGATGGCGGGGACAGCCTTGGGCTTCACCCCTGGCCCTTGGGTGGCTGGAGAGGGGGGACCCCTTGATTTAAGGGGTTCCCACTCCTCCAGGGTATCCCGGCCAGGGGTGACTAGTTGGGTATGTAATGCCAGGGCCGCAGGGACCACTATAAAAGTGTCCCCCGGCTGTGGCATTATGTACCTGGCTAGTGGAGCCCGGTGCTGGTTTTAAAAATATGGGGGACCCCTACGCTTTTTGTCCCCCGTATTTTTGGAACCAGGACCTGGCGCAGAGCCCGGTGCTGGTTGATGAAATATGGGGGAACTCCTGTAATTTTTCCCCCCATATTTTGTCACCCAGGACCGGCTCAAAGAGTCCGAGGCTGGTTGTGCTTAGGAGGGGGGACCCCACGCAATTTTTTTCAGATTTTTTAAGACTTTAAAAACCTTTTTAAGGTACACAATGAAGCCCTGCACGGATCTCAAAGATCCGGCCGGGATTCCTTGTGTTTTGTCAGGCAGTGTTTTACTCATCACTCCCGTAAAACACTGCCTGATATTACGAATCACATCGACATCGGAAAAAACGATTGTGCAAAACTCGGCAGCTTAGTGAATGACCGTATCAGGATTCAAAAAGTTGCAGTAAAATGCACCGATACCATTCGAGTTCAAACACCCTTCAAAACGGCCAAAACACGAATCTTTGTAAATATACCCTCAGATCTCCCCTAATTGATGCTTCAGTAGTTGTGATGCACAGATCCAAGTCATTCTCTTAAAACATGAGAATTGGCCCAACAATAGATAGAAGTAAATGCCAGGGCACATATCTGTGTTTATATGACCCTTACTACAAATTCAAAATAATTTACATTGGAAATAAGTTGGAAGGAAAATAAATTATATTGTATATACAGAGGAACATTTATATGAAAAAATGTTGAGACGTTTCACCTTTTTATGAACAAATGCCTATTTCTCTGCTACAGTGGAAGATATATTAAATGCATTGCTAACCACAATATATAAAGTTTCTCATGTTGTTTTCAATCCATGTGATATATCTAAGTAAATTGGCACATTGGGAACCAATTTTTATCAAATTGGCAGATTACTAAACTGCAATGTCACTTTTACTCTGGTACCTTTGCAAAATTGCTTGGTTTACATCAGCAAATATTGTATAACATACATATGTATCTGGAGCACACATGTAATAATCATCATCATCAACAAGAAAACTTGTACCAGTCCTCTAGGATCACAAGAAATTCCTATTAGAAATATCTATACATGATAATCAGTAGATAGCATTTTTTTGCTTGATGTTTGGTAGACTACGGTATATGCAATTTGTGTTTCATATCAGATGTGATTTTAAGTAAGCTGCAGATTAATAAATATGGTCAGTTTACATTTTATTTGATACATTCTATTAAGTATCTTTATCCTACCACCTTTAACGTACATTAGGATATCTTATTCTGCAAAGTGAAATTTTTATTTTAGCTTTATAAGTAAACAAATCAGATGCAGTAATGGGCTTTTTTATATAAAATATAAGTTGCCTGCTATAAAACAGCTACTCATAGCACAAATTCATCTAGATTATATGTTTTGTTTTCACACACTGACAAAATGGACATTATTTCACATTGCATTTACATTTGCTTTGCAGCCAAATGCCGGCTAGTGTTCAGTTTATCAGCCATGTTCTAAAAATGTGGTTAAAAGTGACTGAATGTGTCTATCCTTTAACTGATTTGCTGTCAGGATATCTAGTAAAATGTCTATATTCATGATCTAATATTTTGGATAGCGATGTGTTCCTGGAATATTTATGCATATATTTGTGAATTGTAATTGTAGCTTTATTTTATATGTCAGCTTTCCTTTAAGGTTTATTGGTCTTTCAGTTACAAGACAACATATACACAATTAATGTTTTTTTATATAGGCACTTTTATAAATTCCCATACTCTGTTTCTATTGGCCACTTTATTCTATTCCAAACAACTGTACAATTAAAAAGAATGTATTATCTGGAAGTGTTGATACAGCTTTCCACATGTGATTTAATAAGTGAAACTATTATGAGAGTCTCACGAAGTGTTGTATAATGCTGTGTACAGCACCTTAATCTGCAGCTGTCTCTAAAGCATCTCACCTCCCTTTAGACTACAGTTTGCCTCATTAGTGGCAGTAGAAGAAATTATCACTTCACAGGCCAAAAATCCTCTATAGCAGTGGAGGTGATTGATGTAACAAGGCTAAAAAAAAATAATGATGAAATGTGTGTTCCAAAAGACAGATTCAAATGGCAGGAACTTCAAAGGCAATTAAATGTGACACAGAAGGAGTCTTGCTGGAATAAAATAAATGACAAGTAGAAAACATATTGTTTTCTTACTCCTGGTTCTTTGACTTGTATTTATTTTTTAAATGCCTGTAATAAATATAAGATGTCTACAAAGTAAACTTAAGAGTGACATTTGAAGTAATATACTACTTTTAGGTCCCAGTTGAAGAAAGCAATCATTAATAATTCACCAACGCGTATTGTTGTTATACAAGTCTACATGAAACCAAACAGACTGTTGATAATCCATGTGTACTCAGGAATAGATCCCACCAAGATGTTATCATCATGCCCATGTCTGGCTTTTTCTTTATCATACAAGACTGAATGGATAATTTCTTGTGTAACACAGAATCTGTGTTTTACATGGAGTATAATGTGGTCCAAAACAGCATTGATATGACTATGCATCCTCTGAATTTCAATATACAGTATATTTATATTTAATAATATATTTATTTATTTATTTATTTGCAGGTATTATTGTAGGCACATGTAAGGGACTAGCTATTCACGTTTGTGTACACATCAAACACAACTTTGTTTAGGAATCCTAGCTTCAGTGTAGGCGTCATACTCATCTTTGTATAGGCATCTTCATATAGGCATCATACTCAACTGTATATAGGCATCTTTGTATAGGCATCATACACAACTTTGTATAGGCATCTTCTTATACTGAAGACATCATATTCATCTATGTATAGGCATTTTCATTTAGGCATAATAATCAACTGTGTATAGACACTTTTATATAAGCATCAGTCTTAACTTTGCACAGGAATAATAATCAACTTTGTATAGGCCTCTTCATATAGGCATCATACTTAACTCTGTATAGGCAGCTCTGTATACTGTAGGTTTCATGTGAACTTTGTATAGGCAGTTCCGTACAGGCATCATCCTCATCTTTGCATAGGCAGCTCTGTATACTGTAGGTGTCATGCTCAAAATGCATCTTATCTAACAGGTGGAGCCAATGAGAATCATTTCTAAATGTTTTGTGAGTTTTAAAACAAGACACTTGCAGTTGGCGATCTATGGGTTTAAAAAAATGGATGGACGTATTTATTAAATTGTATAGTTTGAAAACTACACAAAATACATTGTAAAATGCACCTTAATACGTTAATCCCCAACAGATATTTATATTGCACTGTAAACCTTTAGACATACTCACATACTCATTGTTGTAATGTTCATGAGGATAGTATTTACTGCATACTGTAGATATTAGCATATTGTTGTGCACTGTTTCAGGTTTATAAATGCAGTATAGGAATCTCTAATTACATTTATTACAGTTAAAGGATTCTATTGAGTTATTTTATTTGAAAGCAGTCTAAGCCATCTGATGCCTTGACAAATGTAAATATTGCAATCGGACACAACACTAAGACATAATGTAAATTATGTGGGAGGTTATCAATTAACAAACTTTAATATTCTGTTTCAAATTATCTCTAATAAGAGCAATGATAATTTAAAATGCTATATGTCTATGAGTAGCAAAATAAATGTATATATATATATATATATATATATATACTTCCATCCCCCAGTAACCCTCAGAGACTTTAAATGCACTTACTTGACAAGCGCACCAGCTACCAGTGCTGACTTTCAGGGTTGCAGCATAGGCATTCTAATATGGAATGCAAGACATATTATCCATTCGTATACAAGGATAACAGAGTAGCAGATGGTCTTTCAGTATATTGTACAGATAATATTTTTAATATCACAACAACTGTGTGGTTCTCTCTTGTTGCTGTCATATGGTTATTCCTCTTGTTAATAGTAAATCAGATTTCCAGCCAAAATGGCAAAATAAATGCTATTCTATCCAATAGTTTACTTCTTAAGTAGGTCATTGTGCATATGGCAGAATGTTTAGTGGGAATATTTTAAAACTGTGGCAGTGAAATTAACTGTTAATTGATAAATTCAAAACTTAATGAACCCTAATGAAATCTAATATTAAAGATGTTTTGAAAAAGACATTTTAATGAATTCAAGCACTGTTCAGGGCATATAAAAGAAAGAGTTATATTAAAACAACAGAGTATATTAGAATTTAAGTAGGGTGGCATAATAACAAATAGTGCAGAAAGCGCAGTGTAGGTAGTCAACCAACCAAGCCAAACACAGATATCTATGCAACAGGGCACTTTTCCAAAATCATTCAAATGCATACAGTAGTTTATGTATTTTTATGTGAAATAATAAGAACAATAAAACTATGAACCTGACCACATCTGTCGCAAATTGAAGTTATTCTCAAGCATGTATTTTTTATATAATAGAGAAAATTTATGAATACCAATACATTATTTGATGTATTTTTACCTGTCCACTCTGACTTCTTAAATTATCTTCAACGACTACTATATATTCCATGACAAAACACCTTTAAAATAAGTGATGTCACACAATGCATATTGGAAGAAACATGTGACATGGATGATTAAGGCAAATTAAATAAAAAACAAAAATGCATGTAAAATTATTCATGGTTTGTTGACACAAACAGACTCACCCATGCTTCATTTATAGTCTTTTACATTGTAGTGTTACATTGAAATGAAACACTAAGCCACTGAAATTAGTCTGTAATGTACACCTACAGAATACAAAAAAGTTAAATTTAAGCTACATCCCTCTAATTTCCACATAAAATACATGTTTTTTTCTCACACATCTTATTATAAGTATCTGTTTTGCTAATCTTTTTAAAAGTTAAATGGCATTTTATAGTACTATTGTATATTTTGGAGATAAACCAATACTTAGCAATTTGGTTTCTTCAATCATATTTATAAAACGGGGATGTGAAAAAATAATTTATGTCTCTTTATCAGATAATATTCAGTGAGACTCTATTCTGTGCAAAATAATTTAAAATAAATTAACTGATCTCTAGACTAGTATGCTGGCTAATAAAAAAGGTGTCATTTTATGCTCACAAACTTATCTATTTTAAAGAACATCTAGCATCTGCCATCTATAAATGTATCTGTATTTTATGTAACATGATAATAGTTTAGCTTTGTTTGCATCTTACACAGTGTATTGTTTACTCTTTGATATCTATGAGTGTAGGCAGTATGTACTACAAGGAAAATGTGCCAAAAATCTGAAAACTGCCATTTTCTAGGTTTTGGCTGCATTCCCATATTATACCAAGCTCCAGAATGTGTTAAATTCCAGAGCTTGTAAACGATGGGCAACACCGTCTTTAGATTGCATTATCTAATAGAAGCATATGAGCTTCTTTTTGCATTCCTAACTGAGAGGGATACAATCAGATCCCTCCCAAAATCCCCTGCAGAGCACACGTCATACTGTGCATGTGTAGAAGGACTCCCGCGTCATAAACCACATGTCACAACTGAGGGCCTGAGCTGACGGGAGGCAGCCTCAGTTGTAGGGGCTGAGATGTGACGGGACCTGGGAGGTTGTATCAGACCCCTAGACATGTAAGTAACATGTAGAATAACTGCCTGAAGGCGTGACCACGACAACCAGGATAAAAGTCAATGATGTTTATTATGACAAACTCCGTAACACAGCAGCAGTAAAGGAAACATAAAAGTCAACAGAGGATAAATACAATTCCTGGGTACTACAGGGTGGCAAGGGCCACAGGCACTGGTAGAGTGAGACAGTTCTTATAATCTTCTAGTTGGAAAGTCCTTACCAGACCTGACTGTAGCAATGGAGAGAACCCAGGATCGTACCAGCTGGTGTTCCAGGAAAGGCTGGGTTGCTGAAGATAAAATGGCTGCTGTGGATACTGGCTGGAACCAGACTGTTGTTGGTACGGAGTGGATACTGGCTGGAACCAGTTAAATAATAAACGAACTTGAGAGTGATGAAATAATAATGAAGTTTGGAGTTTGAGAGCGGTGAAATAATAATACCGGTGGAGAGTGGTAAACTGCAGAAAGGACACCGGCCCTTTAAGAGAAGCTGTACACTGCTGGAAGCTGGGCTGGAAGCAGGTGATTGATGAAGTTTGGAGTTTGAGAGCGGTGAAATAATAATACCGGTGGAGAGTGGTAAACTGCAGAAAGGACACCGGCCCTTTAAGAGAAGCTGTACACTGCTGGAAGCTGGGCTGGAAGCAGGTGATTGTTGTAACTGGAAACAGGTGAGTCCAGAATGGATCGGAGAGTCAGGCTACACCGCAGATGGAATGCTGGTGCGGGTCTCTATAGCAGAAGTCTGGAGACAGGAGCTGGAACCTGGAAGACAACCACAGGAGAGAGACAAACTGGAACTAGGTTAGACAACCAAAGCACTGACGCCTTCCTTGCTCAGGCACAGCTTACTTATACCTGCAGCAAGGAAGGGGTTGGCTAGGCAATTATGCAAATCAACAATACAGACAGCAGATTGGTGGAAATGCTCAGATGACAAAATCCAAGATGGCTGCGCCCATGCAGACACTTGGAGGGAAGTTTGGTTTGTAATCCATGTGAGAATTGAAACAGTAATGGCGAAGCCGGCCACAGGAGACAGGAGATGCCAGACTGACAAGCGCACATTTAACCACGCGGGCACAGCGGAGGCCGCGGCCGATGAAATCACCACTCTGACATTCTGCATGTGGAAACTCAGGAACAGCGGGATCCGGTCCTGGAACGCTGAGCCAGCCTTAGGAGGCATCTGAAGGGTAAGTAATGGCGTCCAGATACCCGGATCGTGACAGCACCCCCCCCTTTAGGAGTGGCCCCTGGACACTTCTTAGGCTTTAAAGGAAACTTTGCGTGGAAATTTCGGACCAAGGCAGGAGCATGGACGTCTGAGGCATTGGTCCAAGAGCGTTCTTCAGGACCATAGCCCTTCCAGTCAATGAGGTATTGTAACTGACCGTAACGGAAACGTGAGTCCAAAATCTTGGCCACCTCGTACTCGACTCCCCGTTGAGTCTGAACTTTGGGAGCTGGAGGAAGTGCGGAATGAAACCGATTCAGGATCAGCGGTTTCAACAAAGAAACATGAAATGTCCTGGGTATTTTCAAGAAGGATGGTAACTGTAACCTGTAGGCAACAGGATTGATGACTTGTTCAATCTTGAAGGGTCCGATGTAGCGAGGTGCAAATTTCATGCTGGGAACTCTCAACCTCAAATTCTTCGTGGACAGCCACACACGATCACCCACCTTGAGAGCAGGAACCGCTCTACGCTTTCTATCGGCAAACTTCTTATACCTGAATAAGGCTTTAAGCAGGGCTGCGCGGACGTTCCTCCAGTTATTTGAAAACTGACGCAAGGTGACATCCACTGCTGGAACAGAAGTTGCGGGAAGCGGTTGTAATTCAGGGACTTTAGGGTGGAATCCATAATTAATGAAGAATGGTGTAGAAGAAGATGAGGAATGGTATTGATTGTTGTGGCTGAACTCGGCCCAAGGAAGGAGTTGAACCCAGTCATCTTGAGAGGAAGACACATATATACGGAGGAAGGCCTCCAAGTCCTGATTCACCCTCTCGGTTTGACCATTGGTCTGAGGATGGTAAGCCGTGGAAAACTTTAACTTGACTTGGAGGGCTTGACACAAACTTCGCCAAAATTTGGCTACAAATTGTACTCCACGATCCGAGATGATCTCTTCAGGAAGACCGTGAAGTCGGAAGATCTCTTGTATAAACACTTGAGCCAACTTGGAAGCTGACGGAAGACCGGTGAGAGGGATGAAATGTGCCATCTTGGTGAACCGGTCAACTACCACCCAGATGGTATTAAACTTGTTGCAGATAGGTAGATCGGAAACAAAGTCCATCGACAAATGGGTCCAAGGTCGACGGGGAACAGATAATGGAACCAGTTGCCCCGCAGGCGACTGGCGAGAGAATTTGTGTTGGGCACACTTTGGGCAGGAGGCAATAAATTCCATAACGTCCTTCTTCAGAGTTGGCCACCAGTAGGACCTAGAAATAAATTCAAGGGTTTTCTGAATGCCTGTATGTCCAGCAAAACGGGAAGCATGGGCCCAATGCATGAGCTTCTTCCTTAGAACTGGCTTAACAAAACTTTTCCCTGGTGGAGGCGTAGAGTCCACCCCTACCGTGGAGAATGCCAACAGATTAATAATAGGATGCTTGTCTGCAGACTCGGACTCATTTTCTTGCTCCCATGAGCGGGAAAGGGCATCGGCCTTACGATTCTGAGAACCCGGACAGAACTGGAGTTTAAAGTCAAACCTAGAGAAGAAAAGTGCCCATCTGGCCTGACGAGGATTCAGACATTGTGCGCCTTTGAGATATAAAAGATTTTTGTGGTCGGTAAGAATGGTGATTGAGTGGGAAGCTCCCTCCAACAGGTATCTCCACTCCTCCAGAGCGAGCTTGATGGCTAGCAACTCCTGATCGCCAATGGCATAGTTGCGCTCAGCTGGGGAGAACTTCCGGGAGAAGAAACTGCAAGGATGTAGATGTCCATCTTTGGCCCTCTGGGATAACACTGCTCCTACTCCAACGGAGGAGGCATCTACCTCTAAGATAAAAGGAGAGTCGGTGTCGGGCTGTTTCAGAACTGGTGCAGAGATGAACCGTTGCTTCAGAAGGTGAAAGGCCTGTGTAGCTTCCACGGACCACTTGGACGGATTAGCACCTTTCTTGGTTAATGCGGTGATAGGCGCCACAATGGTGGAAAAGTCTCGTATAAATTTTCTATAATAATTGGCGAACCCTAAGAACCTCTGGACCCCTTTGAGGCTTAAGGGTATAGGCCAATTCTGGATTGCTTGGAGTTTCTCAGGATCCATCTCTAGTCCGGAACCGGACACAATGTAACCTAGAAACGGAATGGTTTTAACTTCAAACACACACTTCTCCAATTTACAATAGAGGTGATTGACACGGAGACGGGAAAGAACCTCTTTTACCCAGAAACGATGATCTTCGAGATTATTAGCAAAGATGAGGATGTCGTCTAGATAAACCACGACATGGCGGTACAAGATGTCCCTGAAAATCTCATTCACGAAGTGCTGGAAGACTGCTGGAGCATTGCTCAATCCGAAGGGCATGATGAGGTACTCATAATGTCCGTCACGGGTGTTAAAGGCGGTCTTCCACTCGTCACCCTCACGGATTCGGATGAGATTGTAGGCACCCCTCAAGTCCAGCTTTGTGAAAATAGTTGCACCACTAACTCTATCAAAGAGCTCGGTAATCAGGGGTAAAGGGTATCGGTTCTTGACGGTAATGTCGTTCAGACCTCTGTAGTCGATGCACGGACGCAGACCACCGTCTTTCTTCTTAACGAAGAAGAAGCCTGCGCCGGCTGGAGAAGAAGATGGTCGGATGAAACCCTTCGCCAGGTTCTCTTTGATGTACTCTTCCATGGAGTGTGTCTCAGGCAGAGACAACGGATAAGTTCGGCCTCGCGGTGGAACCTTCCCTGGAATGAGGTCGATTGGGCAGTCCCATTCTCTATGAGGAGGAAGGATATCAGCAGAGGCTTTACTGAACACGTCCGTGAAGTCTTGATATGGAGGAGGCGGAACATCAGATGACCTGGGGAAGGAAGAACAAACAGGAAGAACTTTGGCTAAACAAGTCTCAGCACAGGAGGGACCCCATGCCAGTATTTGCGTAGTCGTCCAGTCAATTGATGGGTTGTGGAGACGGAGCCATGGAAGGCCTAAAACCACTGGATGTGTGGCTCTTGGAATCACTAAAAAAGAAATATACTCAGAATGAAGAACTCCCACTCTCAGACGAACTGGAAGAGTCCTTAAGGAAATGACTGCGTCAAAAATCTTGCTGCCATCCACGGCAGTCAAAGAGATGGACGAGGACAGTCTCTCGGTGGGTAGGGACCACCGTTTAACATAAGCTTCGGTTATGAAATTCCCAGCTGCTCCGGAATCAAGGAGGGCAATGACGTTCCAGTAACGTTGAGCAATTTGGAGCGACACTGGGAGGTTACAGTCATGAGGAGATGGAGAGGAGATCATTACTCCTAGCCGGCCCTCTCCTTGGCGAGCTAGGATCTGGAGTTTCCCGGACGTTTGGGACAGGCATTGATAGTGTGCGACGGAGCTGCACAGTAGAGACAGAGAGACTCAGAGAGACGTCTTCGGCGCTCAGCGGGAGACAGACGAGAACGACTAATTTGCATAGGCTCATCCTTGGATGGAGATGGTTGACGAGGAGGAGGAGCAGAAGATTTAGGAGTAGATGATCTTCCTCGCTCAGTTGCTCTCTCTCTGAAACGTAGATCAACCTTCGTGCAAAGAGAAATTAGCTCATCCAACTTAGAGGGCAAGTCTCTGGTAGCTAACTCATCCTTGATGCGTTCTGATAAGCCATGCCAGAATGCAGCATACAGGGCCTCATCGTTCCATGCCAGTTCGGATGCCAGGATTTTAAACTGTATAAGATACTGTCCCACAGTACGTGTTCCCTGGCGTAAACGGAGAATCTCAGATGAAGCAGATGTTATCCGGCCTGGCTCGTCGAAGATGCGCCTGAATGTAGCTACAAAGTCAGTATAGGAGGATAGCAGGGGATCAGACTTCTCCCATAAAGGTGATGCCCAGTCAAGGGCTGAGCCACTGAGAAGGGAGATGATATAGGCAATTTTGGTACGGTCACTGAAGAAATTGCCAGGTAGAAGCTCAAAGTGGATTTCACATTGATTGAGAAATCCCCTGCAGAACCTTGGAGATCCATCAAATTTTGCTGGCGTTGGAAGATGAAGATGTGGACTGGAAATGGGTAAGGTGGGTGGGGTTACAGCTGGTGTCACTGTAGTGGACGCACCGGACGTGCCAGGTCCACGGAGGGTCGTTTGAATCCCATCCAGCCGTGTAGAGAGATCCTGGAGACAGCGGATGATGTGGCCCTGTGCAGCCTCCTGATGTTCAAGTCAGGCTGCCAGTTCTTGCATTGGCCTGGCCGCTTGATCCTGGTCTCCGGCTGGATTCATTAGGTCAGTGCTTACTATCACAACTGAGGGCCTGAGCTGACGGGAGGCAGCCTCAGTTGTAGGGGCTGAGATGTGACGGAACCTGGGAGGTTGTATCAGACCCCTAGACATGTAAGTAACATGTAGAATAACTGCCCGAAGGCGTGACCACGACAACCAGGATAAAAGTCAATGATGTTTATTATGACAAACTCCGTAACACAGCAGCAGTAAAGGAAACATAAAAGTCAACAGAGGATAAATACAATTCCTGGGTACTACAGGGTGGCAAGGGCCACAGGCACTGGTAGAGTGAGACAGTTCTTATAATCTTCTAGTTGGAAAGTCCTTACCAGACCTGACTGTAGCAATGGAGAGAACCCAGGATCGTACCAGCTGGTGTTCCAGGAAAGGCTGGGTTGCAGAAGATAAAACGGCTGCTGTGGATACTGGCTGGAACCAGACTGTTGTTGGTACGGAGTGGATACTGGCTGGAACCAGTTAAATAATAAACGAACTTGAGAGCGATGAAATAATAATGAAGTTTGGAGTTTGAGAGCGGTGAAATAATAATACCGGTGGAGAGTGGTAAACTGCAGAAAGGACACCGGCCCTTTAAGAGAAGCTGTACACTGCTGGAAGCTGGGCTGGAAGCAGGTGATTGTTGTAACTGGAAACAGGTGAGTCCAGAATGGATCGGAGAGTCAGGCTACACCGCAGGTGGATTGCTGGTGCGGGTCTCTATAGCAGAAGTCTGGAGACAGGAGCTGGAACCTGGAAGACAACCACAGGAGAGAGACAAACTGGAACTAGGTTAGACAACCAAAGCACTGACGCCTTCCTTGCTCAGGCACAGTTTACTTATACCTGCAGCAAGGAAGGGGTTGGCTAGGCAATTATGCAAATCAACAATACAGACAGCAGATTGGTGGAAATGCTCAGATGACAAAATCCAAGATGGCTGCGCCCATGCAGACACTTGGAGCGAAGTTTGGTTTGTAATCCATGTGAGAATTGAAACAGTAATGGCGACGCCGGCCACAGGAGGCAGGAGACGCCAGACTGACAAGCGCACATTTAACCACGCGGGCACAGCGGAGGCCGCGGCCGATGAAATCACCACTCTGACATTCTGCATGTGGAAACTCAGGAACAGCGGGATCCGGTCCTGGAACGCTGAGCCAGCCTTAGGAGGCATCTGAAGGGTAAGTAATGGCGTCCAGATACCCGGATCGTGACACCACAAAGTCCTATCTTCACAAAGGACAGCTCGTTTTGGGAGATCTGTGTTTTGTGATTTTTATCACATTTCTAGGTTATTAACGCCAGTATGTACTCGATAAGTGGTAGAATGTACACTAAATGGACAAAAGTATTCAAATGCCTGACCATTACACCAACGGGGACTGTAAGTATATTGTATTCAAATACATATACTTTTATATGGAGTTGGTCAACTTTTACAGCTACAACAGCATCCATTCTTCTTGTAAGGCTTTCCACAAGACTTTGGAGTGTTTCTGTGGGAACTTTTGCTAATTTATTCTGTGGAGCATTTATAAGGCCAGGCATTGATGTTGGATGAGTAGGCCTGGCTTGCAATCTCTGTTCCAGTTCATCCCAAAGGTGCTCAATGGGGTTGAGTTCAGGGCTCCGCGTGGGCCAGTCAAATTCTTGCACACTGAACTCATCAAACCATGTCTTTATAGTCATTGCTTTGTGCTCTGGGGCACAAAACTCTCTCTGCACATGTTATGTCTGCACGCCCTGCAGTGCACATGGTTTTGCCCATTTGCTAATAAATTTGCTGCTGCGATCAGATCTGAATTAGGCCCTTAATCTGCTCACATCCAGCTCCAGAGCAACCTCTTCAGCACCTCTTAGACTGCTGTTGTTTCCTAACTCATTAATGCAAATCATTTTTTATGATTCACAACACACTTTTTTTACTTATAAAATACCGTTGATTCATCTTGAGATCTTATCAGCACTGCTGGCAAAACAAATGAAATTGAGTAAATTTAATTACTGTCCAGCTTCAATAATCACTATTATAATATATCATTGGTAAATGTTAAAGAAATAACATTTAATATGATACCATTTTTTTTCTTCCAGTTCCCATTATAGCATATTGGGGGGAATGTTATATAGTGTGAGAATCAGGAAGTGAAAGATTTTGTGAGAGTTCTCCTGTTTTTTTTTTCTTTAAGTGCCAATCATTTACATGGCAAAATCAACCATGTAAATGATTGCCATGGTAATTGACAACCATGTAAATGATTGTCAAGCTGTGGTCCCATGCTTTTCACCTCTAAGGACTTCATTGGAGAGAGATATGTATAGATGTACAGAATTTATAAACTGCTTGTTTGCTAGTTTTCTTTCATGTGCATGTAGGAATTCTGTTTTTTCTTCTACATGTTGGTTTTATAAGGTTGCCTCCTGGATGGTATTTTAGCTACTCAGTCACTAAAAATGGGATTTTATTCCAGCTGAAACATAACAGAGATAGAAAATTCAATAGTATTTTCCAAAAGGTACACATAAATGCAAACTTTAGGGTGTGTAAGTTTGCTTAATGTCCAGTGTATATAATTAAATTTGCTGTTTACATGTTGGAGATTGGCAGCTGTTTCACCTGGCTATTTGGTTTAAAAAGGGCCGATTGGGATGCTGGGACAGTCCTGTTCGGCTGGGACCTGTACCCCCTCAGTGGCCATGCTTCTCCCATGATAAGCTGATTAATTTAACTTACTGCTGCCAGAAACTGAGTGCAGTGTCGGACTGGGGCATATAGGGTCCACAGGATCAATGCAGTGGTAAGGGCCCATGTTTAGGGGTGTGGCCAGTTTCCAGAGGGTGTATAGCCAGCCGCCACATTGGTTTTCCTAACCAATAGACAGTGCTTGGGCTGAGCCCCTTGATAAATATTTATAGTAAATACTGTTAGTGCATGGATAATAATGTACCCGATTAATAACAGCAATGCACTGTAGAAAATATCTCATAGTCCCATGCAGTATAATTGAACATATTTATGATATACAGCATAATTCAAGTGTACACTCTGGAAATGGCTCCCTAGAGGAGTTTTCCTGTGCCCCTGTGGACCAGTGCAACCCCGACTGAGCATCTGCACATGCGCAGAAGCTCACTGAAGCTGGAGCCAAGGCAGTGATGAAGCACAGTTGCTTTGCCACTCACAAAGTAAATAACCCAGTGGCAGCAAGGGCAGTGAAGGCTGGCTCAGGCATCAAACATATCGGGCAAGTCAGTAAGACATTGTTTCACAGTGGCTGGTCCCTCCCCAGGGACTAGCCAACCTACAGTACCATGGTCTCAGAGTGGTCTGCACGGACCAGCCTCCTCTTCCTGCTCCTTGAATGATTCACTGGCTATACCTCCTCTGCATTCTCTCCTCACCACACTGCCTGTCATGGCTTTCTGCTTCACAGGAAAACGAAGTAGGAAGAAACTGGGCTGGGGGAGAGATGACATTGCCTCACTTTGCACAACCTTGCACCTGTTAGCAGGGGTATATTGACCCTCGCTGAGTTTGGATAGCCATCCATTTTAATGTTGGTTTGGAGGCACTGATGCAGAACAGTTAATATTGGGGGAGTGGGTATAGTTTAATGGTGAAGTTCAATGTTTTGTGTTTGGGTTCTAGTGTAGTGGAGCAGTGCATGTAGTCAATTTTTTTTGTAAAGGATTGTATAGCGAATAGGTAGAATCTGGTAGTGTACCCTATTGGTTTGTGATATGGTTCAGTGGTCTTATTTTTGGAGGAGGGATATGGTGGTGTAAAAACTGTAGTGAATTGGTTTGCATGTAGTGTAATGGATTGTGTTGTGCTGGCTAAATACTGCAGTTTTGTTTTAGTATTATATGTTGCTCTTGGGAAAGGACAAAGAGGGGAGCAGCAGTGGCTGCAGAAAAAAATGTACTTATTTATATGACTTTAGTACTATTATGAGAGACTATGATTGAGATCTGTGTAATAAATGTACTGCATTGTATTTTTAGAGAGAGAGAGAGAGAGAGAGAAAGAGAGAGTTTACCCTGGTGGGCCAGTCTGACAATGGTCACAAAGTTCTTCTGACTGTACTCACTGGAGCTGATTTAATGGTGGACATATAGTGCATCTTTTGGCAGTCACCTGCATATGACTTCTACAAATCCCTTCCATGGTATACATCCATGTGTTCAAATGTGCAAGGACTGAGGTGCCCACTTTAAGTATGCACCAGTAAACTTTAGACACCAACATCAGTCGCACCATCAAAATTTGAACCAGTCCTATTGCAGGTGCAGATTTTCAGTCAGAGTATGGCCTCCATTGTGAATGATTAAGTGTTTGTGTATACAAACACTTCAGCTACACTCCATCAACACTCTCATAACACTTCCATAAGACAGTGTATCTGTTTAAGCATTTCCCAGTCACTTACAAGGAAGGGCAAGCACTTTTCAGTATGTATGCACAAAGGCATAGTTGTGATTGAGACATATTTACCACTGTATATGTCTCAATGACACACTGAGTAATACATGTGCTGTACACGTCTTTAGGGATCGTTTAGTTCTGTGTGGAGTATTTATAACCTTTTTAATAAGGAGAGGAAAAGCTTGAAGCAGAGAACATAAAGCAATCTAGGGCTGTATATTATGAAAATAAATGCTAAAATGCTAAAACTCCTAAGTCTCAAGCACCATGGAAAATAAAGGCTAATACTTTATTGAAAGACTCACAGTACCTAAAATCAAGTCTTTTAAATTGTCTAACATTTTAATAACATGTAACAGATATTGAGAAAAAACTCCTCCCCCCACCCCTCACCCCCTCAAAAAAAATAGTGCTGTTTGTTTACTTTTCTACAACTCAATGTAAAAGAAAGTACTGTAGAGTAGCATCTTGCTTTGTGCAGATTGTCTCTGGAAATTTCTATTCAGTCAACTGCAAAATATGTAAGGGTCTTAAGACCAACAATTGTCAAATATTTCCAAAGGCATCAAGCGGGAACCTGAAATATTGAAGAATAATACCTTAAGCCAAACATTATAAAATGAAGACTTTGTAACCTCACTACTGTATATGAACTACACATGTTTGAAACTTACAATTTTTTTTCTATTTGAATTAAGTTAAAAATAGTTTTCAAATCATGTGGTCTGCATTGTACTTCTGATATATACAGTAACTGGGTTTTGAATTCTAAGGTCAGTTATCATATCATATTTTACATTACAGGATATGTGATATAGGTGGCAGTAACATCTGATGGGAGCAGTGGTTGGAGATTACATGAGAATGAGAAGAAGAGAGGTATCATATCAAAATCTTTGCATGGTGTACATATAGCTAATAAGAACTCTGGCTTAACTCTGTCAAAGTATACGTTTCTAATAATACTTATCTAACACTTCGAAACTAAAGAGGGGGAACACACAGAGAGATCCGTTCTTAAAATCTAAGCAATCTGATTAGATTGCTTAGATTTTAAGCACAGATCTCTCGTGTGTATGCCCCCAAGCAATAGCGATGCACAGCCCCGCACGTAGCTTTTGTCGGTGCTAGATTGGCCTGCATGCAGACAAAATCTAGCACATCGCTCATTTCACCTGCTGGGTGAAATGAGCAGCCCCCCATCACCCCCCTTGCTCAGCACACATCTCCCTCCACATCTTCCCATCTGTAAGGCCCTTAACACTGACTACAACAGCCTGAGGCTACAGCAGCCCATCCTGAGCACAAAAGCTGCTTCGGCAATATTGGTTTAGACCTATGCAACCAGCAATTTGGGGATCATTCAGCCACTGGTGTATTTATAATGGGTGCAGTATGTGCAGTGCCCATGGGCCCCCGGGGTCCAGGGGGTGCCCACACCGCACACACTGCACCCATTATATTTAATACATACAGTACACTCCAGAGTCCCGCCGTGCAGAATTCACTGGGAAAATGGTGCAGCATAATTTTTGCAATGTTTTGTGCATGAGCAGTAGTAAAATCACTGGGAAAATGGCTACCATGCCATTCATCTGGATATCTGTGCATGCACTGTAGACTCTGGTACAGCACAAGGGTCCCCTGTGGACCCTAGTGCCCAGGGCTAAGCACTGCCACTGGCTAAAGAGGAGGGGGCTCAGATGGAGACTGCACACAGGACTCCTCTCTTAAAAATGCCCCTGGGTACAGCCAGTACTAATGTACTGGACCCAGGCAACAGCATGCAGATGATCCTAACTGTGCATTTTAGTCAAAGGCAGACATTGTGACTAATAAGATGCTTCCTGCAAGGTTCATCAGCGGGCTGCATGTCCCCTAGCTTTCTGTCACTGACAGTGAGTAATCAGCTGTGCTGCAGAATGGTATTTACAGGTAGTTGGGGGTGGGCATTTGAGTTGAATGCATTTGGTCTTCTTCACATAAGATGATAGATGTTTGAGGCATCAGCTTCCCCATTTCCCCATCCCTGACACTGTGACCACCCTATTGCAAATTTCACTCTACTCTCCCTGGCTGGTGGCTGCCAATTAAAGAAGATACTGTAGCTAAAGGTGTCAGGTAAGCACATTTCCCTTTAATAAAACTTTTGTTGTTTTTCTAACTTTTGTTGAGTCCTTTAAGATTTTTAATTGCATTATATATATTTGCTGTTCTATCCGTTCTTCACACAGGAGTTTCTGATTTTAATGGTTGTAAAATATGTATGAGTGTTAAAAATTTGGAAAATCCATAGAGATGTAAATTTGAGAGATTAAATATCAATCCATGGTTATTGGC
Source organism: Pseudophryne corroboree (assembly GCF_028390025.1). Taxonomy (NCBI): domain Eukaryota; kingdom Metazoa; phylum Chordata; class Amphibia; order Anura; family Myobatrachidae; genus Pseudophryne; species Pseudophryne corroboree. Next base: position 277,991,577 of record NC_086451.1, on the reverse strand, counting down.
GTTACCCAAGGAGCACCTGTAGCAGATACGGTAAAAAGTTACAGGACCATTTTTGTAGTGTATTAAATTCTACACACTGGAGGTTCAATCCAAATTTTGATCCGATTGTCCATTTGGGCAGTATTGTTCACACAATGCAAGCCATGCATTGGTAATGATGTCATTATGTCAACCCCCTGTTCATCCCCTTAGGGGAAGTTTACTAAAATTCTAATTACGCAGTTTTCCTATTGCCCACCTGTATAATACCTGTGTTTTATTTCAGCTTCCTAACATATTGGGAAGTAAGAGAATGAGTTAGTGAGTGAGTGAGGGCGGGAGGGAGGGAGGGCTTTTGCATATTTATATATATATATATATATATATAATAAAACACAATTACCAAGTGCGCTATATTCATTGAATGTTTATTCATAAATTCTTCCAAGATGGACCCAATAGGTAAAGACTGCAAATTGGAGAATTCTTAAGGATAATGTTTCCTGGAGTCCTAAAACAGATATCCCCTCACCAGAGAATCACCCAAACAAGAGGCCCAAGGCCAATTAGTACCAATTATTAGTTTATTTACACAGGTTTTAAACATAAACATTAAAAAAGTTGTACAAAGATAAAATTTGTGTATCAGTGAGAAATGTCCAGAATATGATGATGGCAAGTTAGATCCTCCCTCACATTAGCAAGGTGTGAGCTCAAAAGGGAGAATATTCACAAACTGGACTAATAACTCGTTGTAGACAGACCCTATGTGTTTCATCTTATCGACTTCATCAGGGGTAATTCAATAATACAAGCAGGACAAAATTTGAAGTTGAAATTGTATATACCAATGGTCATGCAACAACCTTACTATGTCTTTTTAAAAATACAATTAAGGTTTTTAATCCCATTAGCTTTGGTGCAACTCATCTGTTACTCGGTAATGTACATATATAGGTGTCCTTGAAAGCACCTGAATATGCTAAAAAGCTGTACATCCAAATAGCTTTGGTGGAACTTGCAAAAATTCATCTATAAAAATTAATCATAATAGTACAACAGGAGCTAAAAAATATTTGGCAATGAAAACCTTCACAGTAAGATTCACAAATGGATCAGAAGTGCTTGTGCTGCAAATATGTGAAAGTTTCAGAATATATCAGAATATATTTCAGTATATATATAAATATATATATATACATATACAGTATATATGGAAAATAGTGAGGATCAGCACCACTTGTGGTATACTCCTTAACATAATTCAAAATATAATTAGGCTGATAAAGAGACACTCCCTGTGATATAGGGTGTCAGCTAACCCCAAGTAAGTAGCAGTTGTAATCTGCTGGGTAAAAAATGTAAACAGATATGATGGGGATATCAGCGACCAATGGTGTCATTACAGTACTAATAATAAAGAAAGAATATATTGAATTAAAAATTAACATGAGCACTTTATTTAGGACGAATATATAAAAAGCATAAAATCCAACAGACTGTAGGTGGAGCTATCCTTATATGAAAAAGTAAAAAATATATATTTATACAAAAGGTCATAAAAGAGGAAAAATGCTTTTTTTGTTTAAAAAATATATCAAAAGATAGGAGGTATGTCTTATCTTTTGAAAAGGCAGGGGGCCACAGTGAGGGAGGTCCAACACGTTTTGTCCTAATACTTCAATAGTTGAAGTCTTAGGATGAAACGCGTTGGGTCTCCCTATCTGTGACCTCCTGCAATCTAAAAAAAATAAGACATACCTCCTATCTTTTGATATATGGTTAAAAAATAGGCTGATTGTCTTAGTATAGCTCCACCTACCGTGTGTTGAATTTTATGCTTTTTATATACTTTGTCCTAAATAAAGTGCACATATTAATTTTTAATTGAATGTATTCTTTCTTGATTATTAGTACTGCAATGACACCATTGGTCGCTGATATCCCCATCATATCTGTTATATATAGATACCTGTATGTATATGTATCTGTGAGTGTAATGTGGGAATCTCTGAATGAGGAGGGTTCTGAGAGACATGATGCGCATATTAGTTAGTGTTATGGGGGAAGGCATCATAGCATGTGCTTGTTGTTCTGGGCACCAGGACTCTAATCTACATCTCTGCACCCCCCTGGTTGGCGGCTGGAGGAAGGATGATGATGGCCCTGTCTGTTTCATCTGTACTGTGCCCCTTACTTTCTAATAGCTGCCCTGACTCCTGAGAAATCTTCTGTTACATTAAAGGGGGTACTCACGGAGTGATCGCTGCTTAAAATCTAAGCAGTCTGACTAGATTGCTTAGATTTTAAGCATGATCGCTCCATGTGTACCCCCCACAGTGATAGCGATGTGCAGCCCCACGCATCGCTATTGCTGGTGCTAGATTGGCCTGCCCGCTGGGTGAAATTAGTGGCCACCCCGTCTCCCCCTGCACGCTCAGAACACATCGCGCTGTGCTGAGCGGTGGATGAGATGTGTGCTGAGTGGTTCGCTCAGCACACATCTCTCCCACATCGGCCAGTGAGTACTGGCCTTAAGAAATGCCATCTTTTTACTCATTGGCTCTGACTGATCACATGTGATTATTGTCATAGCCGATAAAACAACTCACATAAGAATTCTTAAACCATCATAACAGAAAGTTTAACAGAGATAAGTAGCCACACTTTTACAGATGATTGTCTACCAATATCTATCTAAAGCAACTGGGATTCTTGCACATGCTGTACTGTTAATATTATATTTTTAAAACTATATAACATTAATAAATGTGTATATTTTTTCAATCTTACTTTACAATAGAAGCAAACTTAAAAAATGTATTTTCAAAATTGCATTTAAATAATAAGTAAAATACCCATAATAAGTTTGTTTTAATGTCTATGCTCTAAGTATTAACAATTGAAAATAGGTTGCTAGGAGAAGTCATTGTATTTGGCTATGCACCATAAACAGGCAATGCAGAGAGGATTTGCATAAAGATGCTCTTGTGTTGCATTTATAACAATGGAATGCATAACATGAAAATTAGGATAGTGTCTGAAAAAGCAGTCTTCAACAGTAAATAGCAAGCCAATTAGCCCCTTAAAATGTAAATTGTATTTTTCTAAAAGCAGCATCTTAGGGATATGACACACAGACACTTTTTGCACCACTGAGATAACACCAGTAAGACTGCTACATATGGGAATAAATTGCTATATATAGATGTTTTTACTAAGGCCTGTTCATATACTAAAGCTTTTCTTTAGGATAATTTGCTGAAAGTCCATATGACAACCTGCTAAAAACTGAGGAATGAATAGGTTCTTCTTTTGTGTATTCAACAGAACTATACAGTACATTATGGGTCTGATTCTGAGTTGGAAATAAAGTAAGGAAGAGCAAGTACAGTAATTGTGCACCTTGGTAAAACCATGCTGCTATGCAGGTAGGACACATTTAAAATGTGCAGAGAGATTTAGATTTGAGAGAAGCATGTCCAAACTCAAATATACAGATGTGTACTCATACATCATTGCAGCAATCAGGTACCGTGAGATTCTGTTTCTTTTATTCGTTACTGGTCCCACTCACATGGCATAGATGGTATATTTGCATGTAGAAACCATATACTTTGTATATAACTGCTTCCACTTCACGGAGATACAGGACGTATGGACTCCAATAAGCACTTAAAATAAAAAAATAGGAATAGTGCAATACTGTCTGTATATAGGTAAAAAACTAGTATTTTAATAGAGACACTCACAAACATAGGTTAAAAAACAGCATAACAATAGAGAGATGTTGCATGGATATCAGGGGCTATAGGAGACAGCAGCCAGCAGGCGTAGATGTATAGTCACCACCAATCCTGATTATTTGGGAATATCCCCACGCTGTCAGATGTATCCTTCCAGAGCTCCCATCAGTCCAGCACAAACAGTCCCAGTGTTACCTGCTTCAGGTGATGACTGGTGTCCAGCGGCTGCGACTCTGGACTGAAACCGAAGAGGCTGTATATACAGTAGCTCTATTGCATTGGACTTGGGTAGCAGTGAGAAGTGTCGTTGTAATATATTTCAGGTACTGAACCACCAAGTGGCTCTATTCCTGACTGGCTACCGGCTGAGGAATTATAGCTGAACAAGACTGACTACCAGCTGGAGAATACATCTTAACCACACTGGCTACCGGCTGAAGAGATGCAGCTGGAAAGCACTGGCTACTGGCTGAGGAATACAGCTGAACTGGACTGGCTACCTGCTGAAGAGTGAAGAGATGCTGCTGGGCCAGACTGGCTACCAGCTGAAGAAAAGCTGCTGGAGTGGACTTTCTACAGACTGAACCAGACTGGCTACTGACTGAAGAGATGCTGATGGACCGGACTGGCTACCGGCTGAGGAATACAGCTGAACCAAACTGGCTACCAGCTGAAGATATGCTACTGGACCTGCTACCGCCTGAGGAATACAGCTGAACCAGACTGGCTACCAGCTGATGAGATGACACTGGACCTGGTACCTGCACAGAAGACAAAATGCGGGTTCACTGGTCACACATACAATGTAACTAGTTACACAGGCCCAGAATGCTGCAGCTGGAACTCCTTTAAACCCCTTGCTGGGCTGTGATTGGCAGCAGAGTAACAGGAAGGCTGGACTGAGACTTAGGTTGGTGAAGTGGAGATAAGCTAGAAAACATGGAATGCAGCAAAGTCATAAAATATCATACACTGCACACAGGAGCTTGAATACACCTCAAGCACGCAAATTGTTAACGACTGGTCTGAGAACATTGCTGCAATCAGGAGTTTGTGCACCTGTTTAATAAGCCTGGGAAGGTGCTGCAGTTTGGAAACTAGTATGCACATCAACCACTGGAGTCCCCGGGAACCCTGTAGCGTATCATCATAGCTTGCCAGACGTTGGAGCCCTCCTTTCAAAGGACCTGACAGACCCCCAGCCACACCTGAAGTGAAACTGGTAAGTATTTAGGACGCCGATGCCAGTCGTGCTTCCTGAAACTTAGTTGTAATATGGTATGGCTAAAATGCAGCAGTAGACTGTGCTGATTAATTTGAAATGCAACACTTGTATATATGTATGCAATAAAGACACCCAATGCTAGGACCTGGCGACTCACTCATGCCAGACATCTCACACTGCATGGCATATTGAGGCTAGATGTATAAGGACACATCTGTACATTGCAGAGTAAAAATAAAGCTGTTCAACATTTGTGGGCTACATACAAAAGCTGCCTGTATTTACCCCACAGGCTAAAAAAAAAATATGTACTTACACAGCACCGCTTGCATTGCAACATTGTTACAGTTACACAGAAACTTGCTCTTTCTTGCATTATTCCCAACTCAAAATAAGGCCTTTTTCTGGAAATAGTCATTCTGTATATCTCCTTCCTATTGCTTCAATCTTACAATAGTAGAAAATTAATATAAAAAAATAATAGTTGTGATAAATAGAAAAATAAGAAATAAACTGATATAAAAAAACAGAAGCTAGTCACAAAAGCTTATAATTACTGATGAATTGAAACCAATACCAAGGAACAAAAAAAAAAATGCATGTATCTGCGCTTGTAAAAAGTGTGTATATTAATGACACTGATAGGGCAGTAATAGTCAAGACATGTTTATAAAAGATTATATGTAACAATTTAATATAAATGAAGTTAAAATACTTCTAGCAATATAAAATATATTGGTACCATGTACATTATGTCATAAAAAAGTGCAATTAGATCATAAACAGTATGTCTGTATGTCAAATAGGAGTTCCCGAGGTTGAAGTCACAAGTAAAATGACTGTGCAACTACAATTCCCAAAAATTTACTAGTAGACCTACATAAGGAATACTGTGTGAATTGCTAGATCATCCGGCTTATATAGAGTGTCCCAAATTCAATAATGATTGACCCCAACAGTGAAGATCTCAGTGAAAAAACTGTTCAATGAGTGTTACTCCTCTTAAATGGAAATCTCTGGTGTCACTGCGAACCACAACTTTTTACACCTGAGTGGGCTGTAGATAAAGCATTGTGTGCCGCTGCTGTCCAAATTCAAGGGCACACCCAGAGAAAAGGGTCTCACGGCATGGCTTTGTGCACAGCTTTTCCTGCCCATGTTGTGCTGTCGCTGTCTGAGCAGGTACACAGTATATTACTCCGATCTCTTCCACAGCAAGGGGCAAATATAAGTAGCGTGGATATAAGCCACTGACGTGTTTTGCTCCCACATACTATACATGGGCTTTAACAAAAAGAGCAGCACAGTGCTGGGCAGTGACACAGTGAAGCAACTGATGAGCAAGCAGCTGAGTAACAGAAAAGTACATTTGAGGAGTCCTCCCCGCCGAACCTGGTTTAAGAAAGCTCCTTGTCAAAGCCTTCAGCAAAATGAACATAAACTCTTGCTGGAGGATACCTCTGTGCACAGAGTACCCTCTTCATTACAAAAAGGTCTAGCGGGGAGGACTCTTCACAGATACTTTTCTCTCATCAGTCACTCCACTGTGTTTCTACAGTATGTCTGACCAGTGGCCATGTTGGACACAATAGAGTGATGTTACATAATAAGCACCACTATGGCACAGTATACAGCATTATGGGCCCGATTCTATGTCTGACCAGTAGCGATCTTTAGGCTGCAGGGGAGGATTAGGGTTAGGATGCGGGGAGGAGTAGATTAGGTTTAGGCTGTGGGAAGGGGGGTTAGGGTTAGGCCACCTCGGGAGTGTTAGGCTGCGGGGGTGGGGGGGAGCTTTAGGCTGCAGGAAGGGGGGGTAGGTTTATAGGTTTAGGCACCCTGGGGAGGGTCTGTGTTAGGCTGTGGACAAGGAGGGTTAGGAGGCATTGGGGAAAGGTAAGTATACTTACCCTGCTTCTGTCAGGATTCTAACCATCAGGATACAGCAGTCTGTATTTTGACCGCCAGCATATCAAACCAAACCCAATTTACCTTATCTGAAATTAAGCATGCTTAATAATGAAAGATATGAAATATAGCAAACTGAATGAATGAATAATGTTTAACTAAAACCCTTAAATCATAACAGTTTTTATTGGGCAGCATTTTTTTTCAGTACAATAATCCAAAACATCTTAGAAAGTAAATACTTCACATGTAATTTTATATTTATATATTAGGACTAAGGAAAAAGTAGGTAGATAAAAAAGTCAAATAATGAAGTTCAAATACAGTATTTACCAAAGAAAATTTGTAGTCTATACCCCACAAACACACGATTTATGTGATCTCTACTGTAGTCTCCCATTTTCGATCACAATAACTGCCCCCACAGTTTTCTATGAGAATTGCAATTTATGAGATTTACTTATTCCTGGTATGTGAAGCATTCCAGAGCTTGGTACAGATGTGTCCTCGTACATCTAGCCTCAAAACACCATGCAGCGCGAGTGACTCACCAGGTCCCGTGCAACTCCGCTAGGGCCAGGAAGATTTTTGTGCAATGAGCTAGATGCATCATCGCTTGGAGAGTGATAAAAGTGAGAGAGAAAAAGTACCAGCCAGTCAGCCCCTAACTGTCATTTTTCAAACACAGTCTATAACATGGCAGTTAGGAGCTGATTGGCTGGTACATATTCTTTCTCCAGTTTATGACTCTCCAAGCAATGATTCATCTCGCCCAATGTAACTAGGACGCACAAGGAGACTGTGCTGATTCATTTGTTATGCATTACTTGTGTATAGTCTGTATACTGAGCACAAAAGAACTGGTGTTGGAAAAAACTTGCAGCTGCTACATTGTAGCACTTTATACATAGATTCAGAGACTCAGTCTCACACAGATATGCAAGTGTCATATTACAAATTAATCAGAATCCTAGTGTGTACTGGCTGCGCCAAGTTGCGACTAAGACACATTTTCATCCAAAAAGATTTCCGACACTAGTAGAGTCTCACATGTCGGCCATTGTAGTCTGTGGGTTACTTACCAACAAAGTTATCACTTTACTTCATACCTATCAGAGGTGCTGTCCCTAAATGTGTTTAAGGTTACACCCAGCAATATTTCATTTCTTATTGCTGTGATAAGAAATTATAATTATTAGTTCTAATACCCTATAAATAATAAAAATGCCCTTAGGGGTGTTGACAAACTGTAATTGTGATCATATACAGATATGCACAAGGACAAACCACACAAATACTGTATGTACACACACACAAACACACACACACACACACACACACACACACACACACACACACTGAATATAGACTTATAAAACATAGTCAGCACTCGGAGTCTCTTAATCCAACCAACAGCACATGCATACATTTTCAAGGGTGCAATTGTACTGTGATTGACGGCGGCAGGCAGCGGTGGGGTGGGGGCGTCAATGCAGCGTTATAGGGGAGTGGTCCGGACAATGCAGGCATGTCTGGACAATTTTAGGGGCAGCTGTGTGTGACATCACATGCAGCCACTGCGGGAAATACCATGGCAGCACTGCGCCTGCCTTCGCTCCCAAGCTGCAAGGTTCGACCCTAGTTGCTGCGAACGCGACCTAATTGCAATGTGATCGCAATTGATTGCAATGCTGGGTGGTGCTTCTCATGTGATTTAAATTACATAATGTTTTTTCTACAAACTTTAATCACTAATAATTGGGTCCACAGGCTGACTGTGGTGCTAGGTTAGGCTAGTGTAAGATGTTAGGACAAGCCATCACACACCTCACATGCTTCCAGCAATATTTCAATTTCGCAGTTCAGTACTATAAGAAAATACATAGAATAAAAGTTAATTTATATTTAATTGCATCATGCTCAATATACGTTTTCTATATCCAGGTGTATTTTGTTTTTGTTCCAATTCAGTTAGAGTTTTTAATGTACAACATTGTTTATTTGTGTAGTAAACACATTAGAATTCCAACTGCATGTTGTTATTTCCTTTTATGCATATTGAATGCATTGCTTCAAATGCACCTGAATCCATACAAACCTGGCCTTCACAAAGTCAGTAACATATCTTCCATATGTAGGTTATTTTGATTCACAACTAAAGAACATTTTAAGAAGACACATGTCAGTTGAAAATAGAATCTTGTATAATCCATTACTAAATAAAAATATTTTGTTATTTATTATGTTCACATTTAGTCCTTCGGTGCCTAAGCAGATAACAGCATCTGTGTTAGAGTTTTAAGTGTTGCTTACCTTTAGACTGTGGAGAACCTGTTTCATTCATACACCACAGTGTTTAGGTTCTGAAAAAAAAATGTTGCTTCATATCCATAGCGTGAGGCACTGGTGATGAACTCCAGCAACTGCGGGGATGGATTCGTGGGATGGATTGGGATTTGACACCCTCATGTGTATGTGTGCCAATGTCACTTAAAAAATGAATATAAAATAAGGGGTGAGGGACTTAAAGTTATTTTGTCTCCCCTACCATAGTAGCTAGAAAGATGGGGTTACTAGCTTTCAATATAGGGTCCCCAAGTAAAATTAACATCTGGTGATCAATGTTATCACCAGACTATAACCCCCAGCACTTAAGAAATATGGAGTCCAGGTATGGGGAACTGGCTTCCAATAATTAAGGAGCACCCACATTAGAAACAGGGGGTCTAGTCATTGATAGGGCCCCTTAGTAATTATTGTCTGTTATCCCCAATCAATTTTACCATGCATGTATGATGGGAGGGCCCTTTGTACCTTAACATGCCAGTAATCACCCCTACAAACAAGGGAGACCCCACATTCAAATTGTATGGTCCTCTAGTAGAGATGAGCGGGTTCGGTTTCTTTGAATCCGAACCCGCACGAACTTCACTTTTTTTTTCACGGGTCCGAGCGACTCGGATCTTCCCGCCTTGCTCGGTTAACCCGAGCGCGCCCGAACGTCATCATGACGCTGTCGGATTCTCGCGAGACTCGGATTCTATATAAGGAGCCGCGCGTCGCCGCCATTTTCACACGTGCATTGAGATTGATAGGGAGAGGACGTGGCTGGCGTCCTCTCCATTTAGATTAGATTTAGAAGAGAGAGAGAGAGAGATTGCTGTGATACTGTAGATTAGAAGAGAGTGCAGACAGAGTTTAGTGACTGACGACCACAGTGACCAGTGACCACCAGAGACAGTGCAGTTGTTTTTTTTATTTAATATATCCGTTCTCTGCCTGAAAAAAACGATACACAGTCACACAGTGACTCAGTCTGTGTGCACTGCTCAGCCCAGTGTGCTGCACATCAATGTATTGTATATAAAGCTTATAATTGTGGGGGAGACTGGGGAGCACTGCAGGTTGTTATAGCAGGAGCCAGGAGTACATGATAAATAATATTATATTAAAATTAAACAGTGCACACTTTTGCTGCAGGAGTGCCACTGCCAGTGTGACTAGTGGTGACCAGTGCCTGACCACCAGTATATTAGTAGTATTGTATACTATCTCTTTATCAACCAGTCTATATTAGCAGCAGACACAGTACAGTGCGGTAGTTCACGGCTGTGGCTACCTCTGTGTCGGCACTCGGCAGGCAGTCCGTCCATCCATAATTGTATTATAATATATACCACCTAACCGTGGTTTTTTTTTCATTCTTTATACCGTCGTCATACTAGTTGTTGTTACGAGTATACTACTATCTCTTTATCAACCAGTGTACAGTGCGGTAGTTCACGGCTGTGGCTACCTCTGTGTCGGCACTCGGCAGGCAGTCCGTCCAACCATAATTGTATTATATACCACCTAACCGTGGTTTTTTTTTCATTCTTTATACCGTCGTCATACTAGTTGTTACGAGTATACTACTATCTCTTTATCAACCAGTGTACAGTGCGGTAGTTCACGGCTGTGGCTACCTCTGTGTCGGCACTCGGCAGGCAGTCCGTCCATCCATAATTGTATTATAATATATACCACCTAACCGTGGTTTTTTTTTCATTCTTTATACCGTCGTCATACTAGTTGTTACGAGTATACTACTATCTCTTTATCAACCAGTGTACAGTGCGGTAGTTCACTGCTGTGGCTACCTCTGTGTCGGCACTCGGCAGGCAGTCCGTCCAACCATAATTGTATTATAATATATACCACCTAACCGTGGTTTTTTTTTCATTCTTTATACCGTCGTCATACTAGTTGTTACGAGTATACTACTATCTCTTTATCAACCAGTGTACAGTGCGGTAGTTCACGGCTGTGGCTACCTCTGTGTCGGCACTCGGCAGGCAGTCCGTCCAACCATAATTGTATTATAATATATACCACCTAACCGTGGTTTTTTTTTCATTCTTTATACCGTCGTCATACTAGTTGTTACGAGTATACTACTATCTCTTTATCAACCAGTGTACAGTGCGGTAGTTCACGGCTGTGGCTACCTCTGTGTCGGCACTCGGCAGGCAGTCCGTCCATCCATAATTGTATTATAATATATACCACCTAACTGTGTTTTTTTTTTCATTCTTTATACCGTCGTCATACTAGTTGTTACGAGTATACTACTATCTCTTTATCAACCAGTGTACAGTGCGGTAGTTCACGGCTGTGGCTACCTCTGTGTCGGCACTCGGCAGGCAGTCCGTCCATCCATAATTGTATTATATACCACCTAACCGTGGTTTTTTTATACCACCTAACCGTGGCAGTCCGTCCATAATTGTATACTAGTATCCAATCCATCCATCTCCATTGTTTACCTGAGGTGCCTTTTAGTTCTGCCTATAAAATATGGAGAACAAAAAAGTTGAGGTTCCAAAATTAGGGAAAGATCAAGATCCACTTCCACCTCGTGCTGAAGCTGCTGCCACTAGTCATGGCCGAGACGATGAAATGCCAGCAACGTCGTCTGCCAAGGCCGATGCCCAATGTCATAGTACAGAGCATGTAAAATCCAAAACACCAAATATCAGTAAAAAAAGGACCCCAAAATCTAAAATAAAATTGTCGGAGGAGAAGCGTAAACTTGCCAATATGCCATTTACCACACGGAGTGGCAAGGAACGGCTGAGGCCCTTGCCTATGTTCATGGCTAGTGGTTCAGCTTCACATGAGGATGGAAGCACTCAGCCTCTCGCTAGAAAACTGAAAAGACTCAAGCTGGCAAAAGCACCGCAAAGAACTGTGCGTTCTTTGAAATCCCAAATCCACAAGGAGAGTCCAATTGTGTCGTTTGCGATGCCTGACCTTCCCAACACTGGACGTGAAGAGCATGCGCCTTCCACTATTTGCATGCCCCCTGCAAGTGCTGGAAGGAGCACCCGCAGTCCAGTTCCTGATAGTCAGATTGAAGATGTCAGTGTTGAAGTACACCAGGATGAGGAGGATATGGGTGTTGCTGGCGCTGGGGAGGAAATTGACCAGGAGGATTCTGATGGTGAGGTGGTTTGTTTAAGTCAGGCACCCGGGGAGACACCTGTTGTCCGTGGGAGGAATATGGCCGTTGACATGCCAGGTGAAAATACCAAAAAAATCAGCTCTTCGGTGTGGAGGTATTTCACCAGAAATGCGGACAACAGGTGTCAAGCCGTGTGTTCCCTTTGTCAAGCTGTAATAAGTAGGGGTAAGGACGTTAACCACCTCGGAACATCCTCCCTTATACGTCACCTGCAGCGCATTCATAATAAGTCAGTGACAAGTTCAAAAACTTTGGGTGACAGCGGAAGCAGTCCACTGACCAGTAAATCCCTTCCTCTTGTAACCAAGCTCACGCAAACCACCCCACCAACTCCCTCAGTGTCAATTTCCTCCTTCCCCAGGAATGCCAATAGTCCTGCAGGCCATGTCACTGGCAAGTCTGACGAGTCCTCTCCTGCCTGGGATTCCTCCGATGCATCCTTGCGTGTAACGCCTACTGCTGCTGGCGCTGCTGTTGTTGCCGCTGGGAGTCGATGGTCATCCCAGAGGGGAAGTCGTAAGCCCACTTGTACTACTTCCAGTAAGCAATTGACTGTTCAACAGTCCTTTGCGAGGAAGATGAAATATCACAGCAGTCATCCTACTGCAAAGCGGATAACTGAGTCCTTGACAACTATGTTGGTGTTAGACGTGCGTCCGGTATCCGCCGTTAGTTCACAGGGAACTAGACAATTTATTGAGGCAGTGTGCCCCCGTTACCAAATACCATCTAGGTTCCACTTCTCTAGGCAGGCGATACCGAGAATGTACACGGACGTCAGAAAAAGACTCACCAGTGTCCTAAAAAATGCAGTTGTACCCAATGTCCACTTAACCACGGACATGTGGACAAGTGGAGCAGGGCAGGGTCAGGACTATATGACTGTGACAGCCCACTGGGTAGATGTATGGACTCCCGCCGCAAGAACAGCAGCGGCGGCACCAGTAGCAGCATCTCGCAAACGCCAACTCTTTCCTAGGCAGGCTACGCTTTGTATCACCGCTTTCCAGAATACGCACACAGCTGAAAACCTCTTACGGCAACTGAGGAAGATCATCGCGGAATGGCTTACCCCAATTGGACTCTCCTGTGGATTTGTGGCATTGGACAACGCCAGCAATATTGTGTGTGCATTAAATATGGGCAAATTCCAGCACGTCCCATGTTTTGCACATACCTTGAATTTGGTGGTGCAGAATTTTTTAAAAAACGACAGGGGCGTGCAAGAGATGCTGTCGGTGGCCAGAAAAATTGCGGGACACTTTCGGCGTACAGGCACCACGTACAGAAGACTGGAGCACCACCAAAAACTACTGAACCTGCCCTGCCATCATCTGAAGCAAGAAGTGGTAACGAGGTGGAATTCAACCCTCTATATGCTTCAGAGGTTGGAGGAGCAGCAAAAGGCCATTCAAGCCTATACAATTGAGCACGATATAGGAGATGGAATGCACCTGTCTCAAGTGCAGTGGAGAATGATTTCAACGTTGTGCAAGGTTCTGATGCCCTTTGAACTTGCCACACGTGAAGTCAGTTCAGACACTGCCAGCCTGAGTCAGGTCATTCCCCTCATCAGGCTTTTGCAGAAGAAGCTGGAGGCATTGAAGAAGGAGCTAACACGGAGCGATTCCGCTAGGCATGTGGGACTTGTGGATGCAGCCCTTAATTCGCTTAACAAGGATTCACGGGTGGTCAATCTGTTGAAATCAGAGCACTACATTTTGGCCACCGTGCTCGATCCTAGATTTAAAGCCTACCTTGGATCTCTCTTTCCGGCAGACACAGGTCTGCTGGGGTTGAAAGACCTGCTGGTGACAAAATTGTCAAGTCAAGCGGAACGCGACCTGTCAACATCTCCTCCTTCACATTCTCCCGCAACTGGGGGTGCGAGGAAAAGGCTCAGAATTCCGAGCCCACCCGCTGGCGGTGATGCAAGGCAGTCTGGAGCGACTGCTGATGCTGACATCTGGTCCGGACTGAAGGACCTGACAACGATTACGGACATGTCGTCTACTGTCACTGCATATGATTCTCTCAACATTGATAGAATGGTGGAGGATTATATGAGTGACCGCATCCAAGTAGGCACGTCACACAGTCCGTACTTATACTGGCAGGAAAAAGAGGCAATTTGGAGGCCCTTGCACAAACTGGCTTTATTCTACCTAAGTTGCCCTCCCACAAGTGTGTACTCCGAAAGAGTGTTTAGTGCCGCCGCTCACCTTGTCAGCAATCGGCGTACGAGGTTACATCCAGAAAATGTGGAGAAGATGATGTTCATTAAAATGAATTATAATCAATTCCTCCGCGGAGACATTGACCAGCAGCAATTGCCTCCACAAAGTACACAGGGAGCTGAGATGGTGGATTCCAGTGGGGACGAATTCATAATCTGTGAAGAGGGGGATGTACACGGTGATATATCGGAGGGTGAAGATGAGGTGGACATCTTGCCTCTGTAGAGCCAGTTTGTGCAAGGAGAGATTAATTGCTTCTTTTTTGGGGGGGGTCCAAACCAACCCGTCATATCAGTCACAGTCGTGTGGCAGACCCTGTCACTGAAATGATGGGTTGGTTAAAGTGTGCATGTCCTGTTTTGTTTATACAACATAAGGGTGGGTGGGAGGGCCCAAGGATAATTCCATCTTGCACCTCTTTTTTCTTTTCTTTTTCTTTGCATCATGTGCTGATTGGGGAGGGTTTTTTGGAAGGGACATCCTGCGTGACACTGCAGTGCCACTCCTAGATGGGCCCGGTGTTTGTGTCGGCCACTAGGGTCGCTAATCTTACTCACACAGCTACCTCATTGCGCCTCTTTTTTTCTTTGCGTCATGTGCTGTTTGGGGAGGGTTTTTTGGAAGGGACATCCTGCGTGACACTGCAGTGCCACTCCTAGATGTGCCCGGTGTTTGTGTCGGCCACTAGGGTCGCTAATCTTACTCACACAGCTACCTCATTGCGCCTCTTTTTTTCTTTGCGTCATGTGCTGTTTGGGGAGGGTTTTTTGGAAGGGACATCCTGCGTGACACTGCAGTGCCACTCCTAGATGTGCCCGGTGTTTGTGTCGGCCACTAGGGTCGCTAATCTTACTCACACAGTCAGCTACCTCATTGCGCCTCTTTTTTTCTTTGCGTCATGTGCTGTTTGGGGAGGGTTTTTTGGAAGGGCCATCCTGCGTGACACTGCAGTGCCACTCCTAGATGGGCCCGGTGTTTGTGTCGGCCACTAGGGTCGCTAATCTTACTCACACAGCTACCTCATTGCGCCTCTTCTTTTCTTTGCGTCATGTGCTGTTTGGGGAGGGTTTTTTGGAAGGGACATCCTGCGTGACACTGCAGTGCCACTCCTAGATGGGCCCGGTGTTTGTGTCGGCCACTAGGGTCGCTTATCTTACTCACACAGCGACCTCGGTGCAAATTTTAGGACTAAAAATAATATTGTGAGGTGTGAGGTATTCAGAATAGACTGAAAATGAGTGTAAATTATGGTTTTTGAGGTTAATAATACTTTGGGATCGAAATGACCCCCAAATTCTATGATTTAAGCTGTTTTTTAGTGTTTTTGGAAAAAAACACCCGAATCCAAAACACACCCGAATCCGACAAAAATAATTCGGTGAGGTTTTGCCAAAACGCGTTCGAACCCAAAACACGGCCGCGGAACCGAACCCAAAACCAAAACACAAAACCCGAAAAATTTCAGGCGCTCATCTCTATCCTCTAGTAGATATAGCCACATAAGACCATATTACCCTGTTATATGGAAATCACATGTCTGGGAGGACACTATGGCTCTGTCATGACCATAACTGCAATTGCAACCATGAGGGCGCCCAAATGTTAAGGAGGATAGTCTCCTCTTTTAAATTATGTGTCCACTTAGCAGCTATTTTCTGGTGATCACAAAACAATGGGCGAGATTCAATTGTTTTAATGGGTACTCTAAGTAATGGGCTCTTCAATTGTTTCTCTAATTGTTGCCCCCAGTACTTATCACGCTTGTTGCACCAAAAGGTGTCGGATTTGGCCGTGTGAAGTTGCTAAAATAGTCTGAAGTACTGGCTAGAGCAGCCAAACCTCAGGAGAGTGGGAAATATGGACACCCACTACATTAATGCCCTTCGGCGACAAGAAATTAAATTGCTTCATCAGGTGTTCTCCCATAAAAACAATTTAATCTCCCCCGCATTACTTAAACAGCACAAACCAAATTTTTTTTTAGTGAAATAACATTTCTAGTTTATATGAATAGCATACAGATCTGTCAGAGGAATCTCTAATAAACCCACATGCGTTAGGAGCTGTGGGCCGGACTGCCGCTGACATCCTCTGCTAAGGCATCTACTGTACATAGTTGGCCTCTTAAGGGAATAATCCTGTGGAGAATGCTTTGAAGCCACCATGTATATTCACTTGCTAAGTGCACGGCAAGTGTAAATTTCTTAGCAGCTAAGCAGCAGTGCAGACAACCGACAAGAACTCTTGGTGAGCTAAGTCATAAAAACATAGAAACATTGAATTTGATAGCAGATAAGAACTACTTGGCCCATCTAGTCTGCCCCATTTTTTAAACATATTTTTTATCTCAAATCTTATTTGATCCTTATTTAATTGTAAGGATATCCTTATGTATATCCCATGCATTTTTAAATTGCTCTACTGTCTTAGCCTCTACCACCTCCGATGGGAGGCTATTCCACTTGTTCACTACCCTTTCTGTGAAGTAATTTTTCCTCAGAATTCCCCTGAACCCCCCTCTAGTCTGAGTGCATGTCCTCATGTTCTATTGCTTCTCTTCATTTGGACCTTATTAAAACACTTGATATATATGAAAGTTTTTATCATGCCCCCCCCCCTTCACTTCTCTGCTCAAAACTATACATTTTGAGATTTTTTAGTCTTTTTTTGTATGTTTTCTGATATAGGCCATGCACCATTTTAGTTGCCCTTCTTTCTACAGTCTCTAATGTATTAATATCCTTATGAAGATATGGCCTCGAGAATTGAACACAGCATTCTAGATGAGGCCGTACCAATGACCTATACAGTGGCATTATTACTTCTTTCTTTCTGCTGCTGATTCCTCTCCCAATGCAGCCAAGCATCTGACTTGCCTTCCTCATTGCTTTGTTACATTGCTTACCTGCCTTTAAGTCACATGAAACAGTGACTCCTTTCCTCCTCAGTAGTTTCCAGTATAGTGCCATTAATACTATATTTAGCCTTTGGATTTTTGAAACTCAAGTGCATGATTTTGCATTTTTTGGCATTAAACTGTAATTTTCATGCTCTTGACCATTCCTATAGTCTACCTAGATCCTCAATCATTTGTTTTACCCCTCCTGGTGTGTCTACGCTGTTGCATACCTTTGTATTATCTGCAAAGAGGCATACTTTCCCTTTAATGCCATTTGCAATGTCACCAATAAAGATATTAAAAAGCACTGGTCCAAGTACAGATCCCTGGGGTACTCCACTGGTAACATTTCCCTACTGTCAATGCACTCCATTTACCACAACTTTCTGTTTTCTATCCTGCAACCAAGATCTTATCCATTCAATAATCCTAGTATCCAATCACAAGCTTTCAAGTTTATTTAGCAGTCTGTGATGTGGAACAATGTCAAAAGCTTTACTAAAGTCTAGATAAGCTATATCCACGGCCCCACCTTTATCCACCAGTTTAGTCACACAGTCAAAAAAGTCAATAAGATTTGTTTGACATGATCTCCCCCCAGTGAATCCATGCTGTTTGGGATCCTGTAAATTGCTGGATTTGAGATTATCTACAACTCTTTCTTTTAAGAGTGTTTTCATCAATTTCCCTACTACTGATGTAGGACTCACTAGTCTGTAGTTGTTTGCCTCTTCCTTGCTTCCACTTTTGTGCAGTGGGACTATGTTTGCTCTTTTCCAGTCCTCTGGAATTATCACTGTAGCTAATGACTGAATAATTCTGTCAATAATGCTACCAACAGCTCTTTAATTTTTTTTGTATCCTTGGATGTATCCCATGTGGCCCCATAGATTTGTCCACTTTCAGCTTTGAGAGTTCTGTTAGGACCTTCTCCTCTATAAATGTACTTGTTTCTTTTTACTGAATATCCCTGCAACTTAACTGTGGCTCCTTCCCCTCTCTTTCAGTAGTGCATACTGAGCAAAAATAATTATTAAGATGATCTGCTATTACATTGTCTCCTTCAACAAAACTCTCAGTCTCTGTCTTTAGTTTTATTATTTCACCTTTTGTTTTTCACCTTTCACTTATACACCTAAAAAAAAGTTTTGCCGCCTTTACCTACTGACTGGGCCATTTTCTCCTCAGCTTGCGCCTTTGCACATCTGATTACCTTCTTAGTCTCCTTCTGTCTAAGATATATCTCTTTGTCTTCATTTTTTTGTGTCTGCTTATATTTCCTAAAGGCCATCTTTTTTGCTTTCACAATAATTGCTACTTCTTTTGTAAAACACACCCAGCTTCTAATAATGTTTTCTACGTTGAGAACTGTTAACCCAGTGATAACTCAATTCAGTGGAAATCGTCCTGAATATTTAAAAAAATTGGAGGATCTATACATATTTTTAGATAAACCTGATTTGGAGTTTAATCTCCAGAGTATAATTTAGTGCAGGTTCTATTGTATATGGACATCTGCTCATTATTGGAAACAAAACTTCCTATTGTGATATCCCTATGACACCATCAGATGTGGAATACTGTTTGTCCAATCGATATTGTGGAACCATATAAAGTGCTTTGTTTAAGATTTATTAACTGCAGCTATAATTTAACAAATAGCTGCTGTTTGTAATTGAATGGTGTAAAGTGCAATATTGTTTCTTTTCATTTGAAACATTTTCAAAAAAGTTTTGTGTCATGTTTTTTGTTTGTAATAAAACCTTTTAATTTTGAGATATGTTTCTGCTAGACTTTACTCATCTATTCAATTTGTTATGGAATAATGGACAGAGGAGCTAATTCAGTATGGATTGCTTCTGCGATACCCTGCACAGTTTCCCGATTATCAGGAAACTGCACAGGACACGTTCAGAGTGGGTCCTGCTTGTGGCGTTCAGGAGGCGAGGGTAGAGATGGACGGCATTTCTGGAAATGGGGGCAAGTTGCCATCATTGCCCGGGAGTGGCAAGGCCAAGGTCTGCATCTCAGATGCAGATATCTTGGCCTCGCAAGGCCACCTGGGATGGCCAGCCTGAGTAAGCTGAGTCCTACTCAGCTGGCAGTTTGCATGGAACATTGTGACCAAATGTTGTGCCTAGGCATGGCCTTACCCCTAAAATCACCCATACATCTATGTAGTGTGTCTCTGTAGGGAATTGGATGTGTGGATGCACACTACATAAATCTGCCTAGTTGCAATGATTTTGATCTGACAGTTATAAGATGCTTCATAAAGTTAGAATTTGCAGGATGCCTACGCAGGAGCAAATAGCTCCATCAGAAAGGTGTCTGCCTACAATGTAACAGGTGATGGTTCGAAATCTTGACTGTGACAGAATTTTGAAGAATATGACTGCTAAAGCTGGGTACACAATTGTCCAATCCTCAGGAGATCTGACTCCCGACCAACCGGTTTGCTACCGGCCGACCGGAGCGTGTGCCCTCCGCCGACTGACATACACACCTGATCCTGGTTGCCTGTTGGGTCTAATGGTTTTTAAACCTGCTTAAAAACCAGGAGATCTGACCACTGTCCAGACAACTAACACTGTAGTGTGTAGACTGCGGAGACAGGAGCAGGCGACCAAGCACACTATCAGCATTGCAGCAGATCTGGAGGGATCCCACCACCATCTGCCACTGCTGCTGGGCTCTGCGGAGGGTATGGCGGTGGGGAGTAAGGTGGTGGGACATGTTTGAGATTCCCCAGGAATCTCCGGCCTTGGCTGACTAGTTAGGGGGGAGATGCTTCTTCCTTGGGACCCCATCAAATGTGTCCCCTGGCTGTGGCCTTACTACCCTGCTAATAATGCCCAGTGCTGGTTCTGATAATATGGGGGACCTCTATGTATTTTGTTCCCCAGATTTTTAGAACAAGGGCCAGCTCCAAGAACACGGTACTGGTTCATTAAATACGGGGACCCCTACATGTTTTGTTTCCTGTATTTTTTGGACCAGGGCTGCTTAAAGAGCCCAGGGCTGGTTATACCTTTTGGAATGAACCCAGTTTTTTTATAAAGAACATTAAAATGCTTTACCCATCCCACATTGACCATTATAATTAAATATATCATCATTAATATATACCTCTTCTCCCACAGCCAAATTATTTTTTTCAGTGTGTAGTGTGTAGTGTATAGTGAGGATTGGCTGTAGAATCTGCGAGCAGGTCTACAGAGTGATTCTATAAACAGTGCGATCTGCAGTCTGATCTCCCTGGGATTGGAGAAGTGTGTACCTAGCTTAAGAAATGTGTGATTTAAAATAAAGGATAATGAAACTGATGTTTGATGTCCAAAAACACTTTCTTGGAGTGCTCTAAAAATAGATAGATAGATAGATAGATAGATAGACAGACAGATGTGCGTGTGTGTATGTATGTGTGCACATGCGTGTGAGTTTGAAGCTATGGGGGCAGGGAGGGAGCCCCAAACTGATATGTTGCATAGTGCCCATGTGGTCTAAATCTATAGAGCATCGTTCATCCGCCATGTTTTTTTTCCATGCCAGTTTCCATAGTTCTTTGTATACAGACTCATTCACACACAGATATACAAGTGTTGCATATCAAAATAATCAGCACATTCGACTGGTGCGTTCTAATCATTGTTGCAACTAAGATGAAATTTCGTTAAAAAAAAGAAAAGGCCAGATGCTAGCAGAGATGCTTAGGACCTGGCACCTCATTTGCACCCTGGGGGTAATTCTGAGTTGATCGCAGCAGGAACTTTGTTAGCAGTTGGGCAAAACCATGAGCACTGCAGGGGAGGCAGACAGAGACTGACTCGTCCCATACAAAAACAAAGGTGTTGGATTTTAGGAAGGCTGATTTTGTAGGGATGGGAAAATGTGTAAGCGATTCTTTGGCAGAGTGGAGGAACTTGGAAGCAGTGCAGGAGAGGTGGGAAATATTAAAATGTGCAATATTGAAGGCAACAGACCTTTGTATCAAAACTGTTAGGAAAAACACAAGGAAAAGGAAGCCAGTGTGGTTTGCAAAAGAAGTAGCAAATATTGTGAGAGCAAAAAAGATGGCTTTTAGGAAATATAAGCAGACACAAAATAATGAAGACAAAGAGATATATCTTGTTAGACAGAAGGAGACTAAGAAGGTAATCAGATGTGCAAAGGCACAAGCTGAGGAGAAAATGGCCCAGTCAGTCGGTAAAGGGGGCAAAACTTTTTTTAGGTATATAAGCAAAAGGAGAAAAACAAAAGGCGGAATTATAAAACTAAAGACGGACACTGGGAGTTTTGTTGAAGGAGACAGTTTAATAGCAGATCATCTTAATGATTATTTTTGTTCAGTATTTACTACTGAAAGAGAGGGGAAGGGGCCACAGTTAAGTTGCAGGGATATTCAGGAAAATGAAACAAGTACATTTACAGAGGAGAAGGTCCTAACAGAACTCTCAAAGCTGAAAGTGAACAAATCTATGGGGCCAGATGGGATACATCCAAGGATACTAAAAGAACTTAAAGAGGTGCTGGTAGCACCATTGACAGAATTATTCAACCAGTCATTAGCTACAGGAGTAATTCAAGAGGACTGGAAAAGAGCAAACGTAGTCCCACTGCACAAAAGTGGAAGCAAGGAAGAGGCAAACAACTACGGACCAGTGAGTCTTACATCAGTAGTAGGGAAATTGATGGAAACTCTCTTAAAAGAAAGAGTTGTAGATTATCTCAAATCCGGCAATTTACAGGATCCCAAACAGCATGGATTCACTGGGGGGAGATCATGTCAAACAAATCTTATTGACTTTTTTGATTGTGTGACTAAAGTGATGGATAAAGGTGGAGCCATGGATATAGCTTATGTAGACTTTAGTAAGGCTTTTGACACTGTTCCACATCGCAGACTGCTAAATAAACTTGAAAGTTTGGGATTGGATATTAGGATTATTGAATGGATAAGATCTTGGTTGAAGGATAGAAAACAGAGAGTTGTGGTAAATGGAGTGCATTCACAGGAGGGAAATGTTACCAGTGGAGTACCCCAGGGATCTGTACTTGGACCAGTGCTTTTTAATATCTTTATTGGTGACATTGCAAATGGCATTAAAGGGAAAGCATGCCTTTTTGCAGATTACACAAAGGTATGCAACAGGGTACACACACCAGGTGGGGTAAAACAAATGATTGAGGATCTAGGTAGACTAGAGGAATGGTCAAGACTTTGGCAATTACAGTTTAATGCCAAAAAATGCAAAATCATGCACTTGGGTCTCAAAAATCCTAAAGCTAAATATAGTATTAATTGCACTATGCTGGAAACTACTGAGGAGGAAAGGGATCTAGGAGTCACTATTTCAGATGACTTAAAGGCAGGTAAGCAATGTAACAAGGCAATGAGGAAGGCTAGTCAGATGCTTGGCTGCATTGGGAGAGGAATCAGCAGCAGAAAGAAAGAAGTAATAATGCCACTGTATAGGTCATTGGTACGGCCTCATCTAGAATACTGTATTCAGTTCTGGAGGCCATATCTTCAAAAGGATATTAATACATTAGGAACTGTACAAAGGAGGGCAACTAAAATGGTGCATGGCCTACATCACAAAACATACCCAGAGAGACTAAGAAATCTCAATATGTATAGTTTGGAGCAGAGAAGGGAAAGGGGGGACATGATAGAAACTTTCAAATATATCAAGGGTTTTAACAATGTCCAGGAGGGAAACATTCTCCAAATGAAGAGAAGCAATAGGACACGAGGACATGCACTGAGGCTGGAGGGGGGGGGGGGTTCAGGGGAAATTTGCGGAAAAATTATTTCACAGAAAGGGTAGTGAACAAGTGGAATAGCCTCCCATCAGAGGTGGTAGAGGCTAAGACAGTAGAGCAATTTAAACATGCATGGGATAGACATAAGGATATCCTTACAAAGAAATAAGGATCAAATAAGGTTAGAGATAAAAATAATGTAAAAAAAAGGGGCAGACTAGATGGGTCAAGTGGTTCTTATCTGCCGACAAATTCTATGTTATAGATGTAACATGTGCAGAGAGAGATTTGGGTGTGGTGAGTTCAATCTGCAATCTAATTTGCAGTGTAAAAATAAAGCAGCCAGTATTTACCCTGCACAGAAACAAAATAACCCACCCAAATCTAACTCTCTCTGCAAATGTTATATCGGCCACACCTGCACTGCACATGGTTTTGCCCAACTGCTAAAAAATTTCCTGCTGCGATCAACTTGGAATTACCCCCATGGTTTTGCCCAACTGCTAAAAAAATTCCTGCTGCGATCAACTTGGAATTACCCCCATGGTTTTGCACAACTGCTAACAAAGTTCCTGCTGCGATCAACTCAGAATTACTCCCCATGGGGGTGATTCCGAGTTGATCGCTATTGTTTTCGTTCGCACAACATATTCGCAAATTTGCAAAAACATTGCACAATAGCGAATATCCGCCCCCAACGTGTTTTTGCTATTTCGTATGCAGTATTACACAAAGTAGGCGTATGCCAAATGACATCGCACTAATGCAAACCCATCGCATTCCCACAAACCTCATCGTAAAAATACATTCTTCTTAACATTGCACACGCTTTTGCTGAAAAACGCACAGCAATGGGGTTTTTTTTCAAGAAATATTACACCTTTCAATTCAAACTCAACAAGCCTTCCTCAATTACGAATCCAATTAGTGTAATGAATGATTGTGGTCATGACCAATTAAGTCTTCAAAGAATACCTATAGAACACTTTGTAGGCATAATTGGCCATTACCATGTTTGTTTATAAATAAGTGAAATAGATGTGTAAACTGTGCCTGGGCTAATGTTAAATAGCATATTTTTGTGTGGAGGTGTAGTGTGTGAATATATGTGTTTACATGTTTTTCTAAACAATAAGCTACTAACTGACATAATTTGTTTGTTTCTAAATAATAAGATTAATAATCGTAAGTTTGATGTGTGTTTTTTGTAAGGTAACCAATTTCTGCTAGGCAGTATGCTGTTCCATTATTGCATTAAAAAACACAACAACCGCTTAACTGTAATACATTTTTTTATTTTTTAACATATTTTTTTTTGTTTGTTTTTTTGAACAAATAACAAATATTTTTCAATTAAAAAATTTTTGGCAGCCGATCAACATCGGCCAGCATGGCCTGCAAACTTGCCTTTAGGCTGGCAAGGATGCCAGGCAGGCTTGTGGGATCTCCAACTGCACCATCTGAAAAGAAGAGCAAAAATAAAAATAAAAAACTTACTCACATTACCTACTACACAAGCAAGCCACAAAGCACACTTTAATGGCAAAGGGACTACATCATGGATGTTTGAATGTTAAAACAGTAGCATACCAACACACAAGCATGCTCAGCAATGTTTGTTATTGTTAACTTAAAATTTTAAAAAGTGTACTACACCATGATGTACATTTACTAAGATGGGAGTTCTATTTAAGATGGGACGTTGCCCATAGCAACCAATCAGATTCCACATATCTTCTAGAAGGTGCTAAATAAATGAGCAGTTGAATCTGATTGGTTGCTATGGGCAACATCCCATCTTGAATAAAACTCCCATCTTAGTAAATGTAACCCCATGCTGGGATTCATTCACATCTGGAGTGAAGCAGACTTGTCTTTTTTGGTGTTTGCCCTGCATCATCACACTGCATATCAACGTCTTCAGAAGGACAACATATCCTAGCATGCCCACACTCCCTGAAAGCCTGCCTTACTACATAAGGTGAAAGTTTTTTTTTAATTAAAATAATCATTTTTTGAGTGTAACTTTCACACCACAAATCATTGTGTCCTTAGCCTGGCTAACAAAGTGAAGCATGCGAGTTGAATGTGCAACTATTAGGAATACCCAGGCACAAGTGTAAAAGACCAACAACATACTAAACTCCACTCAGGTCTAATTGTTTCACTGACAACCTGGCACATATAAACCCTGTTGTCCTGGCAACCCTGTCGACCTAATGAGTGTCGACCTAGAGTGGACACCCTAAACATTGCAGACATAGACACTGTACATCTAATGATACTCACACAAATGTAAATGCAACATCCATACCATGATGAAGAACACAAACATTTTTCCTTGGGCCAAGATTGGCCACAGTACAACACTGCATGTATTTGATTTTGAAGTTTAAGTAGGTAACAAATACATTTTAAATGTGTAAAAACTTACTCTCATCTGCCACATGCGCACTACCCTGCAGATCCGCAGGGGCTTCTGCTGCCCATTCACTGGGTGGGGAAGGAGGCTGGATGGGGGAAGGAGGCTGGATGGGGGAAGGAGGATGGATTGGGGAAGGAGGATGGATTGGGGAAGAAGGAGGGATTGGGGAAGGAGGTGGGATTGGGGAAGGAGGATGGAATGGGGAGCTGTTTACAGAGGGTGGGTCTGGTTGAGAGGGGGAGGGGGCGGAGAGGGTGTTTGGGCCACACAGGGGGAGGGGGCCAGAGAGGAAGAATGGGAAAGAGAGGGGGAGGTGGGCGGAGTGGTGGTTTGGCCTACAGAGGGGGAGCGGGACAGAGAGGGGTATTTGTAAAGAGAGGGGGAGGGGGGCAGAGAAGGGGATTGGGAAGGAGAGGGGGATTTGGCGACAAAGGGGTGGGGGGCTGAGAAGGGCATTGGGAAGGAGAGGGGGCTTGGTCGACAGAAGGGGAGGGGGGCTGAGAAAGGGATTGGGAAGGAGAGGGGTATTGGTCGACAGAAGGGGAGGGGGCTGAGAAGGGGATTGGTCCAGACTTCCAGCAGCAGCTTGCCGTTGTGCTCGCCCTAGAATGACATATGTAATATTCAGGTTGTGGCTTTAAAAATTATAACAACAGCATTTTTCTATTACACTGTTCTGTCCCATGTTAAAGACACGGGTAAAATTGCTAAAAAAAAATTTAAACTGGTGATGTTGCCCATAGCAACCAATCAGATTCTACGTAACATTTATTAAGCTGCTTCTAGAAGATAATAGATTGAATCTGATTGGTTGCTATAGGCAACATCACCAGTTCTAAAAAGCTCCCACCTTAGTAAATTTACCCCACAGAGCAAGTTATTGGGTTCAGTTGACAGCCTGTGTAGCAACTCAGTACAACAACATTCACTTTTTCTGAAGCACTTTGCTACACAGTCAGTACTGCTTGCCCTAAGCACACACACTGTGTCATGTTTGTTCGACAATAGTTCATTGTCAGTGTGCAAATTTTCACACTATATAACTTAGTGAAAATATGCAAGTTTTGCATTAAAAGTTTCTGCTAATAATCTGTGTTATTTAATGTAATATGAAACTTACTGCGCCTACGTCTAGTGCAGATTTGTTGGCAGAGCTCCGCCAATAGGTCCGGTGTGCGACAGCGGAGGTTGCTCCAGCGCCTTTCAAGCTGAATAATGGAGCGTGTGGTCCGGGTGCGGCTGCTGAGTATGCGGCGGACCTCCGCGTAGGCCTCACGCTTCATCCTATTGGGGATAAAGGGGCCTGCGTGGCCTGCGCGGCGGTCCATCACCCCGACCAACACGCGCAGCTCACGGTGGGTAAATGCAGCTGCGCGCATGGTGCCAATGGCGTTTTCCATATATGGGCTTATATTTATAGTGTGTGGTGGCATGTGATTGGTTGTAAATTTATGGTGTCCTCTAATAAACTTTATTGATGTGTGCATTGCTGTGAAGGACAGTGGGTACAGTTCGCAATAGCAGAAATTCGCAGCTGCGGAAGAACAAGAAAAACAATACATACACTCACAGTTACACTCACACACACACTCACATACACACACACACACACACACACACACTCACAAGCACACACACACACACACACACACACACACACTCACTCACATACACACACACTTATAGAAAAGTAATTGTTACAATCTGTGTACTCACCACATTTGTCAATAACAATCAGCTGCACAAAGTCACAAAGTTTTCGACATTTATGATTATATGTTGTGTCATTTGTAATGTAAACAGATGCATGGCATATAGACATTTGTGGAACAAGGGTTACAATCTGAATATTTAGACAAACATTGCATATTAAAAATGTAAACAGGTATGCCTTGCACAACACTTAACTGGGCATATAATTAAAAATTAAAAAATAGGACCTGGAGTTACTAGGGGCAACATTACCTAATATTAGATATGGACACATATTCCCCCAAAAAATGTAATAAATTTTATTAAGTAACATTAAGTGTAGCCTGCATTATTTGGTTCATGTTATTTGGTATGTACAAAGGAATATGTCTATGTCGATAAGATTTAGCTGATGTAGTTTATAAGTTGGTTTATTCACACGTGATTGCATTTGCTACTATTAAATAATTACAACATGCATTTAACATCAATGTTTATTTTGCAAAAAAATAATAATACAAGAGTATTTGGGAGCATGTCAGATGTGTAGGTGCTAACAATAAAAATGTTATGTGTCCAGACAATTGCTGTTTGTAGTATTTTGGCTGAGCAGTGTTTGCTAAGTAATTGGACAACAGGTGAATTCATTGGCATAATAATTGCTAATTAGGGCAGACACACTAGTATCAGTACTTCACAAGTGCAGAGTAACTGCAGACTTACTCCTCGGCTGCGACAGGATAGCGAACATTTGTTGTGTACATTTACCATCGTATACACATTTCTGCTCAAAACACGCCTACTGCTGGTTGCATACTCCCACACTTGCTGCCCACTTTCACGCCCATTTCGTTAGATAGCGAAGCCGTGCCTCTGTCACGCCTCCGTCACTCCCTGTTTTTGGTGGTGTAGTACGAGCAGATTTTCAGTTAGTAATTTTGCTCAAGCGTCATATCGCTCCCTTTGCGCACGCACAGTCTAGCTGTTGCGCATGCGCAGTTGGCGGATTTTCGCCGTTTTGCGATGCAATGAACTGTTGCGATCAACTCGGAATGAGGGCCCATGTATCTTGTGCTGCACGGTTTCTGGAGGCTAGATATATGAAGACACATATGTATTACATTGGATCTTGTAAAAAAGGCAATAAAACAGATGTAGAAGAGATTAGTCCACCAGTACACCTCTTGCAATGATATCACAGAGAAGGAGAGGGTTGTTATACAGAAAAGATCATGTTTTAACATGTTATAAAGGGCCTAATTCATATCTGATTGCAAAAGCAAAATCTTTGTTTAATGGGCAAAACCATGTGCACTGCAGGTGAGGCAGTTATAACATGTGCAGAGACAGTTAGATTTGGGTGGGTTATTTTGTTTCTGTGCAGGGTAAATACTGAATGCTTTATTTATACATTGCAATTTAGATTACAGTTTGAAAACACCCCACCCAAATCTAACTCTCTCTGCACATGTTATATCTGCCCTAACTGCCCTGCACATGGGCCCTCATTCCGAGTTGTTCGCTCGCTAGCTACTTTTAGCAGCATTGCACACGCTAGGCCGCCGCCCTCTGGGAGTGTATCTTAGCATAGCAGAATTGCTAAAGAAAGATTGGCAATTCTGCTATTAATAGCAGAATTGCTAACGAAAGATTAGCAATTCTGCTATTAAGTATTTCCTTGCAGTTTCTGAATAGCTCCAGACCTACTCCTAGATTGCGATCACCTCAGTCCATTTAGTTCCTGGTTTGACGTCACAAACACGCCCTATGTCCGGCCAGCCACTCCTCCGTTTCTCCAGCCACTCCTGCGTTTTTACCTGCCACGCCTGTGTTTTTTTTAGCACACTCCCTGAAAACGGACAGTTTCCACCCAGAAACACCCACTTCCTGTCAATCACACTACGATCAGCAGAGCGATTGAAAAGCTTTGTTCGCCCGTAAGTAAAATAGCATAGTTTTGTGTAAAATTGCTTAGCGCGTGCGCCCTGCTGTGCATACGCATGCGCAGAACTGCTAAAAATAGCAGTGAGCGAAGAACTCGGAATGACCACCATGGTTTTGCCCATTAGAGAAAAATGTAGCTGTTATGAATCATGATCAGGTCTGAATTAGGCCCTTAGTGATTTTAAAAAAGTCCATATTTTTATATGCTACATAGAACTGCCCACCTTCTGACCTTCACCCATGGTGCATATTCTTTGAATAGAAAATACTGCAATTCTTTTGCTTCTTTTCTTTTTCTGTTATATTTGAAAGACTGTTTTCCCTTTATATTTCTGTAGATTCATTTATTATCAACAGTTTTGTTCACTGATCAAAGTGACTTTTTGTCATTTTAAACCACATTTTATAATTTTTGGTCTTTGTGTGTTCTTCAAGAATTCATGTTCAGTTTTGGCTGCAGGGGCACATCTACCCATTGGCCAGAAAGGCACTTGCCAGGGGCGCTGGCTGAGGAGGGGCACCACCCAGCAGTACCACTTGTAGACAGGGGGTAGAATCACATAGCAGAGGTAGTACGTGTTTGTTCTCCTGGGCAGTGCCTCGCCTGGAGACTAGGACAGCAGGGAGTAGCCATGCCGCACTACAGTGAAGTAACTATAAGAAAACTACAGCTCTCACCAGACCTTCATGTGCATGATGTCTCAAATACAAATTATATATATATATATATAAATGTGTGTGTGTGTGTGTGTGTGTGTGTGTGTGTGTGTGTGTGTGTGTGTGTAAAGAAAAAATTTGGAACTAAGCGCACAAATGTCAAAGAAATTACACGTAAATTATTTATAGAATTAATTATTAAGAAACACTCCCCATTAATATCTATGGGTGGCTGCTAATAAACAGAGTATTTGTGAAACATGCATAAAATAGTAAAAAATAATATTCTAAAGTACCTACTAGTGCAAACGTACAAAGTGAAAAATGTGCTCAGGTGAATAAATATTTTGGGAATAGATGTAGCTTCTAAGTTAGCGTCTTTGGTCATTAGACCAGAATATAATCAAGACGTATATAAATGAAAAGAGAAAATATAGAGACCATCGTGTGTACCGTCTTAACTCTGCATATTTGTTTAAAAGCAACAGATACTGTGTAAAATCTAGTGAAAGCAATCCCAACCAACAAGGTTTTTCCTTTTTTTTTAAAACACAGTGTTAATCTCAATAAATACATACTTAAAAACAAATAAATAACAAATAGCAGGTAATGGTAGGTAGCACACATACAAGAGGTCACAAATATAAAGGCTTATCTGCCCAAGGTGGCATTCCTGGATACAGCAAGAGTTCAAACGCATTTCATTGTTAATGTGGACTTTATCCACGGGTATCCCTTGTATATATATATATATATATATATATATATACACACACACACACACACACACACATATTTCTGTATAAGTTCCAGTGTTGTCAGTGGTGGTGGGCTGCTGCTGCTGCTACTGGCCATTGGGAGGGAAAACAGATGAATGACATTTGCTATGTCCCAACATGTACCAGAGGAGACAACATCACGGCAGGAGCTAGAACACACACACCATGTACGGGGCATCACTGTGTGACATAATGTGTACAAGGGGCACTACTGGGTAGCGTAATACTAAGAAACAGCTCTAGTGTGTAGTGTAACATGTATAAGGGATACAACTACAGTATGTGGTGTAACGTTAATAATGGACACAACTGTGTGGTGTGATTTGAATTGGAACTATTGTGTGACCACGCCCCATTTTCAGCACATGTGTATTCCCTATTTCATATATGGGTGATGGTAGTCCTTTACTTTGAAAGGGGCACTCAGACCCCTAGATACACCCCTGCTTGGCTGTTGTATTGTTACATTTATGCAATGATTCATTTAGTGTGTTTTGATTAAATTTTGGTGTCAGTCATGGAGTAACTAAAGACTTCCTAAATGTGTCAACTCTTCAACTCCATATTAGAGGAGACAGATGGTGTTTAATAGTGAGTGTGAGGTAATTTTGGAGGATTTCAGAAAATTTTAGACAGATCAAGCGGTTTTATTTTATGTAACCATTTCCACTATGCCTCACATGTCTAATTGGCTATGATTGTGACTATGGTTGCCAGATCATCCCTTTAATCCTGGAGACCTGTGGTTTACACAGGTTTTGTGGCTGATTAAAATCAGGTGGAATGCAAGCTTGAATTTAATCAGCCACAGAACTTGTATTATTCATAGGTCTCCAGGATTAAAGGGATGAGGTGGCAACCCTACTTGTGACACACGACCAAGGGGTAAGCACACAATGAAAACACAAGGTATATTTCCAAACAGACCAATGAATTCCATAAATTAGTTGATTGGCCTAAGATAAAAGTGACTGAAATCAAGAGATGCTATTGGTTTGTTTTTTTATAATAGTTTTTATTGAATTTTATGAATAACATCCATAACAAAAGAATAAAAAAAAGATAACAGTATAGTAGACATTGTAGAAATTGTTCAAATAAAATAAAGGGGGGTGGGGAACCAAACATGTCAACATGTATAACATACATCATATTCAAGTACAACACATCAACCTATGTATGTGCATTCCAAATTAGGTATATTGCATACAAAGCACTGATAAAGTTAGGGTGCCCATTATAAAGGCCAGTGTCGAGGAACTCCAGTACAAAATAAAACTAAGAGCTATGTACGTAAAGGAGGCGAGTCAAGATCGTCAATAGTAATAAACTGAGTATGTGCCCAGGATGAATTGCACCGCTTTACATGATGCTATTGGTTTTGATAGTGGAGTTTGATAGCAGAGATTACCTTTAGTGCTACATTTAGTACAATCAGTGGTGTACATAGTATGTACAACAAATATGACTCATTACAGATTGAGTATCCCATATCCAAAATGCTTGGAAGCAGAAGTATTTTGAATATTGGATTTTTCTGTAGTTTGGAATAATTGAATACCATAATGAGATATCATGGTGATGGGACCCAAGTCTAAGCACAGAATTCATTTATGTTTTATATACACCTTATACACACAGCCTGAATGTAATTTTAGTCAATATTTTTAATAACTCTGTGCATTAAACAAAGTTTGATATGGGATACCCAACCTTTATTACTAATTTTCAGCAAATGCAAAGCCAGTAGATTGAAGTTCTGGTACAAAATTGTGTGTGTGTGTGTGTGTGTGTGTGTGTGTGTGTGTGTGTGTGTGTGTGTGTGTGTGTGTGTGTGTGTGTGTGTGTGTTGTGTGTGTGTGTGTGTGTGTGTATATGGGGATGATGGTAGTGATTTATCATTCTCTTACATTTGCCCCAGTTTTAATGTTGCATTAATCTATCTTTTTATAGATCTTATTATTTTAGTCATAATTGCAATATACAGATAAACAGTAAATATTTTACTATTAAAATAGAAAATATTTTTTTACACAAGCATATGTAGATTTTTTCCCTAATTAAAACCTAAGCCAAGCGTTAAGTCATAGTCCATATACAGTGTAGTATAGTATATATTTGTATATATTGCATGCATGTTCACAGTATACAAAGTAATGGGAATGGCAGGGAGAAGAGGTCTTGCAGGACTCATGTCCCTATTCTCTACTGACAATGTTAAGTCATCTAACCTTTTAACTGTTGCCTAAATTTCATGAAATAAATATTTTGCTCATAACTTATTAACAAGCATGTACATGAATGTTTTCACTAATTAGTATATAATGTTCAAAAGGCCACACGTCTGCTTGTCATAATATGTGAACTGATGCATTTGTTAACTGTGGAAGGGTTGTGAAAGGGCAAATACTTTTTATCTAGCACGCTTTCATCAAGCAGATGTAGAAAAATGCTACTGTACTACAAAAAATAAAGACTTAAAATCACTTTAGCATTATAATGTATTGTGCTATATTAGAAGAGCAACATTACATCAAAGATAAAACAATAACTGAATATAAGCCTCTTGGTTTTCAACATTTGCAAATTGTAGGCATGTAGGCTAAGCTGCTCTCAGGGGACACAGTGGGCTCTACAAGTAAGATCACAACTACTAATGTATGCACGTCCAGAAAATGCCATCTGAATGGCCATGACATGCCTGCATTTACCAAACCTCTCCCCATTACCACCCCCAAATGCCATCTTCTTGTCTAATTCTGCTTTCGCAGTTCACTCACTCACTCACTGTACATGCGCACTGCGGCTCAGATTCATGTGCAATAATAAAACATACATCGATTTGCATACAATTGCAGCTTTGCATTTGAATTAGGCCCTAAAGTTGTCCAATCTCTAGTGCAATTTGGGCCTTTTTATACGATTTTGACGCATCAGGCCGATAAATAGCATGAAAAGTATCAAATCCTATGTAATTTACTTATGATTCTGATCCAATGCGTGGTCCCGCATGTCATAAGTCATATCCACAGATTGTCAGTGCTGCAATAAGGATTTAATCTCATGTGAAATGGCGCACATTGTGTTTTTAGTATCTCTGATTTATCACATATTACATCTGAAGTTGAGTCAATTGACTGGCATTTAAATTTATAAGGAATCTTAAGATAAGTCGTGAGTATTATGTGTGCTGTTGATATACAGTATCTCAAACCACGCATCTGTCCCAATTTTGTCAGGACAGTCCCTTTTTTTCACGGTCTGTCGCGCTGTCCCACTCACGGGCCACAGTGTTCCGCAGTGGGGGATGGCAGTTTGGAGATCCCCTCTGTCACTCACTGATCTGAGCAGAGCAGCATAAATTGATGCTTTGTGCATGCGAACAGCGTCACATGCACAGGGCACATTTCCCGACATAGAGGGACAGGGATGACTAAAACAGAGGCTGTGCTTGCGTTTACCATGCTTGCCACGAGGCCATGCCCCTGTTACTTTGAGACCACGCACCCAGTTGCGGGCGTGTGCCTTTGGTGCTTGTTGATGTCCCTCCTCGGCTGACACAGATGTTGGGAGGTATGATTTCTTATGCAATCTATTGTATGTCGCCACTTCATAGATCGCATGTGATATATTATGTGTAAATCATATGTGAAAATAAGCAATTGTGTACAAAATCATAAGTAGAGGACTCCCGGGAAGCTGCGAGGGAGTTCAAGGGAAATCATATGCGACATCAACTTAAGATATGTTGCAGTAGTGTATGGCCACCTTTTTGCTCTGCCCATCACTGATGAAAGCAAATGTTCCAAAAGTGGTCGTATTAAAGCATCTGACATATTCTGGATATTCCAAGATAGAAAAAAGAAATAATTGCTGACCTGTTCTAGACATTTCAGAATGCCATGGTTCATAAGCCAGGAAGCATGACATTCTAAAAATCAGTCTCTGGAAACAGGAAAAACAGTTGATCAGCGCACACAGGGCCTAATTCAGACCTGATCGTAGATGTGCTCAAATTAGCATATCTACGATCATGCACACTGACATGCGAGGGGACGCCCAGCACAGGGCTAGTCCACCCCGGATGTCAGGCCCTACCCCGTTGCACAAGTATAAAAGCATCGGACAGCGGTGATGTTTTTGTACTTGAAGAGTAGCTCACTGTCAGCGCAGCTCCTGTGTGCTGGCAGGGAGCTACTCATCGCTGTGATGGTCGCAGTGGCTGCATGTGATGTCACGCAGCCACCATGGCTCGCCCCCCGCACGGTCCGGACACACCTGCATTGCCCGGACTGTGCCCCTAAAGGAAGGGTTCAGAATGAGAAGTGTAATAAAAGTTAAGGGAAGGGTACAGAATAAGAAGTGTAATATATTATATTGTCAGGGCACAAAACAAAAAGGTAAATATTCTACTGTAATGCTGGGTACACACATGTAGATCAATTGATCTGCAGATACATCTACAGATGGACCGGGCAGCATGTTGTGCATACACACTGCCCCTATCCATCAGGACTGACATCACAAAGTGAGCGTGCATTTACATGTGCCCAGTTGTGCTGTCAATCCCCACTGGCATCTGCAGGAAGTGTACGGGCAGTCGGCAGATCACCGACACACAGCACGATGCACCAATATATAATTAGCTATATTTTCTATTGGCTGTGCTGCAGGGCTGACATGATATGGCTGTGAACGACGTCATTCACATACATATCGCTCATACACAGTGGCTGATGGACCTGCGATATATCGACCATTCAGTAGAACAGCCGATATATCGGCCAGTGCTGTACAAGTTTGTCCTCAGAAAACAGCTTAAATGTTTATAAAACTCAGGGATTTATAAAGATAACAAAGTTTTGAGACTATGAGGTTTACTTTTTTGTTCCTGGTGAATTGTTGATGCTGAAAATCATTCCAAATACTTTAATACTGTCTTAAAGGCATTACCAGGTAGGTACAACTCCTTTATAAAAAGATGTAATTATTTTTCAGAGCGGAAACAGCCTGGATTTTATGACTGCTTGCAGAACATGTAAACTGATATTCAGTGGGAAGCTTAACCTGTTTTTGAGGTGAAGAAAAGGCAGATGTATATTAAACTATAGAAACTTGGGCATTGTTAAGTCAATGAGCCATAGAGACACAGGTACTGTTACACTTAAGGCATTCAAAAAGACTATAAATTGTTCTCAAAATGCATAATATTCAATAACAAAATTAGTGGATATGTCCATATACTGTATATGTAGCACACAAAGGGCTTGATTTACAGGTGGAAGCGCTGCTAATGCCGGATATAATGGACTTACTGTACTATTATTTGCAACTGTGCATGTATCTAAGTTGCTTTGTCCTGATTGTGTGCCTAATTCAGACCTGATCGCAAAAGCAAAATCTTTCTCTAATGGGCAAAACCATGTGCACTGCAGGGGGAACAGATATAACGTGCAGGGGGAGGTACTGTAGATTTGGGTGGGTTATTTTCTTTCTGTGCAGAGTGAATACTGGCTGCTTTATTTTCACACTGCAATTTAGATTTAAATTTGAACACACCCCATCCAAATCTAATCTCTGCACATGTTATATCTGCCCCACCTGCACTGTGCATGGTTTTGCCCATTAGAGAAAAATGTTGCTGTTGCAATCAGGTAATCAGGTCTGAATTTGGCCCTGTGTCCATTGAGAGTCACAGTTGTAACACAGGTTGAAGTGCATAGGAAATGCAGTGGGCATTCCTGGGGGGTGTGGTATAACAGATAGACAGTGTCTAGTTAGACAGTCAATACCTAGAGCGTATATGTTATATGTTAGACAGACATTAGGTCAACAGGGTCAAAAGGTAGACATAAAAAAGAAGACAGTACAAAAGGTCGATAGGGTCAAAAGGTAGACAGTGTCAAAAGGTCGACATTAACATGGGCGACATAAAAAAGGTAGATAACATATTTTTTACATTTTTGGGGTTTACGTAGATAATTTTGTCATCTGGGACCCCCAATTGTAGAAAGGCATCCCCTAGTGGTGCTCGGTGTCTCGCTGCACTCGCCAAAAGGTTTATAGCCACCTCTATGCCGACATAGATAGCGAAGGAATGAAAAAATCTAAATACAGTACATGTAAAATTGAAAAACAAAACCTTTGTCTACCTTTTTTATGTCGACCATTTTCATGTTGACCTTTAGACCCTGTCTACCTTTTGACCCTGTCAACATTTTATACTGTCTACAATTTTCATGTCAACCTTTTGACCCTGTCGACCTTTTGACTCTGTAGACCTAATGTCTGTCTAACATATGGTGTCTATTAATTGTCTAACTATACACTATCTATCATCCAGATACCATTCCTGGGGCGATAACAGAGAGGGGACTTAGCATATGCTAAGAGTTGGTCCATCTTTTGGGCATGTAATGGTAGTGTCATGGGCGTGTCAGTGAAAGTAGTTGAGTACACAGGCCCTCATTCACTCACATAGGAGGCCATACTGACACAGAGAAAATGCACCTGCCATACACAAGTACATTGTATGGGCAATCGCATAAAGTCACAGGTGCTAAAGTGATATGAGCATGCAGAATGAGCTATTATATTGTAAATGACAATTTATTACTTTATTTTATGATTATATTACTGTAGGTGTAATACAGTAAATGGGGTAATAGAATTATTGATGTACATGCTGATAATTAACGGGTGTATGAGGGCATGCCATATATTTATACATTATATATATATATATATATATATATATATATGTGCTGGTGGCATATCCAGAATGTGATTTCAATAAAATTGTTAACCTGTGGAATGCTATAAGATAAAAATAACCATTGGAGTATTTTTCGAATTCTCAAAATTAGTGACAGTT
This sequence comes from Pseudophryne corroboree, assembly GCF_028390025.1. Lineage (NCBI taxonomy): Eukaryota > Metazoa > Chordata > Amphibia > Anura > Myobatrachidae > Pseudophryne > Pseudophryne corroboree. Next base: position 277,953,943 of record NC_086451.1, on the reverse strand, counting down.
ACGTAGTCCTATGAAAACAGATTACTAGCATCAAGGGTATAACTCGATCAAAAACTATGCTAAGGGAGACCATTGATAATGGACACTGAAATGTAGGGAAAGACCGCCAAAATGCATACAATGGCCACTGGGATGTACTAAATTGGTATCCAAAACAAGACAGCAATACATGTAATGGCCAATGGAATTTATTTATTTATTTATTATTTATTTATTAACAGTTTCTTATATAGCGCAGCATATTCCGTTGCGCTTTACAATTAGAACAACAGTAATAGAACAAAACTGGGTAAAAACAGTCAGACATAGAGGTAGGAAGGCCCTGCTCGCAAGCTTACAATCTATAGGGAAATAGGCATAGATACACAAGGATAGATGCTACCTATTGCATAATGGTCCACCAGATTGCTAGGTTCTTAATGGGTTGTATGATGATACCCCACAAAGTTATCCAAGTGTCAGGAGGGTGTGAGACTAAAGAAAGACTAGATATGTGATGTTATGAATACTCTACAGAGGATGTAATTAGATAGGGAAGCATGTAATGTAATGGAATGCATTAAACTGACATTCAAAATGAGTCTTGGTACAGTATTTACCAAAGATGGCTGCCAAAATGCATATAAAGGCGGCACTCAAAGAAAGTATTGAAATTCATAGTGCTTTGTGCGCATGTGTTGCTTGGCGCTTTCACTAAAAGTGACTGGGCTATAAATAAAGCATTTAGCGTACTTTGTCTGAGGAAGCTGCTGAGCACTTAACAGCGATGGAATAATGTGTTATTTTCCCTGTAGCAATTTGTGCAATTGCTGGCCAGCATTTTCAGTCTGGGCAGACAAACAGGAACTCCTTTGGGACATTCCTCCAGTAAGCTGCATACTTAAATATACCACCAGCTGGAGGTATGAAGTATCTGAATATCCATTAATATCTGAACTGTGATCAGCACACAGAGAACTGGACATTATGGGGGTCATTCTGAGTTGATCGATAGCTGCGCAGCGATCAGGCAAAAAATCGGCACTTCTGTGCATGCGTATGCGGTGCAGTATGCGCACGCGTCGTACTCTTACAACGAATGATGTAGTTTCACACAAGGTCTAGTGAAGCTTTTAAGTCGCACTGCTGGCAGCAGAGTGATGGACAGGAAGTGGGCATTTCTGGGTGTCAACTGACCGTTTTCAGGGAATGTTCAGAAAAATGCAGGCGTGCCAGGGCAAATGCAGGGCGTGTTTGTGACGTCAAAACAGGAACTGAATAGTCTGAAGTGATCGCAAGCGCTGAGTAGGTCTGCAGCTACTCTGAAACTGCACAAATTTATTTTGCAGGCGCTCTGCGATCCTTACGTTTGCACTTCTGCTAAGCTAAATTACACTCCCAGTGGGAGGCGGCATAGCGTTTGCACGGCTACTAAAAACTGCTGCTCAGAATGACCCCCTATGTGTAGAAACAATGTGGTATGTTAAAGTTGAGTTTTACCAGCCTAATATTTGCCAGCCTAATATTTTATTAACAAAAGCTCATTAAAGACTGGACTTTACCAAAACTAATTGCACGCAATTAAGCTTACTAACATGGATATTGATGAATGAAACTAACATGCTTGATTAAAAAAAAGGTTATTTTAATCCAGATGAATACAGTATATGGACTAATGTATAGTAGTCTGTAGCAATTGCATTTGACATTTTTTAGATATATTGTATCTGAATATTGTAACCAGTTGGTTGTGTATTATGGTTTTTAGTTGTTTTTATTGAATTTAGTTAAATATAAGATTATATTATGTAAATTAAAAAATAAAAATAAATTAGCTGAACAGGGCTGCCTTTTTGGGCTTAGTTCTTCAAACTTTAATCTACTTTTTTTTCAGGTAGCTAATTAGATTAATCCATTGCCACCAGACAGACCAGCACCCAGGTGTGTGCGTGAATTAGTTTATACTGTATGAAGCATATCACAAGTATAATATGTGCATATACTTTATATAATTTATACTGTTAAATGACAAAATGTTTATTCATTTTAATACATAAAAATGTTAATCCTTTGAAGATACATTTAGGAAGATACTGATTTCCAGTAGTGGGCATTCTGTATTTAACTTTTTAATTTGCTCATTAATGAGATACAGTTGAACACACTTTATCCTGTTTATGCTTTGAGATACATTAAATAATTTTGCTTCCTGAGGACCCTCTTCTTTTGCTTTGCATTCCCGCTCATTGGAAGCCTTCTGGATAGTCATGATATTCTCCATTGTATGACGTAGAGCATACAGTATTCTATTTTAAAGTTCTTGTTTACTGATTCTGAAATCAGATTTCTCCAAGTTATCCAAACATTGGCATTGAAATAATTTATAATTGCTTTAAAAAAAAAACATATACATGTGTTTAGTAGACTCACAATTGCTGTATTAAAAAGTTTAGTCCATATCAAGTGTACATATTTTAAGGCCAGACATGTTTTTTTGCAATGTCCTTGAGAGGAATATAGCAAAATGCTTTCATGACTTATCTTTTTTTCAAATGAATGACATTTATAGATGTCCTTTGACTGAAATCTAAGATAGACATCCTTAACACACTTCAAATAATGACAAATGCATTTCAGCAATCCACTCTGGTTTCAAAAAATCAGTATGAATGATGAACAAGGGACAATATTCTGATGTATATTGCTGCTAAAAAGACCCTAATTATACACATTTTAATGTACCATAACCTTGACTCTTCTGTTTTTGACCCAACTGACTATATTGATAAAAGTATGGGTTAGTGGTAGATTTGGGCCACAAGTACTGAATTTAAACTTTGAGGAAAGGAAAAAACTAAATATATTTAAATTGAAGAGTTTAACTTCTTTTGATTTTAATCTGTTGGTTTGGATTGGAAACATATTTGTTGTAGTTAAACAAAAGAAGATGAGGTTGTTAAAGATTATTAACGTTATTATGGCACAGAGAAAGATATATTAAATATGTAAATATTGCTGATTTGCATTCTCTACCTTACTCACCACACATCACAAACACTTTCATGTAAACATTTGAAACTGCAAAGTTTTGTATTAAAGAATGAACCAGCATTTTAGTGCACAGTCAGATGTGAACAATACTACAAATATTCTGCTTTTTATTTTTGATTGGAGGAATTATACATTTTGCACATGTTGTGAATTTGGGTTTCGTTTATTGATTTTACAGTATATTAGGAGTGCAGACATATAGTATTAAATTGGGTGAAATAATTATGTTTTATTCCATGGTCAATGCATACATCCATTCTTTTTATAAATCACAGAATGGTAATCTTTGCATTGCAACCCAATTATTTACTGTCTGTTTAAACAAAAGTTAAGCGACTCAAAATGTGTCCATAGTCTCATGAATAAACTCAACCAATTGCAATGCTGGGTAACACAAGGGTGTTTTTAAGCCTTCCTTGTGCCAATGATATCTACTCTAGGTTGGTGGTAGTGGTTTCATAGAGGAGACAGCTATTTATATGCCAATGGGTCTCTAGGTGATAATGATGTAGACCATGAAACCTACAGGTATGCCCACTGCAAAATGTCAGAGTTAGTATTATACTATGCATAAGGGGGTACAGGATGAGGATGATGATGATGGCAAGTTCTTTAAACCCTGGCCATTTTGACCTCACCAGAGTTTTTATTTTAACCAGTGCATACTTTAAAACTCACTTATAAACTTACCTCTAATTGTGCAAATCAGAACTGTCAGGAAACCAGATAACACATTTTTCTGTTTTTCTAATTGTTTGAAACTTTTAGAGAGCTTATAGACATTAGCCTACAATACCATTGTTGTTGAGCTCTTCATTATACCAGTAGCGGTGGATAAACTAATAGTCTGGCACATACAGCACAATTAGGACTGAAAATGATATCCCATCTTCCTGGGTTAACTCAAATTTCAAGCCCACACTAGGGTTCCAGTATATGCGGAGTGCTGATTTAAAGACCCCTGAGATTAGACAATATAGCTTTAACTAGCTGCCACTTCTCTATGATTATTATGTCAATCATCTCTGAAGTGGAAACCAGGACAAGCCTCTGATTACTGTACATAGACTTGACTGAAATGGAAAGGCAAATGTGCAGCCAACCTGTATCTAAAATAAGTGTTTGTTTTTTCTATTACTTTTTTTCTATTACTATTAATGTCTATTACTTTCTATTATTATTATTTCATGCCCTGGAAATGTACATGATCACTTTTAAGTGCAGCTTTCTAATTCGGGGTTTCATAAAGCGCAATGCACACTGTACTGTAACTATATGGTAATTTAGAAAAGCACACTAGAATTTAAAGGTAGCAGTCATGTTCCTATGTGTGCCTTCTTTTCTGACCCAAGGCTTTCAATTATTTGCTAACAGGGATATGCACTGATTGATTTAGCTCATTGCCTCTTGTTTGCTAGAACACATTCTTCAATTGAACAATGTGCTCTCAATACATGCTTACAGTTTCAATAAAAGTATTTCTGCTGATGACATCATAATAACAATTCCAGGAAATACATCAAGAAGGGGACATTAGGTTCTGTTAGCATCATATAATTACAGTCCAGACTACTGCTGGAAAGATTTTGTTTCCAAGTACTTTTTATGTTTTTAAGGAACACTGATTCTGATGTCTAGCAAAAATGTATTTAAATGATTACACCACAAACAGATGAAATGTTAATTGGACAGTGAGTCTGGGTATATTTCTTTACTTTGAGATATATGTAAAATTGCTTAATTGGTATCTAAACCAATTTAATGAAAATGATTGGCAAGTGTTGTGATACTTATGATTTACATATGTATATGTCCTAATTGTCCATACATTATTTATGTTAAAAATACAGCATACTGTATGCCTAGACTTCTGTAAAACATCTCAATCATTGTTTGATTTCACTATACTGCACAGTACTGTACTTCATAGCATAAATGACAAAGTTGTAAGTGATTATGTAGCAAAAGCTATATTCTTTCACTAAATAGTGTACAGCCTAAAAGAAATGCAATACAGAATAAAACAGTAAAAATAATTACATTGTAGAGGAAGAATATAAGTATGTCTGCCATAACCACAAGCAGTTATTAACAATTAGATCCTCATAAGGTTGTAACCCTCAATCCCTTGTGTTTTATCTAAAATGCAAGTCTGTTTTTTATTTTTGTGTCCTTATGTTTATTGAATCACAGTTCTCATTTTTAAAAGCTTAATATTCGCAAATCTTAATAAATAAAATAAATGGCAGAATTTTCTATTGAAATGTTTTACTCTCTATCTAAGATCCGGAGGCACAATGTGAATTATTCAGAGTGATAAAAATTTGTTGACATCACAAAAAAATGGTTTTGCATAATTTAAGTTTAACATCAGGAATTGCACTGCAACAATTATGAGACTTGTCCAAGTGAAGATTGAAAATATGAAATAGAGCAGGCCTATGGATGTTAATAGAGTTTTCATATGTTCTTTGTTTTCAATAGTCTATTAGCTATGGCTGAATAAATATTTTCAATGGTGCATTCAAACAGCTGAGCTGATGTAAAGTTGCAAAATGAAACATACTGAGGATCTTTTGGAAGATTAAAGCTTTCCTTTTTTATGAATGGTAATACTTAAGTAAGAAGTTCTGCATACAAAAAGGAACCAAGAGAGATGCAATATAAATAAATAATTTTCTCTTTATCCAGTTATAGGCAGAGCATAGCTGTAGTTTCTCACATCCATATGTTACTTGGTTCTTGTTTAGTAGGGTGGACGTCACTATGGGAGCACTAAGCATGACAAACATGGTGGAACTTCACTTTTGATTTGCAACGTTTTAAGGTAATTTTGCCCAAGAGTCAAACCTTATCTGTCTTTCTATACTAAGTAAATTATTGTAATACAAAATTAAATGATCCGCATCAAGTACAATTTAACAGTATATAACATTTAGTTACACATACAGCAGAACATTATAAATGAACAAGTAGTCATGGTAAATAAGTGAACATTCATGTTATGACATTCAGAAGGTTTTCATCTAAATTACTCTAGTCACTGTTCTGAAGATTTCACTGACATACAGTACGAGGTACCTCCTGTATCCAGAAGGTGAGATAATTGCTCTAAGATTATACTTTGGGAGCCTTATTTATATATCAACTTAAAAATGACAATTTGTATACTGAAAAAGCATCTGCACAATTGCTTTTTTGCAAAAATGTTGATGTATGTGCATCCTAAGATTGAAGCAACCTTAAATCTAACATATAGATGTACTTAGAGCAAAGATATGTCAATTATCATCATCATCATCATCATCATCATCAAAACTTGCTCCCAATTTATTTACAATTTAACACTCCTAATGCACCTCTCCATCTTCTAAGGGTCACAAGTGCTATACATGCAAATCTAAAAAACAGTTGAAAGTTCTATGTATGAGCAATACAGTACATCTGTCTTTATATTTCACAATTTCACTTATGTGCTTCTGTCTTTATGTTGCATTAACTAGGGTACAAGTTATCTGAAACATCTTTTGGTTCCTTACTGTCCCACATGCTTACTTTGATCTGTAGATGACTAACCTAGCAGTATGGTACCTAGAGTAGAATCTCACTTAATTCATTTGGGGCCTGCGCCTTTAGCTTTGTGGCTCTGACTCTATGGAACTCAGCTTACACCAGTTTGAGAGGCCTGTGCTCTAGAATTCTTCAAAAAGGACTCAACACTTACCTGCTTACTCACACATTTCATTAGTGTCCCCTTAGTTCCTAAAAACATACGACCAAACTCTGCTTAGTTCTCTTAATGTTATGCTTATTTTGTATTTTGTGTTTATTTAAATGTAAATGTAAAGCACTTTGAGTGTTATTAGCAGAAAAGTGCTATATAACTATTATTTAATATTATTATTATTATTATTATTATTATTATTATTATTATTTATTGCAACTTTTGCTAGCCCATAAGCAGCAGTGAGTAAAATACAGTCTGTAGCTCATTTATTAGTTACATAAAATATATATTTTCTTTCTGTAATTAAATAATAAATATGTCTATTTTTACTTTCCTACATTTGGGAAACCAGGTTTTCTGTCAGCTCTGTAAGATTAATTTCTAGATACAGTGTTTGCCCTCTTTTGGCCATTACATAGAAAGTAAAGTCTAGAAATAATCATCCTGATGTTCCTACACTACCCAGCTCTCCAATTTTCATGTGAATAATAGTAGTGAAATGTATTTCAAAAGACTAGCAATTTGACAAAATTACCCCTCCAGAAGCCTATGGGTACAAATTTGTTGGCAGACATTTGCCATTGTCACGCTATGTTTTGCCACCATCTATACATTACCTTTTATTTTTCATTGTAGAAGGTCAATTTGTTTGGTCAGCCCTTATACTGTATGAGCATACTCAAACTTTCTATTAAGTTTTTATACTTCCATACTGACTGCTAAGTTTCCAATGGGCCTGATTCAGATGTGGTTGTAGGGTACATTGTTGCTGCTTACTTGGAAGCAACAGCGATGCACATATATAGTAATGCAGCAAGATGCATCTTGTATAAGTAAATGTCTCCTGCATGCATTTGAGATCCAGAGCTGCATACTAGAATGCAGCATCATATCACCTGCAACTCCATTGGCTGGTTGCATGACCCATAAGGTCACACAAGCCCTGCAGCCACAGATCTTACCAAAAGTCCAGTAAATCTCTGTCTTCAGTGGAGATCCTGGCCTCCGCGCTCCCACAAAAACAGAGGAGACATGCCTCTGTTTTAGGAAACTGAGGCAGTGAAGGCCCCTTCCCTTCCCCCAGATAGTTGCAGAATGTCAGTCATTTAACATCTGCAGCTGTTCTACTTCCAACAATGCAAGAATCATATTGCACATGTGCAGTATGGGTCCTGCACATACTCATAGTACTGAATATTGATACTTTGTGACATGGGAAGCACCTGAAGCAGGCACAATATTCTGTTGCCATATATCATGATTTAATGACAAGATATTAAAGGCATGCTCAAGTGTGTACATACTGTACTTCTAATTCTAGACTGGCAGCCGGCAATATGTATTATATATATTTTCCATGGTCTAGCACTCCAAACTGGAAATTGTAACTGTGCTGGTGCCCTCACAGAAATGGTAGATAGAACATGCAGAGATGCTGCACTTAAACTCTTGAAAATTGCACACAAAATGGAGTGTTGGGATCTAATGTTTCAATATTTCATTTCATATTATCATCAGGAGACACAATAAAACACACTTACATTCCTTTATAGTAGTATAAACATGAGTGAATGTGGGTGTCTGGGCTGGGACTGCACACCCGCCTCATTGCCAGACTGCATAGTCAGTGACTGTTCAGCTGATTAATCAATAAAGAATACCATCACCATAGTGATACAGCAACAAATGTATAAAAAATTCACAAATTCTTAACACATAAAAAGTAGCAAGCTTTGTTTACACAATTGGATCATTATGATACATACAATTAAATGATCAAAGTGTATTACACTTTATATTGAGCAATGTAACTAAGCTTACACACTCTAATAAAAACAAAATTTGGATACAGAGTGACTATTAATGCAACCTCTGGTATATATAGCCAGGGCCATTATTTCATATGGGCTCAATGGGCAGTTGCCCAAGGGCCCCAGCAGTCTAAGGACACTAGGCTGATAGCTTAGGGTCCCCTTTTTCCAGGGGTACCATATTTTTGAAAATCAGCCACGGGGAACCGGAGAAATCTGACTTCAAAGAGGTGGTTCCCATCCAAGCCTGTTAATTACTCTTCCTAGCCAGATATCTTTTTTTCTGTTTGACTTAGAGTTTTTCTGAGGGTACATTCCAAAAGCTAGAACTCTCTCCTTTTGGAGGACACTGGCAACTTGTCTCTACTATGCCCATAACCAGAGATATCAGCCTTCCAGCATCTGGTCCTATTTGTTGGTGGATTGCTCTAGTTCCTGAACTCTGATCCCCAAGTCTCCAGTGCTGCCTGACTCTCTACTCTTTTATCCCATTGAAAGCTAAGAAATCTATATCCAGGAACTGGTGATATCTGCAGTCAATCAAACTGCCCACCCATTGGAAAATGAATATTAAGCCCATTCCACTATCCACCCCTCCCCGGCATATTAAACACCCCCTACCACATTAGAAGTCATGTACTGGGGCCCATTCATTCAGCCCAATGCCCCCTTGTAAACTTTAGTGTTCTCCCTCCTGCCCCATCTCCCACTATATGTGCAGTAAAGGAGTAATTAGCAGAAATTACTGCTCCAGGTCCTACATGCTGAGTGAAAGATAGAGCACCCCTACTGCTCCGATGGACATAAAAGCTGTTGCTGATAGCAACCCCTACCACTAGAGGATGGGTAGGGGCCCCAGTGCATTGCTTTTTGCAGGGGCCTACATTTACATCAGGGGCCCTTTATCTAGAAATGCTCCATCCATTAATATAAATTGTCACAATTCAACCAGCAAAACATGTAGTTTTATCTAAAACTAACATGAGCTGTACTGTCATTAAACAGAAATGGTAGAGGGCTGTGCTTAACCACTTATGGGTATATTCAATTAAAGTCGTAACTGCCGTCTTGTTGGAAAGACAGCAGTTATTGACCTTTTAAGGTCAGAAGGGGTTGAGACCTATTCAATCTCCCCTAAGCTTTCTGACAAGTCGGGAAATTCGAATTGTCAGAAAGCACATGGATTGGCGGAATAGCCACCATATTGCGTGTTTGTGTCAGAAATGGGACCACATTTGACAGGTTTTGGTCCCATTTCTGACAATCTCAATCCAACTTTAAAAAGTTGTATTGAGGTGAGGAGACAGGGGAGCGGTGCAACAGGCTATAGGGAGTGATGCGGCGGGCTATGGGGAGTGGGGCTGTGGGATGGGGCAGCAGGGAAAGCAGGTACTTGACGGGCGTCCCCTCAGCCAGGCACCTCTCTCCCTGCAGCGCTCCCCGGCCGACATTGGACTACACGGCTGAGTGCCGTGATGTGTGGCTCCCTCCAGCAGCTCCCTGTGATGTCACACATGGGTAGCTGCTGACAGCAGCTGTATGGATACCGGACAAATCCGACAGTTGGATTTGGTTCAAATCCGACATTCGGATTTGGCCACTCAATTGAATAGGGCTTGTTGGATCCATTCCGAAAAATGCATGTCGGAATGGATCCAACTTTAATTGAATATACCCCTTTCTATTGGAATTAATACCAGCTACAAAGCAAGGGTGGAGGGGGTCACCACCCCTTCAAAAGTAGAAGTGTTGGAAGTGTCTTAGTAGCGATCACAAATTCCAGTGCAGTATATATGATTTAAAACAGAAAGCTATGCAATATAATAACAAAGTTGTAAGCTCTTGCTAACAATTAAATGACACTTGGCAAGTGTATAGTATGAAGAAAGGGAGATAATAACACAATTTAAGGAATATAAGTAGTATAATGTGAAAAAATTCAACTGTTTAAAAAAGGTTATTAATGCTGCTGTTACCTACAGCTAAGTGTAATGCGGTACAGTGCTTGCTCTGTGGATGAGAAATAAATAAATAAATAAAATGAACAAACAAATCAGAAAACGCAAAACATAAAAGACTAACAATAGTGCACGTAACTCTGGGAATAAAGTTTCTTGGTATGGTTAAGGGACATGCTAATTGCAGTTTACTCACCTTTTACATATGAATGGATCAATTAGTCTGTAATTGACAGTGAGGATCAAGTATGATTCCAGTGAGACTGTGTACTCCTTGATCCGGGTTTTTCAGCAGCTGGTAATGTGTTCATGGCTATCCGCAAAAGGCTTGGGTGCTTTCTTTTTCCAGTAAATGGATTCCACCTTTTAGCTGCACGTTCTGCTGGTTTGCTCTGAATAGGGCTTTCATGTCTACCGGCAGACAATCAATTGGCTCTGCGATCTACGCTAACAGGCTTCATCAGGATACTGTCATTAAGCCTGTTAGGATGTAGAGTGTTCAAGTGGTTGATCCACTGCGCTTCACTTCTTAACAACTGCATTGAACGGTCCCCCCCTTTCATTTTACAAGGTACCATTTTAATCATTCTGTACCTCAAGCTGGTTAGTGGGTGATTATGCTCCACAAAATGGTAGACGACCGGTTGGTCGCTTGAACCTGTAACAGTAGCCACTGTATGAAGAGAGGAGTACAGTATTTGACATCACTTTCAGCTGTCAGTATAGAGTGAAGCAACAGCAAGAGCAGCAGCAGTGCCCTCTTTGGCTTTAGACAGAGGCAGTGGTCTCTTCTCTCCAAATTATAGCTCTAAGGGCCTTATTCAAGTCACATTTAAATGTGATGTGATGTCATTTAAGCAACGGGGCCCACATCCTGCGCATGAGCCTGCAGTCAGAGGCATTCGTGGGGTGGACGCGGGGCAGCAACCAAGCATTTTCAGGGTTGTGTTGGGGTAATAAAGGCATGTCTGTGGCATTTTTGGGGCAGCTTTGTGCCGCTCTCAATGAAAAAATGGCATTTGGACTCTTTCTGCTACTTTCTGCATCCGTACTCTAATTGCACTGCAATCGCAATTAGAGCATGATCGCAGTGCGTTGCCTAATTCATGTTTGTACACAACTGCCTACGTAGCTACAATTTTCTAGGCTACAGAATTGCTAATACTGGTAAGTGAAGTTGCCACATGGAAATGAAAAGAGCTGCCCAATGGAGAAATCGCAAACTTATTCACAATTACTATACACATTTGCGGCCTGTGCGCAAGAATGAGGAACATCAATTGTAAGAGTTGACCTATGGCTATGCAGAGTGGCAGTAATGACGCTGGTGCCATGTTTCTCTACATACTGTACACAATCGCAGCAGAAGGCAGATACATGCCCTGAAAAATGCCATGACATGTCTGCATTTATCTGTCAATCACTCTGTGTTAAAGTTCTCAGTGTGAGTCCAATCACAAAGGCACCTTGGCATGTGTGCAGTGCGATTGCAGCACATGCATATAATTGGTTCATTGAGTGAATATCGGCATTGCCAACAAAAATTAATTAGGCCCATAGACCACATCCAAAACATTGAGGCAAAATAAATAAAACATTTTTTACCATATATAATTCTAAGATACCATACCACACCTACAGTAGTTTTATACAATATAGCTACATAGATGCATGGTGGATAAATTAAATACAAAACACAGTTTTATACAAATAATTAAAACTAGTTATTGTGCTTGGCTTCACCATGGTGCGTGCAGAGATGGATTTAGATCTCATGGAGACCTAGGCAAGACACTGGTTTGAGCCCCCCTCTATTAACAATCCATAGCACTATATTTTCATTCCGAGTTGCCAGCGGCATCACATATGTACCTTTTTGCATATGTAGTGTGAATGTGGCACATGCGCAGACTACCAGTTGCATGAACGTCTGCATTGCATACAAATCTGAATCAGGTCCTAGGTCTTTTGGAAGTAGTTTTGAAACCTGTTCCACATACAGTGGATGAAACCATTTTGTGTCTCCAAACATTTCTCATCTTATCAAAGAACATTGCATAACAAAATTGTCACCAGTCGTTATAAATTGATAGGCTGTATTCTCAGGATTATTGGTTGAGCACCTAGCATTTCATGGACTGGACAGGATCTAGGTGTATAGATGAGTGTTTAAAAGAGAGTGCAATTCAACCATACACAGCAGTTAAAAACTGTATACTCTGTGCCTGGGGCATAAGATACACAAAGATATCTATATCTGTAAATCCAGGGTGCATATCATCCCTACCTTAATCCTGACCGTAACTCATCCCTAATCCTAAACCTCACCCTAACCATAACCTCAATACCCTAACCCAAACTCCTTAACTTATCCTAATACCCTAACCCAAACCTCTAAATTAACCCTAATGCCCTAACAATACGTTTTTCCCTCTTAGTTAGTACTATAAAGGTGGATGGCCCTCTCCCTATTGCTCCTTACATATAACACACATTTCTGATCTGATAGAGTGCTAGGGATCAGAAGGTCGCTGCGAGGTGACATCTGCAGTGGGGATGTGGTGCGGATACAATGAGCTGCTGGTGTGGTGAGTTAGGGTACATGCACTGTAATGTGTGTGTCTGTGCCCTGCTTAGTGCCTTTGACATATAACAATGGTGATAAGATATCACCACAGACTATGGTGGCTTATCACTCTCGAGCTGTGTGGCACCTTGCTTTCATTTGCATTTTTACCCAGCATGAACTGGGTGTCTTCCTAATATAAGAGTAACATTACTGAGGTGCCAGGGTCATTTTACAAGCTAGACAGTGACAACAACCCTGAAATTGATAGATGTTGATATAAGCATACAGCCCCACACACTCTTGCACCTTTTGTTATGTTCAAGTACACTATATGATTTATTTTTTATTGTAGGTAGGAATGGACAGGACTGCCTTACATTACATGTATATTACAAGTAATTAACATGCACAGTGCAGACAATGGGACTCTGCGGAACATTTTGGACAGGCCAAATTTCTTTGTGGCACATTTACAAGGAACCCTAGGTGGGTGCCTAGGTTGCCTTGTGTGGAATACGGGCCTGGGTGCATGTGTTTTGTTATGGTTTGGTTTGTGGTGGATTTTTTTCTCCCTCTTCCAGTTTCCTTCTCCCTTTGTTCCCTTTCCCTGTATTCTCTCTCTCATGCCCTATTTTCCCTCTCCCTATAGTCAATCTTTCCTTCTTCCTGTGTTCTCTCTCTTAGGGGGACATTTACTAAGCAGTGATAAGAGCGGAGAAGTGATCCAGTGGAAAAGTTGCCCCATCAACCAATCAGCAGCTCTGTATCATTTTATAGTATGCAAATTATAGATGTTACTTCAGTGCTGATTGGTTGCCATGGGCAACTTCTCCACTGGCTCACTTCTCCGCTCTTATAACTGTTTAGTAAATGTCCCCCCTAAATTCCCTCTTACTGCAGTTATTTCTCGTTCTCCCTCTCTATGTATTCTCCATAACTTTTGCTCTATTTTTGTGCACTCTCCATGTGTTCTCTTTCCCTCCCCCTGTACTTTCTCTCTCCCTTTCCCTGTAATCTCGTTTCCTCTACCTGTATTCTCTCTCTCTTCCTCTCCCTGTATTCTCTCTCTGTGTACTTTCTCTCTTACTTTATTTAGTCTCTCCCTCTCACCATATTCTGTATTTGTCAAGCTGTATTATCTCTCTTGTAGTTTCTCTATCTCTCACTGTCACTGTATAGTATTTATGTGTATATTGTGTATATTTATTGCTCTCCTGCTATATTATTAGCATCTCTATTGTTTTTTCTCTACCTAAATGACACTGTACAAATTTGCACTCTACTGGCTCCCATAACAATGTCTCATATCATGTTTCCCACAGGTAGACAGGGGGGACATCAGCAGCCACTCTCTAAATATTAGCACTGTGCTCCACAGTCATACCAATTTTTTTAATTGAACCAGACATAAAAAATGTGTCAATTGATCTGACTATAACTGTGAGTCTGTTATTGTAAAAGGTCTCTCAACCCAAACTGTTAAGATCTGATCAATTTCTCTTTACATTCTAAACAAATATTAAGTGCATCCATGGTATCAGAAAATGGAACCCCATTACTACATATTGCATTTATTAACTGCTAATTTATAAAATGGGCCTATTTCAGACCTGAGAGAGCTAGATGTGGGTGGGGTGTGTTCCAACTGAAATCTAAATTGCAGTGTAAAAATAAAGCAGACAATAGTTACTCTACACAGAAACAAAATAACTCACCCAAATCTAACTCTCTCTGCACATGTTATATCTGCCCCACCTGCAGTGCACATGGTTTTGCCCATTAGAGTACAAATTTGCTGATGCGCTCAGGTCTGAATTACTGTAAGCCCCATGTACGTTGATCCTTTCCTCTTATGTCATTTGTAAAGACTCATGATAGATTTAACTTTAAGATCAAATTGTACTTTTAAAGTGGATTTAAGAAAATCAATTTCACAATCTACTTAAATGAATGGGTAAAAGGGACCCCCTTATTGAACCAGTGTTGCAGTGGAGCATAACATTAAGCACACTTCCCTTCAGCCCAAAGTAAGGGCAATAACTACCCAGATGAGTTTTGAAATTAGTTGGATATGCTTAATGAGCTGAAGAGTTGGCATAACATGGACAAGAGAAAGGATATCGTAAGGGCAAAACCTTGACACTGTAACGAAATTGATTATAAATTGAATTTTGAAATTCACTTTTTTAATCAAATTAAATTAACGTTTACTATCATCTATAAAAGATGTCTCAGCTCATATGTAACAGTTGTAATACTTGTAAAAATTGGAAAAATTGTTTAGACATCCAGTCACCAAGAATCATTGCTGCATTGTAATATATATACTACATAGTGCTTTCAATATGTTGTGATAATATGGTAACAGTTAAACTGTGCTTCCAAGACTGGAGGTATCTGTACTTGGTCAAGTGCTTTTTAATACCTTTGTTGATGACATTGCAAATGATATTGAAGGGAAAGTATGCCTTTTAGCACATGACACAAAGATATGCAACAGGTAGACACATCGGGAGGGGTAAAGCAAATGATTGATGATCTAGGTAGAATTGAAAAATGGTAAAGATTGTGGCAATTTAAGTTTAGTGCTAAAAAGTGCAAAATCATGCACATGGGTCTCAAAAACCCAAAGACTCAATATAGCGTCAGGGGTACTATAATGGAAACTACTGAGGAGGAAAAGGATTTAGGAGTCACTATTTCAAGTTACTTAAAGGCAGGAAAGCAATGTAACAAAGCAATGGGGAAGGCAAGTTGGATGCTTGGTTGTATAGGGAGAGGAATCAGTAGCAGAAAAAAAGAAGTAGTAATGCCACTGTATAGGTCATTGGTACGGCCTTTTCTGGAATACTGTGTCCATTTCTGGAGACCATATCTTCAGAAGGATAAAAATATATTAGAGATGCACAAAGAAGGTCAACTAAAATGGTGCATGGCCTACATCACAAAAATTACCTGGAAAGACTAAACAACCTTAACATGTATAGTTTAGAGCAGAGAAGGGAAACAGAGAGACATTATAGAAACTTTCAAATATACCAAGGATTTTAACAAAGTATAGGATCAAAACATTCTTCAAAGGAAGAGAAGTATTAGAACTGGAGGACATACACTAAAAATGGAGGGAGGTAGGTTCAGGGAAAATGTAAGTGGATAAGTGGAATATCCTCCAATAAGATATAATAGAGGCTAAGACAGTAGAGCAATTTAAACATGCATAGGCATATGAATATCCTTACAAAGAACTAAGGTTCAAAAAGGGTTGAGATTGCCTAAAAGATAAAAAAGGGGCTGACTAGATGGGCCAAGTGGTTCTTATCTGCCGTCAAATTCTAAGATCAATGTTTGTAATATTGCACTCTCTCCTGGACAGTTTCCTCCATACAGTTACTTTGTTATATTTCCCATTTTCATACACCGGACACAGAAAAGTGGGCATCAACAAATTCCCCACTGCTTATCTTGATTAGGAGAATAGTGGTTGTATAATGTTGAGTCCATTGCAGGGCTCAGAGTACCAGTCATGCTCGGGAAATGGAAGATCAGAAGTAATGTAGTTCATGCTTTATGTTTTAATGTTAATTTAATGAATTTCCCTAAATAGATTTGAAGTTTTAGGTTCTCTGTAAAACTTTGCAGAAAATAATTATACCTACAGAAAGATGACATTAGTAAACATAATTTTCATATTTAGAAATGTTACCCACCACATAGTAGGTTTTTGCTGTTAATATTAATAGTTAGTTATAGACATACTGTAGCTAAGGGTCACGTTAAAATACAGAAACAATATAGTTGTTCACAAAGCTTCATAAGTGATAAAATATATATTTAATAATGATCATTTATAATATATATATAAACTGTATATGGAATACGATTCATCTTTAGAACACTTCTTGTAATAGATTCGAAAAAATTATATAACGTTTGAGAGTTCCTGGTTTTTTAGGCTTAATATGGATAAAGAAATTGCAATGCATGTCTCTTGGCTATTACAAAACATTATCAAATTACAAGTTAATTGTAAGGCAACATGAAGGCTAAATTAACTCTGTGGGATCCTATAAATTTGTGCAGTGTTTTTCAGTAGCTTAACCAGCATAGCAGCCTAAATGATTATATTACTGCACATAAGCCTTCTAATTTCATACTAGTAATCTAGTTAAACGTATTTGTGCAGGGAATAATTTGTCTATTACCTATTGTTATTCTTTAAGAAAAAAAATAAAGAAGTAAAACTGCTTTGCATAAAAAGACAGTCAGGGCTATTCTATTGTTTGTATACTATACTACAACCTTTCATCCACAATTCATATGACACACGTTAAATTGCTAAGAAATTAAAATATAAAGCAATCACATGCTGAACGTTGGTAGAAGGGAAATGGAGTGGAAAGGGAATGGGTAATCGTTATACTGCTATCCTATTTTGCCAAAAGTTTGAATATAGATCATAGATTTAAAACCTTTGATGATCACAGATGTCCTAGTAGGCCCATCAAAGGTATACAAGAAGGAGCTGTAAGGACTATTAGACATTAGAGACATACTGTATCTAAAAAATGACAGTAATGGTTATATTTTTAAAGATCCCATTTTATTCTATTTTTGCTGATTTTATAAATTTGTTAACTATACTTATCTCAGTAAATGTCTGATGTGCATTGTTAACCAGTTTAGTACACTTTTTTGTTTCTGTTATAAAATGCATGGGAAATAATAATAATAAAGAAAATGCATGTGCTTTATATTCACTGTAAAACGATAAACCAGTCATATTGATTGCTTCATCCTTTTTTTATAATTTTATATCTTTCTTATTATGTTCTTTGGAAGCTTTCAGACAAAATCCAATCTTCAGGCCTGGATTATGCACATAACAGCAGTAACAGATAATGGAGATACAATACTTCTAAAATGACACAAAAACTGGCTTGATTATTTAATGTTTGTTTATTGCCGATGTGGATTATGGTTGTATCTTTCCTGAAGGCTGATGAGTGAAAATGGATTGAACAGCTGGTGTGCCCTACTATCTGGAGGTCAGAGCAAAAAGCATAATATGGAACATTTACATGCTTTTCATAATATGGAAAGCACTAAAGAAAAATATGAATGCCGATATAAAGTTTTCATTAGTGAACAGAAACTTATAATGCTGCTTATTTCTGTAAAAGATAAAGGGCTAAAAAAAATCTCTTCCTGTTACCTGATAATGCAGCCTTAATTGGGAAGTGAAAATGGAGGTCATTAAATGTGCAGAAGCTGGCACACTCTTCGTAACAAACATGCAAATCACAGTCTCCTCAAATATACAGCCAAGTTAAGGCTGCTTTCATAGTGACTGGCAGATCATCTTCACAACACAGCAGGATGTGCAATCAGGTAGAATTTGTGTCAGCCTACACTTGTGCATGAATTGTATGTTAGCAGGTCTAAACCAATATAGTGCAGATATTATATTACAGTTTTTATTTATTTAAGGGTAATCCAATATGTCAGAGTATCATAAAAAAATCACTGGAGTCTTGCCATGAACAGTTTAAGCGAAGAAAAATAATAATAATAATAATAATAATAATAATAATATATATATATATATATATATATATATATATATATGTAGAGGGAGATGGCATTCTGGTAACCAGGTCTTGAAAAAGGCTCTGCTGTGAGCCGAAACGTTGACCATGACCCTGTGAGTATGTGCTGTTGGAATAAAAAAATTAGTTTTGTTCATTCTGGAGAAGTCTGGTGAGTGCATACTTGTTTTGCAAAGTATATATATATACAGTGTCGGACTGGGGCATGAAGGGCCCACTGGGGTATGCAGTGGTAGGGGCCCATGTTGAAGGGTGTGGTCAGTCTCCAGAGGGGGTGTGGCCGGTCGTTACATTGGATTGCTAAACCATTAGTGTGTGCATGGGCTGGGCCCCTTAACAAATATATAAATACTTCTAGTGCTTGCATGATAATGTACCAGATAAATATTAGCAATGCACTGTAGAGAATACATCATAGTCCTGTGCAGTATAAGGTAACATATGTATAATGTATAATTCATGTGCACAGTCTGGAACCTGATCACTAGAGGAGGGAGAGGGCCCCCAGGCAGTGGGGCCCACCGGTGGTTTCCCCTGTACCCCTGTGGGCCAATCCAACCCTGTATGTATATATGTGTATATATATATATATATATATATATATATATATATGATTGGGCATCATTTATAGGTCTAAAGATTAATGAAACTCAAACAGATCAGTGGAAAAGGTTGATCTACATTTTATTTGTGATACTCTATTATATTAAAATACTGGGCCTAAAAACATTAGAGAAGAGCAACAGATATGCAAGTGCTGAAATTGTAAGATCTAGCCCAGAGGTTCCCAAACTGTTTGCCGTGGCTACCTGGGGTGCCTCGGGACACTTGCAGGGGTGCCCTGGGTTGGTGGTACAGGACCAATTCAAATTATTCACGGTCAATTTAATAGGCAAAACCAGTGCTGGTGGCTGCCAGTCATAAAATATGTGGCCAAACAGAAGCAAATCCTGTCCCTCACCACACAACTGACCCTAAGGATAACATATAAACGCAATCTACTTAATGTAATATTTCTAAATTTCTCAATAAGAAATTTTTAGCTTAGGGGTGCCATGTAAAAAATTCTGATATTCTAGGGCGCCGTGATTCAATAAAGTTTGGAAACCACTGATCTAGCCACTTAGTTACTGCACCAAGCAACTATACCAAAGAGTGCACATCTGGTCAATATTTTCTCTCCACATTTAGAATGGTCAATGTTCTCATACCGCATACTATGATGAATTGCCGTAAGACATCATTTAAACATATCCTCTCTCACAGATTGATTAAATTAGTTGGATTTTGGATGTTCCACACATGGTAAAACATGCAGACAATTAAGAAAATATTAGCAAATTTGTGAAACAAATCTGTATTTTTAAGGATATTGAAGACATACTTTGTCAGGTATATTCATTATTCTTTTCCACTTTATATGGTTATGATCTACATAATAGTTATGCATGCATGTTGTAGGAACAATACATATTTAGTGCAGTGAACAGTAGATATTTCTTTGCACATTATACCATAAAGTTTTGTTTATTTTCAAAGTACAGAACTATGAATCCTCATTGACTGATACATATATCACTGTGTTCTGTATTACAGTCAATTCGCAATATATTATTAGTTACAAAATGGCAAAATTCCTGTGGACAAATAATCTAATTTCAGCCATCTGTTTGGCGCTAAACACTGAAGGGCCTAATTAATTTGTGATTTTCATATGTAAGCTGCTCTTTTCCTAAGAGGCAGATGTGCCATGCTATCTATTCCACACATGAAAAATTAAGAATGCTTAGATTTGCAGACAAAGTTTAATAGAGCAAAGCAGATGCTGCAGTTGTGTTGCTTTTCACTGGTGGGTTAGCTCATACTGTATCTGTTATTCAGTTCAGTAAAATGTATACATTCTTTGCAATTAGAGCACCAAGCATATATTTTTTCATTAATACAGTAGGTAATCAGTAAAAGTTACTAGGGGACCTATAACTAATGATGATTTTTTTTCGGGAACAACACAAATGCACTTTTTTTATTAAAAAAACTGTGTCAAGCAAATAACTAGGAATCTGAGGCATCACTAATTGAAGAAAACTGTTGACAAATTGTGCAAGTGGTTGTAGGAGTGATCCTCTCACCGATATTATTGGACTACCTGGTGGATTACTCATAGTGTTATATACTTTTGGTTATGTAAAAAATAAGGCAGACTGGTTCCTCTAGTTGCATAAAAACTACATTCTTTAAGCCAACCACATTTTACAGCATTGTTGACAATTACATCAGTTTTCTTTTTTATCCTATTAATTGGGTTTTCACATAGTTTGGCGGGTAAATGTACAGTCATAATTCTTCCAATCTTCTGTCACAACTGCACTACCTTTATCCACTGGGTGGATCATAATTGAAGTATTATTTTTCAAGGATGTCAGAGATCATCTTTGTTCCATAGTTAAATTGTCAAATTGACTTTTATTTCTAGCTTTTCCAATATCTTGGCTACTTAACTGTAAAAATGTACAAATACTAGCATTAGTAGAAAGTAGGTCAAAACACCCAGGTTTGCAAAATGTGGATTCATTCACCTGTTCAGTATGTGAATTCTTATCACCAAAATATTCTGTAACATAAGCTTACAGCAAAGTTATATACAGTAGGTCAACTGCTATCTTAAAATCATTATGTCTAGTATTTGGGACAAATAAAAGGCCTCAGACTAATGAATATGTTTCAGACTGTGTCAATGGCTGGCTAGACAACTGAAATGCAATGTTTACATCCACTTCCTTTGACTTCTTCTACTTAGACCCCACTAGCCTTGGGTGCACCCTGATTCTTTGGGGTTTATACGGTATCTGCAAATACCTTGTGTTGTGGTCTAGAAAACTTTTTGGGAGTAAGGAAGTGGATGGCTCACTATCAGAGGCAGATTGGGATGATGCTGTATGATCAGTACTGTATATGCAGATGAAGCGCTTCGGCGTGAGTCCTGTCTAAAGGTTCCACTATTACCAGAGATCCCAGAGAGCCATCTATAAACCTGATGGTTAACTTAATCATTGTGAACCATGCATAATTTCCTTTTAAGGAAATCAGCTCTCTTTTGTAAGTATCAATCTGGAGTTGCAACTTCTTGCACCAGTTACCGGATTTATCAGCTTTTAACTGTATAGATCCCAAGGGTTCAAGTTTCGTGATCTCATCTTATGCTGTTGTTGTTTGTCTTGACAAAGGTATATATATATTAATATAACAGTTTTTTCATTTTTTGGGGGAGGTCGACTAGTTTTTCAACAGTCTGTGATCATGAATATATTTAATAAATCTAAATGTAATTTCTGCATATTAGTTAATGTATACTATAATCCGGGATATGGGCTATATATCTATTATGTGCCATGTCTATATTTTATTGGCTACATGTACTATGCATCAAATCTTGCCTTGATGTACAATTGTATATTGGTGTTTCTTGTATATTGCACTGATAATGACACTGCAGTATAATTAGTATACTTTCCTACAGTAGTACAGTGGAATGCATACATCTCCGGTCATGTGATCCAGAAGCTGCGTTCCACTGATAGATGTCACTGCAATATGATTAGTACACTTTCCTAGTGCAATGGAACACATACACCTCCTGTCATGTGTCCCGGAAGCTGCGTTCCACTGATAGATGTGCTCCCAGTGCTGAGATATGGGCTACTGAATTCCTTGTTATGATACACAGGACTTCCGGTCAACCAATCTGGAAGGTGTGTTTCACCGGCAGGAAGTGGATTCAGTATGATTTTCCGACAGTCGGGATCCGGCAGTCAAAATACAGACTGGAATACTGAGAGCCGAATCCCTACATCGAGCACAATGTGTCCCCTCGTGGGCTCACTGCGCTTACCATGCTTTGGGCTCAGAGTTGATCTTCACTCGCCACACTATTATATTCCAACTAGGGTGTGGTGTGGACCACCACCCTAGTGGGAATACCGGGCGGTGGTCAGGATTTTGACCACTGGAATTTTGACTGCTGTTGGGATTCCGGAGTTGGTATGTCGACCACCTGCATCCCATATTTATATATATATATATATATATGAACAGATAGTATGAGCGCAAATAACAAGGTAAAAGCTTTTTTTGTTTTTGATATGAATATATATGGAAAGTCCCGTGGAACTACAAGTCCAAAGATAAACTAGGAGCAATGTTCCTCAAATTCACTGACTGCCAATATTATTTGGTGGAAGAAGTTTGTCAGTACGCACTTCTGGGATTTCCAGCTGTCGCCTCCCCAATGTTACCCGATCCCGGACGGGTGGTAGTCCTGCCAAAAAATTGAAGAAGCAGGGAGCGCCAATAGTGCATTAAAAGAGTACAGGAATTTTATTTACAAAGTCCAAATTGGTGACAAGTAAAACCCGTACCATAAAAGGCGGTCAAACCACCGCTCGTATAACCGGCATATAATTTACCCCACCGTGCGAACGGAATATTCTTAATTCCAAATCCAAACGTCAGACCACGCCCATACGCGTTTCGTCATTCGACTTCGTCAGTAGGCCTGGTCTGAAGTCACAAAAGCATTGTTTAAATACACATGTCATTATTCTAATTAACCCATACAGGTGCATTCAAATAAATTTCAACATAGCACGGAATACAATATCGACATTTCTCTAGTACATATAGTTCAAAAATGAGTTCTATAATTCCACACAAAAATAGTTGTGATAGGAAAAGTTCATCAAGGCATCAGATATCTAAATTAATAACAGTAACGAAAACATTTAAAAATATATAAAAAATAATGAATAATAAATACAAGATGATTCAATTATATTCAATCATATGCATGAGCACATCGGTATCAATGATGTTGCCAAACAGAGCCACTCAGCTAACCATTAGCCGCCCATATATATGCTTATAAATGATTTCATACAGCTCACATGCATGAATGACATTGTACATAGCGATGTACATCCACCCGTCGTCCGTTCCACTGACTCCTTATACTACACTCGCTGTTACCTTTTTTGTTCACAGCAGTTGTATCAATCCTCACAGTTGGGTGTCTGCATTTGCATCGCCTGTAACATTTATCCCGTCACGGTACTCCCGTTACTTATACCACCAAAACCCGTCGCAGTAACCCCGTCATTAAACGATCGGGCGGCGCCCGGTATTGACGTGAGCGGGTTGAATGAACAGGTGTATGGACATTTCATACTATTAAAGGACCAGCGCTTACTTGCGCGATCAGTTTATCACAGATAGGGGAAAAAACAACAATAGGAAAAAAGACCAAAACTATTTCCGTGCGGATAAACATACACTATAATATAAAAGATGAAGGGAACATATACTGCAATTAATAGGCATGAATCCTCCCTACCAACAATTAATCTTATAGAAATTGTGAACTTATAAATTGATAGACAGAGAATTAGATAACAGATCCAGTCTTAGATATCTATTTGAGAAACGGGGTCAATTCATATCCCTCATTTAACCCGTTTGGGTATAGAGTATCTAATGTGACTATCCAAAATGTTTCCCTTTTATTAAGGGTATTTTCTCTATCTCCCCCACGCTTGTCGTAGGCTACATGTTCCAAACCTATAAATTTTAATGAAGCAGGGTCACTGCAATGATGCTGTTTGAAATGGCGGGGAACACTGTGGTTTTCTACATTATTCTTAATATTTCTCAAGTGTTCTAAAATTCGGAGTTTTAACACCCTCTTAGTCTTGCCGACGTATCTCATCCCGCACCCACATTCAAGTAAATAGACGATATAAGTGGAATTGCAATTAATAAAGGTATTAATTTTAAACTTTTTGTCCGAATTTTTACTACTAAAAGTTTTGGTGCCCTTTAACCCATACTGGCACACTTTGCACTTTCCACAGACATAAAATCCCTCTACTTTATTCAATGATAGACAATTCGGAGTGCTACTCTCTTTTCTCTCCAAAGCAGGCAATAAACTTGGAGCTAGATAAGTTTTAAGGGTTTTGGCTCGTCTAAATACCATATCAGGTCTAACTGGTAAATGTTTGGATAATACAGAATCCATTTGCAAAATATGCCAGTTACGTTTGAGACTGGTCTGTATTTCGTGATTCGATGAGTTAAATTGGGTCACAAAGGGACAGAACATAATATCCGTCTCAACTCGATTCTGAACTTCAGGTTTCTTATATTTGATTAGTTCTTTTCTATCCAGCGTGCTGGCTTTTTTAATGGCACCTTCAATCAGAGTTAAGGGATAACCTTTCTCTAAGAAACGCCTTTTATATTCTGATGCTTGTTCCTGAAATTTGGTTACTGAGGTGCAATTTCTCCTTAATCGTATCAGTTGTGAAAAAGGCAAATTACTCTTCCATTTTTTCAAATGACAGCTGTTATATTCTAAATAGTTGTTACTATCTACCTCTTTGAAAAATGTATAGGTCTCTATTGATTTATTGGATGCATAGTCACTGGTGTTAAGGACTAAATCCAGGAACTCTATTTGTTCTTTCTGAAAATTCGATGTGAAATGTAAATTGAATTCATTTATATTAAGGTGTTGTACAAACCCATTGAATTCATCTTCTGTTCCACGCCAAATGACTAGCACGTCATCAATATAGCGTTTAAACAGCATAACCTTATCAGAATAAGGATTATTGGTTAGTACATTTCCTTTTTCCCACTCACCCATATATAGATTGGCGACACTAGGGGCACAAATCGTCCCCATGGCTACCCCGCACACTTGTACAAAATATTTATCCAAAAAAGTGAAATAATTGTGTTTAAAAATGAAACTGACACAATCTAAGAGAAACCGAACCCTCTGCATGGTCATCTCATTATCTCTTTTCAATACCGTCTCCAAGTGCAACAGGCCTTTCTCATGTGGAATCGAGGTATATAACGAGGTGACATCAATGGTACCCCACTTATAATCATCACACCAAACAAAATTTTCTAGCAACTGAAGTATATGTGTAGAATCTTTCACATAAGTTTCTAACTTAGGAACATAACCTTTGAGGAAAATATCTACATATTCAGAGACACGAGAGGTAAGGGAGTCGATCCCCGAAATTATGGGGCGACCTGGGGGCCTTAATTGGTTTTTGTGGATCTTTGGTAAATAATATATTGTAGCAATCCTAGGATGTTCATTCCACAAATAACCAAATTCCTCATCACTGAGGACCCCCGTTTTATAACCTACATTCAGTAGATCTAATAATGAAGTTTGATAATCTTTCGTAGGGTCCTTTTTTAACTTGGAATAGGAAGAAGGATCTGAGAGTAATCTATACATTTCGGTCTCATAATCAGTTCGATTTAAAAGGACCAATCCTCCCCCTTTATCAGCTTGTTTAATAACTAAAGCCGCATTTCCCTTTAATTTATCCAATGATAATTGTTCTAATCTAGTTAAATTTGGGGTTAAATTCCCTTTTTCTTTAATTTTATCAAAATCTTTTTTTACCAGTTGAGCAAAAAGATCCAGATGTGTACCTCGTGACTCGACAGGGTAAAAAGTAGATCTTTTTTTCAACCCAGAAACATTGGGATTTTTTTGACTTTCATAATTTTTTATGGGGGCTGTTGACTTATTACCTTGTCTGATATAGTGTCTTTTTAATGTCATTTTACGTATATACAGATTAAGATCCATGTATAAATTAAATTTATTAACACCTGCCGAGGGAGCAAAAGATAACCCTCTCTGTAGTACATCTATGTCTGTATCATTGAGCTCCACTTCTGAAAGGTTAAAAATACCTATTTTCTTTTTCACTGATGGGGCTGCATTAATGCTTTTTTGTGAGGTGCCCTGTCCTCCTCTCTTCCCTCTTCGTCTCTGTTTCTTTTCCCCCACATTCTTGAAGGCAATTGATTCGGGGCCTGATCTTTTTGTTGTTGTTGTCTCATATATTCTCTTCGTTTCCCTAAAAAAGAACTGTGTTTGGGGGAAAAAACCTCACCCTGCAGTTGGTGGAGAGTATCAAATCTATTATTGGTGGTATACTTGGGAACTTCTGACCATTCTGTTTGTGGTCTCCATGATCTATCTCTACCTACTCTTTGCCAGCGCTGGGTGTATCTCTCGCGCTGTGGTTTAGGTCTAAATTGTTCGGTAGCTTGTCTGCCCCTTCTATCATTCATATAACCCTGATATTGGGCATGTTCTCGAAAGTTTGAATGATCTCTCTGCCTAGAATGATCTCTCTGCCTAGAATGATCTCTCAATCTTGAGGTCGGTCTTTGCCTCTGTTGGAATCTATATTTCCTCACTGGCTCATTGTCCCATTTCACCTGTGACCAATTTCTCACCTGACCTAGTTCGTAGTCAGTCTTATCTCTAATGAATTTTTTCCTTTTAGTCTGTATTATGTCCCCCTCAATTTTGGCTACTTTTTGTTCTATGTATGCTGAAAATTCCTTAAATTCAACTTCATCCCCTTTAATGTCTAATTGTTGTTCAACAGATGCCAATTCTTTCTCTAAATCTTGCAATATCTTTTTCTTTTCATATACAATAAGCCTCATAAGCTCTATTGAGCATTCATCTAGAATACGATGCCATTCTTTCATGAACTTCTCATTGGATGACCCGAAAGTGGGGGTCTTAGTGATACGTAATCCGCGAGGTACTCTCTCGCTTTTGATATAGTTCTCTAAACCCACAATGTCCCACCACATTCGGGTCTCCTTAATTATCAGGCGTTCTGCCTTGGAGTAATTATCCTCAGTTATACAAGCCTCAGCAGAAGTTTCCTCTGATATTTGTTCACTAAACAGATTAGCACATTGTAATGACCTCTTAATTCTTGAATCTGCAATTTTAAACATTGTTACACTTGGAATGCAGCTACAAATACGCGGAATAAATAAAAACAATGTAAGAACAGATAGTATGAGCGCAAATAACAAGGTAAAAGCTTTTTTTGTTTTTGATATGAATATATATGGAAAGTCCCGTGGAACTACAAGTCCAAAGATAAACTAGGAGCAATGTTCCTCAAATTCACTGACTGCCAATATTATTTGGTGGAAGAAGTTTGTCAGTACGCACTTCTGGGATTTCCAGCTGTCGCCTCCCCAATGTTACCCGATCCCGGACGGGTGGTAGTCCTGCCAAAAAATTGAAGAAGCAGGGAGCGCCAATAGTGCATTAAAAGAGTACAGGAATTTTATTTAAAAAGTCCAAATTGGTGACAAGTAAAACCCGTACCATAAAAGGCGGTCAAACCACCGCTCGTATAACCGGCATATAATTTACCCCACCGTGCGAACGGAATATTCTTAATTCCAAATCCAAACGTCAGACCACGCCCATACGCGTTTCGTCATTCGACTTCGTCAGTAGGCCTGGTCTGAAGTCACAAAAGCATTGTTTAAATACACATGTCATTATTCTAATTAACCCATACAGGTTGCATTCAAATAAATTTCAACATAGCACGGAATACAATATCGACATTTCTCTAGTACATATAGTTCAAAAATGAGTTCTATAATTCCACACAAAAATAGTTGTGATAGGAAAAGTTCATCAAGGCATCAGATATCTAAATTAATAACAGTAACGAAAACATTTAAAAATATATAAAAAATAATGAATAATAAATACAAGATGATTCAATTGTATTCAATCATATGCATGAGCACATCGGTATCAATGATGTTGCCAAACAGAGCCACTCAGCTAACCATTAGCCGCCCATATATATGCTTATAAATGATTTCATACAGCTCACATGCATGAATGACATTGTACATAGCGATGTACATCCACCCGTCGTCCGTTCCACTGACTCCTTATACTACACTCGCTGTTACCTTTTTTGTTCACAGCAGTTGTATCAATCCTCACAGTTGGGTGTCTGCATTTGCATCGCCTGTAACATTTATCCCGTCACGGTACTCCCGTTACTTATACCACCAAAACCCGTCGCAGTAACCCCGTCATTAAACGATCGGGCGGCGCCCGGTATTGACGTGAGCGGGTTGAATGAACAGGTGTATGGACATTTCATACTATTAAAGGACCAGCGCTTACTTGCGCGATCAGTTTATCACAGATAGGGGAAAAAACAACAATAGGAAAAAAGACCAAAACTATTTCCGTGCGGATAAACATACACTATAATATAAAAGATGAAGGGAACATATACTGCAATTAATAGGCATGAATCCTCCCTACCAACAATTAATCTTATAGAAATTGTGAACTTATAAATTGATAGACAGAGAATTAGATAACAGATCCAGTCTTAGATATCTATTTGAGAAACGGGGTCAATTCATATCCCTCATTTAACCCGTTTGGGTATAGAGTATCTAATGTGACTATCCAAAATGTTTCCCTTTTATTAAGGGTATTTTCTCTATCTCCCCCACGCTTGTCGTAGGCTACATGTTCCAAACCTATAAATTTTAATGAAGCAGGGTCACTGCA
Source organism: Pseudophryne corroboree (assembly GCF_028390025.1). NCBI lineage: Eukaryota > Metazoa > Chordata > Amphibia > Anura > Myobatrachidae > Pseudophryne > Pseudophryne corroboree. The sequence goes on along the minus strand of NC_086451.1, from coordinate 277,924,780 downwards.
ATGATGCTGTTTGAAATGGCGGGGAACACTGTGGTTTTCTACATTATTCTTAATATTTCTCAAGTGTTCTAAAATTCGGAGTTTTAACACCCTCTTAGTCTTGCCGACGTATCTCATCCCGCACCCACATTCAAGTAAATAGACGATATAAGTGGAATTGCAATTAATAAAGGTATTAATTTTAAACTTTTTGTCCGAATTTTTACTACTAAAAGTTTTGGTGCCCTTTAACCCATACTGGCACACTTTGCACTTTCCACAGACATAAAATCCCTCTACTTTATTCAATGATAGACAATTCGGAGTGCTACTCTCTTTTCTCTCCAAAGCAGGCAATAAACTTGGAGCTAGATAAGTTTTAAGGGTTTTGGCTCGTCTAAATACCATATCAGGTCTAACTGGTAAATGTTTGGATAATACAGAATCCATTTGCAAAATATGCCAGTTACGTTTGAGACTGGTCTGTATTTCGTGATTCGATGAGTTAAATTGGGTCACAAAGGGACAGAACATAATATCCGTCTCAACTCGATTCTGAACTTCAGGTTTCTTATATTTGATTAGTTCTTTTCTATCTTTTCTATCCAGCGTGCTGGCTTTTTTAATGGCACCTTCAATCAGAGTTAAGAGGCTTGTATAACTGAGGATAATTACTCCAAGGCAGAACGCCTGATAATTAAGGAGACCCGAATGTGGTGGGACATTGTGGGTTTAGAGAACTATATCAAAAGCAAGAGAGTACCTCGCGGATTACGTATCACTAAGACCCCCACTTTCGGGTCATCCAATGAGAAGTTCATGAAAGAATGGCATCGTATTCTAGATGAATGCTCAATAGAGCTTATGAGGCTTATTGTATATGAAAAGAAAAAGATATTGCAAGATTTAGAGAAAGAATTGGCATCTGTTGAACAACAATTAGACATTAAAGGGGATGAAGTTGAATTTAAGGAATTTTCAGCATACATAGAACAAAAAGTAGCCAAAATTGAGGGGGACATAATACAGACTAAAAGGAAAAAATTCATTAGAGATAAGACTGACTACGAACTAGGTCAGGTGAGAAATTGGTCACAGGTGAAATGGGACAATGAGCCAGTGAGGAAATATAGATTCCAACAGAGGCAAAGACCGACCTCAAGATTGAGAGATCATTCTAGGCAGAGAGATCATTCTAGGCAGAGAGATCATTCAAACTTTCGAGAACATGCCCAATATCAGGGTTATATGAATGATAGAAGGGGCAGACAAGCTACCGAACAATTTAGACCTAAACCACAGCGCGAGAGATACACCCAGCGCTGGCAAAGAGTAGGTAGAGATAGATCATGGAGACCACAAACAGAATGGTCAGAAGTTCCCAAGTATACCACCAATAATAGATTTGATACTCTCCACCAACTGCAGGGTGAGGTTTTTTCCCCCAAACACAGTTCTTTTTTAGGGAAACGAAGAGAATATATGAGACAACAACAACAAAAAGATCAGGCCCCGAATCAATTGCCTTCAAGAATGTGGGGGAAAAGAAACAGAGACGAAGAGGGAAGAGAGGAGGACAGGGCACCTCACAAAAAAGCATTAATGCAGCCCCATCAGTGAAAAAGAAAATAGGTATTTTTAACCTTTCAGAAGTGGAGCTCAATGATACAGACATAGATGTACTACAGAGAGGGTTATCTTTTGCTCCCTCGGCAGGTGTTAATAAATTTAATTTATACATGGATCTTAATCTGTATATACGTAAAATGACATTAAAAAGACACTATATCAGACAAGGTAATAAGTCAACAGCCCCCATAAAAAATTATGAAAGTCAAAAAAATCCCAATGTTTCTGGGTTGAAAAAAAGATCTACTTTTTACCCTGTCGAGTCACGAGGTACACATCTGGATCTTTTTGCTCAACTGGTAAAAAAAGATTTTGATAAAATTAAAGAAAAAGGGAATTTAACCCCAAATTTAACTAGATTAGAACAATTATCATTGGATAAATTAAAGGGAAATGCGGCTTTAGTTATTAAACAAGCTGATAAAGGGGGAGGATTGGTCCTTTTAAATCGAACTGATTATGAGACCGAAATGTATAGATTACTCTCAGATCCTTCTTCCTATTCCAAGTTAAAAAAGGACCCTACGAAAGATTATCAAACTTCATTATTAGATCTACTGAATGTAGGTTATAAAACGGGGGTCCTCAGTGATGAGGAATTTGGTTATTTGTGGAATGAACATCCTAGGATTGCTACAATATATTATTTACCAAAGATCCACAAAAACCAATTAAGGCCCCCAGGTCGCCCCATAATTTCGGGGATCGACTCCCTTACCTCTCGTGTCTCTGAATATGTAGATATTTTCCTCAAAGGTTATGTTCCTAAGGTAGAAACTTATGTGAAAGATTCTACACATATACTTCAGTTGCTAGAAAATTTTGTTTGGTGTGATGATTATAAGTGGGGTACCATTGATGTCACCTCGTTATATACCTCGATTCCACATGAGAAAGGCCTGTTGCACTTGGAGACGGTATTGAAAAGAGATAATGAGATGACCATGCAGAGGGTTCGGTTTCTCTTAGATTGTGTCAGTTTCATTTTTAAACACAATTATTTCACTTTTTTGGATGAATATTTTGTACAAGTGTGCGGGGTAGCCATGGGGACGATTTGTGCCCCTAGTGTCGCCAATCTATATATGGGTGAGTGGGAAAAAGGAAATGTACTAACCAATAATCCTTATTCTGATAAGGTTATGCTGTTTAAACGCTATATTGATGACGTGCTAGTCATTTGGCGTGGAACAGAAGATGAATTCAATGGGTTTGTACAACACCTTAATATAAATGAATTCAATTTACATTTCACATCGAATTTTCAGAAAGAACAAATAGAGTTCCTGGATTTAGTCCTTAACACCAGTGACTATGCATCCAATAAATCAATAGAGACCTATACATTTTTCAAAGAGGTAGATAGTAACAACTATTTAGAATATAACAGCTGTCATTTGAAAAAATGGAAGAGTAATTTGCCTTTTTCACAACTGATACGATTAAGGAGAAATTGCACCTCAGTAACCAAATTTCAGGAACAAGCATCAGAATATAAAAGGCGTTTCTTAGAGAAAGGTTATCCCTTAACTCTGATTGAAGGTGCCATTAAAAAAGCCAGCACGCTGGATAGAAAAGAACTAATCAAATATAAGAAACCTGAAGTTCAGAATCGAGTTGAGACGGATATTATGTTCTGTCCCTTTGTGACCCAATTTAACTCATCGAATCACGAAATACAGACCAGTCTCAAACGTAACTGGCATATTTTGCAAATGGATTCTGTATTATCCAAACATTTACCAGTTAGACCTGATATGGTATTTAGACGAGCCAAAACCCTTAAAACTTATCTAGCTCCAAGTTTATTGCCTGCTTTGGAGAGAAAAGAGAGTAGCACTCCGAATTGTCTATCATTGAATAAAGTAGAGGGATTTTATGTCTGTGGAAAGTGCAAAGTGTGCCAGTATGGGTTAAAGGGCACCAAAACTTTTAGTAGTAAAAATTCGGACAAAAAGTTTAAAATTAATACCTTTATTAATTGCAATTCCACTTATATCGTCTATTTACTTGAATGTGGGTGCGGGATGAGATACGTCGGCAAGACTAAGAGGGTGTTAAAACTCCGAATTTTAGAACACTTGAGAAATATTAAGAATAATGTAGAAAACCACAGTGTTCCCCGCCATTTCAAACAGCATCATTGCAGTGACCCTGCTTCATTAAAATTTATAGGTTTGGAACATGTAGCCTACGACAAGCGTGGGGGAGATAGAGAAAATACCCTTAATAAAAGGGAAACATTTTGGATAGTCACATTAGATACTCTATACCCAAACGGGTTAAATGAGGGATATGAATTGACCCCGTTTCTCAAATAGATATCTAAGACTGGATCTGTTATCTAATTCTCTGTCTATCAATTTATAAGTTCACAATTTCTATAAGATTAATTGTTGGTAGGGAGGATTCATGCCTATTAATTGCAGTATATGTTCCCTTCATCTTTTATATTATAGTGTATGTTTATCCGCACGGAAATAGTTTTGGTCTTTTTTCCTATTGTTGTTTTTTCCCCTATCTGTGATAAACTGATCGCGCAAGTAAGCGCTGGTCCTTTAATAGTATGAAATGTCCATACACCTGTTCATTCAACCCGCTCACGTCAATACCGGGCGCCGCCCGATCGTTTAATGACGGGGTTACTGCGACGGGTTTTGGTGGTATAAGTAACGGGAGTATCGTGACGGGATAAATGTTACAGGCGATGCAAATGCAGACACCCAACTGGGAGGATTGATACAACTGCTGTGAACAAAAAAGGTAACAGCGAGTGTAGTATAAGGAGTCCGTGGAACGGACGACGGGTGGATGTACATCGCTATGTACAATGTCATTCATGCATGTGAGCTGTATGAAATCATTTATAAGCATATATATGGGCGGCTAATGGTTAGCTGAGTGGCTCTGTTTGGCAACATCATTGATACCGATGTGCTCATGCATATGATTGAATATAATTGAATCATCTTGTATTTATTATTCATTATTTTTTATATATTTTTAAATGTTTTCGTTACTGTTATTAATTTAGATATCTGATGCCTTGATGAACTTTTCCTATCACAACTATTTTTGTGTGGAATTATAGAACTCATTTTTGAACTATATGTACTAGAGAAATGTCGATATTGTATTCCGTGCTATGTTGAAATTTATTTGAATGCAACCTGTATGGGTTAATTAGAATAATGACATGTGTATTTAAACAATGCTTTTGTGACTTCAGACCAGGCCTACTGACGAAGTCGAATGACGAAACGCGTATGGGCGTGGTCTGACGTTTGGATTTGGAATTAAGAATATTCCGTTCGCACGGTGGGGTAAATTATATGCCGGTTATACGAGCGGTGGTTTGACCGCCTTTTATGGTACGGGTTTTACTTGTCACCAATTTGGACTTTTTAAATAAAATTCCTGTACTCTTTTAATGCACTATTGGCGCTCCCTGCTTCTTCAATTTTTTGGCATATATATATATATATATATATATATTAGAGCTGTGCGGTGGGCACTTCATGTTTTAGTGTCTTGATTTTGGATCTAATTACCCGCTCGTGTTTTGTACAGATGTATCCACATTTATCTTGACGGTTAATAGGATTAACTGTGACTGGCCAGTCAGACTTAATCCCCTGCTGTAATGATTTAATCCCCTACTGTATTGTTCTCTGTATTGTATTGCAGTTGAGAACAATAGATGTCGGGTTTATGCTAAGTCATGTTGTGACTAGGCACAGAAAACTACTCAAGATAACGGTGGACACATCTGTATTTGAGTTGGTTTGCCAAAACCACCCTTTCGTGTTTTGGTTTTGGATTTGGATGATTTTGGATAAAAACAGCTAAAATCACAGAATTTGGGGGTAATTTTGATCCTACGGCAGAGGTTCCCAAACTGTGTGCCGTGGATCCCTGGGGTGCCTTGGGACACTTGCAGGGGTGCCCTGGGTTGGTGGTACAGGACCAATTCAAATTATTCACTATCAATATAATAGGCAAAACAAGTGCTGGTGGCTGCCAGTCATAAAATATGTGGTCAAACAGAAGCAAATCCTGTCCCTCACCACACAACTGACCCTAAGGATGACATATAAATGCGATCTACTTAATGTAATATTTATTTCTAAATTTCTCAATAAGAAATTTTTAGCCTAGGGGTGCCGTGAAAAAATTCTGATATTCTAGGGCGCTGTGATTCAATACAGTTTGGAAACCACTGTCCTACGGTATGATTAACCTCAATAACATTCATTTCCACTCATTTCCAGTCTATTCTGAATACCTCACACCTCACAATATTGTTTTTAGGCCATAAGGTTGCACCGAGGTGGCTATATGACTAAGCTAAGCAACACAAGTGTGTGGCCCAAATACCTGGCCCATCTATGAGTGGCACTGCAGTGGCAGACAGGATGGCACTTAAAAAAACTAGGCCCCAAACAGCACATGAAGCAAAGAAGAAAAAGAGGTGCAATGAAGTAGCTATATGACTAAGCTAAGCGACACAAGTGTGCGACACAAACACCTGGCCCATCTAGGAGTGGCACTGCAGTTGCAGACAGGATGGCACTTAAAAAAACTAGGCCCCAAACAGCACATCATGCAAAGAAGTAAAAGAGGTGTAATGAGGTAGCTGTATGACTAAGCTAAGCAACACAAGTGTGCAGCACAAACACCTGTCCCATCTAGCAGTGGCACTGCAGTGGAAAACAGGATGGCATTAAAAACATTAGTCCCCAAACAGCACATGATGCAAAGAAGAAAAAGAGGTGCAATGAGGTAGCTGTATGACTAAGATAAGTGACACAAGTGTGCGGCAAAAACACCTGGACCATCTAGGAGTGGCACTGCAGTTGCAGAATGGGTGGCACTTAAAAAAACTAGGCCCCAAACAGCACATCATGCAAAGAAGTAAAAGAGGTGCAATGAGGTAGTTGTATGACTAAGCTAAGCGACACAAGTGTGCGGCACAAACACCTGGCCCATCTAGGAGTGGCACTGCAATGGCAGACAGGACGGCACTAAAAAAAATAGTCCCCAAACAGCACATGATGCAAAGAAGAATAATAGGTGAAAGATGGAATTGTCCTTGGGCCCTCCCACCCACCATTATGTTGTATAAACAGGACATGCACACTTTAACAAACCAATCATTTCAGTGACAGGGTCTGCCACATGACTGTGGCTGAAATGAGTGGTTTGTTTGGGGCCCCACCAAAAAAGAATCAATCTCTCCTTGTACAAATTGGCTCTACAGAGGCAAGATGTTGACCTCATTCTCATCCTTCGATTCCTCACCCCTTTCAGTGTGTACATCCTCCTCTTCACAGAGTATTAATTCATCCCCTCTGGAATCCACCATCATAGGTCCCTGTGTACTTTCTGGAGGCAATTGCTGGTTAAGGTCTTCCCAGAGGAATTTATAATTAATTTTGATGAACATCATCTTCTACACATTTTGTGGAAGTAACCTCCTACACTGATCACTGACAAGGTTAATGGCTGCACTAAACACTCTTTAAGAGTACACACTGGAGGGGGGAAACTTAGGTAAAATAAAGCCAGTTTGTGCATGGGCATCCAAATTGCCTTTTTCCTGCCAGTATACATACAGACTGTCTGACATGCCTACTTGGATGCTGTCAATCATATAATCCTCCACCATTATTTCATTGGTGAGAGAATCATATGCAGTGACAGTAGACATGTCAGTAATCGTTGGCAGGTCCTTCAGTTCGGACCAGATGTCAGCACTCACTCCTGACTGCCCTGCATCACCGCCAGCGGGTGGGCTAGGAAATCGTATCCTTTTCCTCGAAGCCCCAGTTGCAGGAGAAAATTAAGGAGGAGCTGTTGATGGGGCACGTTCCGCTTGAGTTTACAATTTTCTTACCAGCAGGTCTTTGAACCTCTGCAGACTTGTGTCTGCCGGAAAGAGAGATACAACATAGGCTTTAAACCTAGGATTGAGCACGGTGGCTAAAATGTAGTGCTCTGATTTCAACAGATTGACCACCCTTGAATCCTGACAAAGTGAATGAAGGGCTCCATCCACAATTCCCACATACTTTGCGGAAGGGTATTAGCTCCTCCTTCAATTTCTCCAGCTGCTTCTGCAAAAGCCTGATGAGGGGGAATAGTGATTGTTGGAGTTACCTGCACACCGAGATCTAATGTGCGGACGAGCTGCTACACTCTTAGGTGACCAACCTAATAGTTACAGGAATATTAGGAAATAGTGTTGCGCTCAGTCCTGACTGGTGTGCTAATGTCTTTATTGTTTACTGTATCTAATCAATTAATCTTAAATGAAAACCCCTTGAAATGATGTAAATGAAGTGATATGGTGGATACCTCTTATGACAATAAATGAATCACAACAAGCAGTGTGTGGGTCTCTGTTAATCAAAACAATGATTATGACAACTGACAATGTGTAAAGTAAACTTAGGTACTGCCTGTACCACTATATTTATTATGGATAAGATAACTGAAAATGATACTGAATGGTATAAATTGGGTTGTTGAATAAACAACAATAATGTCTCTCTTGGTTAATGGTAACTCAATGTGGGTTGCGGTGTCCCGCACCTCTGTTTTAAAAGTCTCTTTTTATAGTGCACTGTTCAGTCTGTAAAGTTTCACTCAAATAAGCACTTGTATGTCTGAGAGTGACCAAATGTGCATCCTTCTCTGCCTTCACGGTGTGGAGCGTTTAGATGGTTAACATAAGGATAGGATTAGGGGGGCTCCGGACCGGTCTCCCTCTCCGGCTTCAGCTACTCGTGGTGCGTCCTGTGTTGAATACTAATTTTACCATGTTGTTGTTGTTTGAGTTAATGTTAAAGTAAATTACTATATGAAGTCAGATTTAGAGAGCAAGTGAACATATATTTTATTTAAGGACCACGCCCATATACAGGTCTAGAGACTACATTCTCTTAGCCTGGGTCAAAATGAATCAACAACGATACATGTCAATACAATGATTTTTATAACATACAGTTACGCCCCATTCTTATAACCCTCCCATATGATTTCATACATCTTAGTACAGTGTTATGCAATATTAGGACAATGGCAAAGACAACCAAGGGATATTTAGCCAATACATCCTCGTGATGAGGATGACTCGTGATTTAACCATGTCTCCTTATTGGGAATTAAACTGGACTTCGGATGTGCGTACGTGGATTTTAATATTAGCCAACAAAGTTGTTTTCGTCTTTCTTACTGTGTATAAAGTTCAAATGAATGAATATTCTGTATCATCTAGCTAGAAACAAAATGGATTCTCTTATGGTTTTATACTATAATGGTGAATATGAGGCCACCTTTGATATTGTGATTATTATGTGTATGCATAATATACGTACTATCCCATAGTGCATATATATAGCTGTTAGGCCTTTAGAATGTTGCCTCTGTAACAGTATTTGACAGTTCCACCCTCTGATCAGGGACATTTTCCATGTGCCCTGTCATCTCAGGGGAATTTCTGGGAATGTATAGTTCGCTAATAATCATTTCATGTAGTATTGCTATTCTGCGTCTGGCAGTAGCCTTCTAAATACAACATAGGCCACACCTGTAAACAGTGTACATCAAAAGAATGGCTATAATCACATTGGGGTCACCAAAGAATGGCTATAATGGCTATAATGATCGCAAGAATAAACCTCATCACAGAATACATCATCACATACAATATACTTGAAAAACATTTTCCTAATCCTGAAAATTGAATACTTGGATTTAAACATTTATCCTTTCCAGTCCATATCATAATGTCTTGGTTAAAGTTCTTCTTTTATATCTTGGGCCTCCTTTATATACTTGGCAATACACGTATCCGGATCTGTAATGTCATTGGTCAAATAAGCACAGCAGTGAGCTCAAAGTGCTGTTTCCGGAAATCACCAATATCCTCCAATTTGTGGTATTAAAGAATGTAGAACAATGTGGTATCGTAATAGTTCATGTCCAATGTCCTGGAATGTCTTATCATAAAGTTCAGTCATGTTAGCAATAACTTTTAGATGAAATAAAATGTCAACTCCCAGTTGATTAATCATAAGACTCCATTAGCCATAGAAGAACTTAATAGCGACACCTCCACCAACTCAAGGTTTTATTGATGCTCTGGTGGCAGGAACATGTTTCCTGATTACTGAGTCAATCACACTTTTAGGAATAGTTCATCCTGTAAGAAAACATTGTTCAAGTTATTATGTGTTTTTTTAATAAAATTGCTAAATGAATCTTCTTAAATAACAAACATCTTCAGAATTAATGAATAGGTAACCAATTGTATATTATATCCTAAGGACATAGTGACAACTAACTTTCTCCGTTATGTATGATATTTCCTTTAGCCTTTTGAATCTACTCCTGGTAAAGTACATTTACTAAATCATAAACTTTAATGAACATCTTATGTAACCATTATTTTTTTTATATACCTAACTCATTATATTTAGCACATCTAGAAACATTAGGTTTGTATATTGTAACAATCCTTTCACATTTCCTTAAATCAACCTTTCCTATCTGCATAAGTTAATTTTCCCTGTATTATTGACCTATTTTATTTCCACTAAATGAAATACACCCCATATGTGTAGCTGATATTATCACTAGTAGTTCTATCTTGAGATACTGTTGTATCTTATACACATGTAGCTGTTTCACTATTATCACAACTCTATAAAGTTTTGGTAATCGCATCAAATGTAACGTACATAGAAAATGTTGGTCTGTTACTGTACAATGCTGATGTCTTTGTATACATATCTAACAATTATAATAATAATAATTAGCAATACAATTTATATAGCAGCAGTACCCAAAATCTTTCCAACAATTAATGGTATTGCTGGACTGGATACTCCTCAGAATGATATCCTAAATTATTAAATTATCCATACATTAATCTATACATCTCTCTTCAAGTGGAGTACAATACTCACAACCACGTTTTTCAAAGGGTGTTCTTTACACTGGTCATAAATCTCTCTGGATTTCCCGCTTAGAAAAGAGGAAGGAAGGGTCTTATTGAAATAATTCCCATCCACAATAATGGATGAGTACTCATACCTACACCACACGTTTGCTCGCTCTCTCTTCAAAGAAAAAGAAATCAAGTCCTAATGCTGTTATAAATGACATCGCTCCCGTATACTTTCAGAAATGTTAAAAGTTCTGTAGGATATTAGCTTGTAAGCAGTGAGCACATAGTCTGTTATCAATTATCATAATCATCTCCATCTTGATTGAAGGGTTCATTCAAATATAACTGTGGTAGTAACAGTAGTAACAGTCTCTGTATCTCCATACAATTGTTTTTAGTTTTAGGTTCCTTTAAGCTCTGGTCTCTGACCTTTTCATTTCAATGCAAGCTCATGGATCTAGGTGTCCTTCTTCTGCAGCCTTTGCAACGGCTGTATCAGTAGTCAGCGGTACTTGCCAAGGACCATCCTATGCGATCTGTAATGGAACCGAAACATAAGCAACTTCTCACCATAACACCGTCTCCACTCTCTCAGTGATTTGTCCTGTGCCGGACTGAGTGTTTTCGTGTTGGTTAAATATCTTTCCAAGGTTCTCGCTTTTGATATCCTTGTAACTGTTTAAATAATTTGTGTGAGACATTTGAACCGTCAAATCATTTTGTAGTTTTGAATCAGTCTCTGGATAATATATCTTTGCTCTGGATAATATATATTTCAAAAATAATAACAAAAATTATATAGAAGAGAGAATAAACAGAGGCTTAGGTGTAATTCTACCACTATTGAACCAATGATTGGACCAGGACATGATTCAAATTCTGCCTTTCCTGTCTCTTTTGTAGATTAATAATGCTTAATTCTTTAAACCTTCCCTGTCAAATTATGACTTTTTATTCTCAACATTACACATATTAATGAAAAATATTTTCCAAACTCCTATAAACTCTATCAGTAAAGAAACTTTACTGTCTCTGAAACAATAGACCCCACATATGGCCTTATTATTCATTTCTCAAATAGCGCAGCAAACTCTGTTGCTTTACTTTACCCCTTAACACCTGTAACACATACTATAGTTCCTTTTTAGCATTAAACAATGTTGTATTAAAACAATGTTGTTTTTAATCAACCCAAACATCCGCAGTAAACATGCTATAGCTTTCTTTATCACCATCACTATCCCTCTCCTTATCACATAATTTGTTATTTTGGTCAAATGCCAGAACACAATGTACACTTCTCCATTAAACTTCATCCTACCATAGAAAGCTTGTGAATTTATTTCATGCTAGTTACCCTTAGATTTGCATAACTTATGACATTTCCCATAGCAAAAGTTGGCAGCAACACTTTACTTTTACTAATACTAATTCACTAATTCCCATACTAATTTTCAGTTAACACACTGTTTTTCACCATCCCATTATCCCCTATGGATGCTAGAGAAAGTTTCTCCTGTTACTGTCAGTTTTAAATGCAATGTAAAAATGCAATGTAATAATTATAAATTATTATTATTGTTTTTAAATGCAATGTAAAAATGCAATGTAATAATTATAATTGTCTTACTCATCCACATTATATTCCTTATACTCCCCACTTTTGGGGGTGAGGAAGACAAGTATGCAGCTGTATGAAAGTTGTATACTGTCAGAGGTAAGATGTGCACATCATACAAAATCTACTGCTTAACCACAGTTTGAAACATTTTTTTGTTCTTGATTATACATAAGTTGATGGTTTGGCTCTGACTGTGTATCCATAATGTCTTATTCATGATAAAGTGTAATATATTGTATTACCTTTTATACTTTCTTTGGTTATGAACTTGAATGCATGCACATAGCATTTACAAAAAAATACTTCAAATAATTTATAGCACAAAGGTATATCATCCACATATTGGGTAAACCATCTGTAGGTACAAAAGAATGTAGGTTATTTTTTTTCAAGTACAAAGAAAGATTGTCTATAAATCTTTTGCATAATCTAGTCCAATACAGTGTAATCTATTCCATCAACATTACATTGTTCTCATTGGGTAGTCTGTATTCTACCATTACTTACACACAAGGTTAGTAATCATACTACATCAACATACTATACATTTCTTTGCTTCTCTCAAAATATCTCTCAGACTGGCCAGTCCACTCAGTCCACTCTTCACAAGATCTACGTCTCTCATCCACACTCATTACTTGCTCCCATGCACAACTACAAACTTTCCTTGGACTGCATCCATTCTATGGAATATCTTGCCACATACAAGCATTCCCTGAAAACTCACCCATTCAGACAAACCTATCAACACCCCCACATTATCTGTATAGCTTTCTATACAATCATACCCTAATACTTTCTGTCTACGGAACCTGGCTCATCACTGCATATTGTGCAGTCCACTAAGAACCTTTGCAATCCATATCTAATACATCATTGCCTATCCTTTGTTTTGGATTTTAGCAAGCATATCCTTTACCTTCATTTATAGAATCACAGAGTAAGTGATATATATGTATGCTATGTATCCACTGAATCTGTCCCTACTCTATACTTCCTGGAATCTGTAGAAATACCTCATCCGTGATACAGTATATTTTACACTGTAACTTACAAATTAGGTTTCTTCCAAATAACTTTGAAGAATTGCCTTAAAGTATGTTAATACTGGAATCATAGTGATTAATTGCTTGTAGCAATCTGTGATTTACAGCATATACTTTACAGAATGATACCTTTATCTTTCCCTATGATTTTAGCTGCAGCAGCTTTGAAAACTCCCCCCCGTACAGCCCACCTCTGAGAGGGAGAAATCTGCAGCAATGGGGCGTAGTCTTCTTGACTATCTGCCAGTTGCAGCTCTGTTAGCGATGACGCTGTTAGCGCTGACATTTCTAGCCTGTATATGCTGCTGGGATTTTTCCTGAATACAGTTATGCTCCTGTAACTACCCCTTTTTTTATTATTGGCAGCTCTCTCTACATACTATCTGTTTAAGATATCAGTTCACTAAATTAGTTCTTATCTTAAAATAGAGTAGAACGTTTGTATAACAAACATTTAAAATTTAAAATCATTGTCTTCCAACAGCATTTTTTTTAGCACAAAACATATCTAGAGTATTGCTTATGCTTATTATGATCCATCTCATTAGATGAAAAAAGTCAAAACTCACTGTATACTTTTTTTTTTCTTTCCCTTTACTACGTCATGGCTTATGCTGCAGGAAGCGGGTAGGCACGAGTATGGGCTTTCACAGCTCCCTAGCTTTCCGTGCTACACAGTATTGGAAACTGAAGGCTTTTTTTTTACTTATTTTACAGGGAAAAAATTATTTTTCCTTTATATCGCAATACAACACACGGCATCCAGCCATTAATTTGCTGGCAGACCATCTCACAATATATTGCATTAAAGAATATTTACGTATTAACCAATACCATATGGAAAACTTGCTTCATAGTTAAATAATAACACCAGATAAACACATTTCTAACTACACATCTTTTAGATCTGCCAAAAGCCATTTGAACATGGACATTCTCACATCTTTAACTCTTTTTTTCTTTCCTCAGTTCACCACATTTATAAACATTATCCACAAGACTTGTAAACATGCCAAACAGTCACAGACAGAAAGTTTCTATTAAACACAGATCTGAGAATATACTTAATAGAACAAACACTGAACTTTCATGTCTGACATACAAGACACCATAAAACACAAAATGATATACAGTTTCGCCAGCGCAAGGGTGGGTCATCTGGTACCATAAGTTGGGCGCCCATAACTTAAATAATAATAAAAATACAGTTTGCAAACTTCAATATCTTGCAGATTTCAATATACGCTTGCATTGGTTGATCAGGCCAAAATTATACAGCATAATTGAAATGCACAACATTGTTTGTTTTTTCTTCACATTTTCTGTAGACTGTACCCCTTGGTCACAGTACTATACAAAATTGGTGCATATATATATTTCTTCCATAACATGAAATACACACTGCCCTCCCATACGTGGAGATATTGGCTGTCATCCAGACCAGCCGGCATTTCACACGCAACACGTCTGTTTCTGAAAGCGACAGTACACCCTTAATTACAACTATAATCACAAAGCAACACACCTCTTTAGAGTTGCTCAATTCTTCTGTGCACAATAATCAATGTTAATAAACAAGGTAAGCAAACAGACTCAGAATATACTTGGGACTCTAGTCCACAGATTCCGTTATTTACCAGAATCCATATATTATTAAAACAATCAGCAGCTCTTTGTAGCACAGTATTACAGTATAAAATTTCAATCAAATTACTTATAGTCAACTATAGCCGCGGGTAATCACCCTATTTATTCTCATTTAAACTCTGGCACACGTATGTCTATTCAAGAGGGAGGTGATCTATGTGTTTTCAAGTTACTTTGGCCCTTATTTGTCTCTCACAGCGTTAACATAATACTGTGAGCTCAGATTGGAACTCATCCAAATCCCGTGAAAGAGGTCCAAAGCATTTACTCACACAATTACTCATAGGGTGAAAAACAGAGGTTTCTATTATTATTTTTTTTCAAAATCACAACTTTTGGATTCAATTTACAAACAAGCAACAACAAACAGGTCCCTGAGTTATTTTCCTAGTTTAGTCAATCTCCTCACTCCTAATTCTCATATTATAAAAATACAATCACACAGACAGCTGGCAGGTATAGAAACAGCATGTACTGGAATTTAGCACATACCATGATATTCTATACTAACCAGTGCTGTAATGATTCTGGGATATCCCTTCCGTCCTCAGCTGCTGGCTGGCTGGCACACCCCTTTGAGAATTTGATGAAGAGATCGAGATTTATAGGTCCAAGGACACGAGCCCCCAAATTGTTGAATACTAATTTTACCATGTTGTTGTTGTTTGAGTTAATGTTAAAGTAAATGACTTTATGAAGTCAGATTTAGAGAGCAAGTGAACATATATTTTATTTAAGGACCACGCCCATATACAGGTCTAGAGACTACATTCTCTTAGCCTGGGTCAAAATGAATCAACAACGATACATGTCAATACAATGATTTTTATAACATACAGTTACGCCCCATTCTTATAACCCTCCCATATGATTTCATATATCTTAGTACAGTGTTATGCAATATTAGGACAATGACAAAGACAACCAAGGGATATTTAGCCAATACATCCTCGTGATGAGGATGACTCGTGATTTAACCATGTCTCCTTATTAGGAATTAAACTGGACTTCGGATGTGCGTACGTGGATTTTAATATTAGCCAACAAAGTTGTTTTCATCTTTCTTACTGTGTATAAAGTTCAAATGAATGAATATGCTGTATCATCTAGCTAGAAACAAAATGGATTCTCTTATGGTTTTATACTATAATGGTGAATATGAGGCCACTTTTGATATTGTGATTATTATGTGTATGCATAATATACGTACTATCCCATAGTACATATATATATATATAGCTGTTAGGCCTTTAGAATGTTGCCTCTGTCACAGTATTTGACACCTGGTACAGATGCCCCCTGAGAGCCCATGAGCCGGGCTAGGGTCTAGGGTGAGGGGGAATCCTAGATAGCGCTCTACATAGCCGCTTGCTGGGTAACCCCCGCTGCAGACGGAGACTCACCTCTTACCTTCTCCTGATATCCGCCGCACTCTGTCACTGGCTTCTCCGTCCTCTGTCTTTGGTTGCTTAGCAACAAGTTCGGCTTCCGGGTTCTCCTGATCAGGTGACTGGATCTTGTTTTTTTGTCAATCGCTGTCTCTGGTACCTGTAGTGGGTTATGGGGAAATTCCAGTGTCTAAATGTTCATAGCTCAAACGCGTTTCAGCCTCTCAACGCGTTTCAGCCTCCCAGAAGAAGGCCCTTGAGAGGCTGAAATTCGTTGGAGCTATTAACATTTAGCCACTGGAATTTCCCCATAACCCACTACAGGTACCATTCATTTATTGTTATAAGAGGTATCCACCATATCAATTAATTTACATCATTTCAAGGGGTTTTCATTTAAGATTAATTGATTAGATACAGTAAACAATAAAGACATTAGCACACCAGTCAGGACTGAGTGCAACACTATTTCCCAATATTCCTGATGAGGGGAATGACCTGACTCAAACTGGCAGTGTCTGAACTGACTTCACGTGTGGCAAGTTCGAAGGGTTGGAGAACCTTGAACAAGATGGAAATCATTCTCCACTGTGCTTGAGTCACGTGCATTCCCCATTCTTTACCTATATCGTAGGTGGATGTATAGGTTTGAATGGCCTTTTGCTGCTCCTCCATCCTCTGAAGCATATTGAGTATTGAATTCCACCTCGTTGCCACCTCTTGCTTCAGGTGATGGTGGGGAAGGTTCAGGAGTCTTTCATGGCGCTCCAGACTTTGTCACGCAATGGCTGAATGCCGAAAGTGGCCCGCAATTTTTTTGGACCACCGACAGCATCTGCTGCACGCCCCTGTCATTTAAAAAAAAAACCTGCACCACCAAATTAATTGTATGTGCAAAACATGGGACATGCTGGAATTTGCCCAGGTGTAATGCACACACAATATTCATGGCATTGTCCAATATCATAAATCCCCAGGAGAGTCTAATTGGGGTAAGCCATTGTGCAATGATGTCCCTCAGTTTCTGTAAGAGGTTGTCAGTGGTGTGTCTCCTAGGGAAAGTGTGATACATAGCATAGCCTGCCTAGCAACAAGTAGGCATTTGTGAGATGCTTCTACTGGTGCCGCTGCTGTTATTGCTGCAGGAGGCCATAAATCTACCCAGTGGGCTGTCACAGTCATATAGTCCTTAGTCTGCCCTGTTCCACTTGTCCACATGTCTGTGGTTAAGTGGACAGTGGGTACAACTGCATTTTTAGGACACTGAGGACACTTTTTTCGACACCTCTGTACATTCTCGGTATCGCCTGCATAGTGAAGTGGAACCTAGATGGGATTAGATACTGTGGACACAGTACCTCAATCAATTTTCTAAGTCCCACTGAACTAATGGTGGATACCGGACGCATGTCTAACACCAACATAGCTGTCAAGGCCTTAGTTATCCACTTTGCAAAAGGATGACTGCTGTCATATTTCATCTTCCTCACAAAGGACTGTTGGACAGTCAAGTGCTTACTGGAAGTAGTACAAATGGTCTTCCGACTTCCCCTCTGTGATGACGATCGACTCCCAGGAGCAACAATAGCAGGCGTACCACTCAAGGATCCTCCAGAACAATACCAGTTAGGAGAGGACTCCTCAGTCTTGCCAGTGACATGGCCTGCAGGACTACAGACGTTCCTGACTGAGAAGTTGACATTGAGGGAGTTGGTGGTGTGGCTTGCAGGAGCTTGGGTACAAGAGGGAGAAGGGACTTAGGTGTCAGTGGACTGCTTACAATCTTACCCAAAGTTTCACAACTTGACACTGACTTGTGATGAGTGCGCAGCAGGTGACGTATAAGGGAGGATGTTCCTAGGTGGTTAACATCCTTACCCCTACTTATTACAGATTGAAAGAGGCAACAAACTGCATGACACCTGTTGTCCGGATATGTGGAGAAATATTTCCACACCGAAAAAGGTGGCTTTTTTGGTAGTTTGCCCAGGCATCACAATAGGATTCTTCATCACATGGACAACAGGTGTCTCCCCTAGTGCCTCATTAAACAAACCACATCACCATCAGAATTCTCATCATCAACTTCCTCCTCAGCGCCAGCAACACCCATATCCTCATCCTGGTGTACTTTAACAGTGACATCTTCAATTTGAATATCAGAAACTTGACTGTGGGTGCTCCTTCCAGCACTTGCAGAGGGTGTGCAAATGGTGGAAGGAGCCACCTCTTCCCATCCAGTGTTGGGAAGGTCAGGCATTGCAACCGCCAACACACTTGGACTCTCCTTCGGGATTTGCAATACCATCTTAGAATGCACAGTTCTTTTCTGTGCTTTTTCCAGCTTAACTCTTATCATTTTTCTAGCGGGAGGATGAGGGCTTCCATCATCATGTGAAGCTGAACCACTAGTCATGAACATAGGCCAGGGACTTATCCGTTCCTTAGCTTCAGCACTAGCAGGAAGTGGTTCTTGATCTTTCACAATTTTATCCTCCAAATTTTTCTTCTCCATTATTTTTCTGGAGTTATATAACAATATGCAGTACAGGAGAGCGGACCTCTACACCACATAGGGCAAACCCTGTGAAAATTACTTGGATTAAGTATTAATAACCCCTTTATTTGGAGTAAATAATATACAGCACAGGACAGCGCTACTGAAATTATATGGCAGCACAACTGGACTGGACTTATACGGAATTATATAGAGTTATATGGAAAAATACGGCAGGACCACTGGATTTATATGGCAGGATCACTGGAATTATACAGCAGGGTCACTGGACTTATTCGCCAGTACCACTGGATATTTACGGCAGTATCAATGTACATATACGGCAGTATCACTGGACTGGACTTATACGGCAGTACCACTGTAATTAAATGGCAGGATCACTGGAAATATACAGCAGGATCACTGTAATTATATATGGCAAGATCACTGGACTTATACGGCAGGATCACTGGATTTATACGGCAGTACCACTGGAGACATATATGGCAGGATCACTGTAATTATATGGCAGGATCAATTGACTTATACGCCTGTACCACTGTAATCATACGGCAGGTTCACTGGACTCATACGGCAGGATCACTGGATTTATACAGCAGTACCGCTGGACATATACAGCACTATCAATATACATATACGGCAGTACTGCTGGACATATACGGCAGTATCAATGGACATATTCTACAGTATCACTGTACATATATGGCAGTATCACAGGACTGGAATTATACGCCAGTACCACTGTAATTATATGGCAGGATCACTGAACTTATACGGCAGGAACACTGGATTTATACGGCAGTACCGCTGGACATATACGACAGGATCACTGTAATTATACAGCAGGATCACTGGATTTATACGCCAGTACCACTGTAATTATACAGAAGGTTCACTGGACTCATACGGCAGGATCACTGGATTTATCAGGCAGTACTGCTGGACATATACGGCAGTATCAATGGACATATATGGCAGTATCAGTGGACATATACGGCAGTATCACTGGACATATACGGCAATATCACTGGACATACTGTATACAGTAGTATCACTGGACTGGACTTATACGCCAGTACCACTGTAATTATACAGCAGGATCACTGGACTTGTACGGCAGGATCACTGGATTTATATGGCAGTACCGCTGGACATATACGGCAGTATCAATGGACATATATGGCAGTATCACTGGACATATATGCAGTACCACTGAACATATATAGCAACACAGGGACACCACCACTGGACTGATGCAGGACAACACAGCACACTACAATGGACTGGACTTATACAGCAGCACTGGACATATGGCAGCAGAGGACACCACCACTGTGACTGGACTGATGCAGCACAACACCAACACCTCTGAACTGATGCAGCACAACACAGCACCACTGTACTGGACTTATTCAGCAGCACTGGACACATGGCAGCAGAGGGCACCACCACTGTGACTGGACTGATGCAGCACAACACCAGCACCACTGGACTGATGCAGCACAAGACAGCACCACTGGACTGGACTTATACAGCAGCACTGGACATATGGCAGCAGAGGACACCACCACTGTGACTGGACTGATGCAACACAACACCAGCACCACTGGACTGATGCAGCACAACACAGCATCACTGGACTGGACTTATTCAGCAGCACTGGACATATGGCAGCAGAGGACACAACCACTGTGACTGGACAGATGCAGCACAATACACGGACACTGAGGACTGAGACATGTCCTCTCTCTACACTCTCCAATGCCGGAGTCAAAAAGGCGGTGACGCATGGCTGTTTATATGGAATCCAAACCCCATGAGAATCTGACAGCGGGATGATGACATTTTGCCTCGTTCTGGTTTCCGAGTGAGGCGGGAAAACCCGAGCCTGACTCGGATCCAGGCTCATGACAGGAAGTCCGGTAGGGTCCGGTTCTCATCTGTAATATATATATATATATATTTATTTATTAGCCTTTTTGAAGTGGCATTAGAATGATAAATTGCTTCTTTAGGTAATTTTATATACAGTAAATCTTGAAATTTACCTTAAATTAAAGATTTTATTTTCTAGTGTTCCAGTGGCTTAAATAGACCAGTACACCAGTACACTCCAATTTACAGATAGATGACTTATTCCATTATGTCTATATAAAAATAAATGTCCATTCTAATGATGGAAAAAAAATCTAAAGTAAACAAGCAAACGAAAGATTAGCAGAACTGCTACTAAATAATTCCTTGCAGTTACTGAGTAGCTCCAGACCTACTCCTAGATTGCGATCACCTCAGTCCGTTTAGTTCTTGCTTTGACATCACAAACACGCCCTGCGTTCGGCCAGGCACTCCCCCGTTTCTCCAGCCACTCCTGCGTTTTTTCCTGGCACGCCTGCGTTTTTTAGCACACTCCCTGAAAACGCCAAGTTGCCGCCTAGAAACACCCACTTCCTGTTAATCACACTATGATCACTCGAGCGTTGAAAAAACATTGCTCGAGCTTGTGTAAATCTCCAAAGCTTTGTGTTAAATTACTTAGCGAATGCGCGCTGCGTACCATGTGCATGCGCATTTTCCATCTAATCGCTGCGTTGCGAAAAACGGCAATGAGCGAACAACTTGGAATGACCACCATTGTCTGTCCTTATATATCAAAATTGTTGGCCATCCAGATTGTCTCACAGAATGCCATTCAAATCCAACCATGGGCTTGAATAGAGATTGCCAGCAAGCTGTTAGGAGACTGACACTTTTATTAAAGAAATAAGCAGCATAAGACAATCACCACTACAGGGGCATTATATCCTATTTTCCATTAATCAAAGGGAACTAGTCATAAATGTCTCATAATTAATTAAATCAGAAGTAAAATTGTGGCATTTCTGAGATAAAGATGTTAAACATATATAAAGCAATATAAATAAAATATAAATATAAAATATGAAGGATAAAATCTAATTGGCTTATAGAAATAGAATATAAAATTAAAATATAAAATGGTATAATAGCATAATTACAATTTTCAACATACAAGCAGAAACTCCTAGGGGATGAACTCAGGACCATTGCCATGTGAGTCAATTACATTTATCACAATGCTATGAAAGCCTTAGGGGTATATTCAATTAGGGTCGAAAGCTGCCGTCTGTCGAAAAGACGGCAAATTTCAACTTTTTAAGGTCGAATCGTGATTCGACCTATTCAATCCCAGCTAATTTTTTTTTCCGACAAGTCGGGGAATTTGACTTGTCGAATATTACGTGGATCAGCAGTATAGCTGCCGATTCATGTACTTTTGAGGGAAACGGGGCCAAATTCGACAGGATTTGGCCCAGTTTCCGACCATCTCAGTCCAACATAAAAAAATGTCGGACTGAGATGAGGGACCTTAGTGGAGGAGAGGGGGGAGAGTCGCGGGGAGCTGGGGGGGAGCCGCGGGCAGCCAGATAGGGAGAGCCACGGGCAGCCAGATCGGGGGAGAGCAGTGCTGGAGGACAACACAGCCGCCGCTCACAGCAGTGTCCACCTGGTTTCAGCAAGCGAGGCCTCATTTGCTGGAGCCAGGTGGATGCTGCCGTGAGCTGCGGCTATGATGCGGGGATGGGGAGCGGAGGGATGAGGGAGTGGGGCAGCGGTCTGCAGAGCACTACCTCTGATGGGTGCCCCCCGGCCAGGCACCTGGCTGCCACTGACAGGACCCCTGCTGCCACTGCCAGGTCCTCCGCCGCCACTGCCAGGTCCTCCGCCACCGCTGATGTGTCCCCCGCTGCCGCTGACAGCATCCCCTGCTGTCTGACAGGTCCTCCACTGCCACTGCAGTTACCTCTCCCTGGCCGCCGCTAACAGGGAGAGGCAGAGAGACAGGGGGGTGAGACGGGAAGAGCCACGGGCAGACAGGGGAGAGTAGCGCTAGAGCAGCGGCTATAAAGCCACTGCTGTAGAGCTGCTCTCCCCCATCTGCCCACGGCTCTAAGCTCCTGCATCTCAATTCACCCTTTTTTTAAAGTTGAATTGATAATGCATTGAATAGCCCAGGTCAAATCCATTCTGACAAATGAATGTCGGAATGGATCTGACTTCAATTGAATATACCCCTTAGATGTTATTCAGGGCAGCAGACATGTAGAAGCCTTCAAAAAGAGTCAATCTGTAATTTTAAGCAATAGAGAAGTAGAATAGCAAAGTTGACAATTCAAACAATATCAGTATAACCATACAGTATATGTGATGTTAATCACAGTCAATTTACAATCTTTCAGACTCCATGAACTTTACTTCATCAATACATGAATCCAATGTTATTCCAATATATGAATCCAATATGATTTCTGAGACATGGAGCTAAATGTAATAACCTGTGAGTTTCCGTAGGTGTAGGTCTTTGTGCGAGTATCTTATTTTTTTATAAAACAGCAATCATTTGCAAAGCACCTGACTTATATCTACAGTAAGTATAAAGCAAAGCAAATTTTCCAAATTATCATGTTTCCTGGAACTAGAGTGGATGACTCCAACAATGAAGATCTTTCTGCAGTCATTGCAATTATTTATATCACACTCCTTCAAGAATATTCAGTGGATAGAATTTTTCATTAAAGTAGGATAACAATCTCATCTTATTTTTTAAATATATATATTTAAATAGTTTATCCAAAGTACACATGGTGAGATTTCTCCTTTCGATTTTGACTATATAGTCATAATTGCAAGGAAAATTAGTGCAAATCGCAAGGTGTTAGCCACCTTACGATACCGATTCTATACCAATGGTATCGCAAGCCTAGATAGACTGTCCAGGCAAGTCAATCTTGACTATCTAGTGTACTATCTAGTACAAAGTATAGTCAAAATTGGCACTTAGTCAAAATCGTAAATAGACAAAATCGAAAGTATAGATAGTCAAAATCTGTGATATCTGGGCTCTGGGGGAGTTCAAGGGAAATAGCATAGTCAAAATCAGGTATAACAAAGATCTCACCATGTGTATGCACCTTTAGGGATGTCTGTATGCCAATTGTTTTGATTATTTTTTGCAAAGTGAATATACTGTAATCATTTATATCAACTGGTTTACAAAAAGTGAAGGTGGAGATTTCTCCTTCACTTATTGTTTGATATCCATCTAATTTATCATAATAGTATTAAACATTCTCATCATCTGTAAACCAAATCTAATGTGGTCCAAGTGGTCACTGAAACATGAAATAGAATCTACATTACCTCTCCAAATTAAAAATAAATCATCTATGTGCCTAGTGTTATATAGGAAGGGAATCACCCCAAACTTTCCCAACCAGTTCTACTCTTGCTCTAATTTACCATAAATATGTTGGCGAAGCTCAGAACGAATATCATCCCCATTTTGGATTTTGGTCCTGAATGTCTGAAGAAAGAATTAATTATTAAACAAACAATTGTTTTGTGACAAATTACATTGAATAGATTTTAACAAAAAGATTTTTTGATGTTTTGACATTACTCTAAACCAAAAATGCCTGTCTAAATGCATCAAGGCCCATTTTGTGATACATATTATCTATTTGGTGTTAAACCTTGTTATGGATGATAAAACATTACATATAATAAATGGTGCTCAAGCCAATCACCTCCTAAATGCCCTGTGTTCAGTGCCTAATTGTCATGTGTTTGAAAAATGACAGTTGGGAGCTGATTGGTTGGATCACCATTTATCATACGCAACAAATATTCTCACTCACAATGCATTCTATCATATTATTAATAAATGGGTCCCCTAGTAACATAGTAACATAGTATTTAAGGTTGAAACGAGGCAAATTGCCCATCGTGTTCTACCTGTTTTAAGTTGTGATGATTCTACATACTTGCTGAATAATGTTTTATGACTAGTTAGCTACTATAACTCATGTTACCCCCCAGATTAACCACGTTGATATTTTAAGTATTATAACCTTGGATAGCTTTTTCATTCAGAAATTTATCCATTCCTTTTTTAAATCCAATTACAGAGTCCACCATTAACACCTTCCCTGGCAGGGAATTCCACATCCTGATTGCCCTAACAGTGAAGAAATTTATTTATTTATTATCAGTTTCTTATATAGCACAGCATATTCCGTTGCGCTTTACAATTAGAACAACAATTATAGAACAAAAACTGGGCAAAGACAGACAGACAGACAGAGGTAGGAAGGCCCTGCTCGCAAGCTTACAATCTATAGGGAAATAGGCATTGATTGAAGAACCCATTCCTCCATTGCGTTCGGAACTTTCTCTCCTCCAGTCGCAGCAAGTGCCCACGTGTCCTAAACTGTGTTCTTTTAATAAATAATTCCTCTGATAATGCTTTGTGATGTCCCTTTACATTACATTACATAATAATATCTCCTCTTAGGTGCCTCTTTTCTAGTGTATACTAGTAAGCCTTTCCTTATAGTCCAGTCAGTGGCGTCATGAGGGGGGTGCGGGGGGTGCGGCCCGCACCCAGGTGTCACCCTTCAATAGGGTGACACCAAAAAGAGCTGTACACCCGCCTGGCCTGACTACTTTTACCGCCGCGGCGTCGCCGGGTCTGTACTGCCGCAATCAATAGATGCCGGGTGCAGTATGTCACTCACCGTGACGTCATGCCGCTCTTAGCAACCAGCCGCTGGCTTCCTTAACTACCCACCCGGCATGCTCCCGGCAGCGACACGCCTTTCCCAGCAACCGCCCGCTGGTGTCCTTAGTTACGGTCCCAGCATGCATCTCGTCCAGCTGCCCAGAGTCACGTTCAGTGCGCCGGTTACGTCACAGTACCGGCGCCACCCGCGGAGAGGCGGGAGAGACACACTGTTGGACTCACAGTCCTCTTATATATAAGGTATGTTCATCTTTTATCGCTTTTATTGCACCTGATGAAAAGGCCATTGGGCCTTAAACGTTGTTCTATTAAAAGCAACAGCTTATTTGAAAAAGTCCGGAGGAGTGCCGCCTGTTCCTTTCTCTAAGGGGACACACCTGCATTTGTCTATTATTCATTTGGGAAGGCACCCCGGCTATTACAATGGATATCCCAGAGTGCCCTTTCCAGTGACTGTATATATATATATATATATATTATATATATATTGTGTGAGTGTAATGTGTATATATATATATATATATATATATAATATATATATATATATATATATATATATATGTCATCACGCCGGCACCGCAGGGCAGGCCATTCGGGGGGGTAGACCGTAGATGTATTATTCTGGGAGGAAGAATGGGAGTCCAGTGTATGGTGCCCACGTGGGGTGCGCCCGGCTCCTGTCTTTGCAGCTAGCGGGTACCCGGGCCGGCTCTCATCCCTGCCTGCCACCGCCGGAGCACCGCCGGGCGCGCACGGGAGATGCGCCTGGATCTCGTCACTGCCGGTGAAGGAGCACCGCCGGGCGCTTGGTTCCTGTACCTGCCGCCGCTGGAGCTGGTAGGCTTTAAAATGAAATGACAGTCTGTCCAGTATGTTTCTCTCCAACCCTGTGTCCCCAGTCTGTCCCCATCCCACTCTGCATCCTCTCCCACCCGGCGTCCCAATCTCTCCCACTCTGCATCCTCTCCCACCCAGCGTCCAAACCTCTCCCACTCTGCATCCTCTCCCACCCAGCGTCCCAGTCCCCCAGCATGTCCCCCTCCCACTCTACGTCCTCTCCCACCCAGATCCCAGTCCCCAGCATGTCCCCTCCCACTCTGCGTCCTCTCCCACCCAGCGTCCCAGTCCCCAGCATGTCCCCCTCCCACTCTGCGTCCTTTCCCACCCAGCGTCCCAGTCCCCAGCATGTCCCCCTCCCACTCTGCGTCCTCTCCCACCCAGCGTCCCAGTCCCCAGCATGTCCCCCTCCCACTCTGCGTCCTCTCCCACCCAGTGTCCCAGTCCCCAGCATGTCCCCTCCCACTCTGCGTCCTCTCCCACCCAGCGTCCCAGTCCCCAGCATGTCCCCCTCCCACTCTGCGTCCTTTCCCACCCAGCGTCCCAGTCCCCAGCATGTCCCCCTCCCACTCTGCGTCCTCTCCCACCCAGCGTCCCAGTCCCCAGCATGTCCCCCTCCCACTCTGCGTCCTCTCCCACCCAGTGTCCCAGTCCCCAGCATGTCCCCCTCCCACTCTGCGTCCTCTCCCACCCAGCGTCCCAGTCCCCAGCATGTCCCCCTCCCACTCTGCGTCCTCTCCCACCCAGCGTCCCAATCCCCAGCATGTCCCCCTCCCACTCTGCGTCCTCTCCCACCCAGCGTCTCAGTCCCCAGCATGTCCCCCTCCCACTCTGCGTCCTCTCCCACCCAGCCTCCCAGTCCCCAGCATGTCTCCCTCCCACTCTGCGTCCTCTCCCACCCAGCATGTCCCCCTCCCACTCTGCGTCCTCTGCCACCCAGCGTCCCAGTCCCCAGTATGTCCCTCTCCCACTCTGCGTCCTCTCCCACCCAGCATCTCCCCCTTCCTCTGTCCCTCTATCCATTATGTCCTGCTCCCACCCTGCATCCCCCTCTCACCCAATGCCCCCGTCCTCCTCAGTCCCTTCCTCCACCATGTGTCCTCCCTCTCACCCAGTGCCTCTTAAGGATACCCCCCTTCTGATTGGACACTACCCCTTTCAATTTTCCATATCCCCACTTCCTTCTTCGATCACCGTATGTGTGTGTGTTTACACATATATATATATATATATATATATATACATACACACACACGCACGCACGCGGAGGTCCATGGGGGGTGACACCATGAGTTACCACACCGGGTGACACCAACCCTAGTGACGCCTCTGAGTCCAGTCCTTCTAGGCCTTTAATCAATTTAGTAGCTCGCCTTTGAACACTTTCAAGTTCACTGATGTCTTTTTTATACAATGGTGTCCAAAACTGAACACAATATTCCAGGTGCGGACGTACCAATGCCTTATACAGCGGCATTATTACATCCGAGTCCCTTGTCTCAATTCCCCTTTTTATGCACGCTAGCACCTTACTTGCCTTCTTTACTGCATTTTGACATTGGTTATTAAGCCTATTATCAATTAATACCCCCAAATCTTTTTCCAACTCTGTTTCTCCTAGGCGTTCCCCATTTAATATGTAGGATGCAAGTTTGTTTTTAGTTCCAAAATGCATAACCTTGCATTTGTCTGTATTGAACCTCATTTTCAATTTAGACGCCCAGAGTTCAAGTTTAGATAGATCATTCTGCAAGTACTCCACATCCAACACAGTTTAGTATCATCTGCAAAGATTGACACTGTGCTTTCCAGGCCTATTTCAAGGTCATTGATAAATATGTTGAACAGGAGTGGTCCAAGTACGGACCCTTGTGGTATTCCGCTGACTACTGGGGATCAGTACAATATCCATTGTTAGAAAAGCTTATCTCCTGTTTATGTTCTAAATCTGATTCAAAATTGTGTTGTATCATGAGTGTGAGACCTCAGATCTAGTGCAAGTAGTTGTAAAAAGTGATTAATGTGTTATGACAATAAGTTAAAGAATGTACTCCCAAAATTATTGGATGTGCCCTTTGGATGTGAAAGACTTTTGTCAATTTTAGTGATACAATATGGGGATTATAGGGTACAGGGGAAAGAAAAAAAATCTTCCAAGGATTTCACTCCAAGTGTATACACTTCTTCCAGTAATTTCTTTAGTTATTTTCTAAATTGCGGGCTAGGTTTGTTGGGTAACATCCTGCAAAAATATTATCTTTGAGTTGGCAATATTCTTCTACAAGGATATGTAATTTGGATGACTACGCTGCCCTTATAAGATAATTTTTTCGTAATCTATGTAATTTTTTTTTATAATGCTGTAATAATAGGCATTCCTTTTTCTACAGGATATTCCTTATATTGTCTACATTAGAGTCCCTATCTTAATGTTTCATAAGGTAGTCAAAAGTCAATTTATACCTCAGTGTACAAACTTTTCAATTGAATAGAAAAAATTAAGATTTCCTTTTGAATTTAGTTTTGGAGCTTAATCTTAATCATGTGTAGTGTTAACATAAAAAATATCAACAAAACTACTTTCATCATCTGTAGTATCATTGTCTATAAATAAGACTATAGGCATTGCATCAATTTTATATTCCTTTAGTTCTTTATTGATAATTGGCTCTTTTGCCTAATCTTTCCAGCGTGATATAATTAAAAAGTCACCTATTTATCAGTGCATATTTTTACTTTTCCTTAATCTTCACTCTTCTCTCCTCCCCTGGCATTGCACTTTTCAGTTAACCATCCAACTGTTCATACCTCCCCTTAGCAAAGAAATGCTCATTGGCTCATGTTTATACCTAGCACTGTCCTTACTTACAGAGCTTCTTTTTACGAGTCCCATTCAATTACTCTAACTCTGTGTGCTTGACCCCAAACTTCTATGCACACTGTGAGAGCATTTTGGCTCTGCAGCATCATTAGCAGACATCTGTCACTGGAAACATTTCAGGGAGCCAAGGTAAAGAGGTTGGGAGTTTCTAACCTTTCAGACAGCCATTGTAGCTGACTTGGGGAGCCACAAATGGTTGAACAGATGCTGGTTGCATAGCCCTTGGTCTGGGAAGCCTTTCATTTAGAGGGGTGGTTGTGTGCCCCCCTCTGTTCCCCCTTAATCTGGTAATTAAATATCTATTGGTCCCTAGGAAGGAGCCTATTTTGCCTGATACATGATCTGTCTCCTTGATGGATATACTGAGTGCCCGTAAGAGTACCTTTGCCACAAGTGTTGAGGTGTGGAAAGGGAGACAAATTACAAGGAGTAATATGTACATCAGATGAGAGACATTATCACTTACAGCAGAACTTCAAAACAAATGGGAAAAAAAGCCTGTCTGTAAAAGCCTGTCTGCAATTAAAGTAAGTAATTCAGGAGATGTCAATGAGGTGCAAGTTGGTTTATTTAAACATTTAGGGCAAGATGTAGTGTCCGAGCTCACCAGAGGTGCGGGATGCTGGCTGACATTTTTTTTTAAAGGGGCAATCACTTACAAGGCAAAACATTGCCCTGTAAGTGATTGCCCTTTAAAAAAATGTCAGAGATCAGATGGCATCCCTCATCTCTAGTGAACTTGGACCTTATTACATCATGCCCATGGGAAGAGATAAGTGCTCACAAAGTTAAGAGCCATAGAACATAACACTTATGCAAAATATAAGGCCCTAAACTTAATTTCCGTTATGTATAAGCTTACTATATTGTACATTTTTATTTTAGTCCCACAACTCAAACAGATATTAAAGAAGGGCCAAGCATGCCAATTGTGTTATCACAGACCTGTCTCTTCTTGAGAGGAGAATTTGAAATTAATGTACTGTATTTACAGTATCTATATCTAATTTAATTAAGTGTAAACCATGTTCTCTGAATCAACCTCTTCAGCACATTTTGATACACCCAGTAGTGACAGCCTATATGCACTCTACATACACTCCAGGGTACTTGCAACCCAAAAATGCAGATACTGTAGTTCACACAATGCTAGTACCAAAGTAGTTTTAATCTTTTATTATGTTTATGCTGTTCAAGACCTTTGAATACCGCCCTCTGTTTACCTTCTAAAAGCCTTTTTGACTGGCACCTTGGCAAGCTGTGTGTTATAGGGAGTGCCGACCATCTGGATTCTGTGTATATATATATATATATATATATATTTATAGCGGTTAAGAGAAAGAGGCGGCACTCGGAGGCTGTACAATCAATGTGTATTGAAAAAAAAGTGCAATCAACATTTCGGGGACCAGTTCCCCTTCTTCAGGATAAAGTGACAGTGCATAAACCAGTGTTTAAATAACATTTCCAGTACTCACCCCCCTCCACGTGCAAACAATCCTTCCAGCGTTTCCAGCTGGTCACCTCGTTGGAGCTTCCGCCCGGCGCCTCCGCTCGCATCAGCGTAACCAGGAAGTGACGTCGCGGGAACCCCTCGATGTGGCCATGGAAACGCTATAAACAAAAACAACAAATTATCAACACATGCAGTGCCTGTGCAACGTAAATAAAGGTAAGATGACCAATCGGTCAATAAAGTGCTGTGTGCCATTATTTCAAACATATTGAAACCTACATCAATCATACAAATACTATTTATAAACATAAGCTGAAAACATATCACCATTAAAAACATGAAAATCATACTGCATCATAAAACTCGCGGTGACCCTATTAATTAAGTTTGGTGACACCCTTTAACATGCTAAGTACCTCAGATGGACCTATACTCATGTCGCCTCACATGAAGCAGACTGCAACTAGCGGGGTACCTAACATGACTAACTGCCCGGGGTGACAATTTACTCTAAGTCCTATGTGGTCTAAGGGAAAAAATTGTTATTACTTACTAAATAACATGGATACTCCCGGGCTGCTAGCAACTTATGGGATATAACCTACAGTTGTAAAAAATTATAAAAAATTAATAAGACCTAAATTTTCATTAATACCCCCGGGTTTCAAAGTGTTTAATCTGTGGATCCAAACGGACTCTAATTGTAGGAGTTTTTTGCCCCTGTTCCCCCCTCGAGCTGATTCTGGAACATGGTCAATAATGCGATGTTCCAGAATCAGCTTATCCCATAAGTTGCTAGCAGCCCGGGACTATCCATGTTATTTAGTAAGTAATAACAATTGTTTCCCTTAGACCACATAGGACTTAGAGTAAATTGTCACCCCGGGCGGTTAGTCATGTTAGGTACCCCGCTAGTTGCAGTCCGCTTCATGTGAGGTGACATGAGTATAGGTCCGTCTGAGGTACTTAGCATGTTAAAGGGTGTCACCAAACTTAATTAATAGGGTCACCGCGAGTTTTATGATGCAGTATGATTTTCATATTTTTAATGGTGATATGTTTTCAGCTTATGTTTATAAATAGTATTTGTATGATTGATGTAGGCTTCAATATGGTTGAAATAATGGCACACAGCACTTTATTGACCGATTGGTCATCTTACCTTTATTTATGTTGCACAGGCACTGCATGTGTTGATAATTTGTTGTTCTTGTTTCTAGCGTTTCCATGGCCGCATCGAGGGGTTCCTGCGACGTCACTTCCTGGTTACGCTGACGTGAGCGGAGGCGTCGGGCGGAAGCTCCGACGAGGTGACCAGCTGGAAACGCTGGAAGGATTGTTTGCACGTGGAGGGGGGTGAGTACTGGGAATGTTATTGAAACACTGGTTTATGCACTGTCACTTTATCCTGAAGAAGGGGAACTGGTCCCCGAAATGTTGATTGCACTTTTTTTTCAATACACATTGATTGTACAGCCTCCGAGTGCCGCCTCTTTCTTCAACCGCTGTCTAAACCGGAGGGAGACTCCCGGCGGGGGAGGGCACCGGAGCAAGACGTATCCCACAGTGGATAATGAGAGTGCCGGGGTAACTGTCCAGGTATATATATATATATATATATATATACACACACATAAAACAGAAAATTCAGCACTCACCGTAGCAAGCTCACTCATCCTCACCACATCAATAAATAAATGATGGGGGTTTAGTTAGTGAATTGGCCAATGCACAGAAGCCTGCAAACCAATCGCCAAGGTACCACACCTTCTTGCAGGTTCTACACTATCACAGAGTCTTAAAACCTGGCAACTGTTTCACACATAATATAACTGCAAATATGCCTACTTGGTTTAATGTGCACCTGCCAAATACCATATGGCTTTTAAAGGTACACTAGTCACCTGACACTGGCTGATAATTACTAAGGAACAGCTGACACAAGTAAAGGACAATAGAGTCTACATAGGGGTGCATGAAAACACTTGTGGCCACAGTTAATAAGAGTTAACCAAAGATTAAACCTACAATATACAAACAGATATAAAACCACAGTACTCGGCACCCCAGAAGTGGGGTACATGACTGCACTTACCACTAATAGGGTGGGGTGCATGCAGGGGCAGATTGGGAACAAAAAGTGGCCCTGGAAAAATTGGTACTAGTGGCCCCACTTGGGCAGCACCAGAGGTGTAAGGTCTAGCCATGGGTCATAGCAGCAGCACCCTCCCCCCCAAGACTTTCCAGATAGTGGTGATGTTCAGTATCAAGGGGAAGTTAAAAGGAAATAAAATTAAATGTTATGAGCACATTATATGATACATCTTTAGAATTTAGGAAACTATATAATTCTTTAGAAAGATATATTTTCTTGCTTATTACACCAACCGTATACCAATCACTATTCACTCAATCTTATATATCAGCCAAGCAGGCAGACAGAGCATACACTAGATCATCTTCAATCACAGGCTAAGTGGCAAAGTCATTTTCATATATGCAAATTGTTTGGCATCTTATTCATTATGTCTATAAATAGGACCATATGTCCTCAAACAAAACAGGCCCCACGGGTGCACCGGCCCACCGGGAATCTTCCCTGTATACCCTATGCCCAATCCATCTCTGGGTGCAGGAAGCGTATGACCACATACTTAAATAAGTACAAACATAAAATTCAGCACTCACCATAGCAAGCTCACTTATCCTCACCACATCAATAGATAAATTATGGGGGTTTAGTTAGTGAATGGGGTACCTTGGCGATTGGTTTGCAGGCTTCTGTACATTGGTCAATTCACAGAAGTTTTTCAAAGTGTACAGTTGAAACTAAGTTTATTTCACATTGTCAGGGGGTGACTCGAAAATTCTGGCTTCTCCACAGTGACAGGAGTAAGGTGCTGCAGTGTAACATTCTCCTACAGCACACAGCTCCTATCATAGTGGAGGAGCTGACACTGCTTACAGGCCAGTCTCTGGGAAAGCCAGCATCTCCAGGGATGCTGGGCATGCCTCTTGGGATGATGAAATCGGGGGATACCCATGAAGCCACACCCATTTCTAACTAGACCATGCCCACTCCCCCTGGGTTCCCCTTTGTACCATGCCCCCTCTGTGATAGACCACACCCCCTTTTCAGGCATGCAGAGGGGGCCACACTGGGTGTCACCAGTACCAGTGATGACTCTGTATCAAACATTGATCCTAACAAGAAATATTAGCCACTGATCTGATTCTTTAATTGTGGCTATATAATGCAAATGTAATATAAATACAGTGTGTCACTAAAACAAAAATATAGCTGTCTATGCTTGTCCTTTTGCAAATCTGTATATATCTAGGAAAATTAAAGTATGAGATATTAACATTACTAA
Organism: Pseudophryne corroboree; assembly: GCF_028390025.1. NCBI lineage: Eukaryota > Metazoa > Chordata > Amphibia > Anura > Myobatrachidae > Pseudophryne > Pseudophryne corroboree. The sequence goes on along the minus strand of NC_086451.1, from coordinate 277,890,853 downwards.
TCCTCAATTCCTACAAGCCGTACACTGTCATCATGCTTCAAATATCACTGAAATGCAGTGAAAATCAAATGCACTCACTCTCAAGCATGGAGGCCGACATGCATCTAAAAGACTGAATGGACAGCAGTTAAAACAACAGTAAACATTTGAAAACAAACGGAAAAAAAAGAGAGTGGCAGTGTACTGTACAATAACAGAATTGATTGAATAAACAAATCTGTTGCAACTTTCAAAGAAAGCCAAGCCAGAATAATTAGTCATTATATATTATAGCTGGTGATGAATTAACTGTTCTATGAAAATATGCATCTCGTTCTCATTATGTTTTTGGTCTCAAAATTTTGCAAGTTTCTCCAACTTTACTAAAGAATTCCCTTTAAAATGTACACAAATATTCCCCCTATCATTTTTGTTTGGTTTAAATGACTTCTATATGTCCCAAATAAATTTCCATGGCCACTGTCAAATGTTTATTTAAAAACTATTCTGCAAAACACAGAATTGAAATTTACATTAGTGTTGAATGTAATTTCATGGGACATTGACGCAAAAGTGTAATCTTAGTATTGTAACAATGGAATTTTGTACCTAATTGGATTTGTATTTGTTCAGGGTTATTTCTACTGTAACTTATTTCAGAGAATAAACATTGCAGCAAAAAAAAAACAAAAAAAAAAAAAAAAAACATGATGGTTGTATGGCACTAGCTAGATATATGCAAACCACTCACATTCCCTCATAACTGCATTGTCTACAACATATGTCAATCCATGTGTTCTCTTCTTAGATTGTATACCATGGGGGACAGCATGATTATTCCAAAACAATTTCAATGTCCCAATTTCCCCTACACCTTGCTGTTTATAAATACCTCTAGGCATTCCTGGCTACAGCAGAAAATATCTATGTGCCAGAGCTGACTTCTGGACAGGGATTTTACATTGCAGAATAATCTCACAAAATATGTTTGGTCTAGTGACAGATTGTGTTACACCTGTGAGATAGTCTATAGAAAATGGAACCACAGATGCTTTAGTATATTATTAATTCATTTCAAAAATATATAGTTGAAGTTTAATCAATCAAGCTGGTAAATACCTACCATGTGTTCTTTGTTTTTATTTAAAAAAATATTTAGTTATTTTTATGAAATGGGCTAAAATAATAAATTCATGCAATTTTAAAGTACACTTAAAACATGTATACTCACCCATGTGTTTATAATTATCTAAATTTTTTGTTTACTTGTTTTGTAAATACATAATAAATCTTTGTATCAGTATATCACTTTATTTTAAAATGTAATGTCTTGTGAAGTACTGTAATTGCAGGTTTCCTAATTGTTAAATACAGTACCTAGTAATATTATGTTCAATGTGGGAAATGTGGTGGAAACATTTCCAAATATGTCCAAAAATTACTTTTCCATTGAAGATTAGATTACACAAACACCCATTCTGGTATGTAAAGTGTTTTTCTCTTCCAAGTGACTTAAATTTACAGTCACCCGCAAGTTTTACTAAATACATTGTGCTGTGTTTCTGCCTTCCTTCTTTATGTGTCAGATGTGTTTTTATATCATCAAGCTGTTAAATTTATGGTTATCAGATAGCTGTACTGTATTCTCTGCATTTTTTACACTTGTGTCAAGCTTTGTGGCAGGAGGGCATGTGCAAGCCAGTGAATCGAAGTAATGTGAATGTGAAATCCACTTGTCTCCCATCTTGAACAAAAAAAATAGCATTCCTCTACAAGATAGAATTTTGAGACATAGACTTCATTACTACATTTTTTACCTTGTGCATAGTAATTTAGATAATATTTACTAATACATTTATGGTTACGTTCCACCCAGGGCTGTTAGACGCTAACCCCAAAGGCAATATATCGATGCTACAAATTGTACATACAGTACAGTATAATACCGTCACTATATGTATGCAGATTTTATTCATACGAAACAAAATCATTTTTCTTTGTTCCATCATATAATAGGGATAATTTTTCTTTTCTTTTTGTTTTGAGCATCTCTTCATAAAATCACTGACAATTGTCCATCATCAATTTAGAAGAATAACTTAAGAGATTGATTCAGATGGATTTTTATTTTTAAGCAAGCTAATTTATCCATGACCTTTATGTTGCCAGACAACAGTCTTTGTAGCTATAATACTGATCAAAAGTCTTTTCTCCCAACATTTTTTTTGTATGAATGTTCTCAGTATATTGAAAGGAAAAAAATCTGCAAAACTATGGTGTTTCATACAGTTGCTTAGTGCAAATGAGAAAGCTTTGCTAGACAGTAAACTGATAGAAAGGTCAGGAAAAGAGGCATCTCTAGTGGAATAAAAACATTAAGTCATTCGAACAAAGGTCACTTAGCTCTACTTGTATGAGCCTTTATCATCTATCTGACAAGGCCAACTAGATATTGATCATCTGAAGCGTCTTGAAAATCACAAGTGGAGCTTGAGCAAAGTGAGAGGGGAAAAAAATGTATGGTTAAGCTTCTAAGAATCACAATGTTCTTTTGTAATGTGATGTGAATTCTCTTTGGTCTATGTTTTTTTATGATCTGGACCATTATCCTTGTGTCGTATGCAATTTCTCCTCAATCAGCATGATGGATACTGCAATAGGGGATTTATAGAGCTCTATGTCTTGTATTCTAAATCTAGCAGATTTTCTTCAATAGAATATCTCATTAAGTACAAGAAGAAAATATTGTATCTGACAAGAGGCCAGAGTCACATATATATATGAAGCTTGAAAAGTGTATACCGAATGTGATCAGTGCATTGTGTTATGTTTAGCAAAAGAATAAGTTCAATCTCCGAAAATGTATAAAATCTTACAGTTAGTTACAGATTTGAAATCTCAATTTTGAAGGCATTTTAAAGTATGTATAAAATTAACAATAATAATACTACTCTCTCAGCTTTATAACTTTTACTGTACAGTAAATGTAATTTTCATGACATGCATATAAATATATACAAGGGTGGTTCAATAAGTAAGATAACAAGACCTCTCATGGAAACAGGTTTGGATTTTGTGCATTGCCTTTGATACCGGTAGGACAGACAATCAAGGTGAGCAGCAATTCAGCCATAAACATGCCAACAACAGGCAGTGCTGGACATTACATGACATTTTCACCGTACACATCAAAAAGTTGGTGGTGAATTTCAGCTGCTGATTGTCCCTTTAGACACAGAAATCTGATCACACTATGAAATTCAATGTTTGACCATGTTTCCGTCAGCCCCACCATCTAACAACTTATGTTGGGAAAGTATGAGGTGCAGTTTAATGGCCATGAGGGGAAGTAGTGGTCTACCTGCTCTGACCTGGCAAGAAGTTTGAATGAAACATTACACAAGTTAGATTTCCTGTTACCTTCCTTATTGAACCACACATGTAATTAAGCATCAAATAATTTGCTAATTGTAAGTTAGCAAATTGTGACATCATAAAGACATATATGATGCTAATAAACAAAATGCCTAAATGTAAAAAAATCAAGAAATAAAAATAAGCTAAACAATATAAAATGCAATAAAGGTCTTTTAACTGATTATCTATACATGTGAACTGGATATGTAAATAACAAGTCAACATAATCAGCTAAGATATAGTATTAAATAAATAGGAATACATGCCTACAAAAATATGATATATTGTTAATGAAGACCCAGTAGGCTAATAGTGTCCTATTTATGGATGAATCTTGCCTCTGCATGGAGAAGGTTGGATCTGTATACACCTCTGATAGAGAATGGAATGTGGACAGTCACCAAGTGTCTTGACAATTTTGGATTGTGGTATATCTTGGCAAAGTGATCTTCTACAGGTTGGTCACTTAACCCCATTCTCATATCTTAGTTGTGCACTGTCCATTCAGTCTTCTCAACATATAAAAAAATCTCATTGACACATCACAAATGTGCTCAAGTATGTTAGGAAGAATTTAATTCAGAAGGGGCTTTCAATTTTCAGATGTTTAAAAACTTCTCCAGTAATCATAAATTTGCACTTAACACATTTTATGCATTCAAATCATCCTTATTTTGTGGTGAGAGATTTTGATGGAAAACTCCCATATGGTGTGTCTGGCCGTTGATGGATCAACATTGATTTTAAGTTAGAACCCCCCTGAATGCTTATAAATATAGTGATTGATTTAATGCTGGAAAGTTTCTATCAGAGGTACAGTAATCAGTGGTTATTCATTTTTCACAGATCTGCTAAAGTCCATTGATCTGTGGCTGAAATGTGTTACAACTGTAAATTGTGTCTGGTCCTTGGAGTGATTGGGTTGCTTTTGGAGAGGCTTTCTCTTGAGATTACCATACTATCTGTGAATGATTGGACAATTAGCTTGTGGCTATAGCCCTGGTTATACATTTTTTCCCCACTGTGTATATGTTAAGAGCAGCCTGTCATCAGAAGTGATCTGTCTAAAGCACATAAACTGAGATATTGGTAATCCTGTTTTAAGTCTTCTGGGACTAAAACTCATTGTTAAAAGGCTATTAATCAATATATAAAGAAGTGGAAATTCTGGACCATTTAGGGAGTTATTAACATCCAGGAAATGCATTGAATGCTCACTGTGGTTCAGGGTCATTTGATTTGGGCTGAAGTGTTGTTTATATTGGTGACCATGATTTCCTCTTCCTCTGATTTACAAGAATGTATTAGAAATATGTTATATATAGCAATAGCAATGGACTACCCACTGATTCACCTTACAGACACATTTTAATTTTACTATAGTTTTACAGCTGATTATTGCCTTTGATATGTATGTACTGTATGTATATATATATATATATATATACATTTATATATATATATATATATATATATATATATATACATTTATTTATATATATATATATATATATACACACATTATATGTATTAACAAAAATGTTTATGTCATTACAGGAACAGCTCTCTTTTACAATATTGCACATTGGGCTTCACGACTCTGAAATAATCCTTTTAATGAAATATGGAGCAGATGGATAGTAAGCCTTACCAACCATTATCAAAAACTAAGCATGAAATAGATCATGCTTACACCAGCTCTTCAGAAGATAGTGAAGATGAACGAAAGCCAAGACAATCATACAACTCAAGAGAAACTCTTCAGGAATGTGCACAAGATATAAGACTAAATTACAACAACCATAGCAGCAGGAAAAGAAAAGCAGTTGAAGATCCCACTCAAGGTAGTAAAATAATTATTTATTTGCTGCAATACTTAGTTTTAATTTTTAGAGGTGCTGATATTATAAAATGTAAAAGTGTATAAAAAGAATATTAATTACATTTAAAGAATTTTTATATTTTTTCTTAAACAACCACACTATCTCTAATTTACATAACTATATAATTCTCATGTCCATGTCCTCTGCATTTTTCAATTTATTAATTTATCTTATAAATTAAGTAAACACACTACACAGTCATAACAACAATAAAAAAATCTAAAGGCCCGTACACACTGGTCGATGTATCGGCCGTTCTCTTGAACGGCCGATACATCGCGGGACCGTCGGCCAGTGTGTACGGGCGATACGTCTGTGAACTCCGTCGTTTACAGACGTATCGCGTCGGCCGCGCAGCACAGCCGACAGCCAATATATCTAACGATATATTGGCGCGTCGCTGTGTGTGTACGGGGTGGTCGGCCGACCGCCCGTACACATGCTGCGGCGGGCGGCGGTGATTGACAGGTGAACTGGGCGGGCGCGAGCGCCCGCCCGCCCAGTTCATGACGTCAGTCCCCCGACGGATTGGGCTGTGTGTATGCACAGCACACTGCCCGATCCGTACATAGATATATCTGCAGATCAATTGATCTGCAGATATATCTAATAGTGTGTACCCACCTTAAGAACCAATAATTATTTGTTTGTGTTATTAACAAAGTGTATTTACAAATAATTTGGCAGAGAACTAGAGTCCCTGACTTATGTTTATTAAGTCTGATACAAATTGTGTTAATTTTGATGACAAAAATAAAAATAATCATAAAGCAAAATTGGGAGAAACAAAGTCAAAGATAGTGCCCTTGTCAAACAAAGGTCTAAAGCTGCTCAATTAAGATAGCAACTGAATCAACAGACAAACTGCAAAATCAGAGTGGCAGATATAGGCAGAAATGGGGAAAGTGGTCCAGTTTTCCCCAATATATGCAAGTAATGTACTGCATGCCTTTGGGAAAATGGTTTATATTACATATGTTACATATACAGTATAAACCTATCAGCCAGGAACAACAAGAGTCACCTATCTATAAACTAGTGACAGCATGTCAGAAACGCATTCTTTCTGGATTGTTATATGGGTAAACATCTATTAATGCTTTATTTGTATATGGGTAGACTTATCAAAGCTTGGAGAGAGATAAAGTAGAGGCAGATAAAATGCCAACCAATCAGCTCCTGACATTTTTCAAACACAGCCTGTAAAATGACAGAAGTTGATTGATTGGTACTTTATCTCTCTCCACTTTATCACTCTGCAAACTTTGAAAAATCTCCCACTCTGTAACTTATAAATGGACCTGTATAAATATCCAGGGAAAACATTTGTTGCTCCGCATTGATAACATAAGGATACAATGGTATTATAACATTTAATCTATAAGGATGATAAGTGTTAACATTTACTGTCATTATTTCATGTACATTGGCCAGCTGAGGATGAAATTTTGCCACCAAGGGTTAAGCCTATATTTGGAAAAAAGGGGCATATGCTCAGACAACCTCACATTGCTAATTACTGTATATACTCTAGTACATGAAAAGAAGTGATGCTAGTGTTATCGCTAATAAAGACTAGAAGAGTAGTGCTGATATGTCCTACTATTTCAACTTATTTATAATTTACTAAATTATAATACTGTTGGTAGCAAACATATGGTAGAAGTCTGCAATACTAAGCAATCAGTGTCAATGGTTGTTAACTGAACGTAACAGCAGTGCATGTCTGGCTGGAGGGTGCCATAAAGTAGGATTTACAGTATCTTACCTTCTTGCATAGTAGAGAACATTGTTTTAAGTAGTCAAGTCATATGTTTAAAGTTACTTAACCAAAGTACTGTAGTCTTAAAATCTCCACGGTCAACTACTATAAATAAAGCATACTAATAGAAAATAAACTTATATAGCACTGAAAATGAAATGTCAAATCTGAAACAACTCCAAGATATCTACCAATGTAAATATGATGGTGAGCATTGCACATTCCCATTGGAAGATTCAGGGGGGGTCAGCTAGGCCTCCCCCCCTGTCATTTAGAAGATTTTTCTTTACTTCAGTTGTATCTGCTGATTGATCACAGCCCATGGCAGAAATATATATTTAAAAGGTGCCGACAACACCTACAATATTTCCCATACACTCACCTTGTCACCTACCAGACCTGTTCCCACACACTCACCCTGTCACCTACCAGAATCGTTCCCACACACTCACCCTGTCACCTACCAGACCTGTTCCCACACACTTACCCTATCACTTACCAGAACTGTCCCTGCACACACTCAGCCTGTCACCTACCAGACCTGTCCCCACATACTCACTCTTTCACTTACCAGACCTGTTCCAGCACCTCACTCTCTCACCACCAGACCTGTTCCTGCACACTCACCCTGCACCTTCCAGACCTGTTCCTGCACATACTCACACTGACACCTACCAGACCTGCCCACATGCACACTTACCCTGTCACCTACAAGACCTGCCCCCACGCACACTTACCCTGTCACCTACCAGACCTGTCCCTACACACTCACCCTGTCACCACCAGACCTGTCCCACACACTTAATCTGTCAACTACTAGAACTGTACCCCATTCCCTTAGCATGATGAAAATGAGGGCGTGACTTGTGGGTACAGTATTCCCGATGAGACTAAGCCCTTTGTCACAAGGTGACAACCTCTTTGCCAGGAATGCGTGGGTACTTATCATGGTGCCTGCCCTGTCACTTTGTTCTAGATCAGCCCTTACACATTCCTACTCTTTCCTCCATATGAATAAAATTATCAGAAATATTTGAAATACAGAATCAGCAACATGTTTCACGCTCTTTAATTTTCTATACATTTAGGCTGTTACTAAACCTTCTGCAAAGCATTTTTTTATGCAGTACTGCACGATCAAAATAAAGTTTCAATGAGCCATGCATGTAGGTAATTTAGTTCTGGTATATTGCAGGTCAGTTTAGAAATGCACTGGCTCAACCATAGCAAAAGTAATTAAAATACATGTTGGAAAATGTCTATTCATTATTGATTGCTGTGTTTTCCCAAGCATCGGTTCAGTGAGTGCCTGCATTCACACAAATGTGCCCTTTGTATTTTCAACTCTTTATAACACCAGAATAGAACAGTGGCTAGATGACATTATAAGAAGAGGGGTTTTATAAAGAGGTTACTATGCTATAAAAACATTGTAACGTATATGTGTTACAGCAAAGTGTCTTTTACATTTGTTGCCATTGACTTAAACCCTACAATTGCAATTGCAATACCACCTGATATACCAGAATACTTTTTGGACAAATTGACACATAAATCTTTGGGAAATAATTGACGGCCATAAAAGGCTCCATATGACTGCAAGACAGTATGGTGAGATTATCACGAAAGAGTGTATTGAATAAAAACCCTATGCATTGTAAAATGGAGGAGCAGTGTATTCAGCTGCCCTGGAAAAGTTATATTGGTAAATTACGTATTTTGTGTCCCTGTCATTAGCTGCAATAAAGAATCTTTACTATTGCTTATTTTTGGTTAATAGATCTCTGAGTTCCTACAAAGAAGTTTATTTACTAACATTGTGTATTACTAACATTTACTAACATTGTTTAGATCTGTGCTTAGCAAATCTGTCAATAGTTTTCTCTATCCACTGCAAGATTAACAATTAATGGAAATGTCAGATGTGGGAAGATTTGTGGCTTTGAGTAATATTAGTTCCAAATCCTGAATGTAATAATAAAATATAAACATGTCTTTGAAAAACAAATGGCTGCAATTATATGGTCAGTTATTACATACTTATGTGGTAACCCAGACCCTTGTGTACCTACACATGTTGGGTCCTACTGTATATAAAATATATATTAACTTATACTGTGTCACCACCTAAACATCACAGCAGTGACAGGGTTAACTGGTCAGTGAATTGACTCAGACAGCATGAGGACACCACAGATGACAGTTGAGAAGAGGAAGGATTTGAATTCATGCTAGGATAGGACAGGATAGATCCGGCAGTTTGTCCAGAGCTTATAAATAAGAAGCCTAACTGACCGTTTGGGGTCGAAGTAATAATCTGGAAGCGGGAGCCATGCTGTTGTACAGGAGGCTGTGGGAGGTGGAACACTTCGTGGCTGTCACTGAGGAGAGACAGCCCCAAGCTCACCTTCCCGGTGACTGACAGCCCATCAAGTCAGGCCCATGGGAGCAGCTATGTGAAAAACGGTGAGCTCCTTGTAGCGGGTGGAGCATACCCTTAAGGCTGGCCCCAGCAGCAGTATAAGATCCAGTTAGTTACAGCCAGAGGGGCAGAGTAAAGTAGAAGCTGTCCATGGACCTGAGTGATAGAGAGAGCTGCTTTGAGGTGGGTGAGTGAGAATACCCAGCTTCACTTACACATCTTGGCTCAGTTATTATGCTTCTCATTTACACTGTTCCTACACAACTCTGAGAACATAAACTGTAAAACACTAGTAGGAAGGGGAGGAGCAGTATATTACCTTCCCTGTCCAAGTTAGTCACATAAGGAGCCAGACATTTGCATAGTAAGACTGACAGTTACTTCAGGAAGAAATTGAGCTGATGTGTCAAGACTAGTAGTAAAATACAGTACCTTATTTTCTTTGAGCTTATAGCAATATATTTAGTAGTTTAACTATGGACTTAAGTAGCAGCATCACTGAAAGGAACCCTCAAAGTACCATTAAAATACTGCATATAACCATTACAGCTGTTTTCACAATACCAAAAGCATTTAAACTGCAGCTTTTAAGGATATTTTCACTTCTAACAGCAAAGCAAATAAAAGAGGAACTTTGTAATTATATTAACAGTTACAGTATGAAATAACGTAAGCTTATCCTCGGCAGCAACTTGTAAAGTATTGTTAATACGCATGTGGCCACATAGCTAAACTTGAACTAAAAATAACAATTCTGAATGTGCACCACCTGCAAAAACCTTGATAACTGTAAATATATTTTGGTATTAACTGTACTGTTATCTATGGACATTAACAATACACCCTTGTTCTTTTAGACAAATATAGTGTTTGCAGTATAGTATTGATTTGTTTCTTGCTTCTTCTTAAAACAATGCAAATGGTAATGTAACAATGTAACAATAACCTGTATGAATATGTATTTATGTCAACAAGAGCAGATTGGTGCATTTGGCATTGTTTAATTGTATTTTTTTTTGTTTGAACCTATATATTGTTGTGAAGTGGTTAGTGAAATGGTAATTATCCAACTGATCGAGAAAACCTATAGAATAAATATAATTTTTTTTAAAAACCTGTAGCTATAATTCTTTGCAGCCAGAGCAAACCATCGACTCATGGTAAGGAACTCAGAGCAGTATATCACACTATGGCATAAAAAAAAAATATTTGTTAATTATTCTAGTCTTTTTAAATGGGCAACATTGTTGGATGGCAAAAAATTGCTCATACTAATAACAAGCAAAATAACCACTAGAACTATTGCAGTCATTACTTGATGACAAAAATAACACATTTAAATATAAGCAACACACATATACAGCAATGTTGAAAATCCCAGCAACACACAAACTGGGCATATTTGTCGGTTTAAGGTCACATCATTAAGGACAATTGATTAATGATTTGTAAATGTAAAATCATTATGACTTAACATACGGTTCCTGCATTTGCAGTTAAATATCACCTCAGTACATATGCAGATTTTTATGTATTTCCTAGCCTACATAATAGTATAATAAAATATATCTAATGACACATTACATCTAGAATAGAACATTATGTACCGGGTTTTGAATTTTGCATATGGTCAATGCAAATGTATATCTTAGAAATACTGCAGCTGACTACAATAACAATTTAATAGAAGAATTGGAATTCAGAGTTGGAATGACCGGTATGAATCAGAATAAGCCAATTTTCAAATGTCTTTCAAGCTTTTGTGATTTAGTTTAAGTGGCTTTGAATATGATTTATTTCAAGGTTTGTCACTTTGAAGAAATACTTTAAAGAGTAATAAAATAGCTTGAGGTTTTTATTCAAAGGAAATTCAATGGGCTTCACTTATTTGCTATTTTCAAGGAAGGGGTTCTGTTATTTTTATATTTTTTACGGGCAGTCTGTAGATATTTGCTCTTTATGCTGCATTTCGAAGGCATAGTAAAAAGCTCAAAAATGAGAGCCATTCTTGTCTCCAGATGTTTGAAACCTCATTAAACATCACTTAGAAAAGCGAGTATCTTGTCTAGATGGAGCTCAGTAACTGTTAGCTTGGCGAGAGCATGAATCCAATTCCAGCAACAAGTTCTAAGTTTATTTTAAGCTATTTTATTCTCATCCTTAGGAAAAAGGTGGATCATACCTCTGAGCATTCAAATTCAGCTCAATTTTCCAGTTACATCTCCTTGCCATTATTGAGGGCTATAATATGTATCCTAAGTGGATTGTGGAATGCAGTTTGTAGGCATTATGAATAGTTAGAGAATAGGTTATTAGCTGGATTCTATAACAGCATGTTCCACAATGGGTTTAGTGTACTAAAACATGTCTCTTAAAAGATGCAGTATAATACAGTGTAGTACCTCTTATACAGTGTAGTAGCTCTTGCCACAAAAAAAGAAATGCCTTTTCACAGAATGGACATCTTGCACTATTAGAAACTACAACTTATTAAAAATAGGATTTTAATTACCTACTTGTAATACATTTTCTCGTAGTCCATAGGGGATACTGGGAATCCATTTAGTACCATGGGGTATAGACGGGTCCACTAGGAGCCATGGGCACTTTATTAAATTGATAGTGTGCGATGGCTCCTCCCTCTATGCCCCTCCTACCCGACTCAGTCTAGGAAACTGTGCCCGAGGAGATGGACATACTTTGAGATAAGGATAGATAAGGATAGATAAGGAAAGTGATGAGATTACGAACCAGCACACACAAAACAAGAGGAAAGCCATGCTAAACAAACTTGAAACAGGAACAGCAACAGCTGAACAAACCATAATACGTAACCAAGTAACAGTGCAGGAAGAATGAAGCACCGGGCTGGCGCCCAATATCCCCTATGGACTACGAGAAAGGATTTTCTGGTAGGTAATTAAAATCCTATTTTCTCTTACATCCTAGGGGATACTAGGAATCCATTTAGTACCATAGGGAAGTACCAAAGCTCCCAATCTTGGTGGGAGAGTGTTGAGGTGCCTGCAGAACTTATTGATCAAACTGAAGGTCCTCACAGGTCAAAGTATCTAACTTGTAAAACTTAGCAAATGTGTTTGAACCTGACCAAGTAGCTGCTCAGTTGGGCTGTAAAGCTGAGACACCCTGGGCAGCTGCCCAAGAAGAGCCCACCGACCTAGTAGAGCGGGCCTGAACAGATTTTGGAACAGGCAAGTCTGCCGTGGAATAAGCATGCTGGATAGTGAGCCTGATCCAGTGTGCAATTGTCTGCTTTGAAGCAGGACACCCAATTCTATTGGGATCATAGAGAATAAACAGCGAGTATGATTTCCTGTGACGAGCTGTTCTCTTTAAATACACCTTCAAAGCCCTCACAACATTCAAAGACTTTGAAGTAGCAGATGTGTCCATAACATCCGGAACCACAATAGGTTGGTTGATGTGAAATGCAGACAACATCTTATAAAGAAATAGCTGAGTCCTGAATTCAGCTCTGTCCTCATGGAAAATTAGGCAGGGCTTTTGTGAGACAACGCCCCTAGCTCCGACACACGTCTTGCTGAAATGGATATTCAAGATGGCAGTAATGGGCATCCTAGACCCTCAATATGGCTTGCCTGTGGTGAAACCTTCAGGAAACTGAAGCAGGTAGCCATGGCAATGACAATGAGGTCTCCCCTCGTCATGGTAGAGGACAGGGGTGATTCCTGTATTGAAAGTGATCATCCACCTGGTGCTCATGGATGTAAGTATGGTGACTGGGAGCTATGGGGATCCAAGGTGCAGCCAGCTGCTGATGAGGCCAGTAGGAGATGTAGTTGAGTGGTCACGGCAGCGAGTTCCATCCGTGAGATGTCAGCAGACAGGGATGGCCCATTGTAGGTAGAAAATGGACTGGGCCCACTAGGAGGGAAGATGGTGGCTGTGCAGGACACAGTAAACAAGCGCCCCTCTGCTCCAGGGTTATAAGAGCTCAGGTTAATTTTTTCATCTAGCAGGCTAATGTATTGTAGACAAATGACTATACTTCAGCACTTATTGTTAACTGATCTGCCACTTGTTGCTCAATATGAAGATTTCCAGGAGCTGTCATCAACATCTTCCTGACAACACACAGTTTACAGACTATAACTTTTTATACTTTGTCATGTCTGACACTATTAGAAAAGCAATGCATTGAGGTATTTTTAATACATAACTGCCAGCTGCCAGCATTCTCCTTACCAGTTATGATAATGCACCAGAATGGAACCCAAAAAATCATTGGTGGATATTCCAGTCTGTACTATACCCCTAAAGGCAGCGCCAATGAATATAGTTAGTGTATGAGCTCCTGTCTTTTAAAAGACAGAGAGCATGAAAGCATGATTCATGTATGTAAATAAAGCAAAAAAGCAAGCAACTGGGCAAAACATGTTGCACTGCAGGTGGTGCAGATGTAACATGTGCAGAGATATTTGGGTGGGGTGTGTTCCAACTGAAATCTTAATTGCAGTTTTAAAATAAATCTGTTTGTGGGCTCCATACAAAAACAGCTAGTATTTACCCTGCACAGAAAAAATATAAATGTATTTGCTCCCCTAGTATGGCAACATGGTTAGTTCTAGACTCAAAGTTACAACTTTTAGCAAGAAGGAAAACATTATTTACATTTATTTTCTACAAATTTCATAAAATAAAATAATTATATTAGTGATTTAACCAATGTGTATATTGGTTTGCCAGTATCTGTAGAACTTTCACAGATTTGTAGGCACTTCTACATATTTAAAATGTAAAATGAACTGTCCCTTATTGCATTGTTTCTCAATTTGGAGAACTAATAGCCCCCAGGGGTACTCATTGTGATGGTCATAGGTACTTCAAAAAAATTCTGTATTAACAGGGTGGGAGATTCAACTATTATTTACACATATAGGAAAAGCCATGCCCTAGTGATCTCTAGTCACTTGCATCACTGTATCAGTACCTTGATAACAAAAGGAGAATGTTCTATGCCTGTAGAAAAAGAGCATCTGTGAACTATACTGTAGTATTATTGTCAAATTTGCATTTTCCATAGACATTGGGGGAGATTCAAATGTTTGAAAAGTCAGTTGGGAGTCTGTTTTTCCTGTCTAATAGACAGGAAAAGACAAACACCCAACCGACTTTTCAAACATTTGAATCTCCCCCTATGTGTGAGAATTATATATATCTACATTTCATTCTGTTCATTATTTTGAAAATATTTTCCTATAACACATTTGTTGCCTTTATACTGTACATAGCTGCATTGAAACATTTTATCTAATAGCAGTTATATTTATTACAAATGTATTGTATTGCAAACATTGTGGTTACAAATGCAAATAGGCTATCAGGGGTATACATGTGGAAAATAATTGAAAACCACTGCCTTTTTCAATTAAACATTACATATATTGTTAAAATAGCTTGAATGCCTTGAAGACATAGAAGGACATTAATGAATGTGTGAAAGTGCAGCGAAACACTCTGCTATATGATATGATGCATCTGTCTATGTGCATTTGTGCCTGTTTTTGCAAACTAAGGCCACAGTGGCCTGGAGCTGAAAATAATAAAGGGCATATTGTTAGAAGTGAAGGAGCATTGACCAGTGATGTTTGGGTATGGCCGGTCGCATGTGGGCCTGTGCACTCCCTGCAATATTAGCCCTTAATTCTTCTTAGCTATAAAACAGTTAAATAATAGCATTAGCTGTAGAACACAATTTTAAACACATGAATTGTATCCAACCTTGTGGCCATCTTGGCAGCTGTTCACAATCATACTGTCATGATGATGGGCCTATGTTTTGTGGAGGTATAGTGCTATAGTCCGATCTATTCCATTGTTAATATGGCCCAGTGTCAGAGCTGGCCCTAACCAATATGATTCCCTAGGCAAGATTTTGGCTGGTGTTCCCTAGCAGCATCAGTAGTTCCTCCTCTGACCCTGCGCCCCTTTCCCAGCACAATCACCACTCACCCATAACAGTCCATATTTTTATATTCCTACGCACTATATTTTAAATAGGAACAGTGCACACATTCGGTGCACAGCCAAAAGGGGTGTGTTCTTACAGGGAAGGGGCATGGCTACACAATAGTACCCTCAATTCAAATTATGCCACACATTATTGCAACTTTAATCACATTTTATCATGCAATAGTGTCCCTTATTCACATTATATCACACAGCAGTACCACTTTACCTTATAAACCATAGTTGGTCACAGTAGTGCCCCTTATTGACATTACATCACACTGAATTGCTCCTTATTCATATTATACCACACCATATTACGCTTTATCCACATTAGACTACACAGTAGTACCCTTTCTATACATTATGCCACACAATAGAGCACCTTATACACATAATACCACACAGTAATGCCCCTTAAACATGTGCTGCACATTATTAATGCACTTTTACACATAATGATACACATAATGTCCCTTTAACATATACCGTACATTATTAGTAAACTTATACACATAATAACACACATAATGCCCCTTACACATATGCCAAATATTATTGCACAACCATACCCACCCACACACAGCACTCATACGGCCACTAACACAGTGACCTCTGCCTTTGCTTGGATACAGATGTGTCCCCATACATCTTGCCTCAATATGCCATGCAGCAGGAGATGCATGGCATGAGTCAGTTGACAGCTTTGCTAATGTCGGGTGACTTTTTTAAATGAAAATGCATATTATTTGCATTACTATATGGCTAGGATGCACAAGCAGCTTCTGCTGATTAAAATGATATGCAAAATTCCTGTATTCTTTGTGCGACTGTGACTGTATCTGCATATGAAGTGCTACATTACAGTGATTTCCAGGAATACACTGTAACATAGCATTTCATATGCAGCTACAGCCACAGTCACACACAGAATATAGGCATGCCACAAATTATATAATCAGAAGATTCTGCTTGTGCCTCTAGGCATACCAAATGCCCTAGGCATTTGCCTAGTTTGCCTATGCCTAGGTCCGGCTCTGCCCAGTTTATAAGTACAGTATGAACATTGATTACTGCACGGAGATGGTAATGATTGCTCTCTTTCATTGAAAGAATTTGCTGGATCAAAGCATGCACTTTAAATGAGGGCTAGCTGCAGTAATGTTTCTGCAATTAAATACAAACATACTGTCATTTTTTTTGGCAGGTGTAAGAATTATATTATTATATTTAGATTTTTTTTGTCTCTGTTTCTAATGGAATATCAAATATATTGGGCTTATTTATAATATATTACATTTGTTCATTTTCTGGATTGTGCCTAATGAGAAGAGGGAAACATTTTTATTACTTAAGCCAAAACTATTCTGTTCTTTTAATCACTAATTTCCAATAACTTTCCATTTAAAAAGAGAGTGGAAGAGAGGTTGCAATATCCCCACGAAAGACATTTTATGCAAAATGCAACAGGTATTTGGCACCTACAGGCTTATAGGAGAGACAATCTGGAAGTAACTAGCATTCCAGTATGTTTCACTTCACTGTGAACACCACAAGCAAGTCACACAACAAGAGACCCTTCTGCTCTGCAATTTGAATGGAAATTGAATCCTGCAGGTTAATTTTACATAATGATATACAACACTGAATAAAAAAATTATGTGGGATTCTTAAAGTACAGATATTAGAGTGAATATTCATTTGAAAGGGCAGTTTGGGGTATGATGGAGACTTACAGAATATACATAGAAATCTAACCATGAACTTAATGAACTTATAGTTAGGTTTTATATATACACTTTAGTGGTTTAAGTGGTCTGTTGCCACCTCTTAATGAAGAAGAGATTCAATCTATCATTCTGTAATACAAACTACTCAATTAGTGTTTTTTCTCATAGAAATGCCTGGCGAGTGGTTGTTCATTTTATCCCGAGATAAGTGCTGCGCATATAACCACCATATGTTGTCCCATTCTCTCCTTAAATGTACTTTCTGGTTGCCTACATAGTTTAAGCCACATATGCATAACCAAGACTTATCGAATTACCATAAGGAAATTGTCAGTCAACTCTTTGTATCCTTGTTATATAAAAAACTTAAGGGTGATCCCACTGATGTTTGTAAGAAACAACTTTGTTAAACATGTCTACTTAGACATAGCTATACTGGGATATTCTTGATTTAGGAAGGGCAGAATGGGAAGAATCGGAGCAGGAGTAGCAATGAATGTAAAAAAGCATAAATACTACTCTAATACAAAGTATTGAAGAAAAAACTTTGGCCCTTTGGGTGACCATAGAAACAGGGAAGAAATAGGAACTGTACAAGAACCTATTGCAGGACATCACTAAAATGGTATTAAAAGAAGAGGTAATAATCATGGGAAACTTAAAGACAGAGACTAACTCATCAATTACAAAAACAAAGGTGTTAGATTTTCGGATTTTGTAGGGATGGGAAAATGTGTGGAGAAATTTAGGGGATAATTCAGACCTGATAGCTAGGGTGTGTTTTTTGCATCCCTGCAATCAGGTAGTCACTGCCTACAGGGGGAGGGGGAATTTGCTGTGCAGGTGTGCGATCACATTTGCAGGAGAGCTGCCCAAAGAGAAGTTGCAGGAGAGCTGCACAAACAGATCCCCAAGCCCAGGGACCTGTGCTTGGACCAGTGCTTTTTAATACCTTTATTAGTGACATTGCAAATGGCATTAAAGGGAAAGTATGCCTTTTTGCAGATGACACAAAGGCATGCAACAGAGTAGACACACCAGGAGGGGTAAAACAAATGATTGAGGATCTAGGTAGACTAGAGGAATGGTCAAGAGCATGGTAATTACAGTTTAATGCCAAAAAATGCAAAATCATGCACTTGAGTATCAAAAATACAAAGACTAAATATAGTATTTATTGCACTATACTGGAAACTACTGAGGAGCAGAGGCGGAACTGTGGGAGGCAATGGAGTCGGCTGCCGCCGGGCTCCTGACCTGCAGAGGGCACTTCTCCATTGCCTCCCACTGCCCGACAATCCATCCCAGCATCAGACTGGACAGAGGAGCGTGTCAGTGTCATGACACGCCAGCAGCAGCTGCCTCCTCATATGCAGAGAGACGAGCTGGCAGGTGGCTGCAGCTAGGGGGAGCTCCAGTGCACAGCTGCTCACAGAGACTTCCAATAGAGCTGGGCCGTCTGAAGCTCCGTCCTGGTAATTGCAACTGGTAGGCACTGGCACCACCTGCCTCCAACTGCTGCATTGTGTGTGTGTGTGTGTGTGTGTGTGTGTGTGTGTGTATGTGTGTGTGAGGAGGGGGGTTGATTACCGGGGGTATCTTTAATAAGTGTTGGCAGCACTGTGTTTATGTGTGTGAATGGTTTCAAGTGAGGTGTGTAAGTCTGTGTTTTTTCAAGGAAAGTTGTGTGTTTAAGTAAAAGAGGCATGTGTTTGTGTGTGGGTGTGTATGTGTAATTGTGTGTATGTGAAAGTGGCGTGTGTGTAATTGTGCGAGTGTAAGTGAAAGTGTCGTGTGTGTATGTGTGTGTAATTGTGTGTATAAATGAAATAGGCATGTGTGTGTATTTGTGTGTGTGAAAGTGATGTGTGTGTAATTGTGTGTAAGTGAAAGTGGTGTGTGTGTGTGTGTGTGTGTGTGTGTGTGTGTGTGTAATTGTATGTGTAAGTGAAAGAGGCATGTGTGTGTGTAATTTTGTATGTGTAAGTGAAAGTGACTGTGTGTATAATTCTGTGTAACTGAAAGTGGCACGTGTGTTTGTGTGCAAGTGAAAGGTACATGTGTGTAATTGTGTGTAAGTGAAAGTGGCATGTGTGTGTTTAACTGAAAGTGGCGTGTGCGTGTGTAATTGTGTGTGTAAGTGAAAGTGACGTGTGTGTGTAATTGTGTGTAAGTGAAAAGGGCGTGTGTGTGTGTAAGTGAAAGCAGTGTGTGTGTAAGTGAAAAAGGTGTGTGTGTGCGTGTGTAAGGGAAAAAGGTGTGTGTGTGCATGTGTAAGTGAAACAGGCACGTGTGTGTAAGTGAAAAAGGTGTGTGTAAACTGAAAAAGGTATGTGTGTAAGTGAAAAAGGTGTGTGTCTGTGTATGTAAGTAGAAGTGTGTGTGCAAGTGAAAGAGGCGTGTGAGTTAGTGAAAAAGGCATTTTTGTGTAAGTGAAAGAGGTGTGTGTGTGTGCAAGGAAAAGAACATGTGTGTGTGTGTATGTCTATACTACTATTGTGAAAGGCATCTGAGTACACTGCTACTGTTCACCCTGAGTACCAGATATCTACATATAGCATATATGTGTGTGTGGGGGGGAAAGGGGGGCACCAACATTTTATCATGCCTCCGGGCGACTGGGGCGAACTTACGCCACTGCTGAGGAGGAAAGGGTTCTAGAAGTCACTATTTCAGGTGACTTAAAGTCAGGTAAGCAATGTAACAAAGCAATAAGGAAGGCTAGTCAGATGCTTGGTTGCATAGGGAGAGTAATCAGCATCAGAAATAAAGCAGTAATAATGCCACTGTATAGGTCATTTTTTGAATATAATTAATAATATTGTGTGGAAGGAGGATTATTATTTAATAACTTGTGACGTAGAATCTCTATACTCCAATATTCCTCATGATCAAGGGGTAGAGGCAATTGGATATTATTTACAGCAAGATGATTTGTCAGACTCTCTACGGGCCTTTATTTTGGATGCTATTAAATTTATGTTGACACATAATTATTTAACTTTCGATTCACAATATTATTTACAGACACGGGGTGCGGCCATGGGTGCCAGGTTCGCGCCGAGTTTCGCTAACCTTTATATGGGCGTGTTTGAGGACATGCACGTGTGGGGGGTCGGGTTCGGTGCAGACCTGGTATACTATGGCCAATTTATAGATGATTTATTTATTATATGGGGTGGAGGTATGGAATCATTATTATTATTCACGGAGAGTTTAAATAAGAACACTTTCGGACTTAAATTCACGTCACAGTATAGTCCAAAGACAATAACCTTCCTTGATATTGAACTGTCTGTTGAATATGGTATATTAAATACCAAGACATATGTAAAGCCGGTTGATCAAAATCGCTATTTGCATTACAAAAGTTCGCATAAAACATGCTGGAAGGATAATATCCCCAGGGGTCAACTTATCCACATACGCCGTAATTGTACATCAATTGAGACATTCAAAATACAAGCCACTACTCTATTGGAATCATTTCATGAACAGGGTTACCCACCAGATTTACTGTTAAAAGCATATAAGGAAGTGGAGCAGATGGATAGAAGTGTATTATTAAAACCTAGAGTAGCACTACAAAAAGAGAAAGAAAATAAATATGAAAAAAGTATGTGTTTTTCCACTCAGTATAACAACTGTGCCGATCAAATTAAACATATAATAAAGAAAAATACCTCACTACTTTTGTTAGATGAATTACTTCATGATAATATTAATCCCATAGGACCTACGTTGTTTCGAAAGGCGGAAAATTTGAGATCTAAACTTGTACCTAGTCATTTCTATAAAAAACCTGAAGTGACATCAGTAAAGTCGTGGCTTCCAGAAAGACCTGTGGGGTTCCACAAATGTGGAAAAAAGAATTGTTTATCCTGTAAATCCATGCCAAGGAAAAGTATGGAAGTCCAATCAGCAAGAACAAATGAGGTATTTAAAATTAAGGACTTCCTAAATTGCATGTCGACATTTGTGATTTATGTAATCACTTGTCAATGCGGCAAACAATATGTCGGCCGCACTACTCGAATCCTTCATATAAGATACATGGAGCATAGAAGAAATGTCATAAAAAAAGCAAAACATCCATTGTCAAGCCATATAGTGAATTGCCAGGATGCAGATTTCAATGATATTAAAATGTTAGCTGTTGAGCAGATTAAGGCGACTAAACGAGGTGGAGATAGATACAGTATGCTTTGCAGACATGAGGCATACTGGATTTTTAGGATGGATTCTCTAGTGCCGGGGGGATTAAATGACACTGTGGAACTAAATGGAGTATAGGATAAAAATAATGGATTGAACGATGAATAGAACTAATCTCATAAGGTATTTTATCGTGCTTTGTGTCAGATCTTGTTTTGTCTATTTTTCCCTTTTTCCTATATTGGGAACCGTTAGTGTAAATTAAGGGGCAGTATAGATGATAATAATTTTTTTCGATTTCATCAGGATGATAACGGAGGATCTTTGGTATATTCCCCCTTCTTTTCTATATATTTTCGCTTTCTACGCTCTGTTGTCTGTCTGTATGTGGTACATATTGATATCAATTGATCCATATGTTTAGAGGATAGTTATCAATATGTATGAGAAACATGTTTTGTTGAGTTGAGGAATAAAGTTATAGTGTGGGAGATATTTGATTATGTTTATGATGGTTATCACAGGAAGAAATAATAACACAAATAATGAGAAGAAATAATAAAGATAGTAATAGTGATAATGATATAAATAAATAAATTATTAATAATAATGACAACAATTGAAAATAAAATATGGATGATACATACATATATATATATATATATATATATATATATTAATAAGTGAGTAAATTGTCACTAAATTGTCATTAGATTGTATGTGGAAATATAGAAATATATATGTGTGGTGATCGACTGATAAAAGTTTGAGACAATATATTTTTTATATATACATATGTGTTTGTATATTTCTATAACCATATTTATTAGGTTAGATGTGTTTAATTATTGTGTAGGTAGATGCGTGTGCAGCACTGAATGAGTATTTGTTTTATGTGATATGTTTTTTGTTTTATGTGATATGTATTTTTATGTATATATAGATATATGCTTTTTAATGTGGCAAATTGCTATAGAGTATATAATACTAAGATTACGAGGTGATATCATCCAGAGAACTTATCATAGAGTTAATATACAGCTGGATAGATAATTACATGGAACGCATAGAGTCCTAATACGTGAATGCAGAAACAAAATCAAAGTCAGTTATGGACCGCAACGTATACGCATGCGCCAATTGAGCGGCGCTAGATTTAAAACTCTGTGCAATTGCAGTGCATGTATGGACACTGAGGAAGCCGCTGAGCTGTATATCTAAGCGGGGAAACGCGTTTGTCGGACGTACTGCTAAGGAGTTTTTATGAGACATCTCTACCCTATTACTGGCCGGCCAGAGACAGCTGTACCTGTGGATAATATCTGAAATTATACCTGCCATCCACCAGACAGTGGACTCCGGATAAGGCTGTATTTGGAAGCGACAGCCGGGAGAGGTATCAATTTGACGCGTGTAAAGCTGAACACTCGTGCGCAGATAATTATCCTTACTAAAAGCCATAATCACGATATATTATAAGTAGAGTTCACACTGGTTGACAACTTAATGGTGTGAGGAATTTCATCTGGAAAGTATATCTAATTGGCTGCATGCTAAAGAACTGTAACCTGTGAGATTAATCCAGGTGTGCTAAGTGACCGGACAATTGTCTATTATAACAACTAAGGAAACAGAGTCATCAGTCGGACATATGCATTGAATGGTACCATTCAGCTTAAATATTCAGCTGTACATATATAAGCAATTAGTGAGGAACAGTTTGAAGTTCTTTGGTTCGGTATATAAAGCAGGATTTATCCTGCAAGCTATATAGCTTAATTGTCATATACTTTATTTGTTTTATATGGTATGGGTGTGTAAGATGTATTTTAATATATGATATTAAATCAATGAGTTTGTAGCGTAAAAGTGCCAGCGCTGTTCTTTTTTGTGTGTTTCTTCTTTGTGTATAGGTCATTGGTATGGCCTCATCTAGAATACATACAATGTATATCTTTAGAAGAATATTAATATATTAGAGACTGTACAATGAAGGGCAACTAAAATGGAGCATGGTCTACATCACAAAACATACCAAGAAAGACTACAAAATCTCAATATGTATAGTTTAGAGCAGAGAAGGGAAAGGGGAGACATTATAGAAACTTTCAAATATATCAAGGGTTTTAACAAAGTCCAGGAGGGAAACATTCTTCAAATGAAGAGAAGTATTAGAACATGAGGATTTGCATTGAAACTGGAGGGAGGTACAGTAGGTTCAGGGACAATGTGAGAAAAAATTACTTTACAAAAAGGGTAGTGGACAAGTGGAATAGCCTCATATCAGAGGTTGTAGAGGGTAAGACAGTAGAGCAATTCAAACATGCCCAACCCTACGGGATAGACATAAGGATATCCTTACAAAGAAATAATGATCAAATAAGGTTTGAGGTAAAAATATTGTGTAAAAAGAGGGGCAGACTAGATGTGCCAAGTCGTTCTTATCTGCTGCCAAATGTTTCTATGTTTTAGAAACCTGGATACTATTATAGGCAAGGACAATGGGCATAATTCAGAGTTGATCGCAGCAGCAAATTTATTAGCAGTTGGGCAAAACCATGTTGCACTGCAGGTGTGGCAGATATAACATTTGCAGAGAGACATTGGCGTTTCTATAATGGGTGCAGTGTGTGTGGTGCACACGGGCCCCTGAGTCCAGGGGGGTCCACACCGCACACACTGCACCCATTGCTACTTTACTTACCTTTCCAGAGTCCATCGCTGACCATGTGTGGGCCCCCTCCTCTCCCGTAGCCGTCGCACTGCTGCTAGCGCACTGACCACTAAAGACTATGGCACAGTGCCATAGTCTAAAGCGCATGTGCAGGACTCCGAAAAAATGGTACGGCGGACATTTTTCAGAGTCCTGCGTATGCGCTGTAGACTCTGGCTCTGTTCCAGAGTCTACAGCGCTCAGAGCACTATCAGTGGTGTGACGGCTACGGGAGAGGAGGGGGCCCACACACGGAGTCTGCACACAGGTCCCGTCCTCTCTAGAGATGCCCCTGCAGAGAGAGTTAGATTTGGGTGGGTTATTTTGTTTCTGTGCAGGGTAAATACTGTCTGCTTTATTTTTACACTGCAATTTAGATTTCAGTTTGAACACACCCCACCCAAATCAAACTCTCTCTGCAAATGTCATATCTGCTCCCCCTGCAGTGCACATGGTTTTGACCAACTGCTAACAAATTTGCTCCTGCGATCAACTCTGAATTAGGCCCAATGTAAAAACTAAAGGCTGCAGATGTACATCAACGTCCATTCTTCAACCCAAGCAATGCCAGTTATCCCAGCTAGTAGCACATATTTGTTATACATATACAATGTAGAATTCTGCAAGAGATACAGTTACCGTACAGATTTTGCATATTCTAAACAATATCATAAGATTTAAATTTATTTAATTCGCGTACCAAGGGAAACATTTCATTTTCAATCAATTTAGCTCCTAAAAGTTCAAATTGAAATAATTATAATGATCAATCATTCACTACTACAGTATGATAATTTTTGATATGAGAATATATCAGTAACAGATTTATGGTAATTTTAGAAAGTGAAGATTAATTATGTCTCTAATTAATAGCTGAAGATCAGACTTCTGACGGTTAACTAAAATACTTACAGAACTTGCTTTCCTAATATACATAACTAACGAAATAAAATAGAAGTAATAGGTAATATTAGCAGGACATGAAAGAAAAATATAATTGAAAAAAAGAAATGGAATCCACATATAATTTATCAGTTACAGTAGATATATATATATATGTATATATATATATATATATATATATATATTATTATTTTTTTGTTTTATTTACCGTATTTTTCGGACCATAAGACGCACTTTTTCTCCCCAAAAATGTGGGGGAAAAAGTATGTGCGTCTTATGGAGCGAATGAGAGCCAGCACAGATGGAGGTTGCAGGTAGCGGGTAGCGCCGGCGGGTAGCGCCGGGTCCTGTATGCTGCTGCTGCTGCAACGTCATCAGCAGAGCGCCCGCATCTCAGAGCCCAGCAGCAGAGCGGGCATCATGTGACTCCCCCCGCTCCCATCCACCTCCTCCCTCCTCAGGAGTGCACAGCGGGCAGCGTTAGCTGACAGCCTAGATGCGGGGAACCACTGGTACTGTCTATGTATGCATGTGTGTGTGTCTGTCTATGTGTATGCTGGCTCTGATATGTGTGTGTGTGTGTGTGTGTGTGTGTGTGTGTGTGTGTGTATGCTGGCTCTAACAGAAGGCTGCACTCTGACAGAAGGCTGCACTGTACAGAATACTTGTAGGAGTCTTGAGAAATCACACAGAACTGGAAATATCTCTTAGAGGTCGGTGAAAACTAGGGAGGCAGGGCTATTCTGTTATAGTTTATATATTTAGTTCAGAATATTTTTTTTCCAGTTTTCCTACTCTAAAAACTAGGTGCGTCTTATGGTCAGGTGCGTCTTATGGACCGAAAAATACGGTAGTTTCCTGATGATGAACAAAACAGATAATGTTGTGAACTGAGACTGTGGTTTTGTAGTACTTTGGAATTATTTAAAAACTGAGAAAAAACGTTGTGCAGAGTGTTTTAAGTTTGTCCTACATATATTTCACCACACTGTTGATATAGTATTTATGAAGCACACAGGAGATGCACCTCAAAATGCTTCCACCCTGGAAGCTAGAACTTCATGTTCCACATAGCAACATTTTGAAGGGGCCCCTGTCCCAATGCTTCTAGAGAGACACCTTCATATTGTCTTAGTTAATTTTCTGAACAATACAGTAGTAGTGCCCTAGTTCACATTATGTCACATTGTAGGGATGCCAGTACACATTACTGTATGCAACACAGTGCCCCCAGTTCACATTATGACATGCAGTGTCCCCAGTTCATAATATGCCACATTACAGTGACTCCTCCAGTTTATATTTTGCCACACTATAGTGTCTCTATTTCATACAGTGCCACATTATAGTGCCCCCAGTTCATATTATGCCAAATTATAGTCATGCATTTCATACTGTACCACATTTCTCTTTTTCAAAAGTGGATTTTGAAAAAGGGAAACTGAAACGCGTTAAGCGGGTGTGCACCACTGTCCGGCTGTCTGCCAGTATACCATCATCATCCCCTGGAAGGGTAAGCTGCATGTTTCCCGACACTGTAGCTAATATGCTGTGAAGTACCAACTCAGCACTCTGGTGGGATTTCCTTGACAGTCGTAGGAGGGGACATAGATATTTGATAAGCTTTTAAAACTTTTATGTCATGTGAGTGCAAATTTGTAAAAATAAAAAACTTGTACATTTTTAAAATATTTTTGCACTATCAGTCTCCTTTGTTCAATGTGTGTAAAAACTGTGCTCTACCTATAAGGCAGACATAGACACACTATCTACAGGTTGTGAACTGTGGAGAAAGAAGATAAACCCCTTTTCTACTGTCTGGAAGCTAACACAGAGAGAGAAACTGAGATGTGCATTTAATCATACGTTGCCTTGTGAGTGTGCATTTGTCATATAAAAAGACAAATTGATATCATAAAGATCTATGCACTATATGATTTTTCTTTTTTACCTTTGGGGACCACGCTGTGTTTATTCGACAAACCTGGATGCGTGGGAGATTTAGGTATAATAAGGGTATGAAGATATTGCTTGACTTGTAAACCTTGGAATGTGCCAGAGTGAGATCCTCATTTTTATACTACATTACAAGAGCAGTTCCAGGGGCACACCTACCTTTGCAGGCCCCAAAGGCAAAAGTTTGTAAAGGCTCCTATGTACCACCCAATGGAGAAAAATGTATACAACAGATGTAACTTTAAAAGGAAGGTGGGCCCCTTAGCAGCTGCACCCCCTGCACCTATGGCAGCTACGCCCTTGTATATAACACATGTAACTGTGACAGGGAAGATGGCCCCTCTCATCTCTGGACCCCATATCAGCTGCACTCCCTGCACCTATGGCAGCTACGCTCTAGTATACAACACATGTAACTGTGACAGGGAACATGGCCCCTCTCAGCTCTGGACCCCATATCAGCTGCACTCCCTGCACCTATGGCAGCTACGCCCTTGTATGTAGCACATGTAACTGTGCCAGGGAAGGTGGCCCCTCTCACCTCTGTGGCCCATAGCAGCTGCACTACCTGCACAAATGGTAGCTATGCCCTTGTGTATAACACATGTAACTGTGACAGGGAAGGTGGCCTTCTTAATTCTGGGCCCCATAGCAGCTGCACTATGGTAGCTACACCCTTGCACCCTGGTCAACCCAGTTCACTTAGACAGAGGCAAGTTCCTCATTCACAGTTTTCACAGCTTGCCAATTTCAATACACAAACTTTTATAATCTATCATATACATAATGATATGATACTGGATACAGTACAGTACATAGATGATAGAACTATAATTTATCTTTGACAAATGTTATTATTAAATTCTAAAGTCACTTTTACCAAGTAAAATGCAATTAAAATTCAAGGGAAAATAAAATTATTATTTTATTCAAACAAATACAAACATACAGATGTAGCCACCTTTATCTTGACTGGCTGCGGTGTTTGTCCCGATCGAGCATACGCAGCGTACCGGGGCGTAGGGAGGCGTGCCTAGTCACAGAGAGGCGTACCTAATCGCACGGAGGCAGACAGAGCATTTGGCGTTACCTTTACATGTAACACCTGCAATCAACCACCAGATGTCGCCTTTTACAATCACCACTGCGCATGCGTGTGGTCTCCCGTAAAATACAATACTGAAATATATAATAAGGACTACTTTACTAAGCTTCTCATTACGCTGCATACAGTAAATACTCATTACGCTGCATTATTTAATACAGTAAATACTCATTATGCTGCATTATTTAATACAGTATATACGGTACAGACGCAAATAGTACAGCATACAGTATTAGATCCATCTACAGTACTTTATGAATATGTGAGTGTCCAAGATCCGCAGACAAAACAACAAAAAACCAGCAGTGTACACTGTCGCAAATGGACGTGTTAGAAGTTCACTATTGCCTCTTGAGATTAGGAATTTTGTACAGTATGTTAGCGTCCTAATCCTATAGCCATAACAGCATAATCAAAACCAATGGATTTATTCATCTGTCTGCGGCGAAGTGGTGAAGTGTTCCGCTTCCTATACTCAGAGTCCCGAGTTCGATTTCTAAAGTACGAATGCATGTTAGTTTTTTCCAGACACTTTATTATTTTTTTATTCACATAAACCAGGGCAAAGCTGCAGGAGCGGTTCTACTGTTAAGGTTCTATGCACTGTACAGTACACATACAATTCTGTAGCAGGGCAGACTCAATAGAAATGGCTACCACCTATGACTCCTTGCCCCATGGAGGCCCTAGGCTTCGGAGCAAGTAACAGTCCAGATTTTGCAGGCTATGGGGAAATGCTGAAGGAGCGTCACAATCCCCTAGCTAAAATACACAGGGGTGACACGGTACACCGGACTCAATCGCACAGCACATTGGCAAAATGGCCGCCACCCCTGAACCCCCACCACGTGGCAGGCAGCGCTCGGATATGGAGTGAGAGATGGCAAAAGTTTTGCAGGCTACGGGGCAATGCTGAAGGAGCGTCACAATCCCCTAGCCAAACTACACAGGGGTGATAGAGATAAGCGAGGTCTATGTACATTACGTTACACCGGGTTCGATCACATAGCAAACTGACAAAACACAAGTTTTACATAAAGCAGGGCAAAGCTGCAGGAGAGTTTCTACTGTCAAGGTTCTATGCACCGTACGGTACACATACAATTCTATAGCAGGGCAGACTCAATTGAAATGGCTACCGCCTGTGACTCCTTGCTCCATGGAGGCACTTGGCTATGGAGCAAGTAACAGCACAGATTTTGCAGGCTACGGGGCAATGCTGAAGGAGCGTTAGAATCCCCTAGCTAAAATACACAGGGGCGATAGGGATAAGCGAGGTCTATGCACATAACGATACACCGGACCCCATCGCATCGCAAAGTGACAAAATGTCTGAGGCACGCGAACCCCTGCCCTGTGGCAGCACTCAGCTATGGAGCGAGCAACGGCATAGGTTTTGCAGGCTATGGGGTAATGCTGAAGGAGCGTCAGAATCCCCTAGCTAAAATACACAGGGGTGATAGGGATAAGCGAGGTCTATGCAAATAACGATACACCGTAAAGTTCCCCATGGTTTTGATTATGCCTTTTCTTTGAACAGGGTATTTTCCACTGCCTCGCCCTACCCACATCCCACTTTCCCCTTCCCCCCTGGGAGCCTGCAAAGTACATGCAGTAGACAGGGAGGGAGTTCCGATCAGGTTACAAGACATGTAAAACAGTATACTACTGTATGTAGGAAAAAACCCCACCCACTCTGATTTATGTGAAACCTGTGTGCACCCTTCCATTGAATGTATAACAAAGAAAAAATAATAATAAAGTGAATGTCACGGGAACATATATATTAAAAAAAAAAGGTTGGCACTTTGGGACTCAAACCTTGGACTCTCAGCATGGGAGATGGGAGCCTTCATCGCTAGGTTGGTATGGAAGGGGAGACAATTAGCTGCCAGAGGGTACCAACCCCAAGTTTCTGTGACCCCCACAAGACTCATGGCAAGCGTCGGAACCCATTGTGGGTCTGAATTAACGGGCCCATTATAGTCTATGGAAAAATGGGTCCACTTTGTGTACTGATATCTCTGGTTCTGGGTGTTCCAGAGACTCGGGACTGGTACCAAACAAAAGAGAAGACTCTTGGCTTTCGGGGACTACCAACCACTAGTTTATGTGACATTGGAATGGGAAACAGGAAGCAATCATGTATTGGGTCCCCTCCAGTTGTCCTCCAAGCTTGCACAGGATGCAGGGTTTCTGGCTAGATAGGAAATACTGTACAGAAATGATAAGCATGGTAATTTGACATCCAGGAACATAGGGAGTAGTTTTTATCTCTCTCCATTATACTTAGAAAAATTACACTTGCCACTGTACGTTACAAGCTGTTCGTGCTAATTAGTACACTAGTAGAACATACTGTACAGAGATACTAAGTACAGTGATTTGGCATCCACGAACTTAGGGAGGAGCTTTAATCTCTCTAAATTGTAATCTTTCTAAGTATAATGGAGAGAGATAAAAGATCCTACCTAAATTCCTGGGTGCCAAATTACCGTCCTTAGTATCGCTGTACTATATGTTCTACTAGTGTACTAATTAGCACGAACAGCTTGTAACGTACAGTGGCAAGTTTAATCTTTCTATGTATAATGGAGAGATAAACGCTCCTCCCTAAGTTCCTACATGCCAAATCACCGTCCTTAGTATCTCTGTACAGTATGTTCTACTAGTGTACTAACTAGCATGAACAGCTTTTAACTGGATGCCAAATCACCGTACTTAGTATCTTTGTACAGTATGTTCTATTAGGGTACTAATTAGCACGAACAGCTTGTAACGTACAGTGACCAACAAAATAACAGGTGGCGCTTGACAATCAATTGAAGTATAAAAACATTTATTTAAGTACAATGAATAAGGTTACAACACACTCCCGGGAGAATAAAATAATATGACAAAATTCACAATGAAAAAAATGTGCACTATAATAAGGCTTCTTAATCAATTCCTCAGAAAACCAGTTGTAATTGGTAAACTTATATGCACATATTTAGTAGGTGACAGTGCCTGAAGGATTTTTACTGTATTAAATACACTTTTGATACAATCAAAAATTGAATATAAAATATATGTGTAAATAATTAATATAATATCATAACATGAGTCACTCACGCCTTAGTATACCAGAAGGTACAGTACACGTCACAAATCCATTGCTGTGGATTGTAGGTTATGAAGGTGCATTGGTGAGTTACCTCCGCTGGGCAGGAGTCTGTTCTGTCCTTGCTCCCTGGTGTCGTCTCGCTGATCTATCAGAGACACACACCAGAGCCTCAGCGGGTATGAGTGGTGCTGCGCCGTGCAGTGAGCCTCAGCAAGCCGTTCAGATGGTTAACACTGCCTCCGGTACCTCCGCACTTGCAGACGGGAGGCTATGGGCTGGTTTTCCGGAGTTTACCGGTCTGCGCCGGGCTGAAGGGAAACAGCACCCGTAGATTGCACTTCCCCAGATGGCGTAGTCGGCCGTAGCAACGGGGATTGGAGATAAAGTGCAGGTGCAGGTGCTCCCAATATCGGTGCTGTGTGAGCGGGCTCCTTTGCACGGACAATGCGTAAATGCAGCAGCTAATGAGAGTGTGGATCCTTACAGAAAAAGCCTGTGTCCTTAACGCGTTTCAACGCCAGCAGGGCGTCTTTTTCTAAAGGCAGGTATGCCTGAGGTTAGGAATGTTCTTAATTTTATACCTGTTCCTCAGGTGCAGCTATTTTTCAATGATTAAATCCAGCTGTCTCTTGTGTCGTTAATTGGTATATAGTATAATAAGCTCCTGACATCATGAGACCGGTGCATATATTTAAGAGAGACATCACCATATTAATATAACTTAGGTGACTCAATCTGATACATATTATCACAGCGTAACTCACATTTAATACATAGAAGAAATTTTTAGTGTAGAGATATGGGTATCTCAGAGGGGAAACGCCAATTTATTCTTTCTGCAATTGCTTTTATTTTGTCCCACAATTATTTTTTATTTGATCACTGTTATTATCTCCAGGTCCTCGGTACGGCGATGGGGACCAGGTTCGCACCTAGTTTTGCAAACATATACATGGGCGACTTTGAAGAAACCCATATTTGGGGAGGCGCCCATAGTGCGAACCTGGTCCTCTATGGTCGCTATATCGACGACCTGTTTTTTGTTTGGAAGGGGGATTCTGCTTCAGTTATTGAATTTGTTAGGGATTTAAATAATAACACTTATGGTTTAACCCTCACGTACACTCACCATCCCTCACAAATGAATTTTTTAGATGTAACAGTGGAGGTGGTAGAGGACATTGTCACAGTATCACCTTTTAAAAAATCAGTAGATGTATGCAATTATATTCCTTACTCTAGTAATCATAATAAAAACTGGCTTAAGAATGTACCAAAAAGCCAGGTACATAGAATCAGGAGGAATTGTACTTTTGATAAAAAATTTCATGAACAGGTCAATGAATTGGTTGATACATTCAAGGGTTGTGATTACCCACAAGTGGTGTTGGATGAGGCCTTAGTTTATGCCTCCAAACTTGCGAGAAAAGAAACACTTACTATACATAATGAGAACTATACTAATATACAAGAATCTGGCCATCAAAATGATGAAAGTATAGAGATTGCAAATAAAAACAAAAACAAAAATAAAAATAAAAATAAAAATGAAATAATGAAGACGAACAAAGATAAATACAGTTTGGTATTTAAGTCAAAATTTAACATTGCAGCCAGTAAAATCAAGGGTATAATCAACAAAAATTATAGATTATTATTTACCGATCCAGTCCTCAAGGAACATCTAGACGAAACACCTATGATTGTCTTTAAGAAAGCAAAAAACCTGCGTAATATTCTAGCTCCCAGTTTTTTCAAAGGACAACCAGATCGATTTTTTAAAAATACACAAAGAACACTCATTGGACCAGAGGTTACAGGCTTCTTCCGTTGTAATCATAGGAAGTGTACAACGTGTTTGTTTGCTTTAAATAAAACCAAAAGAGTAGTATCAAGTGTCTCGAAAAAAGAGTACACAATTGACACATTTATCAAC
Organism: Pseudophryne corroboree; assembly: GCF_028390025.1. Lineage (NCBI taxonomy): Eukaryota > Metazoa > Chordata > Amphibia > Anura > Myobatrachidae > Pseudophryne > Pseudophryne corroboree. The sequence goes on along the minus strand of NC_086451.1, from coordinate 277,857,795 downwards.
TGTAGTACTCAATACGTTGTATATTTACTAATTTGTCCCTGTCAATTATATTATGTGGGACGAACAATACGGTCTTGAAGCTCAGATTTATGGAACACAGAAGGAACATTCTTAACAACATCATGAATCATAGTGTACCTCGCCATTTCTCTGAGCTACATGGAGGTGATCCAACAGGCCTTCAGCTTGTTGGGCTTGAACATATTCCAACAACTAGTAGAGGTGGTGACCGTTTCAGAACCCTATGCAGACAGGAGGCAGCATGGATTCTGAAACTTCAGACACTTAACCCCCAAGGTTTGAATGAAACTATTGATTTGGAGTTCATTTGAACACTTGGCTGTTGGACCGCATTCTCTGCCAGTTTTGCATTATTGGATTGCACACTTGTGTCTGCATGTCAATGCCGACACGGATGTGTAAACTGATTTATGGTTATATAAATTTTCATTTAACATCATTTCATATTATTATTTAGATCTGGTTGTTTAGTTTCACCAGTAAAGGTATCCTTTACAAAATATGCATCATATATTGCATTTAACCATTTAGTTCTCATGGAATGGATCTGTAGTTATTAAACCATTCAAAAAGGAATACACGGAAAACTGTGCCCATGTGGATGTGTGTGGGTGTGCACAGTATATGTGGACGCCATTATTTGTGCACGCACATACACATGTATGTATTTGTTCTCCTTTTGTTGATAAAATATTTCATAGTCATCTCATAGATTATGTAATGCCTATGAAATCTGTGGAATAAATAAAATATATGAAATATTTATCGTTTCCCCTTTTGTTCCCTTCTTTTCTCTCTGTAAAAACTTTACATTTCTCAATGGTTTATTTTTAACTTTGTAAATAAGTCCCATTATGCGTCTCTTTCTCTATATTTCTCTTGACCTTTCCCTCTCTTTGCTTTTTGTGGCCCAAAACTATTTAACTAGTAGGGCCATTGGGGTGTTTAAATGTTTTAAATATTTCAGTATAAATTCTGAGTATAAATATAAGTAAAGAATGCATGAAAGAAAAAGAAAACGAATTCTTTCACTATAGCTTTGTAAATTAATAACCAGAGCAAATTTATTTATTAGATTGCATATATGAAAAAATATGTAATTGGTATGATATATTTTCTGATTACACAAGTAATTTTTTAAAAAAACTATAATAAGTACTTAGAAATATTACAATGGAGAGAGATAAAAGCTCCTCCCTAAGGTTCCTGGATGCCAAATCACTGTACTTAGTATCTCTGTACAGTATTTTCTACTAGTGTACTAATTAGAACGAACAGCTTGTAACGTACAGTGGCAATTTTAATCTTTCTATGTATAATATAGAGAGATAAAAGCTCCTCCCTAAGTTCCTGGTTGCCAAATCACCGTCCTTAGTATCTCTGTATAGTATTTTCTATTAGGGTATTAATTAGCACAAACAGCTAATTAGTACCCTAATAGAACATACTGTACAGAGATACTAAGTATGGTGATTTGGCATCCAGGAACTTACTGAGGAGCTTTTATCTCTCTCCATTATTCATAGAAAGATTAAACTTGCCACTGTACGTTACAAGCTGTTCGTGCTAATTAGTACCCTAATAGAACATACTGAACAGAGATACTAAGTACGGTGATTTGGTATCCAATTAAAAGCTGTTCGTGCTAATTAGTACACTAGTAGAGCATACTGTACAGAGATACTAAGGACGGTGATTTGGCATCTAGGAACTTAGGGAGGAGCTTTTATCTCTCCATTACACATAGAAAGATTAAACTTGCCACTGTACGTTACAAGCTGTTCGTGCTAATTAGTACACAAGAAGAACATACTGGGGACTCGGACTCATACAATACTTGCATTTCAAGAGCACAGTATTTTCCACCGCCTGCCGCTAGCCCATCGCCCTTCCCCCCTAGGAGCCTGCACAGGTCATGCAGTAGACAGGGACGGAGTTATTTTACATAAACCAGAGCAAAGCTGCAGGAGCGGTTGTACTGTTAAGGTTCTATGCACCATACGGTACACATACAATTCTGTAGCAGGGCAGACTCAATTGAAATGGCTACCGCCTGTGACTCCTTGCCCCATGGAGGCCCTCGGCTATGGAGCAAGTAACAGCACAGATTTTGTAGGTCACGGGGCAATGCTGAAGGAGCGTCAGAATCCCCCAGCTAAAATACACAGGGTCGATAGGGATAAGCGAGGTCTATGCACTTAATGATACACCGCAAAGTTCCCCATGGTTTTGATTATGCCTTTTCTTTGAACACAGTTTTTTCCACTGCCTCGCCCCACCCCAATCCCACTTTCCCCTTCCCCCCTGGGAGCCTGCAAAGTACATGCAGTAGACAGGGAGGGAGTTCCGATCAGATTACAAGACATGTGCAACAGTATACTACTGTATGTAGGAAAATCCCCCGCCCACTCTGATTTATGTGAAACCTGTGTGCACCCTTCCATTGAATGTATAACAAAGAAAAAAAATAATAATAAAGTGAATGTTACAGGAACACATTAAAAAAAGGTGGGCACTTCCTTCCCATTGGTGTTGGATTATGCCTTAGGGGACTCGGTTGCAAATACTTGTATTTCAAAAGCACTGTATTTTCCACCGCCTCTCCCTACCCCCATTGCCCTTCCCCCCTGGGAGCCTGCACAGGTCATGCAGTGGACAGGGAGGGAGTTCATGTCAGGTAAAATACACAAATGCCGACGATCTACAATACTGTGTTGCTCGGTTTGTTGCGTCGGAATACACTAATTTATACTCATTACCGCTGTGTATTTGTATATAGCGGAATGAATCGCTGCTTCAGATTTACTTTGATTTATGTGAAACCTGTGTGCACCCTTTCATTGAATGTATAACAAAGAAAAAAATAATAAAGTGAATGTCACGGGAACATATAAAAAAAAAAGGTTGGCACTTTGGGACTCAAACCTGGGACTCTCAGCGTGGGAGGTGGGAGCCTTCATCGCTAGGTTGATAATGAAGAGGAGACAATTAGCTACCGGAGGGTACCAACCCCAAGTTTCTGTGACCCCCAAAAGGCTCATGGCAAGCGTCGGAACCCATTGTGGGTCTGAATTAACGGGTCCATTATAGTCTATGGGAAAATGGGTCCAATTTGCGTACTGATATCTCTGGTTCTGGGTGCCCAAGAGACTCGGGACTGGTTCCATTTAAAAGAGGAGACTCTTGGCTTTCGGGGCAGATCAACCACTAGTTTATGTGACACTGGAAAGGGAAACGGGAAGTAGCCGTGTATCGGGTCCCCTCCAGTTCTCCGCCTAGCTTGTACAGGATGCAGGGTTTCTGGCTAGATAGGAAATACTGTACAGAAATGTTAAGCATGGTAATTTCACATCCAGGAACATAGCGAGGAGTTTTTTTCTCTCTCCATTATACTTAGAAAAATTACACTTGCCACTGTACATTACAAGCTGTTCGTGCTAATTAGTACACTAGTAGAACATACTGTACAGATATACTAAGTACAGTGATTTGGCATCCACAAACTTAGGGAGGAGCTTTAATCTCTCTCCATTGTAATCTTTCTAAGTATAATGGAGAGAGATAAAAGCTCCTCCCTAAATTCCTGGGTGCCAAATTGCCATCCTTAGTATCTCTGTACACTATGTTCTACTAGTGTACTAATTAGCATGAACAGCTTGTAACGTACAGTGGCAAGTTTAATCTTTCTATGTATAATGGAGAGACAAAAGCTCCTCCCTAAGTTCCTAGATGCCAAATCACCTTCCTTAGTATCTCTGTACAATATGTTCTACTAGTGTATTAATTAGCAGGAACAGCTTTTAACTGGATGCCAAAGCACCGTACTTAGTATCTCTGTACAGTATGTTCTATTAGGGTACTAATTAGCACGAACAGCTTGTAACATACAGCTTCAAGTTTAATCTTTCTATGTATAATGGAGAGAGATAAATGCTCCTCCCTAAGCTCCTAGATGCCAAATCACCTTCCTTAGTATCTCTGTACAATATGTTCTACTAGTGTACTAATTAGCATGAACAGCTTTTAACTGGATGCCAAAGCACCGTACTTAGTATCTCTGTACAGTATGTTCTATTAGGGTACTAATTAGCACGAACAGCTTGTAACATACAGCGGCAAGTTTAATCTTTCTATGTATAATGGAGAGAGATAAATGCTTCTCAGTAAGTTCCTGGATGCCAAATCACTGTACTTAGTATCTCTGTACAGTATTTTCTACTAGTGTACTAATTAGCACGAACAGCTTATAACGTACAGTGGCAAGTTTAATCTTTCTATGTATAATACAGAGAGATAAAAGCTCCTCCCTAAGTTCCTGGTTGCCAAATCACCGTCCTTAGTATCTCTGTATAGTATTTTCTATTAGGGTACTAATTAGCATGAACAGCTAATTAGTACCCTAATAGTACATACTGTACAGAGATACTAAGTACGGTGATTTGGCATCCGGGAACCTACTGAGGAGCTTTTATCTCTCTCCATTATACATAGAAAGATTAAACTTGCCACTGTACGTTACAAGCTGTTCGTGCTAATTAGTACCCTAATAGAACATACTGAACAGAGATACTAAGGCCCTCATTCCGAGTTGTTCGCTCGCAAGTGAATTTTAGCAGATTTGCTCATGCTAAGCCGCCGCCTACTGGGAGTGAATCTTAGCATCTTAAAATTGCGAACGATGTATTCGCAATATTGCGATTACACACCTCGTAGCAGTTTCTGAGTAGCTTCAGACTTACTCGGCATCTGCGATCATTTCAGTGCTTGTCGTTCCTGGTTTGACGTCACAAACACACCCAGCGTTCGCCCAGACACTCCCCCGTTTCTCCAGCCACTCCTGCGTTTTTTCCGGAAACGGTAGCGTTTTTTTCCCACACGCCCATAAAACGGCCTGTTTCCGCCCAGTAACATCCATTTCCTGTCAATCACATTACGATCACCAGAACGATGAAAATGCCGTGAGTAAAATTACTAAGTGCATAGCAAATTTACTTGGCGCAGTCGCAGTGCGGACATTGCGCATGTGCATTAAGCGGAAAATCGCTGCGATGCGAAGATTTTTACCGAGCGAACAACTCGGAATGAGGGCCTAAGTACGGTGATTTGGCATCCAGTCAAAAGCTGTTCATGCTAATTAGTACACTAGTAGAGCATACTGTACAGAGATACTAAGGACGGTGATTTGGCATCTAGGAACTTAGGGAGGAGCTTTTATCTCTCTCCATTATACATAGAAAGATTAAACTTGCCGCTGTACGTTACAAGCTGGTCGTGCTAATTAGTTCCCTAATAGAACATAGTGTACAGAGATACTAAGGACGGTGATTTGGCATCTAGGAACTTAGGGAGGAGCTTTTATCTCTCCATTATACATAGAAAGCTTAAACTTGCCACTGTACATTACAAGCTGTTCGTGCTAATTAGTACACTAGAAGAATATACTGGGGACTCGGACTCATACAGTACTTGCATTTCAAAAGCACGGTATTTTCCACCGCCTGCAGCTAGCCCATCGCCCTTCCCCCCTGGGAGCCTGCACAGGTCATGCAGTAGACAGGGACGGAGTTATTCACATAAAACAGGGCAAAGCTGCAGGAGCAATTGTACTGTTAAGGTTCTATGCACCATACGGTACACATACAATTCTGTAGCAGGGCAGACTCAATTGAAATGGCTACCACCTGTGACTCCTTGCCCCATGGAGGCCCTTGGCTATGGAGCAAGTAACAGTACAGATTTTGTAGGTCACGGGGCAATGCTGAAGGAGCGTCATAATCCCCTAGCTAAAATACACAGGGTCGATAGGGATAAGCGAGGTCTATGCACTTAACGATACCCCAGACCCCATCGCATCACAAAGTGACAAAATGTCCAAGGCACATGAACATCCACCTTGTGTCAGCACTCAGCTATGGAGCGTGTGACGGCATAGGTTTTGCAGGCTTCGGGGCAGTGCTGAAGGAGCGTCAGAATCCCCTAGCTAAAATACACAGGGGCGATAGGGTTAAGCGAGGTCTATGCTCATAATTCTACAAAACGGGGGTTCATGTGCCTCGGACATATTGTGATGCGATGGGGTCTGGTGTATCGTTATGTGCATAGACCTCGCTTATCCCTATCGACCCTGTGTAATTTAGCTAGGGGATTCTGACGCTCCTTCAGCATTGGCCCGTTCTTTTAACACAGTATTTTCCACTGCCTCGACCCTACCCCCATCTGACTTTGCTCTTCCCCCCTTGGAGCCTGCACAGTTCATGCAGTAGACTGGTAGGGAGTTCCGATCAGGTTACAATACAAGATTTATGTGAAACCTGTGTGAACCCTTCAATTGAATGTATAACAAAGAAAAAAATTATAATAATGTGAATGTCACGGGAACTCAGACGCTTATACTGTACATTTATTTCAAAAGCACGGTGTTTATGCATTGTACATACTTCCTTTTACACAATTACTTGCGTCTGCATACACAAGTGTTTTAACATGTTCGTTTGTGTCTGTATAAACTATTTATTTATATTGAGAACTCTCACCGTCTAACCATTGGTCACCATCTATTAACATTACAGTCGTCACTGACCATTTGCCAGAGCTGTAGATCAATCCGCCGCTATACGATCGAAAGTACTGGATTAGTGGAGCATTAGCCACCCAGTGGTGGAGATGTGTAATGCATGCTGAGTATCTAGAATCGCCTCAACGCGCCTGCCTGTGATTAAACTCAGCAAGCTAAGCTATCGCCTTAGCGTGACTAAATGTCCGTCTAGGAGGAGAATCGGTCAAGAAAAAGGTGGCTACATCTGTAGTGATGTGCACCGGTAATTTTTCGGGTTTTGTGTTTTGGTTTTGGATTCGGTTCCGCGGCCGTGTTTTGGATTCGGACGCGTTTTGGCAAAACCTCCCTGAAATTTTTTTGTCGGATTCGGGTGTGTTTTGGATTCGGGTATTTTTTTACAAAATATCCTCAAAAAAAGCTTAAATCATAGAATTTGGGGGTCATTTTGATACCATAGTATTATTAACCTCAATTACCATAATTACCACTCATTTCCAGTCTATTCTGAACACCTCACATCTCTCAATATTATTTTTAGTCCTAAAAATTTGCACCAAGGTCGCTGGATGGCTAAGCTAAGCGACCCAAGTGGCCGACACAAACACCTGGCCCATCTAGGAGTGGCACTGCAGTGTCAGACAGGATGGCAGATTTAAAAAAAAATCACCAAACAGCACATGATGCAAAGAAAAAAAGAGGTGCAATGAGGTAGCTGTGTGACTAAGCTAAGCGACACAAGTGGCCGACACAAACACCTGGCCCATCTAGGAGTGGCACTGCAGTGTCAGACAGGATGGCAGATTTAAAAAATAGTCCCCAAACAGCACATGATGCAAAGTAAAAAAGAGGCGCACCAAGGTCGCTGGATGGCTAAGCTAAGCGACACAAGTGGCCGACACAAACACCTGGCCCATCTAGGAGTGGCACTGCAGTGTCAGACAGGATAGCAGATTTAAAAAATAGTCCCCAAACAGCACATGATGCAATGAAAAAAAGAGGTGCAATGAGGTAGCTGTGTGACTAAGCTAAGCGACACAAGTGGCCGACACAAACACCTGGCCCATCTAGGAGTGGCACTGCAGTGTCAGACAGGATGGCAGATTTTAAAAAAGTCCCCAAACAGCACATGATGCAAAGAAAAAAAGTGGTGCACCAAGGTCGCTGGATGACTAAGCTAAGCGACACAAGTGGCCGACACAAACATCTGGCCCATCTAGGAGTGGCACTGCAGTGTCAGACAGGATGGCAGATGTAAAAAATAGTCCCCAAACAGCACATGATGCAAAGAAAAAAAGAGGTGCACCAAGGTCGCTGGATGGCTAAGCTAAGTGGCACAAGTGGCTGACACAAACACCTGGCCCATCTAGGAGTGGCACTGCAGTGCCAGACAGGATGGCAGATGTAAAAAATAGTCCCCAAACAGCACATGATGCAAAGAAAAAAAGAGGTGCACCAAGGTCGCTGGATGACTAAGCTAAGCGACACAAGTGGCCGACACAAACACCTGGCCCATCTAGGAGTGGCACTGCAGTGTCAGACAGGATGGCAGATTTAAAAAATAGTCCCCAAACAGCACATGATGCAAAGAAAAAAAGAGGTGCAACAAGGTCGCTGGATGGCTAAGCTAAGCGACACAAGTGGCCGACACAAACACCTGGCCCATCTAGGAGTGGCATTGCAGTGTCAGACAGGATGGCAGATTTAAAAAATAGTCCCCAAACAGCACATGATGCAAAGAAAAAATGTGGTGCACCAAGGTCGCTGGATGGCTAAGCTAAGCGACACAAGTGGCCGACACAAACACTTGGCCCATCTAGGAGTGGCACTGCAGTGTCAGACAGAATGGCAGATTTAAAAAATAGTCCCCAAACAGCACATGATGCAAAGAAAAAAAGAGGTGCACCAAGGTCGCTGGATGGCTAAGCTAAGCGACACAAGTGGCCGACACAAACACCTGGCCCATCTAGGAGTGGCACTGCAGTGTCAGACAGGATAGCAGATTTAAAAAATAGTCCCCAAGAAGCACATGATGCAAAGTAAAAAAGAGGCGCACCAAGGTCGCTGGATGGCTAAGCTAAGCGACACAAGTGGCCGACACAAACACCTGGCCCATCTAGGAGTGGCACTGCAGTGTCAGACAGGATGGCAGATTTAAAAAATAGTCCCCAAACAGCACATGATGCAAAGAAAAAAAGAGGTGCACCAAGGTCGCTGGATGACTAAGCTAAGCGACACAAGTGGCCGACACAAACACCTGGCCCATCTAGGAGTGGCACTGCAGTGTCAGACAGGATGGCAGATGTAAAAAATAGTCCCCAAACAGCACATGATGCAAAGAAAAAAAGAGGTGCACCAAGGTCGCTGGATGACTAAGCTAAGCGACACAAGTGGCCGACACAAACACCTGGCCCATCTAGGAGTGGCACTGCAGTGTCAGACAGGATGGCAGATGTAAAAAATAGTCCCCAAACAGCACATGATGCAAAGAAAAAAAGAGGTGCACCAAGGTCGCTGGATGGCTAAGCTAAGTGGCACAAGTGGCCGACACAAACACCAGGCCCATCTAGGAGTGGCACTGCAGTGTCAGACAGGATGGCAGATGTAAAAAATAGTCCCCAAACAGCACATGATGCAAAGAAAAAAAGAGGTGCACCAAGGTCGCTGGATGGCTAAGCTAAGCGACACAAGTGGCCGACACAAACACCTGGCCAATCTAGGAGTGGCACTGCAGTGTCAGACAGGATGGCAGATTTAAAAAATAGTCCCCAAACAGCACATGATGCAAAGAAAAAAAGAGGTGCACCAAGGTCGCTGGATGGCTAAGCTAAGCGACATAAGTGGCCGACACAAACACTTGGCCCATCTAGGAGTGGCACTGCAGTGTCAGACAGGATGGCAGATTTAAAAAATAGTCCCCAAACAGCACATGATGCAAAGAAAAAAAGAGGTGCACCAAGGTCGCTGGATGGCTAAGCTAAGCGACACAAGTGGCCTACACAAACACCTGGCCCATCTAGGAGTGGCACTGCAGTGTCAGACAGGATAGCAGACTTAAAATATAGTCCCCAAACAGCACTTGATGCAAAGAAAAAAAGAGGTGCAATGAGGTAGCTGTGTGACTAAGCTAAGCGACACAAGTGGCCGACACAAACACCTGGCCCATCTAGGAGTGGCACTGCAGTGTCAGACAGGATGGCAGATGTAAAAAATAGTCCCCAAACAGCACATGATGCAAAGAAAAAAAGAGGTGCACCAAGGTCGCTGGATGACTAAGCTAAGCGACACAAGTGGCCGACACAAACACCTGGCCCATCTAGGAGTGGCACTGCAGTGTCAGACAGGATGGCAGATTTAAAAAATAGTCCCCAAACAGCACATGATGCAAAGTAAAAAAGAGGCACACCAAGGTCGCTGGATGGCTAAGCTAAGCGACACAAGTGGCCGACACAAACACCTGGCCCATCTAGGAGTGGCACTGCAGTGTCAGACAGGATGGCAGATTTAAAAAATAGTCCCCAAACAGCACATGATGCAAAGTAAAAAAGAGGCGCACCAAGGTCGCTGGATGGCTAAGCTAAGCGACACAAGTGGCCGACACAAACACCTGGCCCATCTAGGAGTGGCACTGCAGTGTCAGACAGGATGGCAGATTTAAAAAATAGTCCCCAAACAGCACATGATGCAAAGAAAAAAAGAGGTGCAATGAGGTAGCTGTGTGACTAAGCTAAGCGACACAAGTGGCCGACACAAACACCTGGCCCATCTAGGAGTGGCACTGCAGTGTCAGACAGGATGGCAGATTTTAAAAAAGTCCCCAAACAGCACATGATGCAAAGAAAAAAAGTGGTGCACCAAGGTCGCTGGATGACTAAGCTAAGCGACACAAGTGGCCTACACAAACACCTGGCACATCTAGGAGTGGCACTGCAGTGTCAGACAGGATAGCAGACTTAAAATATAGTCCCCAAACAGCACATGATGCAAAGAAAAAAAGAGGTGCAATGAGGTAGCTGTGTGACTAAGCTAAGCGACACAAGTGGCCGACACAAACACCTGGCCCATCTAGGAGTGGAACTGCAGTTTTCAAGCGAGAGGATGAGTGCTTCCATCCTCATGTGAATCTGAACCACTAGCCATGAACATAGGCCAGGGCCTCAGCTGTTCCTTGCCACTCCGTGTCGTAAATGGCATATTGGCAAGTTTACGCTTCTCATCAGACGCTTTTAATTTTGATTTTTGGGTCTTTTTACTGAACTTTTGTAGTATACTTGACGACACCGGATAGAGCAGTGGACTACTGTACCGTACTGCTATATACTATATACTGGTGGTAAGCAAAATTCTGCACTGTCCTCCTACTATATATACTGCGCACAACTAAAATGCACCACAGGTATGGATGGATAGTATACTTGATGACACAGAGGTAGGTAGAGCAGTGGCCTACTGTACCAAACTTCTATATATTATATACTGGTGGTCAGCAAAATTCTGCACTGTCCTCCTACTATATATACTGCACACAACTAAAATGCACCACAGGTATGGATGGATAGTATACTTGATGACACAGAGGTAGGTAGAGCAGTGGACTACTGTACCGTACTGCTATATATTATATACTGGTGGTCAGCAAAATTCTGCACTGTCCTCCTACTATATATACTGCGCACAACTAAAATGCCCCACAGGTATGGATGGATAGTATACTTGACGACACAGAGGTAGGTAGAGCAGTGGACTACTGTACCATACTGCTATATATTATATACTGGTGGTCAGCAAAATTCTGCACTTTCCTCCTACTATATATACTGCGCACATCTAAAATGCACCACAGGTATGGAAGGATAGTATACTTGACGACACAGACGTAGGTAGAGCAGTGGACTACTGTACCGTACTGCTATATATTATATACTGGTGGTCAGCAAAATTCTGCACTGTCCTCCTACTATATATACTGCACACAACTAAAATGCACCACAGGTATGGATGGATAGTATACTTGATGACACAGAGGTAGGTAGAGCAGTGGACTACTGTACCGTACTGCTATATATTATATACTGGTGGTCAGCAAAATTCTGCACTGTCCTCCTACTATATATACTGCGCACAACTAAAATGCACCACAGGTATGGATGGATAGTATACTTGACGACACAGAGGTAGGTAGAGCAGTGGACTACTGTACCATACTGCTATATATTATATACTGGTGGTCAGCAAAATTCTGCACTTTCCTCCTACTATATATACTGCGCACATCTAAAATGCACCACAGGTATGGAAGGATAGTATACTTGACGACACAGACGTAGGTAGAGCAGTGGACTACTGTACCGTACTGCTATATATTATATACTGGTGGTCAGCAAAATTCTGCACTGTCCTCCTACTATATATACTGCGCACAACTAAAATGCACCACAGGTATGGATGGATAGTATACTTGACGACACAGAGGTAGGTAGAGCAGTGGACTACTGTACCATACTGCTATATCTTATATACTGGTGGTCAGCAAAATTCTGCACTTTCCTCCTACTATATATACTGCGCACATCTAAAATGCACCACAGGTATGGAAGGATAGTATACTTGACGACACAGACGTAGGTAGAGCAGTGGACTACTGTACCGTACTGCTATATATTATATACTGGTGGTCAGCAAAATTCTGCACTGTCCTCCTACTATATATACTGCACACAACTAAAATGCACCACAGGTATGGATGGATAGTATACTTGATGACACAGAGGTAGGTAGAGCAGTGGACTACTGTACCGTACTGCTATATATTATATACTGGTGGTCAGCAAAATTCTGCACTGTCCTCCTACTATATATACTGCGCACAACTAAAATGCATTACAGGTATGGATGGATAGTATACTTGACGACACAGAGGTAGGTAGAGCAGTGGACTACTGTACCATACTGCTATATATTATATACTGGTGGTCAGCAAAATTCTGCACTTTCCTCCTACTATATATACTGCGCACATCTAAAATGCACCACAGGTATGGAAGGATAGTATACTTGACGACACAGACGTAGGTAGAGCAGTGGACTACTGTACCGTACTGCTATATATTATATACTGGTGGTCAGCAAAATTCTGCACTGTCCTCCTACTATATATACTGCACACAACTAAAATGCACCACAGGTATGGATGGATAGTATACTTGATGACACAGAGGTAGGTAGAGCAGTGGACTACTGTACCGTACTGCTATATATTATATTCTGGTGGTCAGCAAAATTCTGCACTGTCCTCCTACTATATATACTGCGCACAACTAAAATGCACCACAGGTATGGATGGATAGTATACTTGACGACACAGAGGTAGGTAGAGCAGTGGACTACTGTACCATACTGCTATATATTATATACTGGTGGTCAGCAAAATTCTGCACTTTCCTCCTACTATATATACTGCGCACATCTAAAATGCACCACAGGTATGGAAGGATAGTATACTTGACGACACAGACGTAGGTAGAGCAGTGGACTACTGTACCGTACTGCTATATATTATATACTGGTGGTCAGCAAAATTCTGCACTGTCCTCCTACTATATATACTGCGCACAACTAAAATGCACCTCAGGTATGGATGGATAGTATACTTGACGACACAGAGGTAGGTAGAGCAGTGGACTACTGTACCGTACTGATATAATACTGGTGGTCACTGGTCAGCAAAATTCTGCACTGTCCTCCTACTATATACTACAATGCAGCACAGATATGGAGCGTTTTTCAGGCAGAGAACGTAGATATTTTCAGCACACTGAGCACAGATATTTGCAAGCACACTGAGCACAGATATTTGCAAGCACACTGAGCACAGATATTTGCAGCACACTGAGCACAGATATTTGCAGCACACTGAACACAACTGAGAGAACGCTTCACGTCCTCTCCCTATCATCTCCAATGCACGCCCTTATATAGAATACGAATCTCGCGAGAATACGACAGCGTGATGATGATGTTCGGGCACGCTCGGGTTAACCGAGCAAGGCGGGAGGATCCGAGTCTGCCCCGGAACGGTGTAAAATGGGTGAAGTTCCGGGGGGGTTCGGATTTCTGAGGAACTGAACCCGCTCATCACTAACAATCATACATTGTTTTTGCATATCAATTACATGATAAAATAGAATGGAGGCACCACACTAATAAGCTATATAATATCTTTAGATGGGATTACAGTGGGATCACAGTGTGATCAAAGCATCTGCCAATTGTCATAATCATTACAGCATATTTTTCAGCATCTACACAGTGTACACCACCTGGTAGGTGCAAATACGTCTGTGCAGTGATCTACATGAATCACATTTGTGTGGACACAACCTTACTTTAGACTCTCTACAAGTTAGTAACCTGAAATTGCAACCAAGTCAACCTTTTTATTGTTAATTTGAGCATATGCTTGCACAACATTTTCCATATATTGTCTGACACCATTGGCATTTCTATCATGGGTGTAATGTGTATGGTACACATGGGCCCCTGGGTACAGAAGGCCCACACCGCACACACTGCACTCATGTTGTTTTAATACTCACCTTTCTGGAGTTCCGCAATGCATGCTGCATCCGCAGCAGCCAATATAAAAATAACTTCCAAAATGGCCACAGAACGTGCTCAGGTTATTAGTCTTCGGACCATGGCAGACGCCATGTTTCCAGAGACCTGCACATGCGCAGTAGACTTTGGCACAATGCCAGAACCTACTGTGCAGTGGAGAGGATGGAGTCCACCCAGAATCTGCACATGAGCCCCCTCCTATCTTGAAATGCCCCTGCTGACTACAATAACATTTCTATCAATTCCACCTAATTTATAAGTCATCTTTTTTTTCTTCTAAAATACTGTACAGTATCTCAAGATTCACTTTTATTTTTTTTAATTTATCTCTTATTAGTAAGTAGACTCTGGGAGGGTTTTTATGTCATACATCATCATCTTCAAAATAGATTAGCAATCTGACAGTTGTTGTAGGTTAAAAAAAACCTGGACTACTGTAAATCAGTAAAATCTCTACACATGTGCAGTCTTCAGCAATTGACATACACAAATAGAAGCAGTGGAAATGAATGTCTGCATGGCACAGATACATTTTTGTCTCTCAGAAAATGACTTTAATTCATGGGTGTTCTGCAAGTCTCCAGGGCCAGTATTCATATTGCTAAGGTCTAAATTAGTTATATTTATATCATTAGTAATACTAATAAGGTTTTGTAAAATTACAAAATTCATCTTTTAAAATGCAATGAAAAGGTCACCTCTACAGTTGCTGCCTTTGACAGCAGAATACTGTAGCTGGACACACCTCTGCCCTCACTATATATTTAATTTAAATCTATAGGAAAATGTAAAACATATCAAATCAAACATAGAAACAAACGACACAATAGTAAAGTTATATCTTTTTTAATGTGTCTTTAGTACTTTAGATATCTTTACATAAAGTTGAATAAATTCAAACAATATCTTTGTAAGTAAAATCATTTAAGTTATTGTTTGAATGATTTCCTGTGATTTTGAGTTTTTCTATATTTCATGGACTGACTGTACTTTTCCTAAAAGCATACTGTAGTGTATGATTTGTGGGCTGCAGACCTGCCAGGTATTTATAATTTGTGTGCTTTTGAAGAGAAATTAGATTATGTTCAATAGATAACATCCTGGAACTAATTCCGAAGAATACATACAGAATATAAAAATGCAGTCAAATTATGTTTGTCTTTTGCTATGTAGGGTATTTTGGTGTTTTAGCAGTTCCAGTATTATAACATTACTAATGTATTAAAGTGCAACTATATACACCGTGTATAAGAATAAGAGTATGTAAGGGCTATAGAGAATTAGACATATAGTGATAATAAGGTTTCATTAAAATTGCATAACAATAACAAGTTGGTTGCAGGGGCGCTTTAAGAGAGATGGGAACATGCATGAAGCATCTGTTGTGAGTTCCCTTCTCTCCAGCAGCTAATAGACAAAATGCCAGTGTCTACTGCACATGCACAGGTCTCCAGTAACATGGCATCCACACCTTGTAGTCCTGGTCACTGCATCACAAACATGTGAAAAGAACATTAAAAGAACACATGCTTTTTGATGCATTTTCATATAGTTTTAATGCTCTAATCAGGAACCTTTTAATAAACATAACAAATTGAAGTTATCTGCAAATACTGATTTTAAAAATAAAAGCATTGCTAACATCATAGATTTCTTATCAAGTGCAATAGATGCTGACAATCACTAATCTTGTATGATTCAAACTAGTATGTAAACCCAATGGTTTGTCTACTACTCTGGTGGCGGGTAAACTGCACAAGATCCATTCTGCGCATATTTCTATATAATATTAGTAAAATTATGTTTTTGGAAGTTTTGCAAATATTGCTGACTGCACTATGGGGGTAATTCCAAGTTGATCGCAGCAGGATTTTTTTAAACAATTGGAAAAAACCATATGCACTGCAGGAGAGGCAGATATAACATGTGCAGAAAGAGTTAGATTTGGGTGGGCTATTTTGTTTCTGTGCAGGGTAAATACTGGCTGCTTTATTTTTACACTGCAATTTAGATTGCAGATTGAACACACCCCACCCAAATCTAACTCTCTCTGCACATGTTATATCTGCCTCCCCTGCAGTGCACATGGTTTTTCCCAATTGCTAACAAAAATCCTGCTGCGATCAACTTGGAATTACCCCCTATGGGGATTCCTGTTTGCAAATATTTGCTGTGATATTTATATTCTTCTTACTCAGCACAATATACATAAATGTTATGCCTCTGCACAAAAGTATATTTTTCAGTGTATTAGATGTTATTTTATTGTGAACACTGGCTGTCTTCATCTTGTAGGCACTCCCTATATTTATAGGATGTGCTGTTTTCCATACCATTATAGCATTGAACCAAATCATTACAGACACCAGATTCTCTAAGTAAACAATATGTTCAACTAAAGAAAGATTACTAACAACAATTCTTACCCTAACTCATAGTTCACTAGCAGCAGCACACTATGGATGAGTGCATACCAGCACAGAATAGATAAGAAGACACTGTGATCATGTGATTGTCTATCCTGACAAGGTGATATAATGAGAGGTTGTCAGCAGAAACTCCTGAGTAGTTTCAGTAAATCAAAGTGATTACAGCAAATCACTGTCCTTGCAAAGAAACTCCTTAGTGGCAACCCTGGCAGAATCTGAAGAATCCAGAAGATTTGAAGTACAATGCTGGGCACTGGGAGATTTATGACTGAAACAGGAGTTCAAGAGGGTAGGCAACTATGTCTTAAACCACAGCATGATTGACATGTTTCAGCCATTGGGGGGAGTGGTCTTTGGATACGTATACCGAATTTGCAATGCTCGAAGGAGGCATTGCTTTTATACAGATGCCTCCTGTGGCATTAACATATTTTTGCATTGCTGCTGCATCCAAAGATGCAGCAGTAATGCCGCCTACACATTTTTGCTTCTACAAGATAGCCCACAAATACTGGACAGGTTTATTTTTACACTGCAATTTAGATTTCAGGTTGAACAAACTCCATCCATATCTAATCTTGCTGCACATGTTACATCTGCTCCACCTGCAGTGCAACTTGGTGTAGCCCATTTGTTTGCTTTTTTGCTTTGCTAACAAACCTGAATCGGACCCTAAGAGCATATATGTGCTGTTGGATTTGTAAATGGCCATAATGACCCCTGAAGAACTTCTCTTCAATCATCTTTGCCCTCCTCTCTGTGGCCTAGCTACCATAATACAGTAGAAGTAATTCCTTTTTATTCTAAAGACTTACAAAATGGTTCTAAGTACTGTTGTCTTGCATTTTATTTTTGTCATTTTTTATTTCACTGATGTATATACCCATTATACGTTTAAGTGTTAATTGTACAAGATTTTCGTAGACTTTTGAACCATAAAAAATGCATGCTTTCAAAAGTCATAATTTCATCCCAAATCATCGATTAGTACCTTGGTTATATGCTAAATTAATTTAAACATGTTCAGTTATTTGCCTATATGTTTTACAGTCCTTATGATAATCCTGAGGTCATGAGTCGAATTCCTGAGTTATACCTCTTTCACACTGCACAAGTAACTAGGGATGTGCACTTGAAATTTTTCGGGTTTTGTGTTTTGGTTTTGGGTTCGGTTCCGCGGCCGTGTTTTGGGTTCGACCGCGTTTTGGCAAAACCTCACCGAATTTTTTTTGTCGGATTCGGGTGTGTTTTGGATTCGGGTGTTTTTTTCAAAAAACCCTAAAAAACAGCTTAAATCATAGAATTTGGGGGTCATTTTGATCCCAAAGTATTATTAACCTCAAAAACCATAATTTCCTCTCATTTTCAGTCTATTCTGAATACCTCACACCTCACAATATTATTTTTAGTCCTAAAATTTGCACCGAGGTCGCTGGATGACTAAGCTAAGCGACCCTAGTGGCCGACACAAACACCTGGCCCATCTAGGAGTGGCACTGCAGTGTCACGCAGGATGGCCCTTCCAAAAAACACTCCCCAAACAGCACATGACGCAAAGAAGAAAAAAAGAGGCGCAATGAGGTAGCTGTGTGAGTAAGCTAAGCGACCCTAGTGGCCGACACTAACACCTGGCCCATCTAGGAGTGGCACTGCAGTGTCACGCAGGATGGCCCTTCCAAAAAACACTCCCCAAACAGCACATGACGCAAAGAAGAAAAAAAGAGGCGCAATGAGGTAGCTGTGTGAGTAAGCTAAGCGACCCTAGTGGCCGACACAAACACCTGGCCCATCTAGGAGTGGCACTGCAGTGTCACGCAGGATGGCCCTTCCAAAAAACACTCCCCAAACAGCACATGACGCAAATAAAAATGAAAGAAAAAAGAGGTGCAAGATGGAATTGTCCTTGGGCCCTCCCACCCACCCTTATGTTGTATAAACAGGACATGCACACTTTAACCAACCCATCATTTCAGTGACAGGGTCTGCCACACGACTGTGACTGAAATGACGGGTTGGTTTGGACCCCCACCGAAAAAGAAGCAATTAATCTCTCCTTGCACAAACTGGCTCTACAGAGGCAAGATGTCCACCTCATCATCATCCTCCGATATATCACCGTGTACATCCCGCTCCTCACAGATTATCAATTCGTCCCCACTGGAATCCACCATCTCAGCTCCCTGTGTACTTTGTGGAGGCAATTGCTGCTGGTCAATGTCTCCACGGAGGAATTGATTATAATTCATTTTAATGAACATCATCTTCTCCACATTTTCTGGAAGTAACCTCATACGCAGATTGCTGACAAGGTGAGCGGCGGCACTAAACACTCTTTCGGAGTACACACTTGTGGGAGGGCAACTTAGGTACAATAAAGCCAGTTTGTGCAAGGGCCTCCAAATTGCCTCTTTTTCCTGCCAGTATAAGTACGGACTGTCTGACGTGCCTACTTGGATGCGGTCACTCATATAATCCTCCACCATTCTTTCAATGGTGAGAGAATCATATGCAGTGACAGTAGACGACATGTCCGTAATCGTTGTCAGGTCCTTCAGTCCGGACCAGATGTCAGCATCAGCAGTCGCTCCAGACTGCCCTGCATCACCGCCAGCGGGTGGGCTCGGAATTCTGAGCCTTTTCCTCGCACCCCCAGTTGCGGGAGAATGTGAAGGAGGAGATGTTGACAGGTCGCGTTCCGCTTGACTTGACAATTTTCTCACCAGCAGGTCTTTGAACCCCAGCAGACTTGTATCTGCCGGAAAGAGAGATCCAAGGTAGGTTTTAAATCTAGGATCGAGCACGGTGGCCAAAATGTAGTGCTCTGATTTCAACAGATTGACCACCCGTGAATCCTTGTTAAGCGAATTAAGGGCTCCATCCACAAGTCCCACATGCCTAGCGGAATCGCTCCCTTTTAGCTCCTCCTTCAATGCCTCCAGCTTCTTCTGCAAAAGCCTGATGAGGGGAATGACCTGACTCAGGCTGGCAATGTCTGAACTGACTTCACGTGTGGCAAGTTCAAAAGGTTGCAGAACCTTGCACAACGTTGAAATCATTCTCCACTGCGCTTGAGACAGGTACATTCCACCTCCTATATCGTGCTCAATTGTATAGGCTTGAATGGCCTTTTGCTGCTCCTCCAACCTCTGAAGCATATAGAGGGTTGAATTCCACCTCGTTACCACTTCTTGCTTCAGATGATGGCAGGGCAGGTTCAGGCGTTTTTGGTGGTGCTCCAGTCTTCTGTACGTGGTGCCTGTACGCCGAAAGTGTCCCGCAATTCTTCTGGCCACCGACAGCATCTCTTGCACGCCCCTGTCGTTTTTTAAATAATTCTGCACCACCAAATTCAAGGTATGTGCAAAACATGGGACGTGCTGGAATTTGCCCATATTTAATGCACACACAATATTGCTGGCGTTGTCCGATGCCACAAATCCACAGGAGAGTCCAATTGGGGTAAGCCATTCCGCGATGATCTTCCTCAGTTGCCGTAAGAGGTTTTCAGCTGTGTGCGTATTCTGGAAACCGGTGATACAAAGCGTAGCCTGCCTAGGAAAGAGTTGGCGTTTGCGAGATGCTGCTACTGGTGCCGCCGCTGCTGTTCTTGCGGCGGGAGTCCATACATCTACCCAGTGGGCTGTCACAGTCATATAGTCCTCAGTCTGCCCTGCTCCACTTGTCCACATGTACGTGGTTAAGTGGACATTGGGTACAACTGCATTTTTTAGGACACTGGTGAGTCTTTTTCTGACATCCGTGTACATTCTCGGTATCGCCTGCCTAGAGAAGTGGAACCTAGATGGTATTTGGTAACGGGGGCACACTGCCTCAAGAAATTGTCTAGTTCCCTGTGAACTAACGGCGGATACCGGACGCACGTCTAACACCAACATAGTTGTCAAGGCCTCAGTTATCCGCTTTGCAACAGGATGACTGCTGTGATATTTCATCTTCCTCGCAAAGGACTGTTGGACAGTCAATTGCTTGGTGGAAGTAGTAAAAGTGGGCTTACGACTTCCCCCCTGGGATGACCATCGACTCCCAGCAGCAACAACAGCAGCGCCAGCAGCAGTAGGCGTTACACGCAAGGATGCATCGGAGGAATCCCAGGCAGGAGAGGACTCGTCAGAATTGCCAGTGACATGGCATGCAGGACTATTGGCATTCCTGGGGAAGGAGGAAATTGACACTGAGGGAGTTGGTGGGGTGGTTTGCGTGAGCTTGGTTACAAGAGGAAGGGATTTACTGGTCAGTGGACTGCTTCCACTGTCGCCCAAAGTTTTTGAACTTGTCACTGACTTATTATGAATGCGCTGCAGGTGACGTATAAGGGAGGATGTTCCGAGGTGGTTAACGTCCTTACCCCTACTTATTACAGCTTGACAAAGGCAACACACGGCTTGACAAATGTTGTCCGCATTTCTGGTGAAATACTTCCACACCGAAGAGCTGATTTTTTTGGTATTTTCACCAGGCATGTCAACGGCCCTATTCCTCCCACGGACAACAGGTGTCTCCCCGGGTGCCTGACTTAAACAAACCACCTCACCATCAGAATCCTCCTTGTCAATTTCCTCCCCAGCGCCAGCAACACCCATATCCTCCTCATCCTGGTGTACTTCAACACTGACATCTTCAATCTGACTATCAGGAACTGGACTGCGGGTGCTCCTTCCAGCACTTGCAGGGGGCGTGCAAATGGTGGAAGGCGCATGCTCTTCACGTCCAGTGTTGGGAAGGTCAGGCATCGCAACCGACACAATTGGACTCTCCTTGTGGATTTGGGATTTCGAAGAACGCACAGTTCTTTGCGGTGCTTTTGCCAGCTTGAGTCTTTTCAGTTTTCTAGCGAGAGGCTGAGTGCTTCCATCCTCATGTGAAGCTGAACCACTAGCCATGAACATAGGCCAGGGCCTCAGCCGTTCCTTGCCACTCCGTGTGGTAAATGGCATATTGGCAAGTTTACGCTTCTCCTCCGACAATTTTATTTTAGATTTTGGAGTCCTTTTTTTACTGATATTTGGTGTTTTGGATTTGACATGCTCTGTACTATGACATTGGGCATCGGCCTTGGCAGACGACGTTGCTGGCATTTCATCGTCTCGGCCATGACTAGTGGCAGCAGCTTCAGCACGAGGTGGAAGTGGATCTTGATCTTTCCCTAATTTTGGAACCTCAACATTTTTGTTCTCCATATTTTAATAGGCACAACTAAAAGGCACCTCAGGTAAACAATGGAGATGGATGGATACTAGTGTACTTATGGATGGACGAGCGACTGCCGACACAGAGGTAGCTACAGCCGTGGACTACCGTACTGTGTCTGCTGCTAATATAGACTGGATGATAAGGAGATTAAATTAATATATATATATATATATATAGGATTATGTTATCCGGCACTCTGGATGATGAATGAAGTAATTGTGCCCGGGTGCCCTCCTGATAGTGCATACAAACGAAGAAATCCTTCCCGCAAACCGATGCAATACCGGGTGGAAGAAAAGCAGGCGGCACTCCAAGGACTTTCAAAACAAACTTTGTATTAAAGAGTTACAGCATTGTGCAATAGCAACGTTTCAAGACCATTACGGTCCTTTCGTCAGGCTGTGCATTGTGAAACAAAAAAAAAAAAAAAATATAAAAAAAAAAAAATTCTGTCAAGGTTCTGTCAATTGTATTTTTTTGTTTCACAATGCACAGCCTGACGAAAAGACCGTAATGGTCTTGAAACGTTGCTATTGCACAATGCTGTAACTCTTTAATACAAAGTTTGTTTTGAAAGTCCTTGGAGTGCCGCCTGCTTTTCTTCCACCCGGTATTGCATCGGTTTGCGGGAAGGATTTCTTCGTTTATATATATATATATATATAATATCACTGGTACTGCAGCCGGACAGGTATATATATTTATTATGTAATGACTGATGACGGACCTGCTGGATACTGTCAGCTCAGCAGCACCGCAGACTGCTACAGTAAGCTACTATAGTAGTATGTATAAAGAAGAAAGAAAAGAAAAAAAACACGGGTAGGTGGTATACAATTATGGATGGACGAGCGACTGCCGACACAGAGGTAGCTACAGCCGTGGACTACCGTACTGTGTCTGCTGCTAATATAGACTGGATAATAATGAGATGAAATCAATATATATATATATAATATCACTAGTACTGCAGCCGGACAGGTATATATTTTTATTATGTAATGACTGATGACGGACCTGCTGGACACAGTCAGCTCAGCAGCACCGCAGACTGCTACAGTAAGCTACTATAGTAGTATGTATAAAGAAGAAAGAAAAAAAAAAAAACACGGGTAGGTGGTATACAATATTATATATATATTATATACAATTATATATATATATATATATATATATATATATATTAAACTGGTGGTGACAGGTGGTCAGGTCACTGGTCACACTATCAGCAACTTGCAAGTAGTACTCCTAAGCAGACAATCACAATATATATTATACTGGTGGTCAGTGTGGTCACAATGGCAGTGTGGCACTCTGGCAGCAAAAGTGTGCACTGTACGTTATATGTACTCCTGAGTCCTGCTCTCAGACTCTAACTGCTCCCCACTGTCAGTGTCTCCCCCACAAGTCAGATAATATACAGTCACACTATCTATCACTTCAGCAAGTAACTAGTACTCCTCCTAATGCTCCCCAAAATTACTACTGTGTCTCTCTCTACTGTCTCACTCTCTTCTCTATAAACGGAGAGGACGCCAGCCACGTCCTCTCCCTATGAATCTCAATGCACGTGTGAAAATGGCGGCGACGCGCGGCTCCTTATATAGAATCCGAGTCTCGCGATAGAATCCGAGCCTCGCGAGAATCCGACAGCGGGATGATGACGTTCGGGCGCGCTCGGGTTAACCGAGCAAGGCGGGAAGATCCGAGTCGCTCGGCCCCGTGTAAAAAAACATGAAGTTCGGGCGGGTTCGGATTCCGAGGAACCGAACCCGCTCATCCCTACAAGTAACCTGATATCGACCCGGTATATTGCCGATCGACATGGGTTGCTGTACAGTGTGAAAGTCCCGACTTCACGGGTCGCCTAACCCGGTATTTCAACTTGGGAATAAAGAAGGGTTATTCCTGGGCTATTATCAGGTCAGGTGCAGTGTGAATGGGTTTCCTGGGTCGATGTGTTCCAGTACCCATTCACAGCTTAGGGAGAGGTGACGCATAGCTAATCTCATCTCCGAGCGCCGCCTCTGCACCTGACCCCAATGACGCTGTGGTCCCCGCTCCTGATGACAACCCGACCAAGCAATATGCCAGGTCGGGAGGCCAGTTCTCAGTGTCCAATGCTGGGTAGCACACAGAAAGGAACAGTTCCAATTCCCGGGTGCTACCCGGCATTAGCGATCTGAAAGCAGTATAAGACATATCTGTGAGGTGTTTGTAAGCTCCTTGAGTCTAATTATTATTAGTAATAATTTTATTATGTTATTATGTGTTTGCAGGGGCTTCCTCCAGGTACTCTGACTTCCGCCCACACTTCCACAACATACTGGTTGGCTACAGACCAATTTTTTTTTATCCCTAGTGTATACTGTATGTCAGTACATGCATTAGAGAATATAGATTGTAGGCTCCACTAGGCAGGTACTGATGTGGATGACAGATGTATTATTTGCAAAGTATATATATATATATATATATATATATATAAAACATATATATAATTATTTTTATTATTATTATTACTACCAGTTATTTATATAGCGCACACATATTCTGCAGAGCTGTACAGAGAGAATATTTGCCCATTCACATCAGTCCCTGCCCCAGTGGAGCTTACAATCTATATTCCCTATCACATGTACACATAGACACATTCACGCTAAGGTTAATTTTGTTGGGAGCCAATTAACCTACCAGTATATTTTTGGATTGTGGGAGGATTTTTCATACTAGTTATTAGTCTGGTATCATATCCAGATAACCTGATTTTAACAGAGGTTTATACATTTCATCAGATTTTCTTCACATCATTGTCTGAGCATTTTGATAAAGTACCCCTGATGAAGTCCCAATAGGGACGAAATGCGTTGGCTCGATCTATTGTTCTACTTCTGTATCGTATGTTTCAACAAAGAAATACACTAAAAATTGAATGAAAAACCAGACATATCCGAAGACGTCCTCAGTAAAATCACAAAGACGTACTATGTTTTATTCTGTACTTTTATGAATACATTTTATTCTATGTAATTGAAAATTGTTTTGTTTTAAACTGATGTACTAATATTATCGAAACAGTACCATACATGTAAGTGCCCTCAGATCTGTTTGGCTGATATATATATATATATATATATATATATATATATATATAGCACTGCTGTTCTGGAGAGCCTGTCAGACCACAAAGCCTGACCAACATAATTGTGGTTATAACTGGTAGAGAATACAGCTTTGAGATCCTTTTATGACATTTTTATATTGGCCTGATTCGTTGTCTAATACTCACGAATTCAACGTTCTTGTTGTGTTATTTCCATACTGATATCCCTGTGGGAACAGCATTACTGATAAATCAGTTATTGATCCCATAGAGCCCTTTCAACATCTATTGATATGAACCCCTGATAAAGTCCTTTGGGATGAAACACGTTGGGTTGAGGTTCAGATGTGAGAA
Source organism: Pseudophryne corroboree (assembly GCF_028390025.1). Lineage (NCBI taxonomy): Eukaryota > Metazoa > Chordata > Amphibia > Anura > Myobatrachidae > Pseudophryne > Pseudophryne corroboree. The sequence continues at coordinate 277,832,507 of NC_086451.1, read as the reverse complement.
CATCAGACATTCATTGAAAGACATTATTGGATGAATTCATTTAGAATTTTTATGTCAGGTTGTGCATCAAAGTCTGTATTTTAAACTTTGTCAGGTACACATTACTCACTGCAAATGTACTGTTCAAGGACAATATGTGAATAAATTTATTTTAATGATTCTGTGGTCAAATAATCTTGGAAAAGAACCTACATCTAAAGTTACAATTACACAGCTCCCTTAGACATCTTTTTTTCTTGTATCCTACCTCAGTACCCCAGCTAACAGAGGGTACGTCTTAAGGTTGAAGCTCACTAATTAGCGCGGAAATAGGTCTACACCACATCCATATATATATATATATATATATATATATATATAATTATTATTATTATTATTATTATTATTATTACTACCAGTTATTTATATAGCGCACACTTATTCTGAAGAGCTGTATGGAGAGAATATTTGCCCGTTTCCATCAGTCCCTGCCCCAGTGGAGCTTACAATCTATATTCCCTATCACATGTACACACAGACACATTCATTTCACGCTAGGGTTAATTTTTGTTGGGAGCCAATTAACCTACCAGTATATTTTTGGATTTTGGGAGGAAACCGGAGTACCCGGAGGAAACCCACACAAGTACGGGGATAATATACAAACTCTGCACAGTTAGGACCATGGTGGGAATCGAACCAATGACCTCAGTGCTGTGAGGCAGTAATGCTAACCATTACACCATCCGTACTGCCCCAATATATATGTGTGTGTGTGTGTGTGTGTGTGTGTGTGTGTGTGTGTGTGTGTGTGTGTGTGTGTGTGTGTGTTATTTATTTATTTATTTATTTATATTTTCCATTAGCATTTGCTCAATTGCATTTTTTGAACATTTGCAGTCTGTGGGATTAATTAAGGCCTAATTGATTGTCAATGAAAAGTAGTATCCACACTTGTGATACCACACCATCTGCTAGATGTAATAGGGTGCAATTTTTTAGGTGTCTAAAAAAATCACACAAAATCGCACGTTTGTAATTTGTGTTTTTTTTTACTAAAAATTGCAAATGTAATAGGGTGCAAATTTTAAAGTTAAAATGGAATTGCATGCGATTATTTGCAGTTTTTAGTAAAGGAAACATGCAATTTTTTAATAATAAAAACATGCGGATTTTAGATCATGTTTTTATTACTTAGTCAGAAGCATGCACAGATCAGTGAGATCTGTGTATGCTTCTGTATGGAACAGTAAAGAAAGTGTTAAAAAAAATAAAAAAAATGATGTGCAGGTCCCCCCCAAAAGCATAACCAGCCTCTGGCTTTTTGAGCCGGTCCTGGTTACAAAAATATTGGGAAAAAATTGAATGTGGTACCCTGTATCTAAGCAACCAGCACTGGGCTCTTGGACCAGTCCTGGTTTCAAAAATATGGGGCACAAAAGAAGTAGGGGTCCCCTGTATTTTTAAAACCAACACCGGGCTCCACTGGCCAGGGAGGTGATGCCACAGCCAGGGGACACTTTTATACAGGTCCCTGCGGCCGCAGCATCACTCCCCCAACTAATCACCCCTAACCGGGGTTCCCTGGGGGAGTGGGGACCCTTTATATCAAGGAGTCCCACCACTCCAGACACACAAGGGCCAGGGGTGAAACTCGAGGCTGCACCCCCATCCCATGCCAAAATTGTGTAAAAAAAAAAAGAATATTGTCTTTTAGTGTGTAACTAACTACAAGTCCCAGCAAGCCTCCCCCCCTGCTTGCTGGTACTTGGAGAACCATAAGTATCAGCATGCGGGGAATTAGTGTGCCTGCTAGTACCTGTAGTTCTACAACAAAAGAAATACCCAAATAAAAACACAACACATCTTGACAGTAAAAATGTCTACATCCCACGCCCCCTTCTCCAGTAGAATCCAATAGGGTACATGTAAAAAAATATATATACTTACAAACAATCCAGTGAAGCTTGGTCCTCTACTTTCCATGTAGCATCCACAGGGTTAAAAAAATAAACCACAAAATACTATCCAACGAACTAAAGAGGTTCTATGTTTACACATGGAACCCCTTTCCCTGAATGCCGGCAGCCCTCGTGACTCCTGTCACTAGAGGACCTGGCAACATCATAGCGCTCTCCTGATTGGCTGTGTGCTCCTAGCCTGTCAATCAGGCGGAGCGCAGCAGCTAAAATGGAGGATTGCGGTCCTCCATTCTAGCCTATGATGGGAAAATTGCGGTCTGTGGCTAACTGTGAGGTTAAGTGGGGTCACTCTTGTGGCAAGTATACTTATAGGACAAGTATGCAAAACCAGGTGTTAGATGCCATCAAAGGGAGTATGGAGTATAAAATAGTGTAACTAAGAGAAGGAAAGGCACATGAGGGGAGACGGACCAGATCTTGTGAGGTTACAATCTAAAATCAGGGAAGCCAGATAGGAGGAGATTACAGTAGTCTAATCTGGAGATTGTCAGTGAGTGGATGAGTATTTTAGTAGCATCCTAGGAGAGAAAGGGTCTGATCCTGGAGATGTATTGTGATGGAAATGCCAGGATTAGGAGAGGATAATGAATGTGTGCCTTGAAGGAGAGGGAGGGGTCAAGAAGTACTCCAAGACAGCCAACTTGGGGGTTAGAGGAGATAGTAGTGCCATCAATGGATAATGAAATTTTGGGAGGCGAGGTTATGCTGGAGGGAAGTGATCAGCTCAGTATTAGACATGTTAAGTTTAAGAAAGCATTGTGATATCCGGGAAGAGATGACAAAGAGACAGTTGGAGATACGAGTGAGGAGAGTGGTGGAGAAGTCAGGGAAGGAAAGGTAGGTTTGAGTATCATCAGCATAGAGATGATATTGTAAGTCAAAAGAGCTCACCTAGTGAGAATGTGTAGAGCGAGAAAAGACCAAGGGAGTAAATAATTTGCAGGAGGAGAGGGTGGTCCACATTGTCAAATGCAGTAGATGTCAAGGAGAATAAGCAGAGATTAGAGGCCCTTGGATTTGGCAGCAAGGAAGTCATTACAGATTTTTGTGATGGTAGTTTCAGTGTTGTGGAGAGGATGTAAACCAGATTGGAATGGGTCAAGCAGTGAGTGGGAAGAAAGAAAGACAGCGAAGCAGTTGTAAACAATATGCTCAAGGACGTTGGAGGGAAAATGGAGGAAAGAGATGGGTTGGTAGTTGGAGAGAGTGGTTGGATCAAAGGTAGGATTTTTAAGAATAGGGGCAACAAGGGCATGTTTGAAGGCAGAGGGGACAGTGCCTAATGAGAGTGAGAGATTGAGTAGATGGCCAAGATGGGAACATGCAGAAGAACAGAAATATCAGAGGCGGTGGGAGGGGATAGGGTTAAGTGGGGAGGTGGACCCAAGCTGTCATGTGTCCCTACTACTGATACCTCCCTAGCTGTCATATGTTCCTACTATTACTTCCCTTTATTATGTATACCTACTACTACTACCCCCACCAACTTGTCATCTGTCCCTACTATTTCTCCTGTCCTACTTTCATGTACCTTCTACAGCCCCTACCCAACTGTCATCTGTGTCTTTCTTCTACTACTGCTATCATTCCCAGCTCTAATTGTCCCTAATACTCTCCCCTGTATCTATAATCATATGTCCTTATTTCTACTATCTCATGTTAAATTATTAAGAATATATTATGAGGAGAATGTTCCAAAAGAAAACATTTTAGATGGGGTTTGGAGGAATAAAAAGTTAGCAAAATCATTAGTAAAATATATATGTTTGTATTTTCTGCAATGTTGGCTTTCCAGAATTTTTTTGACTTGCAATGTTGAACGTCTGCACCCAAATAGAAAAATATTGTCTACCTTTGATATAAGGAGCTTGATGTAATGCCGCCCGAGTTCGACGGCTGTGCGGGACACTGGCCCGAGCTTGGATATTTTTTAAGGGGAAATCACTTACAATGCATGCTTTTGCCTTGTAAGTGATTGCCCCTTTAAAAAAATTTCAGAGTTCGGCTGGCATCCCGCACGGCCGCCAAACTCGGGCAGCATTATGTCCGGCCCCACGGCTTTGTTTACAAATACTGTGATGATACTAAAGTCATATATAGCAGCTGACTGTAAAAAAAAAATTCTGAATTTTACTAGTGGTTACCTTAACGAGCCCCATAGCTTCAATAGAAAATCTCAGAATATTCCCAAAAATATTTTAGTTTTAACTCCATCGATACATTTTTTGACAGAACAAGAGCACTGTTACTGCATTACGATAATATTATACTTAATATAAAGATACTGCATAATTCTAAAGTACAATTTCCTTAGACTATCATAGTCAAACAACTGAGTGAATATCAGTTGGGATTGTACTGTTAACATGATTTGTGTAACTCCCCTAATGATCTAGCCCTAAAAATGTATATATTCTTACTCTTTGGTTCTATTCCACACACCTTATAATTGAGGTTGCTTGGGTTGAATAAAAGATACAACTCTGCAACATTACATTCCGGTAACCCATCTTTCTAAAAATCAAGCTTTAGTTGTCCTAGAAGATTGTAGGGAATTGTAAATGAATGTTTAATTAATTCCCACGATATCTAGCAAGAAACATTAGAAAAAATGTACCTAGAGGTATATTTTCAACATGTCAGTTGAAAGTGTATTGCAGAATTTCATTAAGGTTTTGATAAGTTGGAGTGCTTGATGGCAGTTAGCTTTCATTTTATCAAGCCTACAGCCCAGTTAAATGTTTTTGAAGCCCATGCCCTCAGGATTGAAACTAAAGATGAATAAGGCATGCTTACATCTGAACACAAACAATGTCCCAGATTAACCATGTCATACCTGAAAAATATATTACGCCTTAACAATACAACAGGGTGTCAGGAGACATTAGACAGTCCATTTTATATTTGTAATACTTTGAAAGAGTTTTCTTGCTATTACACTGAACAAAATGTGATTGCATGTACAGTACAGCTGTAAAGAATTTGGAGCAGACAAAGAGCAATTACTTAACCCCTTCATGGCTAGAACTATTTTTCTATAAATACCAAATTAACTTTCACATTTAGGAGCTGTGATGGTTTCACAAGGAATACATTTTATTTCATAGACTAGCCTCAATTTTATACTGTTTTTGGGACTCATAGATCTTTGTTTTTGTAGTCATATCAGTCTACTGTATTTTTTATTATTTTAAGGCCACTGTACAGTGATCACAAGGCAAAATGGGGATTTAAACATCATTTTCATGTATCTTCCTATGGTTACTTTCATGCAATAAGTGCAACCCCAGAAATGTACCCCCAACAGTTTTCCTGAAAACATAATAAAATATGTGTTGTAAGCAAACTATTAGGGTCCAGTAGCAAAAGACAGTAGTTTGATTTTTATAAATATAAAAAATGCTAAAACTTCATATGACTATAAAATGATATAAAATTTCAACTGTGCAATAATGTTTGACTGCAGGCTATAGGACAAAAATAGAGTCCTTACAACTGCTTCAAAAAAGGTTATTGGAATGGATGTAAACATAGAAATCGACCTACACTGGTGCAATCACAGTTAAAAGAAACATATATAGGCGATAATTTAGAGTTGATCGCAACAGCAAATTTGTTAGCAGCTGGGCAAAACCATGACCCTCATTCCGAGTTGATCGCTAGCTGCTTTCGGTCGCAGCGCGGCAATTAGTTGAAAAATCAGCATTCATGCGCATGCGTACGGACCGCAGTACGCACACGCAAAGTACTTTCACATAAAACTATGCAGTTTTACACAAGGTCGAGCTACGCTTTTCTGTCGCTGTGGTGATCGGTGAGTGATTGACTGGAAGTGGTGTTTCTGGGTGGTAACTGACCATTTTTCAGGAGTGTGCTAAAAAACACAGGCATGCCAGGTAAAAATGCTGGCGTGCCTGGGGAAATGGGGGAGTGGCTGGCCGAACGCAGGGCGTGTTTGTGACGTCAAAGCAGGAACTAAACTGACTGAGGTGATCGCAGGTAGGTTTTGAGCTGCTCAGAAACTGCATGAAATTTTTTTTGACCAGTTCTGCTAACCTTTCGTTCTCACTTCTGCTAAGCTAAGATACACTCCCAGAGGGCGGCGGCCTAGCGTGTACACTGCTGCTAAAAGCAGCTAGCGAGCGATCAACTTGGAATGAGGGCCCATGTGCACTGCAGGTGTGGTAGATACAGTATAACATTTGCAGAGAGAGTTAGATTTGGGTGGGTTATATTGTTTCTGTGCAGGGTAAATACTGGCTGCTTTATTTTTACACTGCAATTTAAATTTCAGTTTGATCACCCCCCACCCAGATCTAAAGGGCCTTATTCACGGCACAGTGCAATGTGTGCTGAGCATGTGGGGGGAGACAGGGGGGTGCTCATTTCACCCAGCAGGTGAAATGAGTGACCTGCTAGATTGAGCCTGCATGCAGGCCAATCTAGCATCGCTATCGCTGTGGGGGTACACACAGAGTGATCAATGCTTAAAATCTAAGCAATCTAGTCAGATTGCTTAGATTGTAAGCAGTGATTGCTCTGTGAGTACCCCCTTAACTCTCTCATCCCATGTTATATCTGCCCCCCAGCAGTGATATGATCTTATCAAAATAATGTTATCCCAATTTTCCTTCTGCCACTGGTTACCTGCTATTGTTTATTACCCCCCCTGCTTTATTTCTATGTATTCCACCCCACCATGTGCTTTTCCTGTAATGTTTACCTCCACTGATTGCACACCCTGCCATTTCGCCCTTCATACAGGGTACATCATACTACTACATAAGTGTCAGTTTTCCCATATATGCACTTGGCCCTTGTATGGCTCACCTCCAACAGTGTAACCTTCGAAGTGCACCCAACATTGCTGCCCCATATGCTACACTTGTGGATGGGATGAAAAATACATGGGCCTGGTGGTTTTGATGAAACCCTACTCTGAACTGTAGGACTCTGAAATCACCCCCATTTCTCTGACGTCCTAAGTGGATGCTGGGGACTCCGTCAGGACCATGGGGAATAGCGGCTCCGCAGGAGACAGGGCACAAAAGTAAAAGCTTTAGGATCAGGTGGTGTGCACTGGCTCCTCCCCCTATGACCCTCCTCCAAGCCTCAGTTAGGTTTTTGTGCCCGGCCGAGAAGGGTGCAATCTAGGTGGCTCTCCTAAAGAGCTGCTTAGAGTAAAAGTTTTATTAGGTTTTTTATTTTCAGTGAGTCCTGCTGGCAACAGGCTCACTGCAACGAGGGACTTAGGGCAGAAGAAGTGAACTCACCTGCGTGCAGGATGGATTGGCTTCTTAGGCTACTGGACACTAGCTCCAGAGGGACGATCACAGGTACAGCCTGGATGGGTCACCGGAGCCGCGCCGCCGACCCCCTTGCAGATGCTGAAGAGAGAAGAGGTCCAGAAATCGGCGGCTGAAGACTTCTCAGTCTTCATGAGGTAGCGCACAGCACTGCAGCTGTGCGCCATTGCTCTCAGCACACTTCACACCAACGGTCACTGAGGGTGCAGGGCGCTGGGGGGGGCGCCCTGGGCAGCAATGAAAGTACCTATACTGGCTAAAAATACATCACATATAGCCTCTGGGGCTATATGGATGTATTTAACCCCTGCCAGGTTGTCAGAAAAATGGGAGAAGAAGCCCGCCGAAAAGGGGGCGGGGCCTGTTCTCCTCAGCACACAGCGCCATTTTCCCTCACAGAACTGCTGGAGGGAAGGCTCCCAGGCTCTCCCCTGCACTGCACTACAGAAACAGGGTTAAAACAGAGAGGGGGGGGGACTTATTTGGCGATATGATTATATATTAAGATGCTATAAGGGAAAACACTTATATAAAGGTTGTCCCTGTATAATTATAGCGTTTTTGGTGTGTGCTGGCAAACTCTCCCTCTGTCTCCCCAAAGGGCTAGTGGGGTCCTGTCCTCTATCAGAGCATTCCCTGTGTGTGTGCTGTGTGTCGGTACGTGTGTGTCGACATGTATGAGGACGATGTTGGTGAGGAGGCGGAGCAATTGCCTGTAATGGTGATGTCACTCTCTAGGGAGTCGACACCGGAATGGATGGCTTATTTAGGGAATTACGTGATAATGTCAACACGCTGCAAGGTCGGTTGACGACATGAGACGGCCGGCAAACAAATTAGTACCTGTCCAGGCGTCTCAAACACCGTCAGGGGCTTTAAAACGCCCATTTACCTCAGTCGGTCGACACAGACACAGACACGGACACTGACTCCAGTGTCGACGGTGAAGAAACAAACGTATTTTCCTTTAGGGCCACACGTTACATGTTAAGGGCAATGAAGGAGGTGTTACATATTTCTGATACTACAAGTACCACAAAAAAGGGTATTATGTGGGGTGTGAAAAAACTACCTGTAGTTTTTCCTGAATCAGATAAATTAAATGAAGGCGCTCACACGCTTATCATAAGTGGCGTTACCGTCTCCAGATACGGCCGCCCTCAAGGAGCCAGCTGATAGGAGGCTGGAAAATATCCTAAAAAGTATATACACACATATTGGTGTTATACTGCGACCAGCGATCGCCTCAGCCTGGATGTGCAGCGCTGGGGTGGCTTGGTCGGATTCCCTGACTGAAAATATTGATACCCTTGACAGGGACAGTATTTTATTGACTATAGAGCATTTAAAGGATGCATTTCTATATATGCGAGATGCACAGAGGGATATTTGCACTCTGGCATCAAGAGTAAGTGCGATGTCCATATCTGCCAGAAGATGTTTATGGACACGACAGTGGTCAGGTGATGCAGATTCCAAACGGCACATGGAAGTATTGCCGTATAAAGGGGAGGAGTTATTTGGGGTCGGTCCATCGGACCTGGTGGCCATGGCAACAGCTGAAAAATCCACCTTTTTTACCCCAAGTCACATCTCAGCAGAAAAAGACACCGTCTTTTCAGCCTCAGTCCTTTCGTCCCCATAAGGGCAAGCGGGCAAAAGGCCAGTCATATCTGCCCAGGGATAGAGGAAAGGGAAGAAGACTGCAGCAGGCAGCCCATTCCCAGGAACAGAAGCCCTCCACCGCTTCTACCAAGTCCTCAGCATGACGCTGGGGCCGTACAAGCGGACTCAGGTGCGGTGGTTTCAGCACGCAGTGGGCTCACTCGCAAGTGGACCCCTGGAGCCTACAAGTAGTATCCCAGGGGTACAGATTGGAAATTCGAGACGTCTCCCCCTCGCAGGTTCCTGAAGTCTGCTTTACCAACGTCTCCCTCCGACAGGGAGGCAGTATTGGAAACAATTCACATGCTGTATTCCCAGCAGGTGATAATCAAAGTACCCCTCCTACAACAAGGAAAGGGGTATTATTCCACACTATATTGTGGTACTGAAGCCAGACGGCTCGGTGAGACCTATTCTAAATCTGAAATATTTGAACACTTACATACAAAGGTTCAAATCAAGATGGAGTCACTCAGAGCAGTGATAGCGAACCAGGAAGAAGGGGACTATATGGTGTCCCTGGACATCAGGGATGCTTACCTCCATGTCCCAATTTGCCCTTCTCACCAAGGGTACCTCAGGTTCGTGGTACAGAACTGTCACTATCAGTTTCAGACGCTGCCGTTTGGATTGTCCACGGCACCCCGGGTCTTTACCAAGGTAATGACCGAAATGATGATTCTTCTTCAAAGAAAATGGACGATCTCCTGATAAGGGCAAGGTCCAGAGAACAGTTGGAGGTCGGAGTAGCACTATCTCAAGTAGTTCTACGACAGCACGGGTGGATTCTAAATATTCCAAAATCGCAGCTGTTTCCGACGACACGTCTGCTGTTCCTAGGGATGTTTCTCCCGGAGAAGAAAGCCAGGGAGTTATCCGAGCTAGTCAGGAACCTCCTAAAACCAGGAAAAGTGTCAGTGCATCATTGCACAAGGGTCCTGGGAAAAATGGTGGCTTCTTACGAAGCGATTCCATTCGGCAGATTTCACGCAAGAACTTTTCAGTGGGATCTGCTGGAAAAATGGTCCGGATCGCATCTTCAGATGCATCAGCGGATAACCCTGTCTCCAAGGACAAGGGTGTTTCTTCTGCGGTGGCTGCAGAGTGCTCATCTATTAAAGGGCCGCAGATTCGGCATTCAGGACTGGGTCCTGGTGACCACGGATGCCAGCCTGAGAGGCTGGGGAGCAGTCACACAGGGAAAAAATTTCCAGGGAGTGTGATATAGTCTGGAGACTTCTCTCCACATAAATATACTGGAGCTAAGGGCAATTTACAATGCTCTAAGCTTAGCAAGACCTCTGCTTCAAGGTCAGCCGGTATTGATCCAGTGGGACAACATCACGGCAGTCGCCCACGTAAACAGACAGGGCGGCACAAGAAGCAGGAGGGCAATGGCAGAAACTGCAAGGATTCTTCGCTGGGCGGAAAATCATGTGATAACACTGTCAGCAGTGTTCATTCCGGGAGTGGACAACTGGGAAGCAGACTTCCTCAGCAGGCACGACCTCCACCCGGGAGAGTGGGGACTTCATCGGGAAGTCTTCCACATGATTGTGAACCGTTGGGAAAGACCAAAGGAGGAAATGATGGCGTCCCGCCTGAACAAAAAAACTGGACAGGTATTGCGCCAGGTCAAGAGACCCTCAGGCAATAGCTGTGGACGTTCTGGTAACACCGTGGGTGTACCAGTCGGTGTATGTGTTCCCTCCTCTGCTTCTCATACCCAAGGTACTGAGAATTATAAGACGTAGAGGAGTAAGAACTATACTCGTGGCTCCGGATTGGCCAAGAAGGACTTGGTACCCGGAACTTCAAGAAATGCTCACAGAGGACTTATGGCCTCTGCCGCTAAGAAGGGACTTGCTTCAGCAAGTACCATGTCTGTTCCAAGACTTACCGCGGCTGCGTTTGACGGCATGGCGGTGGAACGCCGGATCCTAAGGGAGAAAGGCATTCCGGAAGAGGTCATTCCTACCCTGGTCAAAGCCAGGAAGGAGGTGACCGCACAACATTATCACCACATGTGGCGAAAATATGTTGCGTGGTGTGAGGCCAGGAAGGCCCCACGAAGAAATTTCAACTCGGTCGATTCCTGCATTTCCTGCAAACAGGAGTGTCTATGGGCCACAAATTGGGGTCCATTAGGGTTCAAATTTCGGCCCTGTCAATTTTCTTCCAGAAAAGATTGGCTTCAGTTCCTGAAGTCCAGAAGTTTGTCAAGGGAGTACTGCATATACAACCCCCTTTGTGCCTCCAGTGGCACTGTGGGATCTCAACGTAGTTCTGGGATTCCTCAAATCACATTGGTTTAAACCGCTCAAATCTGTGGATTTGAAATATCTCACATGGAAAGTGACCATGCTGTTGGCCCTGGCCTCGGCCAGGCGAGTGTCAGAATTGGCGGCTTTGTCTCACAAAGCCCATATCTGATTGTCCATTCAGACAGGGCAGAGCTGCGGACTCGTCCCCAGTTTCTCCCTAAGGTGGTGTCAGCGTTTCACCTGCACCAGCTTATTGTGGTACCTGCGGCTACTAGGGACTTGAAGGACTCCAAGTTGCTGGATGTTGTCAGGGCCCTGAAAATATAGGTTCCAGGACGGCTGGAGTCAGGAAAACTGACTTGCTGTTATCCTGTAGGCACCCAAAAAACTGGGTGCTCTTGCTTCTAAGCAGACGATTGCTAGTTGGATGTGTAGTACAATTCAGCTTGCACATTCTGTGGCAGGCCTGCCACAGCCAAAATATGTAAATGCCCATTCCACAAGGAAGGTGGGCTCATCTTGGGCGGCTGCCCGAGGGGTCTCGGCTTTACAACTTTGCCGAGCTGCTACTTGGTCAGGGGCACACCCTGGCTGAGGAGGACCTGGAGTTCTCTCATTCGGTGCTGCAGAGTCATCCGTACTCTCCCGCCCGTTTGGGAGCTTTGGTATAATCCCCATGGTCCTGACGGAGTCCCCAGCATCCACTTAGGACGTCAGAGAAAATAAGAATTTACTTACCGATAATTCTATTTCTCGTAGTCCGTAGTGGATGCTGGGCGCCCATCCCAAGTGCGGATTGTCTGCAATACTTGTACATAGTTATTGTTACAAAAATCGGGTTATTATTGTTGTGAGCCATCTTTTCAGAGGCTCCGCTGTTATCATGCTGTTAACTGGGTTCAGATCACAGGTTGTACAGTGTGATTGGTGTGGCTGGTATGAGTCTTACCCGGGATTCAAAATCCTTCCTTATTGTGTACGCTCGTCCGGGCACAGTATCCTAACTGAGGCTTGGAGGAGGGTCATAGGGGGAGAGCCAGTGCACACCACCTGATCCTAAAGCTTTTACTTTTGTGCCCTGTCTCCTGCGGAGCCGCTATTCCCCATGGTCCTGACGGAGTCCCCAGCATCCACTACGGACTACGAGAAATAGAATTATCGGTAAGTAAATTCTTATTTTTTGTGTCATCTCTTCTAGGGGTAGACTATTCCACCCTGGGTAATCCTACGCTGTGCGCCCAAGATGGCTGCCGCACCTGGTACCTTGTGAGGGTGGAATACACAACCCTTGGAAGTTATTACCCAAAATGCCTACACCAATCATGCATTATGCTTTCTGTGTGCTTAAAGTTTTCTTTTATGTCTGTGTTGCTGATCTATTGCTGTATTACTCAAATCCTCTGTATTATGTGCATTGTTTTTGCTATCTGTAAAGCGTTTTGAGTCCTGTTGGAGAAAGAGCGCTATATAAATAAAATTATTATTATTATTATTAGTACATGTTATATCTGCCCCCAGCAGTGCACATGGGGGGTGATTCCGACTTGATCGTAAATTTAGCACAGCTACAATCAGAAACACAGACATGCGGGGGGACGCCCAGCACAGGGCTAGTCCGCCCCGCATGTCACTCCCTGCCCCGTCGCTGAAGTACAAAAGCATCTCACAGTGGCGATGCTTTTGCACTTCAGGAGTAGCTCCCAGCCAGTGCAGCTTTTGCGTGCTGGCTGGGAGCTACTCGTCGCTGCCCAGCTCGCAGCGGCTGCGTGTGACATCACGCAGCCACTGCGGCCTGCCCCCCGCACGCTTCGGCCTTGCATTGCATACTGAATAAGGCCAATAGTGCAATATTGTCAGGAAACAGGATAAAATGTATTCACACAGCACACTCTGACACCAGCCAGGTTACTCTACCAGATTGAATCAAGGTCCTCCTTGTCCAGGTAAAGGTCTTTACAGAGCAGGTACACCCTACTGACCGCTTTGGGTGTACCTGCTCTGTGATTAACTTTACATGAACAAGGAGGACCCTGATTCCATCTGAGGGAGTAACCTGGCCAATGTCAGAGTATGGATGACCTCTATAACCACTGAAATGTGGTGATAAGCTTTTGTAAATGTGAGTGTGCTGTGTGAATACATTTTATCCTGTTTCCATACAATATTGTGGAGGCATGGCATCGAAAACGGGGGTGGTACCGGGACGTTTGATGTCACACGCGGTTACTGCAATATTATAAATTGCAGCAGCTAGGCTGTGCAGGCAGGGAGGCTTCCCTTATTCAGTGATGCAATCACAATTGAATTGTGATCACATCACTGGCTGCTATTAGAATGCCGGGTGGCCTTGCCTTGTGCTGGGCGGCCTCCAGCATGCAATCGCAAGCAGTTGCAGTTTTGCTTATTTAGCAAAACTGCAGCTGATGCTGAATAGGGTCTTATGTCCAATGTTGTCTGCTTGCATTTGAGATAAAGAAATCTCCTCTCATTTGGAGTGGTCATATTGGAACAGTGAAAGTTAACAGGAGTTTAACTGCTAAGTGGGAAAAGTGCAGAGAAGAAGGAGGATTTTTAATCAATTTGCATGGGAAGTAAAGACTTCAGTTTGAACTATATATGTTTGGACTCATTCTTTTAACTGTGATGGTGCCATTGTGGGTCAATTTCTGTGTTTATATTCGATAAACCTCATATGACTGCAAAGCACCTGTGTTCCAAAGTTTTTATTGTGGGAGGCAGGGCTGTATTAAAAATGGGGAGGTGGAACTTCAGCTCCAGGCCCCCAAATGAAAATAGGTACACTGGATCCCATGCAGTCTATACAGTGTAAACAGGGGGGGGGGGGGGGGGGAATGTCCCTGTTACCTCCAGTGGCATTGCAAAGCCCTGCCCCCAGCCATCATTAGTCACCCTTATTCAGCCTTTTATCTTTCTTAAACACACACCCCCTCCCCTGGCCATCCAAAACCACAACCATCCATCCCCTACTGTCCGTAGTCTTGCCCAATTCACCTCTCAGAAGTCTGATCTTTTTCACCTGCTGGCCGAAGCTCTGCCCATTAATTTTAATTCACCAAAGCATCTGCCCGGCTGCCATCCAAAGCTCTGCCCATTCACCTTCCACCTCTCCCGTGGCATCTAAGTGGGAACTTTCCAGCTGGGAACTGAAAGAATGATACAGTAAGCTACAGGGGCTGACCTGCTGCAGGAAATACGGGGCTGAGGAGCACATGGACAGCATCTGTCACTTGTGAAATCTACATACATCACACAGGTCAGTGTGTTATCTAGCACTGCTCTGTAAAAGATTAAAAATGCCCCCTTATTATCTGCTGCTCTGCTTCCCCCTTCCCTTCCCCTCACATGCTCTGCTCCCTCTTCCCGCCCCTCTACTGCTCTGTCTCCTCTCCACCACTCCTCTACTGCTCTCATGGTCCTGATTCTGAGATGTATGGATCTCTGTTCATGGGCACAGATGGCGAGTGTTTGCATGCAGGATATGAGCAGATGTGCATATCTCAATCTTACTTTGAGTCTAGTGAAACTTGGTCAGATCTATATTTCCCTGAAGTAGGATGAACTGGGCAGTGACAATGCACTCACATTCGACTACCCTGATTTGTGGGAGTGTCATGAGAGTGTTGTGTGCATAGGCATAGCTGTCATGGGTGCAGGGGTGAATATCAAATGCTCCATGTGATTCTGAGTTGTGCATAGAGGGTAGAGAAGCCTTTGTCTGGTGGATCTCTTGCACCTAACAAGGGGCCTATTCTAATGATGGCAGGTGCTGCGGTTGGTATAACATCAATGGACGGTGCATGTTTCTGTCTACACACACACACACACACACACACACACACACACATATTTCTTAGGTTTGAATTGGATGCACAGCCAATTTATACCTGTCATGCATGTAATAATAATTAAAATTATATACACAAAAATCTAGTTACTCATAAATGAAAACACTGGTATCTGCTGAAGGCTTCTGAAAGCCTTTGCATGGGGAAGCCTATTTATCTAGTACTGCTGAACTTGCACTGCCACATTGCCTGTTCTATTGGTGTTATCTAAGGATGACAATAGCAAATGAAAATAGTTTTTTGAAATATAAATAAAATCTATATATTGATACTGTGTGTAAAGAATGTTAACATTTTTTTATCATTTTAAATATTTTTTATTTTTTATTTTTATTAGTAAAAGCATACCTCCCAAGTGCCCCGATTTTCTTGGGACCATCTCGTTGTCTCATCCACAGGATGCAGTGTCCCCGAGAGGTGGGAAGCACAGTGGGGATGCTTCTATCACTTGCAGCTCTGCTTAGCATGCATGCTGGGCATGTCCTCTCATTGATGAAAATAGGGTGTGGCTCACGACCGTGGCACTCCCATTAAGCCATGCCCCTTTATGGTTGTGCAAGGCTTTTCCACGCGATAGCTTTACCTGCTGAGGATGTTGGGATGTATGGTAAAAGTGAAAGCCCAACCCAGCTCACTCATTCACATGTGCAAAGCAGTAAGTTAAACCTTACTGTACCTCCATGGTGCAGTATTGCCATTGCAGCTATTTTTTTTTTAAAGGCTACAGCTAAGAAGGCAGTTCATTCATTAATTTACTGCAGTTTCTGGGAGTGTGGGATGAACACTTATTGAAACACTGTATGACAATAAATAGTGAACAATTTTTGTTTTCTTTCTTTTTAATGTAAACTTACCTAGTACTCAAGAAAAGTCATACAATACAGTCCACACACTTTCCCAAAACAAAAACAACCCAAATTATTATAGCTCCACTATAAAGTGAATTGGTTGATGGTATGCGCTATCTGTGCCCTCCATGAACCTAGCCACATCCCCTATGCATACAACAACGATACAGCACTAGTCACAATGCCGCAGTTGATCACAATAGGCCCTTCATACATTTCAGCTCCAGGCCCACATGAACCTTAATCTGGCACTAGTGGGAGTAAAAGAAGACAGGGATGGTGTTGGGTGGATATCATTTTGAGGATTGACTGAGTTTTTGTTCTAACAATTCTAATTAGCACTCATATTTTTTGTACAGAAACATGACACCAACACAAAATGTGTCACAGTAGGTGTTATTATATTATGTTGCTGCAGTGTTGTTAGTAGCAGTGGTGTAACAAGGTGGGTACAGGGGTTGTTGGCTGTACCCAGGTGTCAGCCTCAAATTGAGTGACACCAAAATGCTGGCTCCTTCACAGTGACAGAAGCAGGTTGCCGCATTGTGACATTATAATGCAGTGCCTAGTTCCTGTCACTGAGAAGGAGGCAGCAATGCAGGGAATAGCCTCTGGGAGCAACCCAGCATCTCCATGGATGCTGGGCATGCCCCCAGAGTGATGTAGAATAGAGGCTTCTGGGAGGCCATGGCCCCACAATGATGTACAACGAGGCTCCAGCAAGGCCAAGTCCCATTTCTGTGAAGTCATGCACCCTTTTTTATCGAAACGGGATATTGGCCACAATGGGTGTCACCGACCATGGTGCCACCATTGGTTAGTAGGGTACTGACTTTGTTTCACTTCATTTTTCTAATTTATTGGGTCTTTTTTTTTTTCTTTTTTTTTAACAAAAGTTGTAGGATATTTTTTCCCAGGTGTCTTCCCACAGTGCCATGCACCCCAACTTAATAGTATTACTTGACATAGTGATCTAATAATAATTCTCCTGTTAGTTACTATCATTTTACTGTCACGAGTGATATTGTATTTTGTGATATAACATTTGCATCTATAGAAGAAAGACATATAATTCAAATTTACACTTCCACATTTGAAATATGGCAATCACAGTGAATGTGGTGTTTTGTTCATGGTTTGCCAGTGACAGCTCAGGTTCCAATCTGGCACTGAAGGGGAGGGGCTAAAGATGCCAAACAACATTTTTTTTAATGTAGCTTTAAGCCTAAAGGTTTTAAGGACACAATGCAACAGGACATATACCTACAATAAGGCATAGAGTAAGAAATTAATACACCATGATGCAGTATCCTTTTATTTTAGAGGGCTGGCTATATACAGTAGATAGAGATTAAAGATAATATTAAAGATAGTAGTGGGATGAGACTTTTTGGTGACTAGTGTAAAGCATAAAAAAAATCTTCATATTCAGAAATCAGAAGTGAAAAATGTTGACTTATGTAAACACACATTGAAATATATTTTCTCTGACCATTGCCTTCTCTCTTTTAACTTATCCCTCACTGCCTCTCAGCCTCCCAAGGCTTTCATCACTTTCCCTCCCCTATTCTCTCACTCCTGCCATGAACAAGTCACTTCCCTATAGCACGCCTCCTTTACTTTCAGTGACCACTGCTCACTCTCACATATCCCCACATTAACTCTGGCATTCCAAATGCATCAGATATTTGCAAACTGCCAAGCAAAATTGGAGGAAATCATGCTCTAAGGCAGACTACTTCCATATTAAATGTATGTTCTCATCATACAGTGCTGTTCTTTCCATCCTTATTTAAAGAACCTCATATCCTCCAAGTCTTCAAATCCCCATTGTCTCTTTGTCACTTTCAACTCCTTCCTTTGTCCATTCCCATTCTCACCCTATTCTCCCTCTGTACATCCTCTTTAGGTGAGCTCATCAGTTCTTTTGACCTCCAATATCATGTCTATGCTGATGACACACAGATTTACCTTTACCCATCTGAACTTTCTTTCTTCTCACTCATGTCTCCAACTGACTAGCTGCTATAGCTTCCTGACATCCCATTGGTTTCTCAAAACTAACCTACAGATTTGTCCTCTTACATCATTGCTCCATGCACTACAAGTCGTGTTACACATAACATGTGAGTGGCGTGTGACTCAGTAGCACCAAGCGTCTTTTTTGCATTTTTTTTGCTCTAAAATGTGTCTTAGTCGCAAAGTAATGCAATAGGATGCATGAGCTGCTGATTAAAATTACATGCAGCATGCCTATATACTGTGTGTGACTATATTTGCATACAAAATGCTATGCTACAATGTTTTCCTGGAAAACACTGTAATGTGTCATTGCAGCTGCAGATACAGTTGCAATTACACACAGAATATAATATGCTGTATATTATTTTAATCAGCAGGATCTGCTTGTGTGTCCTAATGCATTATTAAGTGATTAAAACACATTTTCATTGGAAATATGCAAAAAAGACATTCAAGGCTACTGAGTCCCACCAGGGCATAGCACGACTTGAAAGGCTGTTTAGCGTGACTGCAGCGAGAAAGTAAGATGACACATCTGTAACAGTGATCTGATCATCTACCCACCCTCCCACATAACCTCACTGAAGTCCTACTATTTCCATCTCAAAAATATCTGCAGGGTCAGACTCTTTCTCACACTGGATGCTACTTAGACCCTCATTACCTCACTGATAATACCCAGATTAGACTACTGTAGCCTCTGCCTCTTCCTATTTGGCCTCTCTAACTACTACAGTACATCTCTATATGCCAATCTGTACTAAATGCTGCTGCATGACTCATCTTCCTCTCCATCTACATCCTATCTCCTACAAGTCCTACGCTGGCTACCTTTCAGATCCTAGTTCAAGCTTCTCACACCTCCTTAAAAAGCCCTTGCTCATTCCCCTGCCATTCAGAGTATATCTCTGACCTTATCACACTTCACACTCCCATCCATCGTCTTTGCTCCACAAATGAATGTTTCCTCTACTGTAACTGATTACTTAATTTGCTCCCTACCTCTGAAATACTGTACCTCTTCCTATTAGACTCTCCATCTCCCAGCAAAACTTCAGACAGGTTCTCAAGACTGAAGTCTTCCTCAAAACTATACATTTCTCATTCCAACCCACTGTATATGCTTACTGTCAACCCCATGTATGTCACCCCTGACTATCTCTCACAAACAGAGTTATTTTCTCTCATGTGCTTTCCTTCTCTTATTTATATTATCATCTACTCTATACTTCCCACAACAGCGTCTAACCCTTTGCCACCCTGTTGCCTGTTTAAGTGTTATTACCATTGATGAAGCAATCTTTATAAACCATACACTTATCCTGCATTGTTTTGTATTGTAAGTAGAAATGTGCGGCAAGCACCTTTCGTGTTTTCTGTTTTGGTTTTGGATCTGGATCCTCACTCGTGTTTTGGATCTGGATTGGTTTTGCCAAAACCACCCTTTCAGGTTTTGGTTTTGGATCTGGATTATTTTTGAAAAAAACACAAAATAGCTAAAAATCACAGAATTTGGGGGTCATTTTGATCCTACAGTATTACTAACCTCAATAACATTCATTTCTACTCATTTCCAGTCTATTTTGTACACCTCACACCTCACAATATTGTTTTTAGGCCTAAACATTGCACTGAGGTAGCTGTATGACTAAGCTAAGCGACACAAGTGTGCAGCACAAACACCTGGCCCATCTAGTAATGGCACTACAGTGGCAGACAGGATGGCACTTAAAAAAACTAGTCCCTAAACAGCACATCATGCAAAGAATTAAAAGAGGTGCAATGAGGTAGCTGTATGACTAAGCTAAGCGACACAAGTGTGCGGCATAAACACCTGGCCCATCTAGGGTTGGAACTGCAGTCCCACTGCACTAATGGCGGATACCGGATGCATGTCTAACAACAACATAGCTGTCAAGGCCTCAGTTATCCACTTTGCAACTGGATTACTGCTGTCCTATTTCATCTTCCTCGCAAAGGACTGATGGAAAGTGATTTGCTTAGTTGAAGTAGTACAAGCGGTCTTCCGACTTCCCCTCTGGGATGACGATTGACTCCCAGCAGCAACAACAGCAGTGGCAGCAGCAGCAGTAGGAGGAAGTGGTTCTTGATCTTTCCATATTTTATCCTCCAAAGTATCACTGGAATTATGTGGCAGTACCACTGGACATATACGGCAGTATCACTGGACTGGATTTATATGACAGTACCACTGGACATATACGGCAGCATCACTGGATTTATACGGCAAAACCGCTGGACATATACGACAATATCACTGGACTTATACGGCAGTATCACTGGACTGGATTTATATGGCGGTACCACTAGACATATACGGCCGTATCACTGGATTTATATGGCAGCACCACTGGACATATACGGCAGTATCACTTAAATTATATGGCAGTACCACTGGACATATACGGCAGTATCACTGGATTTATACGGCAGTATCACTGAACATATACAACAGTATCACTGGACTTATACGGCAGTATCACTGGACTGGATTTATACGGCAGTACCACTGGAAATATATGGGAGTATCACTGGATTTATAAGGCAGTACCACTGGACATCTACAGCAGTATCACTAGACTTATATGGCAGTATCACTAGACTGGATTTATATGGCAGTACCACTGGACATATACGACAGTATCACTGGATTTATACAGAAGTACCACTGGACATAAACGGCAGTATCACTGGACTGGATTTATACAGCAGTACCACTAGACATATATGGCAGCACCACTGGATATATATACGGCAGTATTACTGAAATTATATGGTAGTACCACTGGACTTATACGGCAGTACCACTGGACTGGATTTATACAGCAGGACGACTTGACTTACAGTATGTGGCAGTACCACTGGACTTATATGACAGTAACACTGGAATTATACACCAGTATCACTGGAATTATACAGCAGTAGCACTGGACTGAATTTATATGGCAGTTTCACCGGACTTATTCGGCATTACCACTGGACTTATATGGCAGTACTACCGGACTGGATTTATACGGCAGTATCACTGTAATTATACAGCAGTATCACTGGAATTATATGGCAGTACCACTGGACTTATATGGCAGTACCACTGGACTGGATTTATACGGCGGTACCACTGGACTTATACAGCAGTACCACTGGACTTATACGGCAGTATAACTGGAATCATACGTCACTATCACTGGAATTATACGGCAGTACCACTGGATTTATACGGCAGTATCAATTGAATTATATGGAAGTATCACTGGAATTATATGGCAGTACCACTGGACTTATGCGTCAGGATCACTGGAATTATACGGCAGTAACACTGGACTTTTACGGCAGTACCACTGGACTGGATTTATATGGCAGTATCACTGGACTTATACGTCCGTATCACTGGACTGGATTTATACACCAATATCACTGGATTTATATGGCAGTACCACTGGACATATACGGCAGTATCACTGGAATTAGATGGCATTACCACTGGATTTATATAGCAGTACCACTGGACATATACGGCAGTATCACCGGATTTATACGGCAGTACCACTGGACATATACGGCAGTATCAATGGACTTATACGGCAGTATCACTGGACTGGATTTATATGCCAGTACCACTGGATTTATACAGCAGTATCACTGGACTTATACGGCAGTACCACTGGACTTATACAGCAGCACAGGCACACCACCACTGGACTGATGCTGGACAACACAGCACCACTGTAATGGACTGGACATATAGAACAGCACTGGACATATAGCAGCAGAGGACACCATCACTGTGACTGGACTGATGCAGCACAAGACACTACCACTGTACTGATGCAGGACAACAAAGCACCACTGCACTGGACTTATACAACTACACTGGACATATGGCAGCAGAGGACACCACCACTGTGACTGGACTGATGCAGTTTAAGACACTACACTGGACTGAGCAGCGCAAGACAGCACTGGAATCGCCACCCCACTTTTCCTCCCACACAGACACTGAGGATGGAGACACATCCTCTCGCTGCACTCTCCAATTCCAGAGTGAAAATGACAGCGATGCACGGCTCCTTATATGGAATCCAAAACCCGCGAGAATCCAACAGCGGACTGATGACGTTTTGCTTCGTTCTGGTTTCCAAGTCAGGCGGGAAAACCCGGGTTCGGATCCGGGCTCGGGTAGTGAAGTTTGGGGGGGTTCGGTTCTCAGAGAACTGAACCCGCTCATCTCTAATTGTAAGTCACTGTTTTCTTGTCATGCTCATTGTTTATGTATTTTGTTAGCTACTGCGGAACCCTTTTAGTGCCATATAATAAAGGGAAATATTAATAGTGGGAAATAAACGTGTGGCTACATATTAGGCCCAATATTAATACAATCAAAACTGCTTTATTATCAAGCATGTTTGAAAATGTTGACAGAAGATGCCTGCTACCAGTCTGCATGTGGCTATCTTCTAACAGTACTAACAGTAGTAGTGAAGCCAGGTGTGATGTTACTGTTTGGTTCATGTCTAAACAACCAGAATGAGTACAATTTATTTACATCCTGTATATGATCCTGTTGTTTGCCTCTGGTGTCAAAAAACAACCAAGTCCATGTTAACTTCTTCTAACAGTCAGGAAATATGTCATAAAAAGTTTGACACTGACAAATATGTATATTGTGTGTGTGTTTCTGTTTGGGTCTACAATTTCTATTATTAATATTCTAATATTTCAAATTGACATATTCTATTAGGGAAAAATTAATTATTTCCAAAAATCTCTTGCTGCTCTTTTATTTATCTGTTAAAAGTAACTGGACATTTAACATTAAGCAACAACTGAGCCTATAATAAAATCAAGTAATGAGACTTCCGGTGGGCGGTGCATCATGATGGCCGCATTTTAAGGTGACTCCGTCTCCCCTCTCCATAATCTGGCTACATCCCGGGTAATCTTGCTAATTACCTGGCCTCACCTCCTCCATCACACGGAGGGGAAGACGCTTTTTCATTGTAGCTGAAAATCTGGAGCTTTGGAGACATATTTCTGCCGGAGTCTGGCCTGCAATATACCAGGCTTACCTGATGACCTGCGGCATGTTGTGGCGCCATTATTGTGAGGAATAGTGCTCCTATGGGAAGAACTGCCATACCCCTTACCTCACCCTTCTGCTACTAGGGTTCGGCGTGAATATTCCCCCCGTTCCAGGACTGCTGAGTGGCCGATGGTGGCGGGGTGATTGTGACAGCGAGACGCCGCAGACAATACCGCTATCGCTGCTGAGATCCACCGCGGCGGGGACCTAGCTCTTTCTCCCCTCATTCCGGGATTGCCGAGGAGCCGATGGTGAAGGGGTGCTTGTGACCGCAAGACGCCACCGGCAATACCGCTATCGATGCTGAGATCCACCGCGACCGGGATCTAGCTCCTTCTCCCCCCCTTCTGGAACTGCCGAGGAGCCGATGGTGAAGGGTTGCTTGTGACCGCAAGACGCCGCCGGCACCACCGCTGTCACTACTGGGATCCACCGCGGCCGGGACCTAGCTACTTCTCCAGCTTCACTTCCCCAGACCTGCTGAGATAACGGAGCCGCTTTCTGCAGATGCACTGCTTCATAGACCCGCTACGTCTATCTTCTGTCTGTCTATTCGTGGGGCGCAGTGGCTAGTGTCCGTACCACACACTCACCTGCTGAGAGTCTTTACTGATCCGCCTGCGGGACCCTTGATTGTCCGGAGGTGCAGGGGTTGCTGCCTTGACTGCAGTTGGCTAAGTGATTGTGACGAAGCCTTCCAGATTCCCCTGGCCGTTATCTACATTACACGACCGTGCAGCATCATCTCCTACTAACCCGGTATTTGTCTCCCCCCTACTAATATCTCTTCCTTTCACTCCCAGTGTGTGTCCCCCCCCGAGCCCCAACTTTCCCCTCTTCTTTTCTTATCCCCCCCCCCCTTTTTTTTCCCCCTATTATAGGTGGCGACTATTCCCACTTCTGATTCTGGGCCCTATAAACTGTCCCTCCAGTCCTCTTGGACAAACGTATGAGGACTCTCCCGCTGGACAGTACTTGTGTTGCCCATTACTCATAGAGGTTTAAGGGGTGCTTTGTTTGGCCACCTTTCACCAAATCGTTCTTTGAGTTACTCTGCATCTATTGTATATTTTGGGCTACTTGGACATATTCCTCATTACTGTTATTATTTATTTATTTTCTGTTTTACTGTGCGTAATTATAACTCCTTATTGCAGCTGTTTAGATGCTGGTATATTGTCACCATTTATAACTAACATAACACTGCCACCTAGTGGCTCAGAACCTAATTCTCACTTTTTGTTCTCTTCTTGATAGAGAATAGAGAACAGCAATGGAAATATTTCCATAGGCTCTTTAGCTGTGCTTCTACATTTTCAAGGCACTACTCAGTAATTGTGTGTATTGTGTGTCTTTTTTTTCCACTTCATTATCAGAGATTGTATTGTCACGCCTATTTCCCCATATGACCTTTCCTCCATATTTTGTATGCTACGCTCTGTTGCCAATACTCTAACCGTACAATTGCAACTGAATGTTTGGACACCACGATCTGAAATCATCCGTGGTTCACTCATATACATTATTTCTTTTATTTGATATTGATTTGTTTCTTTATACCGGTCTTCCTGCAAAAAAAAAAGAAAAAAATAATTATTTTTTTTTACCTTTGGTTCTGCACAGTTTTTCAATTAGTGTATGATCATTTGTCTGCCTCCTTGTCTGCTTACCATTGTCAACAGCGAATAATACGTGCTTTAATTATGTGACTGCACAATGTTATGTACATTTGCTTTTGTTGGGATGCCCCCTTGTGAGCTATGTTTTTAGTATAATAGCGTAACAGTATACTACCACCCAAGACATCTAACCTCTAACTACAATATCTTTGGTGATTGCCATACTCTTAGGCCTATAGTATTGTTTACTCCTCTCTCACTCCCCTGGGGTATGGATAAATGTCTCGATAAAAATATGCCTCCAAAACAGTCAAACCTCACAAACAAAGCGGGGAAGGGGAAAGAAGTGACCCAAAAATCAGGCCCCTCCTCTCCTGTTAGCTCAGAGATAGACACCTCAGAGACACATGGGGACAAACATTCTTCCTTGACGGCTAAAGAAATTGCCGACTTTATGATGCCCCTAATGGACAAAAGATTTAATGACCTTCAGACCCGCTTAGATGCCGGGTTAGCGCGTATTGATTCACACGCGGCCCGTATCATGGCACTAAAATCTAGAGTAAGTGATATAGAAGATAATGTCTATTCCAGCCAGGATGAGGTGTCTACCTACCACCGTCTTACACAAGTTACAGGAAAAACTGGAAGACTTAGAAAATAGATCTCGCAGAAACAAACTCCGGTTTGTGGGCATACCCAAATCTATTACAGGGTCGGCCCTCACATCTTTTCTTGATACGGACCAGCCCACATCATTGGGGATCCTATCTAGCATTGAATTACCCCATATTGAGAGAGCTCACAGATTAGGGGCCTTGAGGGAGGAGGCGTCTCTGCAAACCCGCCCCGTTATTGTCCGCTATCTTGATTACAGAGCTAAGGAACAAATCTTGCTCGCTTATCACAAAGCTAAGGGCCTAGTGGTCGGTGGACATAAAATTTTGATTTTTCAAGATTTTTCTGCTGCAGTGGCCCAAAAGAGAAAAGAGTTCTCTGAGGTATGCTCTTTTTTGCATAACAAAAATATCAGGTTTGCCTTGCTATACCCTGCGAAACTGCGAGTGATGGAAAATGGCAGTCAAACTTTTTTCAATGATCCGGAGGTGTCAAAATCACATTTTTTGACAGATAGACTACCTCAGCGATCACCACATAGATAAAATGCTATCTTAGCATCATCCAACCTTTGAATTACCGAGACCTCATCGTCTCGGGTGGTACTCATTGTTTTTGCTCCTTTTTTATTTTCTTTTTCTGCCTCTTTCATTTCTTTTTGCGGTGGCATCCCTGCATGATAGGATTTTATTACTGTATTTAGCAGTGTTCAGTGTGCGCACCACTAGGCCTAGATGGTGCCCACCGTAGTTATTGTTGGTTGGAAAATATTTGAAAATGGAGTTGTGAGTCGTTATGGATACTCAAAACTGTCTTATGTTTTGTTCGATATTATGTTAACAATATGTACAATCTGCCTTAGCGTACAGCCTTGGTACTGGGAAGGAGCTGCAGACACGAGCCAAGATATTTGGCTGATTTTCATACGACACGTCTGCCTCTTGGGGGAGGAGTAGCCATGCCGTCTTCTGTGAATAATCCTTCTGATATCTTGCCCCCGAAACCCCTCCAGATAGTTTCCTGGAATGTTGGTGGCTTGAACGCGCCTGTCAAGAGACGGCGTGTCGCCACACACCTTAAACGCCTTCATCCAGATGTGGTGTTCCTACAGGAGACTCACTGGATAACAGGTGAGAATAACACGCTCAAGGCTGCTTGGATTGGCTCCTGTATTTCTGCTCCTTTTCATAGGAAAAATAGGGGAGTAGCTATTTTATTTCGTAAAGATCTTCCAATTACTATCTTGGATGAAATAATTGATCCTAACGGAAGGTTTATAATCCTTGACACTGAAATCGTCCACACCAAATATACCTTGGTTAACATTTATGCCCCTAATGTTAACACGTCGATGTTCATTCAGGCATGCTCTACAGGGTAAAACGAACTACCCTTTAATAGTAGGGGGCGATTATAATATGGTAGAAGATCCTACGATTGATAGATCACCAGCCATGCCCAGAAATACTGATTTTCACAGCAGGTTTTTATCCACTTTTAGACACTCCTTAGACCTTTCGGACCTGTGGAGACTACTTAATCCCGGGGATAGAATGCACACTCATTTATCACTAGCCCACAATTCATTATCCCGTATAGAATTTTTTTTTTATAGCTGATGAATTGGTATTGCATGTCTGTCAAGTGGACATAGATGATATATTAATATCGGATCACGCCCTGTCTCCTTGGCTCTTACCCATTCCTCCATGTACCCGACAGATCGCCTATGGCGCTTCCCACATTATCTGGCTAACTCAGCAGACTTTAAATTGTAACTAACTTACCACTGGACGAATTTTGTTGATGAAAATCTAGACTATTGGGACAGGCCCGAAATATTTTGGAATGCCTCTAAGGCAGTGATGAGAGGACATATCATAAGCTATGTGGCCAAAAAAAAAAAAAGGTGAAGGCAGAATATATTGCTTTAAAAACAGTGATGTCAGACACCTTTCAGGCTTACGTTTCTGCCCCGTCGGAAAACACACTAACTACATACAGACGAGCGCGACAACTATTGGAAACTTATCTAGCGACACAAGCAAAACATTCCATTGATTACACAAAAAACAAATTGTATAGGTGGGGGAACAAGTCGGGTAGGTTGCTTGCAGTCATGTCCCGACCCCCTAGGAAACGTCATACAATAACTACATTGAAACACCCTATAACTGGCACCATTATAACTAAATCCCAGGAAATTGTGTCTCAATTTCAAGATTACTTAACGACTTTATTCAATTCCTCACAAGTAGATAAGGATATTCAAATTCACTTACTTACAAGTTCCGTGCTACCACCTCTGACCCCTGAACAATGGGAAGCTTTGGCGGGCAGAATTACAATGGAGGAAATCAATCACACTATCTCACATCTACCTCATGGCAAGTCCCCAGGCCCAGACGGCCTCTCAGATGATTATTATCGTATACTACAACCACATGTTGCCCCCTTATTGTTGGAACTATTCCAAGCTATACATGAAAAAAATTGTCCATCTCCCTTTTTTAATGAAGCGTATATTACCCTTCTACCGAAGCCAGACAGGGATACAACGCTACTTTCCTCGTAGAGGCCTATTAGTCTCCTGAACGTCGATTACAAGATCTTGGCAAAATTTATGGCGACGAGGCTCCAAGTTATTCTTCCCGATATTCTCACTATTACTCAAATGGGATTTGTACAAGGCCGTCATGCAGTCAAGGCTATCCGCACAGCTTTGGCGGCAGTAGTATCATCCCAACATTCCCGCGCTGACCCGAAGATGCTTTTAAGTCTTGATGCTAATAAAGCATTTGACATGATGTTATGGCCACATCTATACACAGTTCTAGAAAACAGGGGCTTCAAAACTAGCTTTCTTGATTATATACATTACATTTACAATAAACCTTCTGCCTCGCTCCTCATAAATGGAATTAGAGGACCGCGATTTTATCTAGAAAGGGGCACTCGCCAGGGTTGTTCTTTATCCCCTCTTTTGTTTAATCTGGCACTTGATCCTTTATTGCATATACTCCAAGGCTGGACAACATTTCAGGGAATCAAAATAGGTACACAGGAAATTAAACTATCTGCTTTTGCCGATGATATACTCCTTTATATCAGCAATCCTGAACGGGTCCTCCAACAAATACTCAACAAATTTCGAATGTTCAGTTCTATTTCAAGCTTCAGCATAAACATTGATAAATCCAGAGCATTGTTATTATGCGGCACCCGATGGACTGCTCAATATCCCCTGCATTGGGCTGATACACATATTCCATATCTGGGAATATTGATACCAAAAAACATAGATGCTTTATATAGACTAAATGTTAGTAAAGCTATATCTACCTTATCAACCGATATAAAGGGGTGGGACCGTCTTCCGTTATCTTATTTGGGCAGGGCCAACTTACTTAAAATGGTAGCCATCCCCCGTTTGCTATATCCACTGCAAACACTCCCGGTCTTGCTTACAAAAACAGATATCCAGTCAATTAACACACTCATTAGGGGATTTGTTTGGAGGGGTGGCAGAGCTAGAATAGCGATGCGGAAATTGGCCCAGCCTAAATCGAATGGAGGGATCAATTTCCCTGATATTGAAGTGTACAATCACGCTGCTCTCTTAAGACACCTGAGAGATTGGATACAAAAAGTTTCAGTCTATACAAACACATCATTGGAACAAAATTTCTTACAGGGCATAGATCTGACGTGTTTCCTTCACCAGCATGACCAGGAGGTTCCGGATTATATTAAATCCAACCCACTCCTGTGGACCACTAGAAAACTATGGCACATTCTGCGTCATCATGCTAAACTGAATCACTACCACTCCCTGCATTTACCCTTACTCCAAAACCCTGAATTTCTGGACGGCATGGCTGCTCACCCCTTCAGTGTGTGGAGATTGGCTGGGTTGCATTCTATTCGATCCTTAGTCTCCACAGAGGATCGAAGGTTACTGACCTTCACTGAGGTGTCCTCGATATTTGCCATGATACGCCCATACCCCTTAGCATTCACACAATTACGATTTTACGTAAGTCATGTTCTTAAGCACTTTACAATAGCGAATTGGAATAACTCTCTAGACAATCTTTTATCTTACCCGGTCCCACAACGTAAAGCTATTTCCTCCCATTATACTTTCTTGAGGAAAATCTTGGACCATGCAAAAGTTACGGGAGGCATGTCCAAGTGGTTAAGTCATTTCCCTAGGTTGACGATACCTCTAATGGAAAGAGCCCTGCTGTTCTCACGCAAGGTTTTACCTGCCAGCATGTATACAGAATTGTTTTTGAATGTATATCACAACACATATTTATCCCCTCTGCGACGTTTCCACATGGGAACCTCGGAAACTCATTCTTGCCCAAAATGTCATCAACCTGAAGCTGATACTTATCACTGTTTATGGGCCTGCCCATTCATTCAATATTTCTGGCATCTCGTTAGGCGATATGCCGAGGCCAAATTAATAATCTACGTTCCTTTCACACCAGAATGGGCAATCCTGGGCATTATTGATCCGAATCTTAGGATGCCGTTAGAGTGCAAAAAATTGCTTATAGTCCTTAGCGCAGCAGGGAAGAAGACAATTCTTCATGGATGGATAGATGCTGCACCTCCGCAGATTCCTTTATTTCTATCTAAAATATACCATTTGTTTCTAATGGATTGGGTGGAAGCGATAGTAGACAAAGATAAACAGGTGGATCGTTTTTTTACATTATGGTAATCATATATTTCTGCTCTTCCTCTTACCACACGACAACAT
This sequence comes from Pseudophryne corroboree, assembly GCF_028390025.1. Classification (NCBI taxonomy): domain Eukaryota; kingdom Metazoa; phylum Chordata; class Amphibia; order Anura; family Myobatrachidae; genus Pseudophryne; species Pseudophryne corroboree. The sequence continues at coordinate 277,802,463 of NC_086451.1, read as the reverse complement.
TGGCAGCCCAGGATCCACCTGTTTCCCTGAACTGATGCTGGAGGTTTGTTGGCGGCTCCCTTCGAGGCTAGTATGTTACCTTTGCAGATTTGATGTTGATTTTGGTGAAACAAATCGACATAATTACCACACCATCATTAGATACTGTTAATGTTTTATTTATGTTAACATGTTACGATGTATGACACCAGGTTTATTCAAAACAAATGGCAACTACTTTTGACATGTTAATGCCTGCCTACTCATGATGACTCAATAAAGAAAAAAAAATCAAGTAATGAGGTTTGTTCACTCTTTAATTTATGACATTTTCTGTGTGTGATGACCTAAATCTAATGCAGCCAGTGCCATTTTAACAACAGTGTAGGCCCCGGACACAGCAATACAATGGGGCTCTTATCTATCCTCTTGCGGTAGGTGTGAGTGGTGCTATCAGTGGCAGCTTTGATGTCCCGTGGGCAATAGGGGGTGTTCTATCTTCTGCTCAGCATGTAGTACCTGGAGCAGTCATTTCTGCTAATGACTCCTTTATTGCACAGATGGGGTGGGAGGGAGAACACTAAACTGTAGAAGGGTCATTGGGCTGAATGAAGGGGCCCTGGTACATGACTTCCAGGGTGGTAGAGGGTGTTTAATTCATAGGGGAGGGGTGGATAGTAGAGTCATCATTTTCTGGAGGGAGGACAGCTTGCTTGACTGCAGATATTTCCAGATTTTGGAAGTATATTTCTTAGCTTTCAATGGGATAAAACACTAGAGAGTCCCACCATTCAAGAGGTACTGGGAACTTGGGGATCAGAGTTCAGGAGCCAGAGCAATCCACCAACAAATATATCAAACTGCATACCAGGCATGTGGAGCTGGAGCAGAGACCAGCTGCTGGAAGACTGATATCTCTGGTTCTGGTCATAATAGAGACAAGCTGCCAGTGTCCTCCAAAAGGGGAGAGTCCCAGATTTTGGAGTATAGTTTCAAAAAATTTGTAAATCAGACAGAACCAGAGATATCTGGCTGGAAAGAGCAATTGAAAAGGAAACAAGTTGAGAGTACCTCAGCCGCGCACTGCCTAGGTACTGAACAAATAGGTAGAGGAACAGTGGTAATCTGGAGGAAACTGAATAATGAAAAAAATAAAAAATAAAATAAAAAAAGAAGATCTTAACAACACCAATGAGTTCAAAGTCTCTCTTAGTTCCTTCTAGTAGACTTCTAAGTGGGTTGTAGTCCTCCTGAAGTCCAACGTCCCTTAAAAAGAAAACAATGGAACAGCAAAGTGGTGTAATCTGCCACCAACTCTTTATCTTCACAGTATTCCCTTGGGGGTGGTTGTACTATGCGTACCGTACTCACGTCCTAGAGTGTAGTTATCCTCATATAAAGCTATCATTCTTTCCAAAATCTTCCCACTGTAGTAAATGGTCACACGCAGTGTCTTGTATCACATGAGATCTCATTAAATGGGGAAGAAATCAAAGAAACAACCAGTCAGATACACTTGTGTCCTAAATGTCTGTACCCTCTCTGATAGTCCTTCTCCGGGTAAGTGTACACAAACATACCGTACTTACATCCATAAGTAACGGTAAACACCCAAAATGGTTTCTTTAATGGGTCACTCCTTATAATAAGCAACCAGTCCACTTCACTGGATGTAGCTCACATTATAATAAGCAACTGGTACATATATATGGATGTAATAATAATAATAATAATAATAATAATTTTATTTATATAGCGCTCTTTCTCCAACAGGAATGTAGACCACAATAAACTCACACTACTTAGGATCAATGATAAATGTAACAGAGTGTGTTGTCTATAAAAAATATTAAAATCATAAAGTAAACATGGAACATGTAAAGATAACGGTATCTTTACATGTTCCATGTTTACTTCACGATTATATTTACAGTATGCCCTCAGTATACACCTTGAAAAAGACTGTTGTCGAAATGCATTGGTGTGAGGGCTACATATACCAGAGGACTTTCCAGGTCATCACTATTTGGAGGTGAGGTAATGCGGATACTAATCTTACTCTCTGAAAGTGTGTATAACATCTGCCTGGGCTGACTCCAATGGTGAAGTTTACTGGTTTTAATATTCTGTGGATGTGTTTTTATAAATAAAAAATATTTTTTCTCATATTACAACGCAATTCCTGATGTATTATCTCCTTCACATGCATGCTTTATACCTATGAGATTGGGAGGAACTACACATTGTAATTGAGCACCAGAGATGGCTAAAAAAGAAACCGCTACAGACATATTTTCATATAGAACACTGTTAGTAGGGTACGCCCTATTTCTTACAGTTCTTTGTTATTTGCTGTTGCGTATCTTATCCTTGGCTTGGGACTGCATGGGATGACCTATTAAAGAAGCCATTACAGGTGTTTACCATTACTTATGGATGTAAGTACAATATGTTTGTGTACACTTACCCTGAGAAGGACTGTCAGAGAGGGTACAGACATTTAGGACACAAGTGTTTCTGACTGGTTGGTTGTTTCTTTGCTTTCTTCCCCCATTTAACAAGATCTTGAGTGATACAAGACACTGAGTGTGATCATTTACTCCAGAGGGAAGATTTTGGAAAGAAAGATAGCTTTATATGAGGTAACTACACTCTAGGACGTGAGTACGGTACGCATAGTTCAACCACCGCCAAGGGAATACTTTTAAGATAAAGAATTGGAGGCAGATTACACCACTTTGCTGCCCCGTTGTTTTCTTTTTGAGGGACGTTGGACTTCAGGAGGAATACAACCCATTTAGAAGCCTACTGGGAGGAACTAAGAGAGACCTTGAACTCATAGGTGTTGTTAAGATCTTTTTTTATTTTTTTTATTATTTTTTTTCATTATTCAGTTTCCTCCAGATTACCACTGTTAACACACCCATTTGTTCAGTACCTAGGCAGTGCACGGCAGAGGTACTCTCAATTTGTTTCCTTTTCAGTTTTTTCATTTGGGTATGGAGTGATATCCAGAGTGCATCTCTGCTGCAGCCGCTGAGGGCGCTGTAGTTCTCCAAACTGTATTGTTCATGGAAAGAGCAATTAACAGGCTTGGATGGAGGCCGCTGCTTTGAAGTCAGATATCTCTGGTTCCCCAGAGACGATTTTCAAATTCTGGTACTCATGGAAAGAGGGGACCATCAGCTATCAGCCTATGGCCCTTATACTTTTGTGGCCCTTGGGCATGTGCCCATTGAGCCCATATGAAGAGATGGCCCTGAATGTAGCTCTCATTGAGATTTACCCCCCTATTTCAGCCATCATTGATTTAATACATAAACATTTGAGTTTGACATGCTTGGCATGCAGCCTTCTCCTGTAACAGAAAGTAACTTCCCCTCTGTTTCATAGCAGGCTGTGACTGTAAGGATAAAAACTGTTTAATGGTGACTATTTGAATTTTGCATGATTTGGCCATTACATTGCTTAAAAAGGGAATCCACAGGAAATAACCCATACTGATAAAAATATAGCAAAAATATATATTACACAAATATTAAGTGTAAGATATTTATGTATTATTTGTTGACATTTTTATGAAGAAATTAAGCCTAATTTCAAATAGTAAATTAATTATTTGATTAATTTATTAGAGAAATCATTATAGGACAGTATATGTTTGACAAACCTGTTAATACAGGTGAGTCACGCTAATGTATACTCAGAATTATTTTATCTTGATTCACCTACAACATTGTATTTTATTTTACTATGTTTAATCATTGATCATGGAAAACAGTCACTACATTGTCATATATGAGAACGTAGAGGCTACTGTATGAACAATCATGTCAGTGCAAGTTTCCTACAGTATGTCTGACTTACAGTACTTGCCACTAGTTCAGTGAATTAATAGTTATAAAAAAATGGCAGCATTACATCATATGTGGGTGCCATTTCTCAAAGAGACAGACAATTACATTGTTTATGCTTTCAGATGGATAACATTTATACTAACCCCCTGTTTTTTTCCAAATTAAAAACTAAATATACAGTATGAAGTATAAATAACCTGACCATGAATGACCATACATTTAATTTATATTCTCTCTTCATGGAAATTGTCATCGTTTTTAGGAAGCCAGTCTAAACTAAAAATACTTTTATGTTTTCAAAACTATATATTTTAGTATTGTGAGGTCTTGTGTATTAGTTTGGGATTTTTATTTCCATATATTTTTTGGCATGTTGTTCATTTTAAATGAAGCTTTAAATCTATTTCTTACTGATAGAAATACTTTTATATCTGTTCACATACATGAGTGCTTCAAATTCTTGCTAATGCAATTTAGTTTATATATTTGCTTTTTATTCATTTTACCTTATTTACATGAGTCAGTCTCCATTTTTCAAATATGACATCACCTAAAATTACACAATTAAAAGTCATTATAGTTTGCAATTAAATGTAATAGCAGCTATTTAATACACATTTGTTTTCAAAATACCACATACAGCACATGTATGAATAATGTAACCTCTAGTCAGACACACCAAATAGTCAGACACACCAAATAGTCGAATCCCCTTTAAATCCTATAGATAGTTACTGACTATTAGCGGTTATTTTCCATAATAGAAAAACTTAGTGATGTGATCTGTAATTCATGTCACAGAATTCAAGTCTAATCATTGATCTTCAAAGCAGCTGTTGTACTTTCCAGAGTTTTCTTTCATGTATACACAGTCCATCACCTTTTAGAAATGTGGCTTTAGTCACTACTTTTGATAAAATTTTCTTAAATAGATGCAGTCACTATAACTGATAATAAATCCTACAGCAGATTCTTTGAAAAAAGCTGCTACCAAAATCTGACTTTATTATGTTCTTTATATTACTCATTTTTGTGTAATTGTGGCAGTTTTTTTTATCTATACTTATAATAAAGTTGTAATGGCTCTGTCTGTACATAGATTTTTTGGGGGAGAAATGTACATCTTGGGACTGTGTATGAGCTATGCAGAATTTTTTTTTTCCAGAATATTGTTTGTTTGTCTGTTCATTCCAGCGTCACGCAAAAACTACAGGATGAATTTGGATTGTGTTTTACTGTATAGCTTAGTGACCTAGAAAGAAACTGAGGTATGTTTTCGCAATTTGACATCAGGTAGTGGAGCAATAAAGGAAAGTCAGATGTTTGGTACTCAGTGCATGCAATGTACAGACTCCTGAAGACAAAAATGGCTATATGTACATAAATATATATATTTTTTGGGACAAGTATAATTTTAAGGACTGTTTATAAATTTTGGCTTTTAATCATTGAATTGTGATGTCAGGACTTCAGAATTCAATAAAAATGTTTATTATTATTTATTTATTACGTTTCTTATATAGTGCAGCATATTCCGTTGCGCTTTACAATTAGAACAACAGTAATAGAACAAAACTGGGTAAAAACAGACAGACATAGAGGTAGGAAGGCCCTGCTCGCAAGCTTTCAATCTATAGGGAAATAGGCATTGATACACAAGGATAGATGCTACCTATTGCATAATGGTCCACCAGATTGCTAGCTTCTTAATGGGTTGTATGATATGAACACCCCTCAATGTTGGCCAAGTGTCAGGAGGGTGTGAGAGTAAAGAAAGACAAGATAGGTGTTATGTGTACTGTACAGAGAGGCTGTAATTAGATAGGGAAGCACTGAAGGTTATATGGGTGGGTCTGGAATTTGATAGGCTTGTCTGAAAAGGTGAGTTTTCAGGGAACATTTAAAGGTTTGGAGACTAGAGGCGAGTCTTATTGTGTGCGGGAGGGCATTCCACAGAGTGGGTGAAGACTGGATAAAATCCTGTATTTTTGAGTGTGAACAAGCAATGCGTGTGGATGAGAGACGCAGATCTTGTGTTTAGTGTATGTAAGTCATTATTCATTCCCTAGTCGACATTATTCTGAATATTGCATTCATCTTAGATTTTTTTGACCAGTGAATGGTCTGGGAATTTATCAGTAACTTCTATTACTTATAAGTTACAGTTTGGGATATATTATTTCATGTATATAGTGTGATACAAACTAAGTGTCATTTGTTTTTGTTTTTTTGGTGGAGGAGCTTCTCAATTGTATCCCTCAGAACATTACCAAAATTTTATAAAAGCAGTATTACTCACTTAGTTTTTAGTAGATAAGCAACTGCAAGCCAAGAGGTACTATATTCAGAATCTTTGTAAAATAGAATAAGCCTGCAATACAGAGGATAAAGTTAATAAAAATGGACTATATTTCAACCCATTTGAATCTAACAAGTCAACAAGCTTTGTTTCAACCAAGCAAATAGGATCAACCACAGTAAACATCAAAGAAGAGATATGAAGGTGCATACTTAGTAACAAGCCCCTGGGCTGCTATAACGATCATAGAGTTCATCAGTATATAAGAAAACAAGATGGTTGAATGTAAACCTGAAAGTGAAAAAAAGAAAAGTAAACAGAAAATATACTACCAGAAGAATTACTGTCAAATGAAGGTAAGAAAATTAAATTAAAGTGAATGGAGGCAATAGAATAAAAGAGAAACACATAAACAGCATGGTAGAAGAATTAAGAAAATAAAAAATAGTACTCACATAATCATAAATGAAAATAATGTCAATCATTCCATTAAAATAATCAAAATAAAGTGTTTTCAGTATGCAAATAGAAAATAGATTGTCAAAATTATAATAATGTCCTTGTCACCATAATAGATAAGCAGTATACAAATGAAAAAAAAAGTAAATATGCTCAAAATAATCAAAAACTTAAAAACTAAATTGGAAATCTTACAAAAGTAAAATCTTTATATATAATATTTATTTAACGGAGTGTCACAATGAGAATTTTTTTAGACACAAATGATACCAGTGAAAGACAATAAAAAAATACTCAAAACAAAAGTTAAAATATACAGGAAAAAGACATATCCCAAAAAGCCTGCATAGTTATAAACTATATATACAATAGCCACAACTAAGAGAAAGGTAGACACCTGTTGGCATACCATTTAAAGCTAAAGAAAGTATGACAATTTGAAAATCTTATTAAGCTAACATGGAGCCTTGTTTCCTAATCATTCAATCCACTCCAATAAAATTGTGAGGATTAACTTCACTCAATTACCCTCGCTTCTAAATGTCATAAATTTTAATTGTGAAATAGAGGGCCAAATGTAATAGACTGCTATTTGCAGGAGCCGGTTTTCGATTCCAGCAAGATAGTCATTAGATTTAAAATAGCAATTAGTTTAAAGGGAAATGAACCAGTAATTGCCTTTAATTGTCACTTCATATCTATTGACTATCTCACCGGAATCATATTGGCTACGGCAATTCCTCAGGCATTTGCATTTAGGCCATAGTGTTCTCTTTAGTGATTACTTGTAAATTGCCATATATAGATTCTGGGACTCCATAGCACTTGTGCAATCTCCAACATAGTGTTTTAATATGCAGTAGCGATTTAGTACAATGGCTGTTAGCATCAACTGCATCCATCTCTGAATCAATCCAAGACTCAGCTAGCTTAGGTTTCATTACTCAATTAAGTCTTAGCAACTACAGTTCTGCCTGTCACAAAAAGTACCAAGGTCATCAGCAGTAAGTTCCATTATCTGCCTACCTACCTGTTGTCTTCAATACTTAATCCACTGGAGGGCTTATGGTCCAGAAGAAAGGACCTGGAGTAATGTAATCAGTCTTTCATTCCATGTATCCTCACAAGACCAAGAAGTGTCCTGGGGCCACTCCTAAGAAGGTGGGTACTGTCACAAGGTTTTCAGCCATAATTTCCATTATCTACATCCTTGATCCTTATCCTGACTGCTTAAGAAAATTCCTTACCTATCATGCTCTCTTTACTCAACTACATCCTATGCTTACTCACACCACTGCTGTCAGTGTATTAATGACTGTCCACATACAGTGGTTCCCAGTGGCACTGGCTGCAGCTATGTTGGTCTAAGTCATGTGACTACTGTTTCGCCAATGACAAGCCAGTATTCACTCACCTGATGCAAGCAGCCAATCCCTAATGGAACACTAATATAAAAGGACTTCCTGGAGAAGCAGTAGGTTGCCATTGCAATATTCACAGTCCTTACTGTGCCCAGAGACTCTGTGCTCTCAAGTGTGAACTCTCTCTGTCATAGAGAGAGCTCCTGTGCAGTTCCCATCCTATTGCAAATACAGTTCCAGTCCAGTTCTTGCTTATTCTTGTCCCAGTCTGGTTCCTGATGTTTCTGGTCCCAGTTCCTGCTCAAATCCAGTCCCAGTATGGTTCTTGTTCTTTCAATTCCCAGTCCAGTACTTTCTCATTCTGCTCCCAGTCAAGTTCCTGCTAATTCTGGTCCTAGTCTGGATTCAGTTCATCCGAGTTCCAGTCTGGATCATGATAATACCATTTAGAGACTGGTTCAAGATATTACAATGGATCTCTGAGTCCTAGTATTTCCAATTCAAGCGTAACCATGGTGGCTTGGGTGACTTTCCAGTATCAGTTTGAACTTATTTCTGATTGGACTCTAGTAGTTATCTTCAGTGCCTCTTCAAGTCTGCAGCTAGTACACATGTAATTCTACCTCAATGATATACAGTATATAATATACATAAAATTATTTTGTGCACTCCTAGTATCAGTTCTGCTGGTTCAAACTCCAGCCCATGAGAAACATTGCTATGAGGCTGCCCAGATTCCTGCTTTCAGTTCCTAACCCCTCTATAAATTCAGATTCAAGTCTGGATTCACAAATTACAAGTGGACGGCCACGTCACTTATTGTTTCTGTAGCACCACCCACCATATCTATTGATATGGGTGGCACCAGTGAGCGGTGCAGTGCGTAAGCCAAACAGTCTAAATGCAGTCAAAACCTCTTCTCCACCTCCAGAACTGAGACTCACTCAGTCACTGTCACTCGTCGCCACTTCTGCTCTGCCTCCACCTGCCCACCATGAAATATAGGCTGCTGCACTGCTGGATAATAAACAGGACTCAGACTCTTAAATACTGCAGCTGCCTGCTGCAGCTTGTACTTTGTGGTAACCCATCAAGTTGGGCAAGATCATGGTCAGAGGCAGGGCAGCCTACAGGGTAGGTTATGATCCTTAAGGTATATAGATGACATCTTCATCTGGAGGGGGGACAAAACATAATTACAACTATAAAACCTGTTTTATCACACCGTACAATAAAGACACACAGAAACTGTTCAAGATTCTCAACAAATATTGGCATATATTGCTAGAAGAAGAAGCATTAACCGATACATTACCAATGAAACCAAAGATCATTTACAAGAAGGCCCCAGATCTCAAACAGAAATTAGTAAAGGACCATATAAAAGAAAAGAACAAACTACAGATGACACTGACAATGAAACCAAGAGAGGAGGGGTTTACCACTGTGGAACATGCAACAACTGCTAAATTAGGCAGATCACCACAAAAAGAAACGTAAGATTCATGTCACACGTCACAAATGAGATACATAAAATAGAAGAACATACAATATGACATGTGACAGCAAAGGGGTAATATACCTAATAATAATATGCCCTTGTGGCCTTCAGTATGTTGGCAGAACCACACGTAAACTGAAAACACGTATTTTAGAACATATACGAAACATATGGAAGGGTGTTGAGACATACAATCTGTCCCAACACTATAAAACCTTTCATAACCAGAACCTGAAAGGGATACACTTCCTTGACATCAAACAAGTCACCCCCAACTGGAGGGGCAGAGATTTTGACAAACTAATAAATAGAGAGAAACTGAAATGGATATTCCAACGCAAAACATTACACCCAAGGGGGCAGAATGTAGACAAAGAAGTGAAATCAGTCATTCTGGACTGACAAATTAGTTAGAATGTATTACTATGTTAAATATCCGGTAAAGATATTCATTCACCAGAGATATTTACTCACCCACATAAATATTGATGACCAAAACACTGATGATTCACACAGTGGGGGTAATTCCAAGTTGATCGCAGCAGGAAATTTTTTAGCAGTTAGGCAAAACCATGTGCACTGCAGGGGGGGGGGCAGATATAACATTTGCAGAGAGAGTTAGATTTGGGTGGGTTATTTTATTTCTGTGCAGGGTAAATACTGGCTGCTTTATTTTTAGACTGCAAATTAGATTGCAGATTGAACACACCACACCCAAATCTAACTCTCTCTGCACATGTTATATCTGCCTCCCCTGCAGTGCACATGGTTTTGCCCAATTGCTAACAGAATTCCTGCTGCGATCAACTTGCAATTACCCCCAGTATGCAATAACTCACTTATATCCATAAAACACAGTGTGGTGTAAATGGGATCAATTACTACCTCATTAGTGATAATTGAGTCATATTAACAATACCAACATAGCATATACCATTCAAAATAATACTAACAACAATTGGTTAAGTAGGAACAGGATCATTCCAGTCTGTATCTCCAATATCTGCATTATCAAGAAGCACATATTGCTATGAGACTAAAGCGATTTTGTTTTGTTTTAATTCTCATGTACCACCAATCACACCCAGTTTTGATGACATATCACTGGGAAGTGCTAAATAACCAATTCACACACCTGTGGCCAATATGCATAGAAGAGACAACAAGCACAGCACATTCAAGTGCAGGACATCCAGATAAGGATTTCTCACATCCAACAAACAAGGACACCTCAGTACCCCTTATAGGGGCATGGTCCGCACCTCGGCAGGACAACAAGCAATTATGTGAGCCGCTGCTTGACAAGATCCAGCGGCTCTGGAGGTGCAAGGGCTCCTTGGTGTCTCCATCAATGCACCAGGCACATAGGATGCTGAAGTGGGAGTCCGGTAACAGCAGCCAGCATGTCATGGACCAGGGACCAGGGAAAGGACACAAGCGCACATCGTCGGAAGGGTAAGTTGTGCACCTGTGGGAGTATGGGACGCTGCCCCCTCCTTTCATAACACAGCAACCCCACCGCTTGTTTTTTCTATTTTATTCTGGGGTGGTTTTTTTTCCTGGATTCTGTGTTTTCATGGTTTTACCTCATTTTTCAACATCATTTAACAACATACTTCATATACTGTAGAATCTGCTAATTAGCAGCCAGGCAGGAGATATCATTCTCCTCTAACATAGACGTTAATTCCCCTCCTGGGGTAATCACTTACAGAACGTTACTATAACCACATTGTATCCTGAGCAAGAGTAAACTATGAAACAATAAGATGATTCAAACATTAACCATTTGTTCTACTGCTAACAACATTGCTATTTTGATTCATGTATGAGAGTTGCTGCAAGGATGGTGTTAACCTAGTTACACTGTATCAGTATTGTATGCACTCTGCCTTAATAAACAGATATTTAACTACACATATCTCATCCTTGAAGAGTGCTAGAACCCACAACCCATTTAAAATATGATCCTTATAATGCAGTGCTTGCTGCTGTGGCTGGGCAAAGTAGGCGGGTGGCATGCCGGAACACAGTTCTGCCCTGTTTAGGCCCACTTTAACCCCTGTTTAGTGTGCATTATACCCACCAAAAAAGAGTATACCTCTTATTCCGCAGCACTCTGCACTGTTTCTAGGATCAACTATCTTCTGTTACCAATAACAATATTTACAAAAGTGCTTGAGGCAAATATAGAACCATTCGTGATTTCTGACCATGCAGTACTTTGATTCTCACTTAGGATAATTACTAGGAAAGCATCCTATTCTATATGGTCATTACCATCATTTATAGCTCGATCTCCCAAATGTAGCCAGAGAATAGAAGCAGTTTGGGATGAGTATAAGCTTGATAATCAAGCCCATGCTACCTCAGATTCACCATTATTTTGTCAAACAACTAATTCAGTTCTATCTGGCACTATAATATCTGAAGTGACATCTTTGAAAAACAAGTATGCATCTTCTTACTTAACATTATAGGCTTCTTTGTCAGACTCTTACTCAAGATATAAGGAAAGTCCTACATTAACCCATAAACAACAACATCTTACTGCAAAAATACACTTTGAAGTGCTATTACAAAGCATGGAAGACTTGTAAATGTTTGCAGTTAATTACCAATATCATGAATTTGAGAACAAAACTGGTAAGCTGGCCACAAGGTTCCCTTACGACCTCCAATAGTCAAATCACTGATCTTATGCAGGAATACTACAAACAGTTGTATTTTTTCCCAGCTGTATTTGTAAATCCATATCCTCTCGCTTCTGGTGGTAGGGACTGGAAAATTTGACTTATCCAACTATTACCACCTGAACTATCATATTCATTGAGGAAACCAATAACATTGGAAGTGGTAACAGCTGATCTCTTAAACCAGCTAATGCCCCTGGTCCAGATGGGCTGGGTGGCCATTTCTATAAAATCCTTTCGCTGAGAGTTGAGGATACACTAGTTTCTGTATTTAATCATAGTCTTAAAAACAACTCCATACCTTTATATTTCAATTCAGCAATAATTAAAGAACTCTGCAAACCTGGGTAAAAAAAATTCTACTGTGATATTATAGACCCATGTCTGTATTTAACTAAGACTATAAAATGTTAACTAAAATCTTAGCAGATAGGTTGAAATCCCTGCTTCCACATATTATTCATCCAAACCAAACTATATCATATAGGGTTGCCATTCAGTATTTACAATATAAAGTACTCCGCTAACCCAGGCAAAATTTATTTCTACTATGATTTTATAGACCTATGTCTGTATTTAACTCAGACTTTAAACTGCTAACTAAATTCTTAGCGGATAGATTGAAATCCCTGCTTCCTCATATTATTCATCCAAACCAAACTGGATCATATAGGGTTGCCATTCAGTACTAACAATAATGTTAGCAGAGTTTTATCAGCCATGCAAGCAGTAAAGTCTTCCCCTGAAACTCCCTCAAGTGTAATTCTATCCCTTGACACCTATATAACACCTTAACCAATTTTGGCTTTCTGCAACAGTTTATATCTACCCTGAAAAAGTTATAGGCTAATCCACTCTCACAAATTTCTTGCAATGGATATCTCTCCTCTCCATTCCCTATCTAGAAAGGGACTCATCAAGTCTGCCCACTATCTCCACTTCTATTTGCCATTGAAATGGAACCCCTTGCATTCGCCTTGAGAGGCGCCCACCTGTTTTGTGGAATCTCAGTTAACAATATTGAGCTGAAAGCTGCAATGTTTGCAGATGACATGTTCCTCTTTATATTAGAACCGGCCATGTCATTATCAGTCATTATAGACTGTATAACTTATTTTTGCTCTATTTCTGGCTATTAGTGATATTCAATCACAGTCGGATCATCTCCAATGGAGAGGATCTTACACTATAGAAATCGATAGTGGGCCATTTCTGCCCAATTCCCCCCTTGGACCATTTTAGACCATGGCGTGGTTGAAAACACATAATTAGGCAGAGATTCCGTTCATCCATGTATTTTTTAACTTTCCAACAGAGCGGAAAAATAGCACTTCAATTGAATATTGAAGTGTCGGAAAGTTCTGATTATCGGCGGAAAGTGCATTCTTTCTGCCCTGTCGGAACTTCTGACTGTAATTGAATATCCCCCTATAAGATCAATGTCAAAATATCTGAAATTTTGTTGATTGGTGGAGACAATTCCTATATTTGTACCCTACCAGAATTGAATATGGTTAAATTTAACATCTCACATATTAAATATATAGGAATACTTATTACTCCCTCTCTCTCCAAGATTTACTCAGCTAATTTCACCCCACTACTTTTAAAAAATAGACTGCTTGCTGTATAGTAACCAAACTATTGCCACTTTCTCTTCTAGGTAGATCTGCAGTACTCAAAAGTGAGCTATTGCCAAAAGTATTTTGCCACATGCAAATGTTGCCTCTTTCTGTAACGTGTTCAAATATAATGGGCCCTACACACTTGCCGATGTGTGCGGCCGATATGAACAATCTTGTTCAGTAATGAACTATAAATTGTTCATATCACTCAGTATGTAGGCACCAGCAATGAACAATGCATGGCCCCGCGGTCATTCATCGTTGGTGCCAGGTCATTTATGACTGCAAGCCAATGTGGACAATATCATCCATATTAGCATGCAGGGCAATGGGGATGGGTGACATCACTCCCCACATCACCCCCCCCCCCAACCCCGTACACTGCCGGGTCGGCCGTTGGCCCTATTGGCCGTTGGGCACTTCGGCAGCAAATCTGTCACTGAATGGCAGAAAGGCATTCAGTGACACGGTCCAGTACAGATAGGGACAAGTCAGGGGAGGATAGGTAGATATGAGTATCATCTGTGTACCGATGATACTGAAAACCAAAAGAGCTGATTAGTTTACCAAGAGATGAGGTATAGATAGAGAAAAGCAGAGGCCTATCTCATCCTTAACATTATTTCTCATGTACTCTCAGCTATCTCACCCTTCAATCATTTAGACACCTCCTACATACAGTATTATCTCTTTAATAACTAAAGTATAAGACTTATACTGCTTAAGAATTTAACATCTAGGTTTTTTTATGTATAGGCACTATACTTATATTTTAAGGCGCTCCTGGTGAGTGAAAAAGTCCTGCTGCCTTCCCTTTACACCACTGGATTAATCCCAAGGATAATCCAAAAACAAGAGAACTGAAAAAGGTGTGTGGGTGAAAAGGAGTTGGCGCTGGAGGGGGTGGGGAAAAACTGATGATTCAGTTGGGAAGTTATGGTTTACGATGTATGGAAAAAAAGGGAGAGGATACTTATCTGTAGGATTTTTGATGGAATCCTAATTCTTAGAGAGGCGACAATTTTCTTCCAGGGAACGATGGTATCGTGGAATCTGTGGGATTTTTGATGGAATCCTGATTCTTGAAGAAGAGACGTAGTTCCTCCAGAAAGCAGTAAAATCAAGAGACGTGGTGGTATATAAGAAAACACAGATTAGAGGATGGTTTTTCAAAAATGGAAAATCTTCACATGGATGCAGTGGATGTTAGGTGATAATATGAAGAAATTTCAATCAAGGTAATCGTACCTCACTTACAATGAGTGAGCGAGGTTGAAAGCATGTAAGGGTTTCTTTAAAATATAGGTACTAGATAGGTTGGCGTACCTAACTTACAATGTGGAATAGAGATAAAAAGCACATCAAGGTATCTTTATATGCCGAGCTGCGTACCGGTACTTACTGATGGAGGCGTATTCCGTCTGCGCATAAAGGTATCTTTATCCAGAAAGCATTCATAAAAGGTCACCCGTATAAAAAGGCAATTTATTGGATAAAAAACACATAAAAATTATTGGTTCTAAAGGGGGAGTGTTGTCCACGAGGGAGGCAAACCGACAGGCAGGGGAGACAGTAGGACCATCAAATCTGGGTCCAAAAGGATCGGGTGCCGATGGGACCCAAAAATGAATAAAGAGGGTGGTACCTTTCCCCTACCGTGCAGGTGACATCCAAGTGTGCAAGAGTCCTCCTCCCAGCCAACGCGTTTTGAGATAACTCTCTTTATCAAGGCTGGTTCTGCATTGCTGATGGTGCATATTTATAGTAAAACTGGAGAATCCTCCAATTACATCACTTCCGGTTCCGGGGTCGACCGGAAGTGAAGATCCGTTCAATAAAACTAACTTTCTGCTTAATTGGGGTGATCTAAAAAGGAATGTCAAAGTCTCCTATTATTGATGGTCTTAGGTCTCTGTGGATAATCGTTATTAAAAGATTATGGAGTCCTGAAATGAATGTGTTCACGATCGTTACCGGAAGTGGCCGCCGGGCATTGTGGGTAATGTAGTTCGGAAGTTCCGATTAGCTGCTGGAGAAATGCCGTGATCGGAAGTCTTCATCTAGCCGCCAGGCATTGTGGAGGATGTAGTCCGGAAATTCCGATTGCTCGGCTGGAAATATACCGCGACCGGAAGTTCTCATCTGGCCGCCAGGCATTGTGGGGGATGTAGTCCGGAGGTCTCATTCACGGCTCGAAATATGCCGCAACCGGAAGTTGTCATCTCACTCCGGGGATATAATCTGACTCCAGGAATGTGTGTGTAAATGGTAGAAGAGCCGGAAGAAGTCTCATGAGCTTCTGGGATGTGTAGTCTAATAATAGATGTTTAAAGAGAAAACTGTAGAGGGATTCTTTATGTGGGTGACCACAATAGGTTCCGGAATCTTGTGCAAAATTTGGTCTTGTAACAATTTCTTTGGTTGAAGGCTATGAATAAATAGAAAAAAGAATTTCTATGTGTCCTTAATATTCTGAATATGGCATAAAAGGAGTTAAAAAGCAAAAAAGCAAAAAGGCAATTGGAAAATAAATGAAACAAATGATCCTAAGAAAATCTTTTTAAACAAATAAAATTTTTAATTTTTTTTAAAGAAACCATTTTAATTCGAAATCATGGTTAAGTCCCTGTGGGCTTAGCGTTTTTAATTCGAAGATGGTTCGCATTTCGGTTTGTGCTAGTTTTTTTTTCTATGTTTTTATCTTTCCATGTTGTTTTTACATGTTTCAAGCCTACAAATCTCTTTATGTGGTTGGTGGAACAATTGTGGACATTTTTAAAGTGGTTGGAAAGATGGTGGCTTATTAATCCTTTTTTTATGTTCCTTAAATGTTCCGATATTCGCGTTTTCAGAGGTCTTGAAGTTCTTCCCACATATGAGAGACCACAGGAACATTCCACTAGAAGGGGTTCTACAGATGTGGGATGTGCATAGGCTGTAGAAACATTAGTGATACTACCAGCAAACATACAGAAATACATATTAATAATAATAAAATGAAGATCAGAGACTTTATCACTTGTAATACATCCAATGTAATCTACCTAGTGGAATGTTCCTGTGGTCTCTCATATGTGGGAAGAACTTCAAGACCTCTGAAAACGCGAATATCGGAACATTTAAGGAACATAAAAAAAGGATTAATAAGCCACCATCTTTCCAACCACTTTAAAAATGTCCACAATTGTTCCACCAACCACATAAAGAGATTTGTAGGCTTGAAACATGTAAAACAACATGGAAAGATAAAAACATAGAAAAAAAACTAGCACAAACCGAAATGCGAACCATCTTCGAATTAAAAACGCTAAGCCCACAGGGACTTAACCATGATTTCGAATTAAAATGGTTTCTTTAAAAAAAATTAAAAATTTTATTTGTTTAAAAAGATTTTCTTAGGATCATTTGTTTCATTTATTTTCCAATTGCCTTTTTGCTTTTTAACTCCTTTTATGCCATATTCAGAATATTAAGGACACATAGAAATTCTTTTTTCTATTTATTCATAGCCTTCAACCAAAGAAATTGTTACAAGACCAAATTTTGCACAAGATTCCGGAACCTATTGTGGTCACCCACATAAAGAATCCCTCTACAGTTTTCTCTTTAAACATCTATTATTAGACTACACATCCCAGAAGCTCATGAGACTTCTTCCGGCTCTTCTACCATTTACACACACATTCCTGGAGTCAGATTATATCCCCAGAGTGAGATGACAACTTCCGGTTGCGGCATATTTCGAGCCGTGAATGAGACCTCCGGACTACATCCCCCACAATGCCTGGCGGCCAGATGAGAACTTCCGGTCGCGGTATATTTCCAGCCGAGCAATCGGAATTTCCGGACTACATCCTCCACAATGCCTGGCGGCTAGATGAAGACTTCCGATCACGGCATTTCTCCAGCAGCTAATCGGAACTTCCGAACTACATTACCCACAATGCCCGGCGGCCACTTCCGGTAACGATCGTGAACACATTCATTTCAGGACTCCATAATCTTTTAATAACGATTATCCACAGAGACCTAAGACCATCAATAATAGGAGACTTTGACATTCCTTTTTAGATCACCCCAATTAAGCAGAAAGTTAGTTTTATTGAACGGATCTTCACTTCCGGTCGACCCCGGAACCGGAAGTGATGTAATTGGAGGATTCTCCAGTTTTACTATAAATATGCACCATCAGCAATGCAGAACCAGCCTTGATAAAGAGAGTTATCTCGAAACGCGTTGGCTGGGAGGAGGACTCTTGCACACTTGGATGTCACCTGCGCGGTAGGGGAAAGGTACCACCCTCTTTATTCATTTTTGGGTCCCATCGGCACCCGATCCTTTTGGACCCAGATTTGATGGTCCTACTGTCTCCCCTGCCTGTCGGTTTGCCTCCCTCGTGGACAACACTCCCCCTTTAGAACCAATAATTTTTATGTGTTTTTTATCCAATAAATTGCCTTTTTATACGGGTGACCTTTTATGAATGCTTTCTGGATAAAGATACCTTTATGCGCAGACGGAATACGCCTCCATCAGTAAGTACCGGTACGCAGCTCGGCATATAAAGATACCTTGATGTGCTTTTTATCTCTATTCCACATTGTAAGTTAGGTACGCCAACCTATCTAGTACCTATATTTTAAAGAAACCCTTACATGCTTTCAACCTCGCTCACTCATTGTAAGTGAGGTACGATTACCTTGATTGAAATTTCTTCATATTATCACCTAACATCCACTGCATCCATGTGAAGATTTTCCATTTTTGAAAAACCATCCTCTAATCTGTGTTTTCTTATATACCACCACGTCTCTTGATTTTACTGCTTTCTGGAGGAACTACGTCTCTTCTTCAAGAATCAGGATTCCATCAAAAATCCCACAGATTCCACGATACCATCGTTCCCTGGAAGAAAATTGTCGCCTCTCTAAGAATTAGGATTCCATCAAAAATCCTACAGATAAGTATCCTCTCCCTTTTTTTCCATACATCTTAAACCATAACTTCCCAACTGAATCATCAGTTTTTCCCCACCCCCTCCAGCGCCAACTCCTTTTCACCCACACACCTTTTTCAGTTCACTATACTTATATTACTTTCAATATGTCAGTCCACAAATTTCATTCTTGTTTTATTATATGAACAACTGCTTAAATGTATACTCCTAGATGTCTTGTATATTTGAAACTTATACTCAGTTTACTTGACCTATGTTGATATGAAAAAGTATGTCCATGGAGCTCAAATAATAAAAAAAAAGTATGATGCTTAGTAGTCTAATGTAGTTTCATAAATGTGGGAGTTGAGGGGTTGTTACTCTGGGTATCAAAATGACTATACCTCACACATAACAGGACCCAAGAAAAAGTCAAACATACATTGGGCGTAATTCATAGTTGACCATAGATGTGCTAAATTTAGCACATGTATGATCATTTACTCTGACATGCAGGGGGACGCCCAGCACGCGACTAGTCTGCCCCACATGTCAGGCACTATACACACACCCCCACGCAAAAGTACAAAAGCATCGCACAGCGGCGATGCTTTTGTACTTGACAATTACCTACCTACCTGCGCGCTGGCAGGGAGCTTCTTGTGGCATCCTGGGTCACAGCGGCTGCATGTGATGTCATGCAGCCACTGTGGCCCACCTTCCTGCATGGTCTGGACATGCATGCATTGCCCAGAGCAATCCCCCAAAACAGCAGCCAATCACCGCCGGCCCAACCACTCCCACCCAGCGAACACCTCTGCCTGTCAATCAGACAGAGGCGATCGCTGGGCTGAGATGACGATAGCATTTCAGGCATGCACATACGCACTGCGGTGCATGCACAGTTCAGATCTGATCGCCCGCTGTGCAGAAACGCACAGCAGTGATCAGGTCTGAATTAGCCCCATTGTCATTGCAGTATATATAAATCAGCTATACAGTCAAATTGAGTTTGAGCAAGCACAGGGCAAAAGATAGTCTTTTATTGTAGGATTAATCAAAGACTGACAAGTTACAGCCATTACACTGTTTATGTAATAAAATATCCATTTAGTATGATATGGGCAAATCTACATGAGTGGAAAAAAACAATTTGTGATGTATAGATCATCTGTCAAGAAAGCCCTTGGGCCACAACTTTAATGGCTGAATATGCGTTACTAACTGTATGTATTTCACTAAAGAAACAGACAAAATGGTTTGAAAATTGAAGAAGCAAGACTCCATATAGCTTTAATGAAAAATTATAATTTCATGCAACCAGATGCCTGTCTTTTTCCTGATTTGTCATGCCTATATATTTTATACAAGCATTTCTCAAACTGTGTGTGTCATAACACCTTCTCTCTCTCTCTCATTTTAATAATTATAATATTCGTATTAATGAATAATAAATATCTTCAAAACCTAATTCTTGTTTTCTGCCATTTGGCTTTAATTCTGAATCTGTATTATTATTTGCTATGCTACCATGCCCTGCATTCTTCTATATCAGCTGATACAGATGTATGTTTGGAAAAGGATGTCAATTTGTTGGTTACTATTCACAATCAGCAAAACATGGTGAATTTTAAATATTCTTTGTGGCTTTGAAGTCATTTATTTTCTGTCTACTTACAAAAGAAAACCATAAAAGCAACTTTATCAAAACAAAACAATTACATTGACTTTAATTGGATTATTTGTCAAAGTCCTCAAGAGACTGAAGCACACAATACTAGATAATGTGATAGATATTGTATCAGAACCTAGAATCCTATTGAAGTGGACAATGTCACCGCTGCATATGGTAGATATAGTAAAGTAGTTTAAGTAAATACAACCTAATACAATACGAAAAGAAATAAAGCCTTTGCTATATATTTGATTTTTATTTGTACATTTTTTATTTCACATTTTATTGTTGTTATATATATAGCTTCCAGCATGTTCTGACAATTTGTGTTGAGGTGTTAGTGGGTTATTGCATACAATTCTGAGTACACGCTCCTTAAGATGCTGTAGAGAATCTTGTTTTTTTTTTTTTAAATATTGTATTTTTTATTAAATAACTGTTAGTTCATTTTCTTTTGTTCCAGATTAAAAAATAAAACAAGTTTAGGAAGTAGAACATCTGTTTGGACACAAAGAAATGATGTTATGCAAGTATCCATCACTTGCCTATCGCTCCCTTGTATTTCTAAACGATTGTTATTGCTTTTATGATAAATTAAACTACATAACAGGTAATAGCTGTTGTTTAAAAATATTCAGGCCATAAAGATAATCTGTCTGTAAAAAGGTGAAGAGCTACTTAGGCCTAAGGGAATATTTGTCAATTTTTATTTCACTGTAATTTTATAGCTACACCGTAATGGATCACATGGGACACCTTTATTTCTATTGGTTAGTTACAAAGATGCAGGCAATTGGAACAATAGAATAATGATGCTAGATTAAAGATACAGTAGATCATTCAGTCACCATTACTTGTAATGGCAGTTTGAATATTTTACAGGGCATAATTGCTTTTCTAGGTTCATAATCAAAATTTAATTAATGCCTCAAGGTTTAGCTTGAAAACAAATAACATGGAATATCCCAATATGCTTTATCAGGATTAACATACTGTATGGCAAAAGGAACAGTGTACTAAATGACCTCTAAGGTTGCTACAATAAGATTCTTCATGTATTGTACATGGATGACTTTTCAAGCAGTAAGTTATATGACTATAAAAATGCAGCATCATGCTTTTTATAATGTATAACTGGTGGATTAATTCTAACAAATGTTAGCAGCTTTACAGGTTTCGTATTTTAAGTAAAATACAAAAAGTTACTCCTTTAACATTAACTTGGTCCTTTGCAGTCAAGTCATGCTTTCTTTTAGCTGGCAAATAAATTAAATTAGTATTTTAACCTGATTTTTTTCCAATTACCTTAAAGAGCTGAACTTTACAGACAGAAGTATTCCACTTTTAATGATGCCTGTATTTAACTCTCAGGACTATACTACTTAAGGTGTCTTGAAAATATTGTAATATTGAAAAATAAGGATATATACAGTATTTATTAGTGTAAATGTATTGAAACAAAATTTGTAGACAGAAAATAATTTATAGGTCAATTAAATTAAACTTTTCTTGTGTTTTCTTTATTTTAGATCTTAACAATTATATTATGTATTAACAGTTTCTTATATAGCACAGAATATTCCATTGCATTTTACATTGGAAAAATAGTAATAGAACAAAACTGTGCAATAACTAGAGATGAGCGGGTCCGGTTCACTGGGAAGAGGACCCACATGAGCATAGGTGAATTGGGGCAGTCCAAACCACAGCGCGAATCGATCTCCCTAACTGCCCTTAATACCAAAACAAGCCAAAACTTCAGGATCCTGCTGTCGGATCATGATGTTTTGGCTCAGACGCCAGTCTTCAATGTAGTCTATGGCTGACTGCTGATTGGCTGAGAGAGCCATCTGTCATGGCTCTCAGCCAAACAGAATGTCCCCATAGACTACAATAATGCAAGATGGAGGCCCACCGCCACCCGCACTGCCGTCACTCCCACACTGCTGGCACCCCCGCACTACCAACACTAACAGCACCACTGCACTGATGGCACTGCCTGCAATCCTGCACTGATGATACATTCGCCACTCCCACATTGCCAACACTGCTGGCACCCTTGCACTGAAGACACCACAGGCACTCCTGCATTGCTGACACAGCCAGTATCCCCACACTGCTGACACATCCACACAGAGGTCACAACCTGCACTGCCGACACAGCCAGTTCCCTCATACAGAGGACAACAGCAGCACCCCTGCACTGTTAACACAGCTGGCACCCCCACACAGATGACACCTTTGGAACCCCTGCACTGCCAGCACCAAACCACCGAGTACACCACTGGCTCCCCAGCACTGCCGACACCCCTGCACAGAGGAGACCACTGTCACCCCTGTAGGGAGGACACCAGTGGCAGCACTGACACCATCTGCACCCCTGCACAGAGGACAGCTCTGGCACCACTACACAGATGACTCAGCTGCCCCCCTGCACAGTACACCCCTGGGACACCCACACTGTTGACATTGCCAGCACCCCTGCAGTGATGACAGCATCAGCATCCCTACACTGAGGACAGCACTGAGACAACCACCCTGCCGACACTGCCAGCACTGCTGCAATGAAGACACCGCCATCACCTTTGCATTGCTGACAGCTCCTGAAACACCCCCAATGTCAACAGCACTGGCATATCCACATTGAGGACACCACTGGCACCCTCACCCTGCTGGCACCACTGCAATGAGGACACCATCAGAACCCCTGCGTTGCCAACACCACCAATACCCCCAAACTGAGGATCCTGCCTTCACCTACCACTGCTGACACCACTGGAATACCCATATTGAGGACATCACCGGCACCCTCACACTGCCGACACCCCTGCATTGAGGACACCCCCTCACTGAGGACAATGCCAACACACCCAGTCACAGTAAGTGCACTATTGTATCCAACCCACACTGTAGCTGACCTTGAACTGTAGCCAACCCACACTGAAAACTGCTCTGTATCCGAACCACACTGTATTCCACACTGTAACCAATGTGCACTGTATTCAACCTGCACTGTAACCTACACTGTATCCAACCCGCGCTCTGGTCTACACTGTATCTGACCTGCACTGTATCTCGCACTGTATCTGACCTTGCACTGTAGCCAGTGTGCACTGTGGGGGATATTAAATTACTGCTGATGAAGCTTCAAGTGATATTTCCTGATGTTTCATCAATGTTTTTTCACCCGACAAAAACATTTTTTTCACCCGTAAACATGCAGGTTTATCGAAACCTGTGTCTTTTTGGTAGAAATAGCCCTGTTTTCAAGTAAAAATGGGGCTGTTTTATGGGATTATGCTTTGCCTTACAGAGGCAGGTTAAAAAATCCATGGCACACACCAGTTTATCGGGGCTAATTTTATACTGATACTTTTATACCCGACAGGCAATGCGGGTAATCAAATATCCCCCTGTATCCGACCCACACTGTAACCTGTATTATATCCAACCCACACTCTGACCTGCACTGTATCTGACACACACTGTATCCAACCCACACTGTATCCAACCCGCACTGTATGTAACCTACACTATGTACAACCCACATTGAAATCTACTTCACTGTATCTGACCTGTCCTGCATCTGAGCCACACTGTAACCTGCATTGTATCCAACCTGCATTGTATTTGACCTGCTCTGTATCCAACCTGCACTGTAACCCACACTGTGTCTGACCCGCACTGTATCTGACCAGTGCTGTATCTGACCAGTACTGTGACCTGGTCAGTATTTAACTGTGGGTCCCAAACTATTCTGCACTGTACAACACAGATATGGAATGCTGTTTTTTTTATAATTGGGGAGATTTTGGGGAGCTGCTCAACATAAAGGCTGATTGACAGGGGCTTTACATAGGCACAGAGTTCCAGCCACCAGTGAGATAGGGCTCCCAGTACAGAGGAACAGACTGCACACTGAGAAAAGGCATGTGCTGGTGGCATGTGCACTTGTGTAGGGGGCATCAATATCTGCTGTTGCTATTTTACACATGGTTTCAGAGTTTTTTTCTTTGCCGTTTGTTAACTACTTTAGAGCAATGATATTCTACACATGATTCTCAATAAATATCTGTGTTGGATTGTTTTCTATTGATATTACTTGCAGGTTGGTTCAGTTGGTTATTACTAATGCATTACTAATTTTAAAAACATTTTTAAACATAATTAACTGCTGTGTCTTTGTGCCGCTGCTCTGTTGCATAGTTTAACCAGCCAGGCGTGTTGGTGAACAATATTATGAGCTGTGAGGTGGCCAAAATTAATTGAAAAGGACTGGAAATGAATGTTATTGTTAAACAGACTACAGTGTTCTAATGGTGGTTCTTGGTGACGCTCATGCTATTACCCTTATCCAGCAGTCTTTTAGCCTCCTACGATGCTAGGCTTCACCTTTAGCAGCCATCTTTCCAGGGTGAATTAGGTATACCCTATACTCAGTTGCCCCCAGGTCTTATGTAAAGACAAGGCAACTATTGGAGGCGGGGCAAGAGTAAATGCAGTATGGTGAGACATTCACTGAATACAACCTTGATAACACTGTTCAATGCGCAGACAGAGATTATAAATGAAGAAAACGAGACAGCGCTTCTTACTTTGAAAACGATTTTTTATATATATATGAAACACAATAAATCTCAATATCACATATGAATACCGGCCAGTATTCTTTAAAAAACAATTATATATTTCTATTATACAATCTAAAACAGCAAAAACCACTTGATACTTTATGGAGCTGCCAATTTCAATACTCTATTAGCTACAGTACAGCTATAGTTTTAACTTGCATAAATATTCATCTATCCTCTATGAAGACAAATTAACAGATATAATATCCAGGTTGGAATCCCACTGTGATTATTTCCAGCACAGTTCTTTTAGGTACAACATGCAAGTGTGCCAATCAAATCAAACGGTATTAGGCAGTCCTGTAAGCATGCCAAAGAAATAAGGAGGTATTATAGCGTGTTAGTAGAAGGCAGATCTTCCAAGGCAGTGGCAAGATGTTATTATAGCATGTTAGTAGAAGGCAGATCTTTCCAGCACTTTTAAGCCATGGACCAATTTACTGGTAGTTAATGTGACACTGAGGAAGCCGCCGATGCTAATGAGGAGGCAGAGAAACTCGTTTGTCACGAGCAGAACACCTTGGGAGAGAAAAGTACTCCTGCAGCATTGTTTGAAAGCCGGCCTGCTCACATTCATTCAAACACCCCAGCACTAAAGGGGGAACAGAACGGACTCCACACAGCAGCCTTGGAGCACAGGCAAGGCTCCAAGGGAGAGAAGTTGCTGGGAGAGGTAATTGGTGCTTTGCATGGTGCACCTAAAAGAACTGCTACACATTAACTACCAGTAAATTGGTGCATGGCTTAAAAGTGCTGGAAAGATCTGCCTTCTACTAACATGCTATAATACCTCGTTATTTCTTTGGCATGCTTACAGGACTGCCTAATACCGTTTGATTTGATTGGCACACTTGCATGTTGTACCTAAAAGAACTGTGCTGGAAATAATCACAATGGGATTCCAACCTGGATATTATATCTGTTAATTTGTCTTCATAAAGGATAGATGAATATTTATGCAAGTTAAAACTATAGCTGTACTGTAGCTAATAGAGTATTGAAATTGGCAGCTCCATAAAGTATCAAGTGGTTTTTGCTGTTTTAGATTGTATAATAGAAATATATAATTGTTTTTTAAAGAATATTGGCCGGTATTCATATGTGATATTGAGATTTATTGTGTTTCATATATATATAAAAAATAGTTTTCAAAGTAAGAAGCGCTGTCTCATTTTCTTCTTTTTTTGCTTTTAAACTTGGGGTATTTGGAACTTAGTCCCCGAGACTAGCTGCTAATTACTTTGAGGATAGTGGCGTCAGGTGTATGTATTTTTGTAGATATTATAAATGTAAGCACGTGAGTGCAACAATGCACAGGTTGGAATAATAATTAACATAAACTATGTAAGTGCAACAATGCACAGGGTGGTATAGAACACAGACTGTATGTAAATGCAACAATGCACAGGGTGATTTAAGCAACCAAACCGTATATAAATGCAACAATGCACATGGTGATATAAGCAACCAAACTGTATATTAATGCCAAAAGCACTAGGTGGTAACAATAATGAAATAAGTGTGAAAGGAAGTTCCACACAAAACCTGAATTCTAGGTAAACTGGATCCCACCAGGGAAACAATTTAAACAGGGTATTGGAATCTCAGTAGTTCACATGGCTGGCAGGATCTCACATGTAGCAGAAACTATCACCAGCAGATTGGGAGTGAACAGGAAGGGAATTTGATTTCAAAATTTTATTTGGTTTTCACACATTATAGAAGGCAATACAAGAGATTGAGGATGCAAACATAAAAGTCAGTAACATGTCATAAGTATGACTATAAATAACAATACATTGACTCTTGGGTTAGAAAAGTCAGTATATAAAACTGGAACAGGCGTGATATATCCTATCTGAATTCAACTGAAATATGTTAGTATGTTTCATTGATTAGAAGAACACATATCTGAACGGATATTATCTAACTGTCAAAAGTTATGGTAATGTCCAAAATATATCCATGATGTTGACAATAGCAGACATGTTAAGTATAATAAATTATACTAATATAAAAGGTATAGAAGATTATCCTTTATATGAAATAGTATATCACAGAAATCTAGACAAGCTTATTACATAAATTTCACGCAGACAAGAGAAACAAAAGGGGAAAGTAAACAATGATAATCCGTGGAGGTGATATGGGGAGGGAGGAAAACTCAATATGTGGTGGTTTCTCAAAACATATAGTATCATGCATTCGTATCTTAGAAAAGCCTAAGAATGTATAGCCTTACTGTCAAAAACAGTGTCGGGTTTTTTAGAGATTAGTGAACATTTCAAATAAAATAATGGATTGTAGATCAGTATCTAGGGAGGTGATCTAAGTATCCCACTTGAAACAATGAAAGTATTTAGCATTAGTCACTCTGCATTTGGGACATTCCCCAGATTCTAGTGTGTCCATATACTTCCTTTGCACTGTTGCAATATATATCCTATGTATAGACTTGAAGTGCACCTCTTGTAAATATGCCGATTGTAATATAGTCATGGTTTTTGAGTAAGGCTTCAATAACAGGTCAGCATCATCAATTTAGGGTATGTCTTTTTGCCAATACTCTAACAAAGGGCCCATATTAGAATCAACATGAGGAGAGAGGAGTAGGGAGTATAAAGATGTTATTTTGAGTTTACGAGTTGTTAAGGAGTGTAAGAGAGCTGCAAGAGGATTAGTAAGCCAGGTAAATGGCATTTTATTTTTCAAGGAAGATATGAAGTGACGTAGTTGGAGATAGATGTATAAATTAGTTAGGTATGTTGTAGTGTTCCTTAATATAAGTAAAAGAGACAAAGTGGCCCCCTGTAGCCAGATTTAAACCCTTCTCACACCACACTTGAATCGCAGGATTGTTCAGAGAGGGTGTAAAGGATGGATTGCCCCATATCGGAATGAATGGTGAATGTGTATGATCAGATTTTAAAAGTTTATGAACTTTAATCCAACTATCGTAAGAGTCCCTAAATAGTATATGTTGTAGTATGGACGGAGGGATAAGATGTAGTGGTGAGTGGAGAAGAGCGCTCAGTGAAACTGGGTGAAAAATAGATTGTTCCAAAGCACAGTCAGTATATTCCAAAGTCTGAAATGTATAAAAATTGCGATACCCTAGAATATAGTATAAAGTCTGGGATCCCCAGTCCCCCTTTAGCCTTGGGTTTAGTTAATTTCAAGAGAGACATTCTCTGTCTTTTATCTTTCCATAAAAAGGATGAAATAACTCTATTAAGTTTAAGTACATCCTGACTGGATATATTGCATGGAAGCATTTGTATCGCGCAGTAGATTCTAGGGAAATGGAGATGCCTAGTGGATATACCACAATAGAACTGCGCTCAACCCCTAAGGTGTGTGTGTTTAGCTAATAAATGCACATCAGATGTAATAAAGGATAATGTATGAACAGACCCAAATATGAGTTTGCACTTGGATATAGAAATCACAAAAATAACAATATGGTGCGAATTATTGTTGTGAGCCACTGTATTAATTGTATACTGGCCAATCTAAAGGTGTGCGGTTAATGCACAGGGTGGGCTGTAGAATAAAGACACTCAGTGTGCAGAACCCTCCAATTTATAGAGTTGTAGATTCTAGGGAAAACAACGCTTTTTACGACAGCTGTTCTGCCAAGTAAAGACAGTGGCAGTTTATTCCACGCATCAAGTTGTGAGAGAACTTTATTAAGCAGTGGTGTGAAGTTGGCTTTGGAGATATGAAGGGGGTTTCTAATGATTTGCATCCCTAAATATTTAATGAAATCTTTTTGGATATAAAATTGTTAGATTATTGGGAGGGATTGGGTTTCAATAGTTAATGGAGTTATAGGTAGAATTTTGGATTTAGACACATTGATCTTGTATCCATAAATTACATTATATGCTGATATAATATCCATAATCGCAGAAAGAGAAACCCCTGGGTTCAAGATGAAGAGTAGCATATCATCAGCGAAAAGTGAAACTTTTATTTCTGAAGAGGCAATCGATATGCCTTTGAATACTTCCGAAGATCAGAGGGACATGGCTAGGGGTTCTATTGCCAGCACAAATAGGAGGGGGGATAAGGGACAGCCGTGTCCCGTGCCTCTCTATATAGGAAAAGGAGGAGATAGGAAGCCATTACATGCTATCTGTGAGGAAGAAGAATGGTATGGTATATAAGGTTTGAAGAAAGGAAATGAAAAATGGGGTGAATCCAAGCATTCCATAGTGGAATACAAGTGCGGCCAAAGTACTAAATCAAAAGCTTTTTCAGCATCTACAGTCAGTATGATTTTTTTCTTCGGATATTGGATTCTCTCCATAGAAGGCCTGTATTGCTGCCAAAACTTTGCATATATTAACTACTGAGTGTCTGCTTTTGATAAAACTTGTCTGGTCCTGATGGATTATGTGCTGTAGAATAGGATTCAATCTAGTGGCAAGGATTTTAGTAAGCAATTTGTAATCTGAATTGAGTAAGGAAATCGGTCTATATGACCTTGGCAAAGCTAGGTTTCTACCAGTTTTAGGGAGGGGACTTTGATTATAGCTGAATTGAACTATAAAGGAGTGGAATGGTTCAAAAGGATAAAATTAAAAACTGATACCAGGATAGGGCACACTCTATCGCTAAATTTCTCATAAAAGTCTCCGCTAAATCCACCAGGACCAGGCGACTTGGCTTGTTTAAGAGCTTTGACTGCAGTTTGGACCTCTATCAGAGTGATAGGTAAAGTCAAAGATGGGAGATATTCTTCAGGGATTTGGGTGTATGGTATGTTTGTCAGAGAAGGTGGAGTCATAGTAGAAGGATTGAGGTAAGTATGGGGACTAGTTGTCTCTAAATTCAGAGGTTCTGAATATATATCAGCATAGAATGTTCTCATTACTTCTGTCAGTTGTTTATTTGACGTGGTATTTGAGCCGTCAGGTAGTAACAATAGGTGGACTGCCATGGGAGGTCTGGTGCCATTCAGGATATTGATAAGCAATTTGCTAGTTTTGTTGCCAAATTGGTGATATCTAAGGTTAGAGGTGAATTGGTATTTGTCTATCAAAGATTGGAGAATATCTTCAAATTGTATCTTTTGCTGAAAGATACTTTGCTTTATTTGCAGGGGTTGGGTCAAGACTAAATACAGAATACGTATCGGTCAACAGTTGTTGTATTAGAACATAAGACTGTGAAGCCTTCTTTTTCATTTGAGATTCAAAAGTAAGAATGGATCCCCTTAAAACTGCCTTGGCTGTCATCCATTAGAGGGTGGGGTTTGAGGCCAATGTATATTTATTATTTTCATGAAAATCATCCCAGGATTTATTGATATGAGAAAGAAATCTCGGGGAGTTATGTAAGTGAGCAGGAAATCTCCAGATCTTATGTTCTGACAGTTCATTTTGCATTTTAAAAGTCACCCATACTAGGGCATGGTCTGAGATGATTATTGATTCGATATTAGAATCAACAATGCAAGTAAAAAGAGAGCTGGATAGGGCTACATAGTCTATTCTGGAAAGGGTGTGGTGAGCTGAAGATAGACAAGTATATTCTCTTTCTGTTGGGTGTGTCGCTCTCCATATATCTATCACTTGGAGTAGTAGAAAGAGGGCAGGGATCCCTAATTTTGGGAGAGATATAGTATTTTTCCTAGGGTGGTATTTTTCTAATTGAGGGTGTGAAATAAGATTAAAGTCTCCACACAAAATATTATTAGAAGAGGAGTGCGGACGTAAAAGTGTAAGTATAAATCTAAAAAAGGGTTTAGTATAAACATTAGGGGCGTATAAGTTACATAATATGTAGGATTTGGCATATAATGTAAAAGAGACTATGACATATCTGCAATCCATGTCTTTCTGAATGGATACCGCATCTATAGGCAAGGATTTTGTTACTAACACTACTACTCCTCTTGATTTTGTATTGTATGGGGCAGATGCAACAACTCACCAATTTAACATCTGCAATTTATCAGTTTCAACAGAAGAAAGGTGGGTTTCCTGTATACATATTATATGGAGTTTAAGTCTATTTAGGTATGTTAGAGTCTTACGTCTTTTCGCTGGTGTATGGAAGCCACCCACATTGATGGAGCCAACCTTGATATTCGTTACCTTGGGTTGCGGGAATGGATAGTATGGAGGCAAATGTATGTATTCAAGAAACCGTAGTTGATCCTAAGAAGGGGAAGACATCGGGAGTGGGAAAAAACACAAGTGGGGAGGGAGACACAAAACAGACACCAGAGAAGCAAGTAAAACAAAATGAACTGTTGCGTGATCAACATGCTGAAGAA
Organism: Pseudophryne corroboree; assembly: GCF_028390025.1. Lineage (NCBI taxonomy): Eukaryota > Metazoa > Chordata > Amphibia > Anura > Myobatrachidae > Pseudophryne > Pseudophryne corroboree. The sequence goes on along the minus strand of NC_086451.1, from coordinate 277,771,161 downwards.
TTATTAAATTCCACAAGGAAGTAACTTCTGAACTATGTGAAAAAATTTAGAATTCTTACTCCAGGGATAGTAGTTATCTCTCTGGAGTTGTGTAAGAGTGCTCTGTGCATCTGCTAGATCATTGCAACTGGCTCCAATGCAGTGTTCTGCGTCCCCTACCCTGACCTGAAGCTGGTGTATTTGCTGTGTGATTTCAGTAACAGCTTGCACCAGCAGGGGCATCATAGTATGTTTGATAGCTTCAACTATGTCTCCATATGTGGCTGGAGCATCAGGGGATTTGTGTACCTTTAGTATATCTGCATCTGTGGAAGGAGCCGCTGCTATCTTAGACACTGGGAGAGGAGAGGCTGTGTCCTGATCAGCCACCATGTGTGTCTCCGCGCAGCATTTTTCCTGGCGGGACTGCTGCTGCTTGGCGGGGAGGACAGATATTTGTCCATTTGCTGCCCCGAGGTTGTGGTGAGTAGCGTGAGGGGTGTTGGAGGCTCAGGAGCCGTGATCAGTGTATATTTATGGGCTCATGGAGTGGAGCTGAGTTCTCATGCTGCAGCTCCCATGAACCCAGAAGCGGAAGTCGAACAGGAATGGAATTTATATGTGGCTGATCCAATCAGCCCCAGGAATCCAGAGAGGTAATGATTAAAGTAAAGGACATGCAGCTGGACAGCTAAACACACAGGCAAACTACTAGTTATGCAGCAACTGAGGCTGAACACAGGGACACATGCAGGAATCTAGCTGCTTGAGTGTAGCAATAAAGATGCACTGTTAGTGGCTTGTAACAGTTATTGAGGTTAATAATACTGCAGGAACAAAAAGGCCCAAATTATGTGATTTTACCTATTTTTAGAAAAAAAAATACAGATCCAAAACTCACAAGGGCAGTTTTGGCAAAACCAAAACCCAAAACCGAAGGTTTGTGCCAGTTCACAGCCCTAGTAATAACATACAGACATAGGAAGAGGTAGGAAGGCCCTGCTTGGATGTTTAAAATCTATAAGTAAATAGGTACTGATACACAAGGATATGTTCTACCTATTGCACAATGATCCAGACAGATGGCAAAAGTTCCTAACGGGCTGTATGATATGGTCACCCAGCAATGTTGGCCAAGGGACTGGGCTTAGGAAGATGTGAAAGTGAAGAAAGACACAATATGTGAGGATATGTGTACAAAGGGGATGTAATTACATAGGGAAGCATTGAAGGATATGTGGGTAGTTCCTGAATTTGGTAAGCTTGTCTGAATAGGTACATTTTCAGGGAATGCTTAAAGGTATGGATACTAGAGGAGAGTCTTATTGTGCATGGGAGGGCATTCCACAGAGTAGGTACAGCCCAGAAAAAGTTCTGTGACTTTGAGAGGGAGCGAGTAATGCATGTATATGAGAGATGCAGATTTTGTGCAGAGCGGAGAGGTTGTGTAGGGAGATATTTTGAGATAAGCAAAGAGATGTGTTAGTGCAGTTTTGTTAGTAGCCTTGTGTGTATATAAAAGTATTGTAAGTATTGTAACTACATATCACACAGTTCCTATTATATATGTAAAACTATTTGTACAAAACTTGTTATAATACACTCAGAAATAGATTAACTTTAAAGGTGAACCCACAAATAGCCAATCTGAAGTGATTATCTAGTGCTGCCACCATCATCATAATCAGCTCATATTTACAGTGTACATGTTGGACTGCTTTGCTTTGCAATTACTGTATGTGAACAGGCTCTTACAATATTTATTCTATATTATACCTTCCCTATGCTATACAACACAACTCTCTAGTAGCAAGTAGAGATGTACTCAAACTTTGACAAAACCACCCTCAGTGTCTTGGTTTTTTTTTCTCAGTTTTGGCAAAACCACCCTCAAGTGTTTTGGTTTGGATTTGGTTTTGTATTTCTTGATGCTAAAAACAAAATAATTTTTTGTTCCTACAGTATTATTAACATCTATAAACATAATTGAATTCCTTTTCCAGTTAATTTTGAAAATTGACTGGCTAAATAAAGTGACAGAGAAGTATCACAAACCCATGGCAGTTACTTTAAAAGAATATAACACATACTGTATGGGAAACATTGCAGCACAGCAGTGGCAGACATGATGGCAGTTTAATAAACTGTACAACCCCATAGAATGTTTATATTAATCAAGAACTGGATCAGTGGCCAGAGAACAGTACAGGAAAATGGAGGTGGAGTAAGTAGTAAAGAAGGTAAAGTATTGTTTGATTATTTGATTAATTGATTGATTAAAAAGGAAAAATAAAAGAGATGTGAAACAATTTATAATAAACAAGCATCTGAATGTAACATTAGATTCTTTTTTTCTGACAGCATAATGCTGATTGATTAATTCTGACTGACTACTCCTGATTAATTAAATCTGAGTGATTAAAATTTAATTTTGATTGATTAATTTTGCCTGACTAAATTTGATTGATGAATGTTGACTATTCATTAAAAATTAAAAAAGAAAAAAAGAATTTAGGAAGAAACTATTGAAAAAGTTAAAAAAAAACAAGCATGCCAATGTGAGGTTTGAGTTTGAGTTGATTAATTAATTTTGATAGTTTATTGTGCAGAATATTCTTTTTTTTAAAAACAAGCATCCTAATGTGAGGTTATTTTTTAAATTGATTGATGAATTTTCATTTATTATTCATTAAAATGTAGAAAAATAAAAAGAGATTTTAGGAAGAATTTATTAGAAAAGTAAAAAAAAAATTAAACAAGCATCCTAAAGTGTAGTTTGATATCTAATTATTAAATTCTAATGTAATTGCAACCTGATCCATGCAGCTAATCACAGACCTCAGATTTCAGGATAATGAAAGAGAGTCCTGTGACCTTGTGAGAAACAATGCTCCCAAAATACAGCTCATAATGAAAATAAAAGTGGTGCATGATGGAATTTTAACTCCCACCCACCCTTTTGGTATATGTTAAAAGGACATGCACTGTTTAATAAACCAAGTACTTTAGTTACATGAACTGTCACTTTGGTGGCTGAAGTGTTTGTTTCAGCCCCCAGAGAAGGCTACATCTTTGTGGTTTAGGTAAATAAAGCAAACAGTGAGTTTAAGGCGTCTACTGTGACAGTGTTATTATTTATAATCACATTTAGAACATGTTAGACTCACCATCATCCTCATCATTACCCCACTCACTGTTGTTAATATCATCAAAATCATCACACAATTATTTTGATAAATAATTTGCATGACATTGCTGCAAATGATGTAGCAGGGATCTGGTGTCTAGATGGTTAACAAACCTATCTCTACTAACGTTGGCTCCACACATGGTACAGATACCTTGACGAATGTTGTCAGGATCAGTGTTCATTTTAGTTACTTACCTAAAATTGTAGTTGTTTTATAGCCACATTAGTCTTTTTCTTTGCTTTATTTTAGTCAAGATTTAGTCAGTGAAACTAATTTTTTATTTTAGACTATTGTTAGTCATAATAATATATACACTGTGATCTTACAAAAAAAAAAAATATATATATATATCTCCAAGAATCTGCACTCCAAGCTTCATCAGTTCACAACAGGGCAGTGCACCACCAAAGGAAATTTATCCCATAATACAATAAGCCAAAGCTGCAGGCACTCACCATGGAAAGCAGGTTTTCTTTTATTATATAATCACAAAAACATTTCCCAGATAGTTTGTCAATGTTTTGGTCAAATCATGACCTTTGTCAAGACTTCACATACAGGGATTTGAAGCAAATGTGCACAAAAAAAATCCCTCCATCTCAAAACGCAAAAGTGATGGGTGTTCTGCCCAGTCTTTGTCTTCCATTATTGAACATTTCACACGACTTTCTCACATCACCATGCTCCTGCTTTAAATGATGTTGACAGTTCTTAAATGTAAACCCTTTTTAGAGTGAGTCTACTTTTCTGCTTCCTGCATAATAAACCATACTGCTACCTGCATAATAAACCATACTTCTGCTTGCATAATAAATCATACTGTTGGACACTACACCCCTTTCACGATCCAGGTAATCAGTCACATATTTTAACCTTCTAAGTGCCTTCTGAGACTGTCCCTGAGCTCCAAGCCTGGATTCCACCTGCGCAGACTGTGTGCAGCACGCTGCACAGCATAGCTCCATCTCCCCTCAGCGCTCCCAGCAGTGCTGTCATGGCGACTTCACAGCATGTTCCACCTGTTTCCATAGATGGCATCTCCTGTCCTCTGCGGCCTATGCCACCATTACTACAGGTTTCCACATGCTAAATAAAAACAGACCATCCGCTGTTTATACCAGCTTACTCAGCCAATACCTGCTTCCAAGCTGGTATAAATATCCTGCATCAAGGCTACCTAATCATCAGTGCTTTGGTTGTCTATCCCAGTGTTAGATGTCTCTCCTGTCAGTGGATGTTCCTGCTTGCAGTTTCCAGGTATTCCAGCTCCTGTGATATCACTCCACTTAAAGAGACCTGCACCAGTTTCCACCCCGCGGTGGTGCCTGACTCCAGTGGTGTTCACACATCGCTCTCAATGGTATGCAGTGATTCATCACTGGCTTCCAGTTTTCAGCGGTGTTCCAGTATCACTTCCAGCGGTGTTCCAGTATCACTCCCAGCTCGCGTTGGTATATCAACATCGCTCTCCGTGATATGTAGTGATTCTTCACTGGCTTTCAGCTTCCAGCGGTGTTCCAGTATCACTTCCAGCTCTCAGTGGTGTCCTATATCACCTTCAGCTCTCTGCAGTGTCCCAGCATCGTTCCCAACCACCATCAGTGTTCCTACATCGATCCACAGTTCACCATCGGTGCTATCACCATCGGACTCTCTCAACATCAGTGAGTTCCACTGCACCTTACACCCTCGGCCGTTTCCGTCCGACATTCCCGGCAGGTCTTCTGTGTTCATCTCAACTCCTGTGCATCATTACCATCTCCAGCTTCCAGAGTGTCATCTGCTGGTCAGTACCTGCTTGTTCCCTACTACAGTGGTTAGCTGTGGCTAATGGACTTATTATCTCCGGGTCTTACAGAGACTTTGCTTATCCTGTCTGCATTGCCACCGTATATTATTACCATTGCGCCATTGCAGACACTGCCATCTGTGTCTGCACATTCTATTGTTGAGCTTACTATTCTGCTGAACTGCCAAGGTGTTTATGAACTGAGTATTTAATAAACAAACATTATGTTTTACTCCATTGTCATGGTCACGCCTTCGGGCATCGGTGCTAAGGTTCCTTGCAAGTCCAAGAATCCTATATTACCTCCACTGTTCAAGTACACATCAGACCCTATGCCTGAGGCTTCCTCAGGTCAGCCTCAGCCCTCAGGTGTGACAGTAAGCACAGACCTAATGAATCCAGTCGGAGATCAAGCCCAAGCAAGCAGCCCGGTACAACAGCTTGCAGACCATCTTGAACACCAAGAGGCTGCAAAGGGTCAAGTGATTTGCTGTCTCCAGGACCTTTCTACCCGGCTCGATGCAATTCAAGCAACCATCCATGGTTCAGGGGCATCCAGTGTACCAACTGCAGTACCTCAGGTGGTAACCCTACCCACCTTTCCCATTTCTGCACCTCTTTTTTTTCATTTGCTGACACCAGCCAAGTTCGATGGTTCCCCTAAAGTATGTCTGGGTTTCCTGAATCTGTGTGAGATACACTTCGAGCTACAGTCTGGCAATTTTCCTACAGATCGCACCAAGGTTGCCTACATCGTCTCCCTCCTCAGTGGCTCTGCTCTGGACTGGGCATCACCTTTGTGGGAGAAATCTGATGCACTGCTTTCTTTGTATACAGACTTTATGGCGACCTTCAAGCATATCTTTGACGAGCCAGGGTGTGTGACATCTGCCTCTACCGACCTTCTTCAGCTGCATCAGGGAACATGAACAGTCAGTCAATATTTAGTGCAATTCCAGTTTCTAATGTCTGAACTCTCCTGGAATGACGACACCCTCTATTCAGCTTTCTGGCATTGGTTATCCGAACGGATCAAGGATGAGTTAGCTACCAGAGACTTGCCTCAAAAACTAGATGAGCTCATATCCCTCTGCACGTAAGTTGATCTCTGTCTCTGCAAAAGGGCAGCTGAGCGAGGAAGGTCCACGGTACCCAAGACCTCTGCCGTTATTCCTCCTCATCAGCCATCTCCTCCCAAGGATGAGCCCATGCAGATCAACCGCTCTCGCCTGTCCCCTGCAGAGCGAAGAAGACGTGTGTCTGAACACCTGTGTGTATACTGTGCTGCTCCATCCCATGTCATTAACGCTTGTCCTAAGCATCAGGGAAACTCCAAATCCTAGCCAGTTAAGGAGAGGGCCAGCTAGGAGTGATGAATTCCATCTTCCTGTGATTGCAATCTTCCTGTTTCTCTTCATGTGTCTCAGCAATTCAGGAACCTTATTGCTCTTCTGGATTCTGGAGTGGCTGGGAACTTTGTTACTGCTGAATTTGTTAAATGGTGGTCTCTACCCACTGAGAGACTTTTGTCCTCTGTGTGCCTGACTGCCGTGGATGGCAGTAAGATTTCTGATGCAGTTATTAACTTCAAGACCCTGCCTATCTGCCTGAAGGTAGGAACTCTTCACTCTGAACTGATATTATTCGTAATTATTCCAAAAGCTACGCATCCTTTAGTTCTGGGCCTTCCATGGCTCCATCTTCATAATCCACAGATTGACTGGAAAACTACACAAATCCTGGCATGGAGTCCTTCCTGTTTTGGTACCTGTCTTCAAAAGGTCCTTCCAACTCGAAGTTCCACGTCCAAGACTCCTGATGCTCTGCCTCCTCAGTACCAAGAATTTACTGATGTCTTCAGTAAATCCTCCGCAGATATTCTTCCTCCTCATAGGGAGTGGGGTTGTCCTAAAGATCTTATCCCAGGGAAGACTCCTCCTGGGGGACACACCTACCCTCTGTCACTTCCAGACACCCACGCCATGGAGGAATATATTAAAGAAAACCTTGCCAAGGGTTTTATCCAGCCTTCCTCTTCTCCAGCAGGCGCAGGCTTCTTCTTTGTGAAAAAGAAAGATGGTGGACGACATCTGTGTATTGATTACAGTGGGCTCAATGACATTACAGGAAGAATCGTATCCGTCAATCACCGACTTGTTTGACCATGTCAGTGGAGCTACCATCTTTTCCAAATTAGATCTGAGGGGTGCATACAATCGCATCCATATCCGAAAGTGTGACGAGTGGAAAACCACGTTTAACACCTGTGACGGACATTATGAGTACCTCGTCATGACTTTCGGACTCAACAATGCTCCAGCTGTATTTCAAAACGTTGTCAACAAAATCTTCCATGATATCCTCTACTGTCATGTTGTGGTCTATCTTAATGATATTCTCATCTTCGCTAATGATCTTAAGGAACATCGCTACTGGGTGAAGGAAGTCCTGTCCTGTCTCCATGCCATTCATCGCTATTGCAAATTAGAGAATTGTGTCTTCAAAGTTAAGTCAACTCCATTCTTAGGATACATCATGTCTGGTTCCGGTCTAAAGATGGATCCTGAGAAATTCCAGGCTATCCGAGATTTGCCTATACCCACGTCACTTAAAGGTGTTCAAAGATTCCTGGGTTTTGTCAACTACTACAGGAGATTCATCCAAGGATTCTCTACCATCATGGCACTGGTCACCGCTCTCACATGGAAAGGTGCAAATCCCTCCAAGTGGTTAGAAGAGGCCACCCAAGCCTTCCACCTTCTCAAACAAAAGTTTGTCTCTCTCCAGTCCTGAAACAGCCAGATACCAACTTGCCTTTCACCTTGGAGGTGGATGCTTCATTGGTAGGAGTTGGTGCTGTTCTATCCCAAAGAGCAGATGATGGCCACTTGCATCCCTGTGGCTACTTCTCACAGAAGTTCCCTTCTGCTGAGCGCAATTATGCCATTGGCAATCAGATCTTCTAGCAAACAAGCTCGCCCTAGAAGAGTGGAGATATTTACTTGATGGTGCCTCTCATACTATTACCATCCTAGCAGCCCACAAGAATCTCTTGTACCTGAAAGTTGCTCAATGTCTCATTTCTTGTCAAGCAGGGTGGGCACTCTTCTTTTCCAGGTTCAACTTTAAGCTCTCGTTTTGTCCTTGGTCACAGAATTGTAAGGCTGATGCTCTTAACTGCTCCTGGGAGCAAGAAAATTAGTCTGAATCCACTGGTAAGTCTCCTATTATTGACCTATTGGCATTCTCCGCTCTGGGAGTGGACTCTATGCCTCCACCAGGGAAAAGCCTCGTAAAACCGGCTCTCAGAAAGAAGTTCTTGCAATGGGCACATTCTTCTCGCTTGGTCGGACATGCGGGTATTCAGAAAACTTTCAAGTTTGCTTCCAGATCATACTGGTGGCTGACCCTAAAGAAAGACATCACTGAGTTTATTGTATTCTACCCTAAGTGTGCCCAGCACAAGGTACCATGTCAGTTGCCTGATGAACAACAGTTGCCTTTGTCAATTAATCACCGTCCATGGACCCATTTACCAATGGACTTTATTACTAATCTCCCTGAGTGTAACAAGTTTAATACCATCTGGGTGGTAGTTCACCAGTTCACCAAGATGACACACTTCATCTCTCTTACCCATCTTCCATCAGCTTCCAGACTGGCTCAAGTCTTCATTCAAGAAATCTTTAGATTATATGGTCTACCCGAAGTAATTATATCCGATAGAGGAGTCCAGTTTGTAGCCAAATTCTGGCGAAGTCTATGTTCGGCTCTCCAAGTCAAATTAAAGTTCTCCGCTGCCTATCACCCCCAAACCAATGGGCAAACCGAGAGGGTGAATCAGGACTTGGAGGCCTTCCTCCGAATTTATGTATCCTTTTCACAAGATGACTGGGTTCATCTTCCCTGTGCCAAATTTTGTCACAACAACCAGTATCGTTCTTCATCTTCTTCCATGTCTTTCTTTGCCAATTATGGGTTCCATCCCAAGGTCCCTGAATTTCAACCGCTTCCAGAAACATTGGTACCTGCAGCTGATCTCACGCTTTGTCAGTTTTCCCAAAACTGAAAGACTATCTGGTCAGCTCTCTTAAAAGCTTCCTCAAGGTACAGGAAAAATTGTGGACAAGACGCGTAAGGCAATTCCTGCCCTCAAACCAAGGGTTTGTGTATGGCTGTTCACTAAAAATTTGAGGCTGAAGGTTCCAAGTATGAAGTTTGCTCCTCATTATATCGGGCCCTTCCAAATCGAACAACTCATCAACCCTGTCGCCTATAGACTCAATTTGCCTCCATTTCTAAAAGTTCCTAGGATAGTTCATATTTCTCTGCTCAAACCAGTGGTCCTGAATCGATTTTACTCTGCACTTCCCACAGCACCCAAGGTTCAGACTCAATGTGTTGAGTATGAGGTAGCCAAGATTCTGGAATCTCACTTTCGGTACAGTCACCTCCAATACCTGATCGATTGGAAGGGCTATGGGCCTGAAGAACGTTCCTGGATAAATGCTCCAGATATTCATGTTCATAAGTTGGTCCAGGCTTTCCATGCCAGAATTACCAATAAGCCTAAGAGCTATCCTGGGGCCACCCCTAAAGGAGGGGGGGTGCTGTCATGATTTGGGTAATCAGTCACACATTTTTACCTTCTAAGTGCCTCATGTGCAATCTGCATGCAGCGCGCTGTACAGCATCGCTTCAGTCTGCCCTCAGCGATCCCAGCAGCACTGTGATGACAACTTCACAGCATGTTCCACCTGTTTCCATTGATGGCGTCTCCTGTCCTCCGTGGCCTCCGCCGCCATTACTACAGGTTTCCACATGCTAAGTATAAACAGACTTTCCCTCCAGAACCAACTATTGGCGCATACATGTTTGGTCTTATCACATGACTCTCCATAGCCTATCCGCTGTGCTCTGGACTCTGCCTGATTTCTCAGCCAATACCTGCTTCCCAGCTGGTATAAAGCTCCTGCATCAAATCTGACTAATCATCAGTGCTTTGGTTGTCTATCTCATTGTCAGATGTCTCTCCTGTCAGTGGATGTTCCTGCTTGCAGTTTCCAGGTATTCCAACTCCTGTGACCTCACTCCACTTAAAGAGACCTGCACCAGTGTCCACCCTGCGGTGGTGCCTGACTCCAGTGGTGTTCCTACATTATTCTTAGTGATCTGCAATGATTCATCACCGGCTTCCAGCTTTCAGTGGTGTTCCACTATCACTCCCAGCTCTTGTTGGTATATCAACATCGCTCTCCGTGATCTGTAATAATTCCTCACCGTCTTCCAGCGGTGTACCAGTATTGCTTCCAGCTCCCAGCGGTGTTCCAGTATCACTTCCAACCCTCAGTGGTGTCCTGTATTATCTTCAGCTCTCTGTGGTGTAACGGCATCGCTCTCAACCACCATCGGTGTTCCTACATCGATCCACAGTTCACCATTGGTGCTCTCACCATCAGACTCTCTCAACATCGGTGAGTTCCACTGCAACTTGCACCCTGGGCCGGTTCTGTCTGGCATTCCCGGCAGTTCTTCTGTGTTCATCTCAACTCCTGTGCATCATTACCATTTACAGATTTCAGCGTGTCACCTGCTGGTCAGTACCTGCTCGTTCCCTACTTCAGTGGTTAGCTGTGGTTAATGGACTTATTATCTCCTGATCTTACAGAGACTTTGCTTATCCTGTCTGCATTGCCACCGTATATTATTACCAATGCGCCTAAGGAACTGTACTGCCACCTGTGTCTGCACATTCTATTGTTGAGCTTACCATTCTGCTGAACTGCCAAGGTGTTTATGAACTGAGTGTTTAATAAAAAAACTTTGTTTTACTCCATTGTCATGGTCACGCCTTTGGGCATCGGTGCTAAGGTTCCTTGCAAGTCCAAGAATCCTATATTACCTCCCCTGTTCAAGTACACATCAGCCCCTATGCCTGAGGCTTCCTCATGTCAGCCTCAGCCCTCAGGTGTGACAGTAAGCACTGACCTAATGAATCCAGTCGGAGATCAGGCCCAAGCAAGCAGCCCGGTACAACAGCTTGCAGACCATCTTGAACACCAAGAGGATGCACAGGGTCAAGTGATTTGCTGTCTCCAGGACCTTTCTACTGGCTGGATGCAATTCAATCAACCCTCCATGGTTCAGGGGCATCCAGTGTACCAACTGCAGTACCTCAGGTGGTAACCCTACCCACCTTTCCCATTTCTGCACCTATTTTTCATTTGCTGACACCAGCCAAGTTCGATGGTTCCCCTAAAGTATGTCTGGGTTTCCTGAATCTGTGTGAGATACACTTCGAGCTACAGTCTGGCAATTTTCCTACAGATCGCACCAAGGTTGACTACATCGTCTCCCTCCTCAGTGGCTCTGCTCTGGACTGGGCATCACCTTTGTGGGAGAAATCTGATGCACTGCTTTCTTTGTATACAGACTTTGTGGTGACCTTCAGGCATATCTTTGACGAGCCAGGGTGTGTGACATCTGCCTCTACCGACCTTCTTCAGCTGCATCAGGGAACACGAACAGTCGGTCAATATTTAGTGCAATTCCAGTTTCTAATGTCTGAACTCTCCTGGAATGATGACACCCTCTATTCAGCTTTCTGGCATTAATTATCTGAACGAATCAAGGATGAGCTAGCTACCAGAGACTTGCCTCAAAAACTAGATGAGCTCATATCCCTCTGCACGTAGGTTGATCTCTGTCTCTACAAAAGGGCAGCTGAGCGAGGAAGGTTCACGGTTCCCAAGACCTCTGCCGTTATTCCTCCTCATCAGCCATCTCCTCCAAAGAATGAGCCCATGCAGATCAACCGCTCTCGCCTGTCACCTGCAGAGCGAAGAAGACGTGTGTCTGAACACCTGTGTGTATACTGTGCTGCTCCATCCCATGTCATTAACGCTTGTCCTAAGCATCAGGGAAACTCCAAATCCTAGCCAGTCAAGGAGAGGGCCAGCTAGGAGTGATGAATTCCATCTTCCTCTGATTGCAATCTTCCTGTTTCTCTTCATGTGTCTCAGCATTTCAGGAACCCTATTACTCTTCTGGATTCTGGAGTGGCTGGGAACTTTGTTACTGCTGAATTTGTTAAATGGTGGTCTCTACCCACTGAGAGACTTTTGTCCTCTGTGTGCCTGACTGCCGTGGATGGCAGTAAGATTTCTGATGCAGTTATTAATTTCAAGACCCTGCCTATCTGCCTGAAAGTAGGAACTCTTCACTCTGAACTGATATCATTCGTAATTATTCCAAAAGCTACGCATCCTTTAGTTCTGGGCCTTCCATGGCTCCATCTTCATAATCCACAGATTGACTGGAAAACTACACAAATCCTGGCATGGAGTCCTTTCTGTTTTGGTACCTGTCTTCAAAAGGTTCTTCCAACTCGAAGTTCCACTTCCAAGTCTCCTGATGCTCTGCCTCCTCAGTACCAAGAATTTACTGATGTCTTCAGTAAATCCTCCGCAGATATTCTTCCTCCTCATAGGGAGTGGGATTGTCCTAAAGATCTTATCCCAGGGAAGACTCCTCCTGGGGGGGACACCTACCCTCTGTCACTTCCAGACACCCACGCCATGGAGGAATATATTAAAGAAAACCTTGCCAAGGGTTTTATCCAGCCTTCCTATTCTCCAGCAGGCGCAGGCTTCTTCTTTGTGAAAAAGAAAGATGGTCGACTGCATCTGTGTATTGATTACAGTGGGCTCAATGACATTACAGTGAAGAATCGTATACGTCAATCACCGACTTGTTTGACCATGTCAGTGGAGCTACCACCTTTTTCAAATTAGATCTGAGGGGTGCATACAATCTCATCCATATCCGAAAGTGTGACGAGTGGAAAACCACGTTTAACACCTGTGATGGACATTATGAGTACCTCGTCATGCCTTTCGGACTCAACAATGCTCCAGCTGTATTTCAAAACGTTGTCAACAAAATCTTCCATGATATCCTCTACTGTCATGTTGTGGTCTATCTTAATGATATTCTCATCTTCGCTAATGATCTTAAGGAACATCACTACTGGGTGAAGGAAGTCCTGTCCTGTCTCCATGCCAATCATCGCTATTGCAAATTAGAGAATTGTGTCTTCAAAGTTAAGTCAACTCCATTTCTAGGATACATCATGTCTGGTTTCGGTCTAGAGATGGATCCTGAGAAATTCCAGGCTATCCGAGATTTGCCTATACCCACGTCACTTAAAGGTGTTCAAAGATTCCTCGGTTTTGTCAACTACTACAGGAGATTCATCCAAGGATTCTCTACCATCATGGCACTGGTCACCGCTCTCACATGGAAAGGTGCAAATCCCTCCAAGTGGTTAGAAGAGGCCACCCAAGCCTTCCACCTTCTCAAACAAAAGTTTGTCTCTCTCCAGTCCTGAAACAGCCAGATACCAACTTGCCTTTCACCTTGGAGGTGGATGCTTCATTGGTAGGAGTTGGTGCTGTTCTATCCCAAAGAGCAGATGATGGCCACTTGCATCCCTGTGGCTACTTCTCACAGAAGTTCCCTTCTGCTGAGTGCAATTATGCCATTGGCAATCAAGATCTTCTAGCAAACAAGCTCGCCCTAGAAGAGTGGAGATATTTACTTGATGGTGCCTCTCATACTATTACCATCCTAGCACACCACAAGAATCTCTTTTACCTGAAAGTTGCTCAATGTCTCATTTCTTGTCAAGCCGGGTGGGCACTCTTCTTTTCCAGGTTCAACTTTAAGCTCTCATTTTGTCCTGGGTCACAGAATTGTAAGGCTGATCCTCTTTACTGCTCCTGGGAGCAAGAAAATGAGTCTGAATCCACTGGTAAGTCTCCTATTATTGACCTATTGGCATTCTCCGCTGTGGGAGTAGACTCTATGCCTCTACCAGGGAAAAGCCTCGTAAAACCGGCTCTCAGAAAGAAGTTCTTGCAATGGGCACATTCTTCTCGCTTGGTCGGACATGCGGGTATTCAGAAAACTTTCGAGTTTGCTTCCAGATCATACTGGTGGCTGACCCTAAAGAAAGACATCACTGAGTTTATTGTATTCTACCCTAAGTGTGCCCAGCACAAGGTACCATGTCAGTCGCCTGATGAACAACAGTTGCCTTTGTCAATTCCTCACCATCCATGGACCCATTTACCAATGGACTTTATTACTAATCTCCCTGAGTGTAACAAGTTTAATACCATCTGGGTGGTAGTTGACCGGTTCACCAAGATGACACACTTCATCTCTCTTACCCATCTTCCATCAGCTTCCAGACTGGCTCAAGTCTTCATTCAAGAAATTTTTAGATTATATGGTCTACCCGAAGTAATTATATCCGATAGAGGAGTCCAGTTTGTAGCCAAATTCTGGCGAAGTCTGTGTTAGGCTCTCCAAGTCAAATTAAAGTTCTCCACTGCCTATCACCCCCAAACCAATGGGCAAACCGAGAGGGTGAATCAGGACTTGGAGGCCTTCCTCCGAATTTATGTATCCTTTTCACAAGATGACTGGGTTCATCTTCCCTGTGCCAAATGTTGTCACAACAACCAGTATCATTCTTCATCTTCTTCCATGCCTTTCTTTGCCAATTATGGGTTCCATCCCAAGGTCCCTGAGTTTCAACCGCTTCCAGCAACATTGGTACCTGCAGCTGATCTCACGCTTTGTCAGTTTTCCCAAAACTGAAAGACTATCTGGTCAGCTCTCTTAAAAGCTTCCTCAAGGTACAGGAAAAATTGTGGACAAGACGCGTAAGGCAATTCCTGCCCTCAAACCAAGGGTTTGTGTATGGCTGTTCACTAAAAATTTGAGGCTGAAGGTTCCAAGTATGAAGTTTGCTCCTCATTATATCGGGCCCTTCCAAATCGAACAACTCATCAACCCTGTTGCCTATAGACTCAATTTGCCTCCATTTCTAAAAGTTCCTAGGATAGTTCATATTTCTCTGCTCAAACCAGTGATCCTGAATCGATTTTACTCTGCACTTCCCACAGCACCCAAGGTTCAGACTCAATGTGTTGAGTATGAGGTAGCCAAGATTCTGGAATCTCACTTTCAGTACAGTCATCTCCAATACCTGATCGATTGGAAGGGCTATGGGCCTGAAAAACGTTCCTGGATAAATGCTCCAGATATTCATGTTCATAAGTTGGTCCAGGCTTTCCATGCCAGAATTACCAATAAGCCTAAGAGCTATCCTGGGGCCACCCCTAAAGGAGGGTGGGTGTTGTCCTGATTTGGGTAATCAGTCACACATTTTTACCTTCTAAGTGCCTCCTGTGCAATCTGCATGCAGCGCGCTGTACAGCATCGCTTCAGTCTGCCCTCAGCGATCCCAGCAGCACTGTGATGACAACTTCACAGCATGTTCCACCTGTTTCCATTGATGGCGTCTCCTGTCCTCCGTGGCCTCCGCCGCCATTACTACAGGTTTCCACATGCTAAGTATAAACAGACTTTCCCTCCCAGAACCAACTATTGGCGCATATATGTTTGGTCTTATCACATGACTCTCCATAGCCTATCCGCTGTGCTCTGGACTCTGCCTGATTTCTCAGCCAATACCTGCTTCCCAGCTGGTATAAAGCTCCTGCATCAAAGCTGCCTAATCATCAGTGCTTTGGTTGTCTATCTCATTGTCAGATGTCTCTCCTGTCAGTGGATGTTCCTGCTTGCAGTTTCTAGGTATTCCAACTCCTGTGACCTCACTCCACTTAAAGAGACCTGCACCAGTGTCCACCATGCGGTGGTGCCTGACTCCAGTGGTGTTCCTACATCACTCTTAGTGATCTGCAATGATTCATCATCGGCTTCCAGCTTTCAGTGGTGTTCCAGTATCACTTCCAGCTGTGTTCCACTATCACTCCCAGCTCTTGTTGGTATATCAACATCGCTCTCCGTGATCTGTAATAATTCCTCACCATCTTCCAGCGGTGTTCCAGTATCACTTCCAGCCCTCAGTGGTGTCCTGAATTACCTTCAGCTCTCTGTGGTGTAGCGGCATCGCTCTCAACCACCATAGGTGTTCCTACATCGATCCACAGTTCACCATTGGTGCTCTCACCATCGGACTCTCTCAACATCGGTGAGTTCCACTGCAACTTGCACCCTGGGCCGGTTCTGTCTGGCATTCCCGGCAGTTCTTCTGTGTTCATCTCAACTCCTATGCATCATTACCATTTCCAGATTCCAGCGTGTCACCTGCTGGTCAGTACCTGCTCTTTCGCTACTTCAGTGGTTAGCTGTGGTAAATGGACTTATTATCTCCGGGTCTTACAGAGACTTTGCTTATCCTGTCTGCATTGCCACAGTATATTATAACCATTGCTCCTAAGGAACTGTACTGCCATCTGTGTCTGCACATTCTATTGTTGAGCTTACCATTCTGCTGAATTGCCAAAGTGTTTATGAACTGAGTGTTTAATAAACAAACTTTATCTTTTACTTTGTTGTCATGGTCACGCCTTCAGACATTGGTGCTAAGGTTCCTTGCATGTCCAAGAATCCTATATTACCTTGCTGGTTCAATTACACATCAGACCCTATGCATGAGGCTTCCCCCAGTCAGCCTCAGACCTCAGGTGTGACAACCCCAAGTTACCTCCTACAGACATACTGTATTTTATACTATTTTTCAATTGTAAAAAATTAAATTACGATTTCTTCCTTGTTCATTGGTTGCCTGCCTTATTACTTAAGAGATACAACATGCCGCTGATAACAACAGAAGTCTCTTTAATTTGATTGAATGTTTACAGAAAAGTAAACAGAGCTTTTTGCTTCTGTCCATAGACAATGAAAAGGCATTTGTTTGCCTTCCGAAGCTATATCTTCAAACACATTTTTGTGAAATTTGGCTTCAATGGGATTACACTGAACTCAGTTTTTGCCCTATTCACAAATCCCACAGCCAGGGTGTTCAGCAATGGTTCTATATTGGAAGATTTCTCAATATAAAATGGCACTAGACAGGAATGCCTCCTTTCACTTTTGATGTATGTACTTGCAATAAAACCATTGGTTTGTATGGCTAGAAATGCTACATCTTTTGCATGTGTTTCAGTAGCTTCCTCTATACATAAAATACTGTATGTTTGTTCACAGATGATATATTGCTATTTGTAATGGACCCAGAATTGTGCATTCCTGTATTGCATGATATTATAGATTGGTTTAGTGCATCTTCTTTATATAAGCGTAACACCTCAAAAAGAGGCTTAGCCTTTAACATTATAGGGAATTATTTTCATAGACTTAAAATTACCTTTAACTCTAATTGGAAACATATCATCTTATGTATCTGGGTATCAACATTACTAAATATAAGGTTGACACGGCCAAAGTTAATTTTGAACCACTCCTCAGACTGCTGAATGCTATATTAAAGTGTTGGTCAGGGATTCAGATGTCTTGGTTAGGAAGGCTTATGGCTTTTAAAATGTCTGTACTTCCAAAACTGATATATTTATTTTGTACAATACAGTACCTTACATAACGGCAAGATGCTATTTGGACTCTGTACATGTTATTCTTAAAATATATATGGAATAGTAAGCCTCCATGTTTGGCATATTCAAGATTGACTAAGTCCAAAACATACCTGGCAGTCCCAAATTTGCCAGACTATAAAGTGGCTGTTTAGTGGCTCACCTTAACGACTTGTTGATATCACCTGGTATAAAACCATAGGTCAATGCAGAAAAAGTATTGGTTCATCATCATTTTCTACATAACTTGTTATGGACCCCTATACAGATGCATCCCGTAAATGCTTACACTCCCCCAAGCTATTCTTGACTCTCTTAAAGCATGGGATAAATTATTGTCTTAAGCAAGGTGATAATTTTGCATCCAGTAATATGTTATTAGGAGCACTTTCTAGGTTGATTCCTGATATTAACCTTAACTTATGGAGTAATAAGAAAATTAATCAGATTGCAGCTGTGTTGCAGGGATGTTCAGTTATTCCTTTTGCTATACTACAAGATCTACCTACTATCTGCCCATACTGTAGGTAAATATATTACTTTTACTGTATGTGTATTTATTACTGGATATCAACTATGTTAAAGACACAGGGCTCTCTTGGTCCTCTGCCATCAGATTTAAGAACATGGATTGCTAAAGGTTCTACTAATCATTCTACTGGCTTTCAGTATTCTCATTTATTGAGTTCAAAACCAGATGATAAATCTAAAACACAATTACAGAGGGAAGATGATGTTCATACCACACTTATGTCTAAACTTTGGGAAACAATATATCTTAATGTGCACTTTATATCATAATCATATAGAGCTACAATTTAAATTGCTTCATAGATTATACCTCACACAAATAAAAATACATAAGATGTGGCCATCACAATCTAAATTTTGTTGGAGGAATTGTTCAGCTATGGGCAACATACAGTATTTCGTATTTTTTGGCAATGCCAAAGGTATTTAAGCTAATTTCAAAAGTTATAGACCATACAAAAAAAACCTCCCCTCTAATTGCCTTGCTACAAGTCTATCCTTTAGAAATACTGAAAAAACATTATTATGTACTGTGTTAGGTCAAATGCTGATAGCTACTAAAAGTTCAATAGCACAATTTTGGTAGACCCTTACTGCCCCCAATAAATAAATAAGTGGTCACAAAGGATAGACACTCCTTATTACTCCTACATCACCAACATCCAGGGATTTTTAAAAATGCTTAGTATATGGGGCATACATTTCCTGTTGATTGAGGTCAAAGAATATGGTTAACTGTATCCATAATAAAGAAAAAAGTGGCTGCCCAAACAGAACACTAGGTGAATACTTAAAAAAAGATGGTGTGAGGTCAAAGGTGCAATTTGGTAAATTTTGGGGGAAATATTCATAAATATATAAACCAAGAGAGATCACACTTATATCCAGATATGAAAGTGCTCAAGATGCAATTTTACAATTTGTCCTAATTTCCACTTGAAGACATGAAACAACAAAATGTACAAACAGAAAGAACAATCTGTAATAAGGTCTCTTGAGGGCATAAAAAACACACCCTGTCTTTTTGACTGATGGTCAAAAGTGATGTGGAAGATCTGTCTCCAAATGAGAAATGTTGAATCAATCTCTGTAAAAAACTGATTTAGGGAATGCGTACCCCACTCACATCCATAGTAATCTGTCTGGACACATAAAGGTTTCTTTGACCCATCTTCAAAATGATTAGCCACACATATCCATGGTCATAATAATGCCAATGTGGTGTGGGGAACTTCTGGGATGGGCCTTGTCCAAGTCTTATTTATTACCAATTATTTATATAGTGCACACATGTTCCACAGCACTTTACAAAGAATATTTGCCAGTCCCTGCCCCAGTGTATCTTACAATCTATATTCCCTACCACATGTACTGTACATGCGCACTCATTCATGCTAGGGCTAATACTTTTGTTGGGAACCAATTAACCTACCAGAATATTTTTGGATTGTGGGAGGAAACTGGAGTACCCAGAGGAAAACCATGCAAGCATGAAGAGAATATATAAACTCCACATAGTTAGGGTGATGGTGGAAACAAGCTCATATCCTCAGTGCTGTGAGGCAGAAATACTAATCATTATACCATCTCTGCTTCCCTATAACATGGGTAAGATGAAATAAACCAATGTGAAGTACTGTACTACCTATAGTTAAGGGCACTGCCAACATATAAATCAAGATGGATTCTGGTGCAATTACCATGAGGTCACAAACTAATACAATGGCATACCTCACTTACATAATAAAATTCAGGATTCCTCATGTAAAGGTATCTATATACACAAAATAAGTGATGTGTATTGTAATAAACAGCATACCAAACTCAAATATGATGAAACAGCGTCCCTCATGTAGAGGTATATTTAGAGAAAATCCATTTATTATTTAGACATCCAATAATGGTAGATTAAAACTATGGCACAGGAATGTTGTCCTTTTGATATGTATATATATATATATATATATATATATATTAGGAACAAACTGGCGGCACTCCCGGGTTTTCTGAATCAAAAATGTGTATTAGTCAAATCACATCAATTCCAATGTTTCAGGGCTTAGCGCCCCTTTGTCAAAGCGTGATCATCATGTCTTGACAAAAGGGCACTAAGCTCCTAAATGTTGGAATTGATGTGATTTGACCAATACACGTTTTTGATTCACAAGACCTGGGAGTGTCGCCAGTTTGTTCCTATTCTGTAATACCATTATCCATGGAGGGCACCGGGGCATGTTGCTAATATGCTTAAGGAGTTCCAGACCCTATACCACTATATATATATATATATATATATATATATATATATATATAAAATAAAAACAAATAAGATCTAGGAAAAAACATCCACAGTCTAGCATGAGAAGCATCAAAATTGGGATGTACAAAAAGAGACTGGATCTGACAACCAGAAGAGTGTGAAAATGGTACCTCAAAGTCCAAAGATGTGGATTTCCACATATGGCTTCAACTTTCATTTACCAACATGTTTTGATCTCCAAAAGATCTTTTTCAAGGTGTTTAAGATGAAAAAAGACCTACTCAACTACTCTCTTTTTTTTTGCAAATGACTGAAATTTGCACTTAGACAATAAATGCTGCTTATTCACTCATTAAAATGATTAAGGGGCCTTTCACACCCTTTTCACATTATTTTAGTATCACCTGAATGTATTAAAGGGCATTTGGAGCAATGTTCATGAAAAATTGCTCTAAACCCTTTAATTGTAATATTTTTAGTAACCCACATCGTATTTCCCATACTTATAATGGGAAATGCGATGTGGCAGAATTTACTAAAGAAACCTGAAAAAAAAACTGCAGTGTGCCCTGTGATAATGTTGCCTGCTCAGGCTGGCGAGATCACAGGGCAGAACTGCGATAAGCATCCTTTGCCCTGATTTCTCTGCTCCCTAGCAGAGAAAGCTGAGCGGGGACCAGGCTCCAGTGATTAGCTATGTGTGTCCGATGGACACACAAGCTGATCACAGTGTAAAAAAAATAAAAAAGTTAAAAAATAAATAAAACATACTTACCAGTCCCAGGAGTCAGTGTCCACTGTTCATGTGCAGGCTGCTGAGCGCTGGGTTCTCCATAAGCTGCGCTGTGACCCCGGGTGGAGTAAAATGATGCTCACTTTACAGCATCGGGGGTCACAGCACAGAAGAAGGACCCGGCGCCCGGCAGCCTTCTGGAAGCAGTGGACACCGTCTTCTGTGACTGATAAGCATAAACTAGCTCTATTCCTGCATGCGATAATTGATACATCCCTGCGATGTACTCAATTATTTCAGTGTGAGTTTGGTCTAGTTTATCACCTGTTATCCACATCATTAGATGTGGATGGTGATAAATAGACCCCTAAGTGTCTTGGTTATTGCTGTATAACTAATTATTTACCAGCAACCCAAGAGGATATCCGTACATCTAATTACAGTACATGCAATGCTTGTGATGTTTGATTATTAATGTTAGAATGTAGATGAATTTTATTGTATGGGCTCTGAGATAGCAGAAGGATCATTCAAAGATAGTAAATACATGTTACATTTGTATCAGTGATTACCTCTATTAATAATCTATCCAATTCCTCATCTTTTCATTATGGTTTATAATATTTCCATTTAAATAAGAAAAAAAAAACGAAAAAACTTTTTCTGGTTTCTACAGTCCTGATATACCTTTAATTCTATCTAGTGTCTCCTGCATCTTGTATCTTATTATTTTCATATAAAGCACCAACACCCCTCAGTGTTTGTTCTTTATATTTCTTTCTAAACTGAGTGAAATAGGGAATATCTATGGCCCAGTAGTCAATGTCATTGTATCAGGACTCTATAATAGCGGAAAAAAAACTAAACAATATTTTGATATGATTGAATTCATCAAATGTATTTCATAAATGGAAAACATTTGCTCACACAGTATTTAAAACTATACTGTTTCTGTTGTCTATTATCTTTACACATTTCATTTTCTTTAGCAGTGCAAAGAGATCTACCAGTTTTCAGCCACCCTCTTAACTAATTTAAATAACCAACACAAGGAAACATTTTTAAATAAAGACTTAACCTGCAGAATTCATTGTTATGAATAACAAATACATAATTGCATTATAGTATTTTTATATTTTGTAACTATAATAATGATTTGTTTTTAAAGACAAACATTTAAGAAATGTCCTCCTTTGTTTAGCTCAAGCAATACTAAGACACAATTTGTTTTAAACATAAGCAACGTTGTAGAGTTATAGTACATTTAAGTCGGTCTTAAAGGGCAAGTATCATATAAGTTTCAGAGATTGGTATAGCTATATGGAGGAAAGTATACAGTGTGTCAGAGATGATCTATTTAGGTTACATGCTATACATAATATAGTGCTCTCATAATTATGCAATTCAAATTTGAGAAATTCTTGGGACATATATTTTGGCATACTGTATATTGGGACTTTCTTTCAAGTCCCAAAATAAGTAAACATTATAAAGTATCTTTTTTTATCCTGATAAATTGTTTAAATCATGGCAAAATTATGTGAGTTAATTAGTTGAGGCTTATACTTAGTGTATAAATACTTTTAGTATGTTCTAGTTTTTTCAGAAGCACATTAATGAAACACTAGATTGGATGTACCACAAGAATGATGAATGTTATAAAAATGTACAGTAATTGTAAAATAAAACATTGATCTTCTTGTTTACTTTTTCAATGTATATTTTATGATTATCTATTGATATCAATTTTAAATCTTTTTAGAGATAAAACAGGTTTATTGCTGCATAAGAAAGACTGGAAGCAACTAACTTAGTCTTACAGAGTCAGTGGAAAGTTACAACTATAAATGTTTTAATTAATGTCTTTAAAAGAGACAGGAAATGACAATGATAGACTGGAAAAAAAATTCTGATTCATAATCTAAACACAGAAACTTAAAAGGAAGCCCTACCCAGTGTATGAATGCTTTTAGTCTTCGTTGTATTCATATTTGTTAACGATGCTTGATTCATTTACGTTTGAACTGTAGAAGACAGTGGAAATGAATTTAGCACATAAGACACACAGAAGCTTAGTATCAGTTGAGTTATAATGTCTGATTTTGTACGCATGTTGAACTATGCCATAATTTTCCAATTTAATATTCTCTGCTGTAAAATGCAAGCAATTTATATTAGTTAGAGGCATACCAAGAATGAATCTGTCATAGTTAAAACTGAAATTATGTTACTTAATTATGCCCTGTGAATAGTATTTTTAAGATAAAATATAATTTTTGCATAAAACATGTGTCCCACGTAGCACTGTATATTTTTCTTAATATATCTACAGAAGTCATAATAAGATATCACTCAGTCTCTGGTAAGAAAGTTTTATATTTGCTTACACAAGAATTTATGTATGTAAAAAAAGAATACATTTATTAAAGGGGTTGTCTAATATTAAAATTGTTTCAGTTTCACTCACCTTCCTCATGGCTATCTTCATAACCAGGTTTCCACTGCTGGAAACCATGGAGAATCTTTTCTCTGTCAACCTCTTTCTTACTAATAGCAGAGAGCCTGCAGACACCACTAATAATGAGTACTGTTCAAGATGAGCCAGGCAGGAGCTGGTTCTTCCCAATGGCAATGATCCCCTGGTTGGTTACCTTGTGGAACTGGTAGCCTAGGGGTGTATACAAGTACTGTACTGTTTATTCCCAAAATGTACTTTTAATACCAATGGCTGCTGTACCCTTGACATAGGATTCATTCAGATGTCTGTCCCACGTTACTACAGCATACAGTAAATTATATTTAAAGGCATTAACTTCTTCAATATTTTATGGTATAGCCAAAAAAAGCTCACATGTAAACAGCAATTGCATCATTCTGGATAAATGATCGTTACTTGGATACACACAGTACACCAGCATAATAATCACTGATGTTTCCTGCAGAACAGAAAGGATCTGGTTCTCTATTGAGTTGCACTGGCTGAGCAAGCTTGTACTGCAGTAAAATTGAGTACAGTAGGTTAGCCACAATTTTGCTTCCTCTCTAAATGGGGATCTTCGGTTAAAGGATTACCTATTGATATAGCTAATGCATAGAATGATATATTAAGCAGTTTTCTTGAAAATTGGACATACCAATTATGAAATTAATTTTGATACTGCTGTAAGATAATTTTATTCCAAAACACAAATTCCGAACTCTTCAATCTGTAGTATCGTAATCTGCCTTTTACATTCTATATAGTGTGAGTGAATGACTTGCATGTTGCTTCTTTAAGACTTTATTCTTGCCATGTACTGTATATATACAAAAGTTGTTTTAGATTTTTTTATTTAACAAACCATTGAAAAAGCAGAATGAGTATTGCTTATGCCAGCCAGGATCAGAAAACAACAGGAATTAAATGTGCAGTAAGCTTGTGTTGCAGTATAATAATGTTAGTGAGTGTAATCATAGAAATTACTATTAATAATAGTAATAAAACTGTAAAAATTGATCACCTTTGAATGTGTTCAACATTGCATGGTATGATAATAAAACATTTTATTATTTGGTATTAAGCCAATTGCATTTTTACTGTACTGAATGTTTATGCAAAAGGACATTATTATTGTTGTTATTATTGTTATTGTTATTATTATTATTATTATTATTATTATTACATTTTATTTATAAGGTGCCACAAGTGTTTTGCAGCACCGTTTATATGACGTGCAACATAATGTAATAATTTGTTAAGGTACTACAGATGAACAGGTAAAAAAGTGTTAAATTGCAAACTTTCAAAAAACCATGTATCTCATATTAATAATAATAATAATAATAATAATAATTAATAATAACAATAATAATGAACCTCATTTTGTATTCTCTGGAGAATTTGCTATAAATCTTACATGAATAATCTGCAAAATAAATCTAAATAAATATGACTAATCTAGGTGACAATCTGCAGTACACAACCCAATTTGTATTTTTTAATGAAAAGATATATAACTTAATTCATATTATTTACAACTTGTAAATTAGGAAAACACTACATTTGATGACCCTTATAACAGGTTGTGAATATTTTAATTGGAACGTCAAATTTCTTCTTTTGGTACATTTGACCTAGGAGAAATGTTAAATTGTGTAGGCATTTAATTTTATAAAACCAGGATGTTCTCATTGTTATACTCCAGGTTTCTTTTTATACACTAATTACAATACCCTTAGTTTAATTTTGAAACCTTTCAAACACCAAATGACCTATCCATAAAAACAAAACTAACAATTTTGTTTAGCTCCATCATTTCAGTTTCATCTTTTCCATTTTTTCAGAGATGGAATATTGTGAGTCTCCACACATTTTATGCTCTGGCTACCAGACCAATATACACAACGCTGCACAGCATAACTACCCACTAGAGGTGGGTTCTGATGCGGATACGGAGACCGAAGGAGCAACTTCACCAGAACATGCCCTGAGGATGTGGATGAGAGAGATTAAATCAGAGCACAGTTCCTGCTTGTCAAGTAGAGCCAACTCTGCACTGTCGCTAACTGATACTGACCATGAGAGGAAGTCTGATGGGGAGAATGGTAATATACCAAATATACATTTTTATATGAAATTTGAATATGGTAGAAAGAAAACAAATAACTACATATTTTTTTACAGTCCAGAGTAACAGCATCAGGTTGTCAGTTAGACATTTTAGTTGGGGCTATGATACCTTGAAACATTATTTAATGAAAATGTACTTGAAAGCATCCAATTTTCTGAAATAATAGTTCTGTAAAAAATTAGTAGAATGCTCATAAATTGTACATTCATTACATCACATAAGTGAAAATCATTGGCCTAGTGCATTTTATGTGTACTTATGAATGTATTATTTTCTACATATATCACCCTATTTTTTACTGCCAGACAACAATTTGACTTCGCTTTGCATTACTGTAAATGTAGACTGTCACTCAGAATTCATAATTTTATTTAGTGTGACTTAGAAATAAATTGCAATGATAATGGACTCAATGTACTATTTATGAAAGGTCTACTGTTAAAGGTGGCACCGAACAGCAAATTTTCAATGCTGCTATTTATAGGGATGTTTTCATTAGATTACGCACTTAATTCCAGATCATTAAGCTAAGAATAGTGAGAATTTTTCATTAATTACTTTAGTAACATTAGCTAAAATGAAAATTGAAGGAAGGAAAGAAAACTATAGTAGTGAGACTTTTCTACTCGCACATATTAGAAGGTGACATCTGCAAAACCAATGTAACTGAGACTGGATTATATTGTGTGTGGCTATGAGAGATACAGCACCAACTATGACATTTATGAATGTATTTCCCAATAGTCATAAAATTTAAGCTTTAAAGTCAGTTACAATTGCAGTCTAGAGATGTGTTTCCATTTGTTCTTTTTTACTCATTTTAAAAAATCATTTTCTTGTGATTTTCTTTTGTTTCCCATTGTGTAATACAAGTTGTATTATATGAAATTATTATGATATATTCAATCAGTAGCTGTCAACTCTTTGTTGTTCTCATTAGTGGGTCAACCACTGTAAATTAAGATTGTCATATTTTATATTTCTTATTTAAAATAAAAATGGTCTATATACTATAACCTGTCAGTAGTTTCCATCACCTTGATCTCATTTTCTGGACTTGGTCTAATTCTATTCTATTACCATGTTAGCTACAATTCCAGTCTTTTTCAAGACTAGATTACCAGACTGCCATCTCCCTTGCACAAATCTTCCACATTGGAGCCATATATACCCATGTGACCATTCCATGGGTATATATGGGTATATATGGCCCCACTGTGGAAGATTTGTGCAAGGGAGATGGCAGTCTTGTAATGTGGTCTTGAAAAAGTCTCTGAGGTGAGCCAAAACGTTGACCATGACCCTGTGAGTATGTGCTGTTGGAATTAAACACACTTTTCACTTTGGAGAAGCCTGGTGAGTGCATTCTTTTACAAAGTATATGTTTGGGACTATGTCTGGATCTGACCTGTCTCTGGATTATGCACCCCAGTAGTTGTGACTTTGAATATGCGAGAGCAGCTTTTCACTTTGACTATATATATATATATATATTTTTTTATTTTTTATTTTTTTTATCTGATTGCCACTTTTATGTGACATAGCGATAGAACACAATGGGACGGATGTAATGACGTCCTAGTTCGGTGGCTGTGTAGAATGCTGGCTGAACTCGGACTTTTAAGGCAAAACTATTCTTTGTAAGTGATTGACCCTTTAAAAACATCCAAATTCGTCCAGCATCCCACACGGCCACCAAACTCGGGCATCATTACATCTTGCCCAATAGCTTGTTCTATTAATTTGAACAATAATGGTAACTACTGCTCATAGAGTCTATCCTCTACATACAATAGGGCAGTGTGACAATGTAAGTAAATGGAGGCACTTAGCATTGACTAATGTCAGGAGTAGGTATCCCATTACTGCAGAAAATGTATCGAAAGCTACTATCAACTTCATACAATACAATTACTCAGGTGTCAAACAAACCTCTTTATGTAGCAAAAATGTAAGCATTCAACTTATTAAACTGTTATAGACCTTTTATTTCACATTAGAGTGAATGGTCTGAGCCAGGTTTTATTTGAGGCTGGTAATAATCTTCACACACAGTACATAGCCAAACCACAGTACTTGTCTGTCAAAAAAACTGTTACTGTTTTCAGGAGTATATGGAGATTTACATATTTTGACATTTCAACCATTTCAATATTACATCAGTGTCGACATGCCCAATGAATGTCAACATGTTTAACGTAGACATAATAAACCTAACCTTAGAAATTATACTAATTTATTAACTAATGCCCATTACAGAGACTCTGATTCTGGTAGTTAATTATATGCATTTAAGCTTCAGCAGACAATATATTTTTATGTTATGGTAATGTTTAATTAATAAGTGTGAAAATAAGAATTTCCACCTAGGATGCATGTGTAAAATAGATTCTATAAATTTTATTTATAGCCAATTATGGAAGTAATAAGGCATTATTGTGTACATTAAACATTACAAAATATATTAATATATGAATGATATTAGACATATTTAATGTGTTTCCATGGAAACTAGAAGGAGATAAGAAAATGAATATTTTTAGTCTATACATAAGATTAAAATGTATAAAGTGTGAACTGAAACAATATGCCTGCCAATCATTTTTCTGGTATCCTATAGCTTGCACCTCTGCATCGTTTTTATATTTATAGAAACATGTTTATAGAAAACTCATTAGAATATTTTAAGATGTTGTATTTGTACTAAGAGGTAGTGATTTATTAAAATGGTTTTAGCTACAGCCTACAGTTTACATGTATAGCATGACAGCTAAAGTACAGTTTGATATTTATATATGATTTCTTCTTTTGCAATATTCTATTACTGCATTATAATGTGGTTTGTTTTAAAGGGTTAAGAAATATACAATAACGACATATATATATATATATATATATATATATATATATATATATACAGAAAGGTTTTAATTTTTGAGACTTTGTGATAGTGTAGGACCTGCATGAAAGTGGGGTACCTTGGCGAGCGGTATGCAGGCTTCCGTGCATTGGCCAATTCCCTAACTAAACCTCCATCATTTATTTATTGATGTTGTGAGGATAAGTGAGCTTGCTATGGTGAGTGCTGAACTTTCTGTTTGTATATATTTGGGTTGGTGGCCATGGGCTGCATGCACCCCACCCTATGAGTGGTGAGTGCAGATATTGCACCCCGCCTCTGTGGTTTTCTAGATTTGTTTGTATAGATATATATATATATATATATAAACAGAGAAGAATAGGCTGCACTCAGCGTCTTGATCAAAAATAAAAAAGTGTATTTAAAACACCATCTTAATCCAACGTTTCGGGACACGTAGGTCCCCTTGTCAAGGTGTATATATATATATATAGTAGAGGAAATAAGGCGTCACTCCACAGACTTGAAAAATGATTAAATTAATAAAGGACTTAATTTAATCCTTTTTCAAGCCTGTGGAGTGACGCCTTATTTCCTCTACTATATTGGACTTCTTTAAGTTCTAAGGAGGGCACCCCAGCAAGTTACCTGTGTTGTACAAATTGATGAGTGCTGGACTACCTGTTCTATATATTTATATATATATATATATATATATATCCATATATAGTATATATATTGTCTGTATATATACTATGTGTATACGTATATATAAATATCTATATTTATATAAAGTTTAATGTGTGTGTCTGTGTCACCCTTGACTCTACCATTTCCTTCTGCTCCCCAATACAGTGTGGGATACCTCACCTCTGATCACATGTATACTGGCATTTATTAATGCCATGTGAATGCAGATTTAAACAAATGACAGCTCTCCTGATCACAGCTTTCCTTTGCGGTGTATGGACTTCCAGGCTTATGACCAGGGAGTCGTCCTGTGCATGTGTGGCCATCAGATAGTACATGCATGAGCCGCAGGGGACATTAGGAGGAATTCAGTTGGATTACTTTTGAATAGTCATTGCCACCTATAGATGGCATTACCTATTAGGTCCAAGCTCCTGAAGGTTTTGGTCTCCAAAGCATGGTGCTGACAGGAAATGTGGCCAAACCCACAGTCTTTTTTACAATCCTACTGTATCCACCTCCACAATATTTATAGAATAAAGTCATTCCTTATACTGGATGCTGACAAAAATATTCATGCCTTCAATATTTCCTGCCTCAATTACTGTTATCTGCTGCTTTCTGGCATCCTTACTCCCACTTTAGCCTTCCCCAGTGTTTCCTCAACTCTTCCACCCACCTTATTTTCCTCTGTTGTAATTATACTTGTGCCCCTCTCTGTAAATCACTTCAATGTTTCCCTTTTCCACTCTGAAATAAATTCAAATTACTATCACCTACAAAGTGGTAAACCTTACCACTACTCCCTACATATCCTTCCTCACATACACATACTCCTCCCTGTTTTGCTAATTGCTGCCAACTTACCTCCTCCCTGATCCCCACTTCCCACTCAGGCATTCAGAATTTCTCTCTGGCTGATCCTTATTATCTAAAACTATTTTTTTTTCACTGTAGCTTAGCACATCTCCTCCTAATTCTGCAGTCTCTAGCCTCTCCTTTCCATTGTGTCCACCCCATTGTGTCCACCCATCTCCCTTTATAATGTAGATTGTAAGCTTGTTTGAACAGGGCCCTATTCCCTTTGTTTTTTGTACATAATTATGCTAAGTGCTCCCTTTATTTATGTTTGTGAATTTATAGATTGTTTATACTTATATTTCTTTTCAGTTTTATCATATTATACAGTACTTCTGAACTATTATGGTGCCTCACAAAAATAATAATAATAATAATAATAATAATAATAATAATAATAATAATATTATTATTATTATTATTATTATTATTATTATTATCCTTTATTATATGGCACCCAAAGGGATCTGGAGTACCCAATTACAGAGTACATAAACAAATCAAAACAGAAAAACAGTGACTTACCATTGAAGACAATATAGGACAAGTACAGGGTAAACAAACATAGCTACATCAGCAGATGACACTAAAATAAGTATAAGGGTGAAAGAAAACCTAGGGATTTGGTGCAGTCAAAGATTATTAAAGTAAGAAAAGGATAATCACATGAGCAAAGAGGGCCTAACATTCTGAAGGGGATTGGCAGAAAGACAGGGGTGACACAGATGGGGTAGGCAGAGGGTGTGGAACAGAGGGTTAGGATGAGATTTGGCTGGGTTTGGTGAAGAAGTGGGTTTTGAGAGCCCGCTTGAAGTTTTGTAGAGAGATGGAGAGTCTGAGGGGAGTGGTAGAGAATTCCAGAGAAAGGGAGAGTTTGTGAAAAATCTTTGAGGAAGGAGTGGGAGGAAGTATTCATTAGGTAGGAGAGGGAGTGTGCATTAGCAGAGTAAAGAGGATGGGTGGGAATGTGAAGGGAGATAAGTTCAGAGATGTAAATGGAAGACAAGTGGGTGAGGGCTCTGTAGGTGAGGGTGAGAAGCCTGAATTGGATTTTGAAAGCAAAGGGAAGCCAGTAAATGGCTTTTAGGAGAAGGGAGAAGGAGAATACAGTCATCTAGTCAGGAGATGACAAGTGAGTGGATAAAGGTCTTAGTAACATCCTGGGCGAGAAAGGGTCTGATCCTGGAAATATTTTTAAGATGGAAACAGCAGGTTTATGAGAGGTGCTGAAAGTGTGGTTTGAAAGAGATGGTCGAGTCCAGAATTACTCCAAGACAGTGCACTTGGGGCTAGAGAAGCTAGTTGTGCCATCAACAGATAATTAAATTGTGGAAGGTGAGGTTGTGCGGGATGGTGGAAAGATGATCATGACATGTTATGTTTAAGAAAGCTCTGGGACATCCAAGAAGAGATTACAGAGAGACAGTTGGAGATACAAGTGAGTTTAGCGGGGGAGAGGTGCGGAGAAAAGGTAGATCTTAGTATCATCAGCATAGAGATGATATTGGAAGTCAAAAGAACTAATGAGTTCACCTAAAGAGAATGTAGAGAGAAAAGGAGAGTCCCAAGAACAAAACCATGGGGGACACCTGCAGTTAGTAAAAGTGGGGGGAGGTGGAGTCATGAGATGAGACATAGAAGGAATGAAGGACAGTCAAGAGAGGGCAGTATCACACAGACCAATGTATTGAAGGATTTACAGAAGGAGATGGTGGTCCACAGTGTCAAATTCAGCAGAGAGGTCAAGTAGAATAATCAGGGTAGTGGCCTGTAGATTTGGCAGCATGGATGTCATTGCAGACTTTTGTGAGGGCAGTTTCAGTGGAGTGGAGGGAACGGAAGCAAGACTGGAATGGGTCAAGCAGTGAATGTGAGGAAAAAAGGAAGTAAGGTGGTTGTAGACAATATGCTCATGGAGTTTGGAGGCAAAAGGGAGGCGAGAGAGGGTGTTTGGATCAGGGGGTAGGTTTTTTAAACATAGGGGAGATAAGTGCAAGTTTGAAGGCAGAGGGGGCAGTGCCTGACAAGAGATTGAAAAGGTGGGCAAGATGACAACAAACAGAAAGACAGAGGTAGCAGAGGAGGTGGGAGGGGATAGGGTCAAGTGGGGAGCTGGTGGGTGGAAGGAACAGATAAGAGCCATGACTTCCTCGCCAGATACATGGAAGAAAGATGTCAGTTGGTGAGAGGGATGAGGATGGGTAAAAGAGATAAGAGGTGCTGGTTGCTGATGGTCTGGTGGGATGTGATGTCCTGATGTACAGATGCGCCGCTATGCATCTTTGCCTGTGATTCATTCACATCGCAGGACAAAGAAGTGCCATGCCGTGGCATTGGCCAGTGTGTGCATATGCATGCTCTCGAGAACACTGTATACTCGCCGGAGCAGTATGGCAGCAGGAGTAAAGGCAGGGCTTCCGCTGCCCGTAGTATAGTTATAATGCCCATTCTGTATACACGCATTAGCATATAAAAGCAGCCACAGTGGTGCGCTTTTCCTGCGATGCATTTGCACCGCAGAAAAGCCATAGCATGGCTGTAAAAATAGCATACATGCATGAGAACACATCTGTATGTAGTCAATTTTGGATGTGAATTAACTGGCAAAGTCAAGAGCATTGAGGAGGGGAAAAGAGATGGGGGTGGGCAGAGGGGGGAATTGAGAGTGGCAAAGAGGCGCTAGGGGTTTGGAAAACTGGGAGGAGATGAGATTCTTGCAGTATTTCTGTTTAGCGAGGAAAAGGGCAGCACTGAAGTCTGCCTTAGAGCGTGATTTCCTATAATATCACTGGGCAGTACGTTAGCATTTTTGTAGATATCTAGTGCATTTGTTATTCCAATACAATACATAAATCACATAATGGAGGGTATCCAATTACTCGCTGTCAGTGATTTCAGGTAATTGTATCATCGGGGGCTATCCAATTAGCCCCAATGTGATACACTCCTCTCTTGGATGCCTCAGGCACCTCAAGCATAACCTGTGATAAGTGGCCTGCTGTAGCCACGATAACACATGTGATTGGGAGCTTATCCTGGATCCCATGTGATATCACACGATCACGGGTCTATTTTTAGCTGATCAAAAATGCCTCTAATTGGATACCATAATAATGACCATCGGTCATAAATTGAGATATCCAGCCAGTTTGATCAGCCAAAAACATATCGCCTCTAATAAGATACCACAAAATGTTTCTATGTGGCTCCACATCAAGTACAGTGCCATATAATCTGTCAAAATCAATGGGACATAAAAAAGGTACAAGGGGAGCAGTGCTGGCCCTAACCAATTTGATATCCTAGGCAATATTGTGGCTGGTGCCCCCCCCCCCCCATTGTGGACACTTTGGTGTGTGCACCTGAGAAGGTGGTGTGGCCTCACTGAATGGGCATGGTCCCGTGATAGGGGGTGACTGGGTGTCAGTGTCTCCAGCCATCAAATCTCTCCCCATTGTGTCTCTCAATATCAAATCTCCCCCCAGTGTGTCTCCAGTTATCAAGTCCCCTCTCACCTTGTGTCTGCAGCCATCACGTCTCTCCCCCTTGTGTTCCTCCAGCCATCAGGTCTTCCCCCACCTTGTGCCTTGATACATCAAATGACTCATCTTTGTGTGTCTCCAGCAATTAAATTACCCCCCACCTTGTGTCTCCAGCAATCAAATCTCTCACGCTTGTTTGACACCTGCTAGCAAATCTCTCCCCTTGTGTCTCTCAGCAATCATATATTTTCCCTTGTTTGCCTCTAGCAATCCAATCTCTAACCTATCTCTTTAACAAGCTCTTATAATTGACTTAAATTTGACTTACCTACCTAATCAGAATGGTGTGAAAAAGCCATGCTTATCACCCAGATCCATTATAATGACAAGTGTAGAAAACTTGATTTGATGTTTGAATGTAAATTGAAGCACAGGAATCACTATTTCTTCCATACATATGTCTCCTGAGTTGTATGCTCATTCAACAAATAATAAATGATCTGTTTACCAGTGTACTGCTCAAGTTTATATGATGTCAATAGAAAAAGATCAAAACTATTGCCCCTTATATAAGAGCCTTCCTACTGTTAATCCATCTTCGCTAGATTTGAATCAGCCTGCTCAAATTACAATTGAAGTGAAACAGGAGACATTCTAAGTAGTTTGAAATATTAAATTCCTTAAAGTTTCTGGTAATTATTTCTTATTAGCAGCACATTATAAGATATACAACATGCAACTCATACTTCATCTCACCGTGCATGGAGATGATATACTCTCTCAACCAATCACACTACACGCTGATCTGCTGAAGGTCAATATAGTAGCTGTAAAGTAATTATCAGGCCATCTCATTAATCAACAATGATGTCAAAATAAAAGTGAACAGGATTCTTGTGAGCATGTAAGAAAGTGGTCTGCTGTTTGGAAATCCACTGTTTGGCCAAAGGGACAATGCCAAAGGGTCTGATTCATGTTTGTAAGTAAAGCAAAAAAGCAAGTAACTGGACAAAACCATGTTGCATTGCAGGTGGTGCAGATATAACATGTGTTTAAGTATGCTTATACCTAAATTAGGTTAGCAGGATATTTACAGTTTTAAGAATCACTTGTTAAAAAAGCACAATACACATTATTTTATTTATTTTATTTCGGACCATTCTATGCCAAAATACATAATTTTGATAATTCTGCATTTTGTTGGAGGACACAGGAATCCTTCCTAATTCCTAGGAGATATGGACTTGGACTGTTACATTCCAAATAAATTGTTTCTTAATTGTGTGTTCATGGTTATATCTACAGCTTAACCTTCCTATTTTGCATGGTGTCACAAATAAAACAATCAATCTGTGTATTGCTCTTTTAAAATGCCCACATATACTATAAGATTGTTACATTCCTTTGGGTGGAAGGATCATCTGGAGTCTCTACAAGCTGCAACTAAAATGTAATCTTTATGGTATACAGTATGTAAATATCAAAGCAATACTCTCTGCGATCCACGTCTGTTTAAATTTGAAACCAATATAACTAACAATAGTCAATGTGTTGATGATAGATACATGTACAATATGCAACCTAAATGGAATCAATATACAGTAGATAATGGATCACTGTTCACGGCAGCAAATGGCAAGTTTTTTTGTGCCTCTCTGTCATGTGCTGACTCAAACTTGGCCAAATCCATCTTAGAAAAAAATGAAAATTATTTAGAAATTGTCAGTACTTTATGATGAATTAGCTATATATTTTAGGGGGTAGACTTACTAAAGCTTCTAAAAATGAAAAGTAGTAATATTGCCCATAGCAACCAATCAGATTCTGTCTATCATTTCTGTATTGCATCTTACAAAATGATAGACAGAACCTGATTGGTTGCTATGGACATCATCACCACATTTTTAGAACTTTAGTACATCTACCCCTAGGATTCCCCAGAGAGCCAATTATGCTAAATAGTATGTGAGTGTGCCATGATATTTCAGTGTTTTCTAATATTTAACAATTGTGATTTTGGGGGAGATGTTCTAAGCCTGGGAGAGTGAAAAGGTGGGGAGAGATAAAGTACCATCCAATCAGCTCCTAACTGCCATGTTACAGTCTGTATTTGAAAAATCTAGGAGTTGATTGGTTGGTACTTTATCTCTCTCCACTTGATCTCTATCCAAGGTTTAGTACATATGCCCCTTTGTGTTATATTAATCCCAATTGATAACATTACATTTTTGTGTTCTTAAAAAAAAACACATGCCATATTGTCTTGAATCAACACTACTTTTGTGTAGGTTATTGTTTGGTTTTAAGTACAGTAACTGATTAATTTAGGTTGTGATTGTGTTTTGTAATAAGTCAGGAAGTAAACTAATATTTCCAATACTGTCTGCTCTTGAACTAAATCTTTGTGGTGGCAGGTTTCATTATACAGACCAGGTAGTCTTATTGCAAGCAACATGACTTGTAGGCCTAGATCAGTCTTGTGGCAGAAATATTTCAAATTTTTTAAATCTTCTTATAATTTTTCTTTGCAGAATAGCAACGTGTAATGGTCTTTGAGCCTGATTCAGACATGAACGCTAACACCGCTGTGACTGCTTTTTTCTATGCCGATACTGGTTCCACATATGCAAATATTGTAGTCGCCGACATTTGAATTGTTACGCCCTCTGGCAGCTTTGCAAACTCAAATGACTGCATACCAACATGCAGTATTGGACACAGTTCAGTATCGGACTTTTGAGTAATCCTATGGCTACTCGCACTGTGTGCCAGAACTAATTCGCTGGGCACCAGTGAAATTGTGATCAAGGATGCAGTCGTCGGCTTCAACACACTTACAAAATGGTTGCGACATTTCCGCATTTTTCTAACTAGCCCCACCTGCCTGTTACAATCCACAAATGGTCCCTGTGAATCAATTTGTTTCCTAATCTTCTCCGCAAGTGGCACTGAGGCAGTCTCAGAAGCATGTGCAGTAATTAAAACATCTGGCAACTGCATAAATGCCAGAATAGTCTCTGAATCAGGCCCTTAATAACAAAGCTCTTGATTGCAGATACAGTACACTTACTATGAAAGGGATGCCTCCTAGATGTGTATATATGTAAAAATCTACTAAGACATGTAGGGTGGAATTCAAATGATATATCACGCCCAATCTCCTGTCTAAAATGATCCCCGTTATAATGCATATTGCACCCATAGTAATTAGGTTTAGCCATGTAAAGGGTTGGGTACCTCGCTATTCCAAGGGCAGCAAGCTGAAATAATGATACCATACCCCCGAGGGCAGAAACAGAACGGGTGTAGAAAGGGGTGAAAAGAATTGAATGCCGCCCATAGAGTGAAGTCAATCAAATTGGAGATTGCTTCTGGGTTTATAAACTGTGGATAACTCTGCAACCAATTTTTTCTTCTATATTTTCAATAAAAGCTAACTTTACAGTTGTTATTTTTACTTTGACATTTCAAACTATTTTGAGATGAAAAGGGTTACTTACTTTTTATAGCGATTGAAAAATGGTAGCAATTTCCCCTTTTGCAACATATTTTCCAGCACGGCAAGATATACTGTACCAGATATGTCATGCTATAGCATTAAAAGCATGCATTTTATTTAAAAAGAGGCTGTAATTTTGCATATTGGGCCTGATTTACATGTGGTTGGAGTTGCTATCGCTGCTGCATACACGGAAGCAGCAGCAATAGCACTATTATAGGGAGGCAGTCAATTTTCCGGAAGTCAGGATCCCGTCTATCAGGATAGCTAAGCTGGAAACCCAACTGGCGGTTGGAATCCCCACTTGGGGGGTGGTCCACGCAACCACCCTGAGGGGGAATACACCAGGTCAAAGCATGGTGAGCACAGCGAGCCCACGAGGGGACACGCTGCTCTCAACACCAGTATCACTGCTGTCGAGATCCCGGCGTTGGTCTCCTGACTGCCGGGATCCTGACAGCTGGGATATCATACTGATCCCATATTATGTTAATACAGCAAGAGGCTTGCATTAGTGGTCCAAGCATCAGTTAATCCAGCTGATAATGCAAGCTCCTACTTCCTAGGAAGCAACATTGGATCATCTGTGACACCATCGACCAGCTGCGCAACCCATTTGGTTGTGCAAGCCAGCTGCCGCAGATCCAACAAAGAGGCGAGGAAATCTCTGTCTTCCAACAAAGATCCTGGCCTCATCACTCCCTCACTACGGTGGCTACATGATTCCATTTTGGAAAATGTAAGCCATCTCCGCCCTCTCCCCACCCCCAAACACCAGCAGACTGCCAGTCACTGACTTGGATGATCTGTATCCAACATTGCAGACCCTGTACTGCACATGCACAGTACAGATCCGCAGCTCCATCCAAATCTGAATTAGGTCTATAATTTTGTGGTACTTATTCATTATGGCCTATGTCTATTGAATAATATTATTGATCCACTCGTGGAAAATATATAACAATAGTGGTAAGAGTGACAGTTTATATAGCATCAAGAATATACTTTATAGTTTTAATATTTTTTTAAAATAGTCAGGAGTTTAAAATTTAGCACATTTTATTAAATAAAGAATAATGAACATATTTCGCCATACGGTTTGCTACAAATTAAATAAGTGTGGTATGCTGTATGTGAAGGTATCATACTTGAATAAATAAATGAATATATTTAAAAATAAATAAAGAAGAATGGTTGATGTGGCAAAAATACTAAAAGCAATGTGTGACCCATATTGGCTTTTATTGCACAAAAAGACTCTTCTTTCTGCTTTCATACTAAACAAAACGATTTTAAACACGTTCACTGGTCTTTTATTGTGTCACATCATCCATCGTGTCAAGCACTGCTAGAAACTTTGCTGAGCATGGAGGTCTGTTCTTTGCAGCGTATCTTTCAGCTTAGAATGCATTTCTACAACATCTGGACAAGACAGTTGGCATCAAATCACAAATTTAGGAAAGGAAGATAAATCTTTTGTTCAGAATGACACAGATTTATTTTCTTTTAATTCCCTGTAACCTATATACTGTACATTGTCCTGTACACTATGTAAATTTCAAGGCACCATTTTGGGGTGGTCAAAAAGATAGACTTTTAAATTTAGTATACTGTATGCAGTGTCGGACTGGGGCATGAAGGGCCCACTGGGAAAATTTGTTTGTAGGGGCCCATGATTAGGGGTGTGGTCAGCCATCCCAGAGATTTTGGCTAGCCATTAGAGAGTGCATGGGCCCCTTGATGAATAAATATACTAAATACTGATAGTGCATGCATGATAGACATATGTATAAGTCCAGGGCATATTCTAGAACTTAATCCCCAGAAGAGAAGGTGGACCCACAGCATTGGGGGCCACCGGGGGGGTTTCCCTGTACCCCTGTGGGCCAGTCCGACCCTGACTGTATGGTGTCTTCAATACACAATTAGTCACAATCAAAATGTTTTTGAAATATATCAATAATGAATATACAACTACGGTACATTCAATTGCAGTCGAAAGCTGCCGTCTGTCGAAAGATGGCCGTTTTCGACTTTTTAGGTATGAAGGGGTTCCGACCTATTCAATACATCCCAAAATTATCCGACAAGTCGGGAATTCCAAGTTGTCAGATAGCACATGGATCAGCGGACTAGCTGCCGATCTGCGTGCTTCTGTCAGAAACGGGGCCAAATCCGACAGGTTTTGGCCCCCTTTCTGACCATCTCAATCTGACTTTAAAAAAAGTCAGATTGTGATGAGGGAGCTTAGAGGAGGAGATGGGGAGAGCTGTGGGTAGACGGGGGAGAACAGCAGATACAGCAGTGTTAGCAGGAGGATGTGGCACCACCGCTGCTCACGGCAGCATCCACCGAGCTCCAGCAAATGAAGTCCCACTTGCTGGAGCTGGGTGGATGCTGCCGTGAGGTCTGGCGGCGGCGCCACATCCTCCTGCTATGACGCTATGCTGCTGCAGCCGCTGCTCCCCCCGTCTCCCCGCTGCTCTCCCCTGTCTCCTCGCGGTTCTCCCTGTCTCCTTCTCTCAGCTCCCTCATCTCAATATGACTTTTTTATAAAGTTGGATTGAGATGGTCAGGAACGACCAAATCCTGTCGGATTTTGCCGTTCATTGAATTGCCCTTGTCGGAATGGATCCGACTTTAATTGAAAATACACCTATATATTTGTATTTTTAGACAGAATGACTATGGTCTTTTAAACATTTGTGCAAGTTATCAAACTCTTGAGCCCACAGATAATACATTGTATATATAGTGGGTTAAAAAAATAGCTGGTAGTAAACTGCTTCATAATGCTTTGCAGATAAATAGACATTCAGTCGATCGAATAACAACTTGGGTGGATAACAACTTGAATTAGCTTGATTTTATGTCTCCCCCAATATCTTATTCTCACAAGTACTGTATAAAGCATCATAAATGTGTGGACAGTACACTCATGGCAAATGACATACAGTAGTAGAAAAAAAGACTGTCTCGATCTACTAAAGATGTGTACTCATACCTATGACTTAAGTTGTTCCAAACAGCCACTCTTCACACCAAGTGACCTTCACGCTAAAAATGTGTGTCTTATTCACATGAATAAACAACGTGAAGCCACAAAACTATGTTGCTAGATTATAGTGAAATTTTAAACAGCTACATTTGGACATCAGAGTGTGAATGAGTCTGAATCTGTATACAATGTACTTAGATGCAGCCATCATGGCTTTCTTTCATGTTGTGTTGTGCTCATCTGTAACTTTCTACATAATTAAAAATAAGTCCTGTATAGTTATAGTCACAGCCTGCTGTCTCTGGTACAGATTGAGTGGTGTTTTGCTGTTTCAGTGGTGCCAAAAAGATGAAAATATTTTTTTAAAGTTGCTACAATACCCCCCCTCTCTGGATCACTAGCACAGAGTGTATTGCGCTGCATTGCATATTTAGGCTTGGTGTATGAGGACACATCTGTATGAACTGTTTTTCTTCTTGTACCCAATTCTGTTGCTGGCCTACATGAGCAGAAACACAGCAGACACCAACAAAACATCCTACATCTCCTCTTTATTTTCTTGTTGCTCCTGATATCTGCTGGTGGTATATCACCCAACACCCTGTTCAATCCCTTCTATCATATAACACTTTTGTTAGAGATATGTGTGTACAGTAGCAGTTTGGCAGAGTAATATTTTCTCCAGTGGAATTGTATTTGATCTAGAGATGAGCGGGTTCGGATCTCAGAGAACCGAACCCTACCGGACTTCACGCTCTGAGCCCGGTTCCGAGTCAGGCTCGGGTTTTCCCGCCTGACTCGGAGACCCAAACGAGGCAAAACGTCATCATCCCACTGTCGGATTCCCGTGGGATTAGGATTCCATATGAGGAGCCGCGTGTCACGGCCATTTTCACTCCAGTCTCGGAAAGTATATTGAGAGGACGTGTCCTCAGTGTTCAGTGTCTGTGGGTCTGGGATAGTGAGGTGGCAAGTCTTGTGCTGTGTTGTGCTGTCCAGTCCAGTGTAGTCAGTGTCTTATGCAGCATCAGTCCAGTGACCAGTCACAGCAGTGGTGTGCTCTGCTGCCATATATCCAGTGTAGCTGTATAAGTCCCTTTCAGTGGTGCTGTGTTGTCCTGCATTAGACCAGGGGAAGTGTCTTGTGCAGCATCAGTCCAGTGACCAGTCACAGTGGTGGTGTGTCTTCTGCTGCCATGTATCCAGTGTAGCTGTATAAGTCCCTTTCAGTGGTGCTGTGTTGTGCTGCATCAGACCAGTGGTAATGTCCTGTCCATCAGTCATTCCAGTGACGAGGCAGTCACAGTGGTATACGCTGCTGCTATATGTCCACTGCTGATGTATAATAATAATAACAACAAGTCCCTCACAGTGTTGCTGTGTTGTCTTGCATCAGACCAGTGGTAGTGTCCTGGGCATCAGTCAGTCCAGTGACCATTCAACAGTGGTGGTGTCATCTGCTGCCATATGCCCTGTGCTGCTGTATAATTATCTGTGTTGTCCTGCATCAGACCAGTGCTAGTGTCCTGTGCATCAGTCAGTCCAGTGACCATTCACTGTGGTGGTGTCCACTGCTGCAATATGTCCACTGCTGCTGTATAATAAGTCCCTTACAGTGTTGCTGTGTTGTGCTGCATCAGACCAGTGGTAGTGTCGTGGCCATCAGTCATTCCAGTGTTCAGGCAGTCACAATGGTATACGCTGCTGCTTTATGTCCACTGCCACAGTGTTATAAAAATAATAATAATAACAACCACAAGGTCCCTCGCAGTGTTTCTGTGTTGTGCTGTATCAGACCAGTGGTAGTGTCCTGGCCATCAGTCATTCCAATGACCAGGCAGTCACAGTGGTATACGCTGCTGCTATATGTCCACTGCTGCTGTATTATAATAATAATAATAATAATAATAACAACAAGTCCCTTACAGTGTTGCTGTGTTGTGCTGCATCAGACCAGTGGTAGTATCCTGGCCATCAGCCACCAGTCATTCCTGTGCCGCATATTGTGTTATATAACTCCAGAAACATAATGGAGAACAAAAATTTGGAGGATAAAATAGGGAAAGATCAAGAACCACTTCCTCCTAGTGCTGAAGCTGCTGCCACTAGCCATGACATAGATGATGAAATGCCATCAACGTCATCTGCCAAGGCCAATTCCCATTTGATAGTAGAGGGCATGTAAAATCCAAAAAGCCAAAGT
This sequence comes from Pseudophryne corroboree, assembly GCF_028390025.1. Taxonomy (NCBI): domain Eukaryota; kingdom Metazoa; phylum Chordata; class Amphibia; order Anura; family Myobatrachidae; genus Pseudophryne; species Pseudophryne corroboree. Next base: position 277,729,011 of record NC_086451.1, on the reverse strand, counting down.
TCAGTAAAAAGACCCCAAAAAATAAATTTAAATGGTCTGAGGAGAAACGTAAACTTGCCAATATGCCATTTATGACATGGAGTGGCAAGGAACGGCTGAGGCCATGGCCTGTGTTCATGACTAGTGGTTCAGCTTCACATGACGATGAAAGCCCTTATAACTGAGGCCTTGACACTTATGTTGGTGTTAGTCATGGGTCCGGTATCCACCATTAGTGCAGTTGGATTTAGACAATTGATGGAGGTATTGTGTCCCCGGTTACAAATACCATCTAGATTCCACTTCACTAGGCAGGCGATAGCGAGATTTTGCCATTTAATTCCAGTGATTTGGATGTATAATTATTAATTACAGTGATCTTGCCAATTAATTCCAGTGATTTGGACATATAATTATTAATTCCAGTTATTTTGCCAATTAATTCCAGTGATTTGGACGTATAATTCCAGTGAACTTGCCAATTAATTCCAGTAAATTTGGATGTATAATTACGGTGATTTTGCCAATTCATTCCAGTGATTTGGATGTATAATTCCAGTGATTTGGATGTATAATTTCAGTTGGAATTGTTTGTGTCGCTTGGCTTAGTCATACACTTACCTCATTGCACCTCTTCGACATCTTTGCATGAGGTGCCGTTTGGGGCCTAGTTTTTGAAAAGTGTCATCCTGTGTGACACTGCTGTATGAGTCCAGGGGTACTGCTGTATTAGTCCTGGGGTACTGCCGTATAAGTCCACTAATTGCAGATTTTTTTAAAAGTGACTGGAGTGTGCTGGAGATGCTGTAAGTGGACCGAACAATTGCGGCCCACTTTCGACATTCAGCCACTGCATGACACTACTAGATGGGCCAGGTGGTTGTGTTGCTTAGCTTAGTCATACAGCAACCTTGGTGCACCTTTTTTTCTGCTTTGCATCATGTGCTGTTAGGGGCCTTTTGTTTGTGTCGCTTGGCTTAGTCATACAACTACCTCATTGCAATTCTTTTTCTTCTTTGAATGATGTGCTGTTTGGGGACTTTTTTATATCTGCCCTCCTGTCTGACACTGCATTGCCACTCCTATATGTGCCAGGTGTTTGTGTTGTCCACTTGTATCGCTTAGCTTAGTCATCCAGCAACCTCGGTGCAATCTTTTGGCCTAAAAACAATATTGTGAGGTGTTCAGAATAGACTGGAAATTAGTGTAAATGATTGTTATTGAGGTTAATAATACCGTAGGAGCAAAATGGCACCCAAATTCTGTGATTTTAGCTGTTTTTATGTGTTTTTTTTCAAAAATTATCCAGATCCAAAACCAAAACCAAAACACAAAAGGGTGGTTTTGGCAAAACCAAGCCAAAACCAAAACACAAAAGTGGAATTAGAACCAAAACCAAAACACAAAACACGAAAAGTGCCATCCGCACATCTCTAATTTGATCCAATCAGAAGTCCAGTGGCTTAACCAGTAGAGTAGTTTATTGATCTGTAAAGGTACAGCCTTATTCACTGTTACACTGGTTGAGGCATGAAATTCAGTTTGTAGTGGAGCAGGTTGGGATAGCTCACCAGCCAGTGACTCTCGTCTGGCTATGGGTAGTGGTGCAAGGTACTGGACAAGCAGTATCTCTTAAGCTGGCTATACACCTTTTTTTCAGAAGATTGAACAAATGAGGAATGGCCTGGCAGATGGAAAAGTTCTATATTGGAGCAGATATATTAAGCCTTGTAGAGCAATAAAGTGGAGAGTGATAAAGTACTATACCAGCCAATCAACTCCTGTCATTTCTCAAACACAGTCTGTACCATGGCAGTTAGGAGCTGATTGGCTGGTACTTTGGGGTCTATCTACTAAGCCTTGGTAAGAGTTAAAGTGGAGAAAGATGAAGTACCAGTCAATCAGCTCCTAACTGCTATGTTGCAGGCTGCATTTAAAAAAATGACAGGAGCTGGTGGGTTTGTTGCTACTTTATCTCTCTCTGCAAGGCTTAGTACATTTCCTTCATTGTGAGTTTTATCATCATAATTTTACAGTACACTGGTATGATAAAATAAAATCTGCTGAACAATGGTCTGACAGATCACACATGCTGAGAAATCAAATCAACAGATCAAGAATGTTTTCTGTGGTTTGTCATTTGATATCAGCTTTTCTTTGGTGCCAACATTGATTGTCTCCCTAATGCTTATCAGACTTCATATTTGTCATATCTGAAACACTGGAATCGATGTAACACTTTAGCCCCGTACACACAGGAAGAGATGTGTGCCGAGCGATCTATCAGTGACCGCTCAGCACACATCTCTGCCCCGCTCAGCACAGCGCGATGTGTGCTGAGCAAGAGGGGTGGGGGCGCTGATTTCACCCAGTGAAATGAGCAACCTGCTAGATGCCAATCCAGCACCAGCGATAGCGCCACGCAAGGCCACGCATCGCTATCGCTGTGGGGCATACACCCAGAGAGATCCGTGCTTAACTTCTAAGCGATCTAGGCCCTCATTCCGAGTTGTTTGCTTGTTATTTTCCTTTGCATCTGTGCGATTTTCCGCTAACTGCGCATGCGCAATGTTCGCACTGCGGCTGCGTCAAGTAAATTTGCTAATAAGTTTGGTATTTTACTCACGGCATTACAAGGTTTTTTCTTCATTCTGGTGATCAGAGTGTGATTGACAGGAAGTGGGTGTTTCTGGGCGGAAACTGGACGTTTTATGGGTGTGTGTGAAAAAACGCTGCCGTTTCTGGGAAAAACGCGGGAGTGGCTGGAGAAACGGGGGAGTGCCTGGGCGAACGCTGGGTGTGTTTGTGACGTCAAACCAGGAACTAAATTGACTGAACTGATCGCAGTGGCAGAGTAAGTCTCGAGCTACTCAGAAACTGCTAAGAAATTTCTATTCGCAATTTTGCGAATCTTTCGTTCGCAATTCTGCTAAGCTAAGATTCACTCCCAGAGGGCGGCGGCTTAGCGTGTGCACTGCTGCGAAAAGCGGCTAGCGAGCGAACTCGGAATGAGGGCCCTAGTCAGATTGTTTAGAATTTATGCACTATCTCTCCATGTGTTCCGCCTTTTGACTCCAGTGTTTCAGATATGACAAATATAAAATGTAGCAAAGAAAAGGTACAATCTCACTTTTTGCGCTCCAATTGTCTCTTCACTTGAGTTGTCCTCACACCGATATCAGGGTTTACATGGAACAAAGAATTAAACATATCATAGTGTAATACTGTATATGAACAAAGTTCTTTCCACTGTGTTGACGAGGAATAAAGTGATGGAAAACAGTCCCAGAAGAGATCAGACATCCACCTTCTTATAGGGTCACCAAAGTGATGTGATGGGGACTTGACAGATTTCTTACATGTGTGCTTACTTGTATCAATGTGGTAGAACACCCATAAAGGTTTCTTTAATGAAGATGATGTTCTTCTTAAACCATATGATGCAGATGGATACCACTCATGCAGTATTATGTGAAAATTAAAAAAGGGAGGCCAATTAGGGCAAACCAAACCCTTTTTATTTCTTAAAAAATACAAACAGACAAACAGTCATACCCAAATTGGGAAACAGAGATGGACTTCAGCTGACAGAGTCAGCTGACCCTATGTGAGAGGCTGCACGCCAGTGTTAAACACACTGTCTAATCTTGATAAAGATGTCGTCGTGCATCGAAACGCGTTGATACAGTGTTACATTGATGTCTTAAAACCAGCATATCCACTGAGGGGAACATATGGCATTGTAATATCCGGATTTTACTCTGTCAGCTGAAGTCCATCTCTGTTTCCCAATTTGGGTATGACTGTTTGTCTGTTTGTATTTTTTAAGAAATAAAAAGGGTTTGGTTTGCCCTAATTGGCCTCCCTTTTTTAATTTTCACATAATACTGCATGAGTGGTATCCATCTGCATCATATGGTTTAAGAAGAACATCATCTTCATTAAAGAAACCTTTATGGGTGTTCTACCACATTGATACAAGTAAGCATACATGTAAGAAATCTGTCAAGTCCATATCACATCACTTTGGTGACCCTATAAGAAGGTGGACGTCTGATCTCTTCTGGGACTGTTTTCCATCACTTTATTCCTCGTCAACACAGTGGAAAGAACTTTGTTCATATACAGTATTACACTATGATATGTTTAATTCTTTGTTCCATGTAAACCCTGATATCGGTGTGAGGACAACTCAAGTGAAGGGACAATTGGAGCGCAAAAAGTGAGATTGTACCTTTTCTTTGCTACATATTGTATTTATAGGTTGGTGTCCTATCTGGTACTGTCTATTTGCTGCTCTTTTGCAGCGCCTTAGGAAGGATTTCTTCTTCTTTTTTCATTGTTGTATGACAAATATAAAGCCTGAGAGGCGTTAGGGAGACAAGCAATTTTGGCACCAAAGAAATGTTGTCAAAATGTATACTCCTTCCAATACATTTTTTTTTTCACAGTTACCATTAACCAAATATGCCCCATACCAGGGACATGCAGTGAGGAAAATGTCTGAGGAGGCACTGGCTATTAACAGAGCCAGATTTACACACAAACATAAGCCAAAGGGTTCATGTGGGTATTATACAAAGGTGCAACAGTGTATACTGAAGGAAATTTGGTGAGTTTTGATCAGAGATGTGCAGAAAAGATAGACTTTTTGCTCCAGAGTTTTGACTATAAAAATGATTAGAAGAATAAGATAATAATAATAATAATAATAATAATAAGAAGAAGAATAAGAAGAAGAAGAAGAAGAAGAAGAAGAAGAAGAAGAAGAAGAAGAAGAAGAAGAAGAAAGAACTTTCTAATATATTCTTTGTATATTTTATATACTTTATATCGTCAAATCTCTGGTTTACACGTTAGTATGACAGGAAAGGCTTTGCCTCACCTGCCTTACCCCACTGCACGTCACTGCCCCATATATCTGAGTCCCAGCAGTAACTACATGAATTATCAGAAATGATCCCCTCAAACATTTTTATCAGAGCAGAAATATAAACAATTTGCCATTATAGTGACCCTAGCATCTGTACTGTAATGAAGTATATTATACAGACTTCAAATTCTTTTAGCTACTGTATAATATCAAACACAAGGCCTGATTTTAAGTCAGAAGCTGCAGAATTCGTGTTTGCATCTTTTGTCGGTTGTGCTTCTGCAACTTTATATAGATACCACTAGAAGTCGTTTTCTGGTGTACATCTGTGTGTCTGCATGTGCAAGAACTGAGTCACCCACTTCGAGCATTTTTAGATGCTCACATACCATTTGGTGTATCTTTAGACTCAACCATAAGTTGCACCATCAAAACTTGCACCAGCCCCATCCTAGATGCAGATTGCCCATCAGAGTATGGCCTCCCATGTGAATGACAATGCTTCTGAGATCACAACCACTTCAGTGACACAAGTCCAATCTTATCCATATATAGCTACCATCCTCCCACCTCCTAGTCACCGCCCAGGAATGCACCATTCATATATATTTAATTCCATGCATCTCAGTTGCAACTGTGACTCTATACACCCAAACTCTGGACGCATGCGCAATGTGACTTAGATGAATGTGCAGAAGAAACATTTCTCTCAACTTCATCTGACATTGACATTGCATGTGAATCATTGAAGTGTGCATTCTGCTTAATGTTTAGTATATGATAAAGAGCTTATAGGCAGAGATGTATCAAAGCTTGTAAAGAATGGAGAAGTTGAGAGGTTGCCTATAGCAATCAATCAGCTTCTACCTATCATCTTATAGAATGTACGTGATAAATGCTAGCTACAGTAGATGCTGGTTGGTTGCTGTAGGTAACTTCTCCACTTCTCTACTCTGTACAATGTTTAATACATTTACCTCACTGTCCAGTGACTAATATGATATACAGAGCCATTACTAGTGATCAAAGGCAGAACCCTGTATTTTGTGGCTCATATCTATAGCTATACTTTTAATAAATGTCTAATGGTTGTGTCTGTACATAGATTTTTTTGGGGGGAGTCATGTACTTCGTGGGACTGTATATGAACTATGGAGACAAAAAAATTTTGTTACTGAATTTTTGATTGTCTGCCTGTCTGTTCATTCCGCTATCACACAAAAACTTTGTGACGAATTTGGATTGCATTTTCACTATTGTATAGCTTAGTCACCTAGAAAGAAACTGAGGTATGTATTATCTCAATGTGGCAGAGGAGCAATAAAGGAAAAACCAGATGCTTGACACAAGGCATGTGCAGTGTGCAGGCTCCTCAAGCCAAAAACGACTATATACAGTGGCAGATTTTACCTATGTGCTGCAGCACTGCAGCCCCTCCAGTAAAATCCGCCACTAAAGGGAGTGAGCCTGTTGCAGTCTGTGACTGCACTGGATACACAATGACTGGCATTGATTACTTCTATTAGAAGCCCTACCTGCCAGTCAACCCCAGTACAGGCAGTCCCACTGGGAGATTTCTCCTCCGTCCAGTAATGCTGTGATCACCTAGTAGTAATCAAAGTGACGGCTTGACTGCGCATGTGCAAACCCCAAATTTTAAGGACTGCAGCTGATACAGTCCTTAGAAGCCTGGGGTTTGCGTATGCGCAGTCAAGCCGCTGCAAATGCTAGTACAATAAAGACCACATAGACTGGCAACTAAAGTATAGTACAGGAAGCATCAAAGAGCCATAACTCTTGTGAAGTTTGTTTCATTCTGTTACCAACAACTACAAAACACAGAGAAAGGAGAAAGGACATAGGTTATTTTATACAGAACCTTTTTAACATGTACATTTATATTTTTTATTAAATGTGGTGACTGCTATACCAGTTGCTACAGTATTTTGAAGAGATCAAACAGTTATGGAACATTCCACGGTGCTTGCAAAACTTTCCCAAGACCATAAGCATTAAAACATATAACCTCTTAATCATATTTCACTCAGCAAGAAGATGGATAATGTGTATATTGTTTACATTATTATTTCAGTCTACCAAAAACAGGCCAACGTATCCTAAACCACATGTCCCCTTGTAACGAACTAATATTGGCAAGATCATGGATTGTACATCCTTTACCAATAACTAAATGAATGTTGTCTATTCAGGACCATAACTAGGGTGGTGCAGCCAGTGCAGTCATAAAGAGTAGGATTCCCTAGGGTTGAACACACTATGCTCACCACAGCCACTGCAGTCCCTATTAACGGTTCCCCACTGCGATACCTGTTACACTAGCAGTGCACCTTGCTCCATTTTGTAAAGAAAGACAACCAGAAAGCAGATGGGGAAGGAGTAGGAGTACCCAGCTCCCATCTTTGTGGACAAGCATGCGGCTCTCTGCCATCAGCTCCTCCCAGCATAGTCACACAGCTGCCAGTGGTGATCCCTCTACCTGCCCCATCATTCCCTGGATTAATCTATTACACACAGGCCTCCTGAGGGAAGATTGCACTGCAGTATAGTAGCAGTCTGTCCCCCACCCCTCCTCAAAGTACTGTCTGCTGAGAATGTTTTTCCCAGGCTTAAGCTGTGGAGGTGAGTGAAAGTGCATGCACTGCTCTGGCTGATCCTAACTGGCTGCTCCATATTGATGGAGGGTAGGTTGCCAAAGTGTACAGTGTTATATGTACAGGGGGCAGCTGTATAGTGTTATATGTATGAGGGGGCAGCTACACAGAGTTATATGTACATGGTGGCTACTATTGTGTGGGCAATATGCGTTAGGGGCACTACTACTGTTGGCATAACTTGTAAGTGACACTATTACTGTGTGAGGATAATGTGTAAGGGGCACAACTACTGTGGGCAAAACATGTAAGTGGCACTACAAATGTATAGGCATGTGTAAGGGGAACTACTACTGTGCGGGCATAACATGCAAGAGGCACTTCTACTGTGTGGACATAATATATAAGGGGCACTACTACTGTGAGGGTATAATGTGTAAGGGGCAGTACTACTGTGGGCATAATGTATAAATGGCACAAGTGTGTGGGAATAATGTGTTAGGGCAGTACTACTGTGTGGGTATAATGTGTAAGGGGCAGTACTACTGTGGGCATAATGTATAAATGGCACAACTGTGTGGGAATAATGTGTTAGGGCAGTACTACTGTGAGGGCATAATGTGTAAGGGGCAGTACTACTGTGGGCATAATGTATAAATGGCACAACTATGTGGGAATAATGTGTTAGGGCAGTACTACTGTGAGGGCATAATGTGTAAGGGGCAGTACTACTGTGGGCATAATGTATAAATGGCACAACTGTGTGGGAATAATGTGTTAGGGCAGTACTACTATGTGGGCATAATGTGTAAGGGGCAATACTACTGTGGGCATAATGTATAAATGGCACAACTGTGTGGGAATAATGTGTTAGGGCAGTACTACTGTGTGGGCATCATGTGTAAGGGGCAGTACTACTGTGGGCATAATGTATAAATGGCACAACTGTGTGGGCATAATGTGTAAGGGGTACTACTATTGTAGCTATAATGTGTATAAGGGGTATTACTGTGTAGCATAATGTGAATAAGAGGCTCTAGTGTGTGATGTAAACTGTATAAGGGCTACCACATTGGGTCATAATGTGTAAGGAGTACTATTACTGTGTGTCATATTGTGTTACAAGAAGTACTGTGTGACAAAACATTATTAAGGGATATTACTGTATAGTGTAATCTGAATAAGGGGCACTAGTGTGTGGCGCAGTGTGTATAAAAGATACTTCTGTGTGGAATAATTTGAATATGCGACATTACTGTATACTACAATGTAAATAAGGGACACTATTATGCAGTGTAATGTGAGTAAGGGGCACTACTGTGTGGTGTAAATTGAATTGGGGTACTATTGTGTGGATATGCACCTTCCCCATGAGACCATGCCCCTTTTTGGTGCACATTTCTATGGTATGCACCGACCCTATTTAAAATAGGGGGGGGGGCAATGCTGTTTCTTACATAGGGCACCAAAATGTCTAATTATGGCTTTCTGTCTATTAAACTTTAATTTAGTCCTATTTTCACTTAGAAATACAATGATATAATATCTTTGTGTTACAAAAATATCAATAGACATTTACTAAATAACAGTAAATAAATGACTTGAAAGTGTTCATTTACCTGTCTGAGGCCATGAGCAGTGTTTTGAAACATTGGAAAATGACCAATTTGAACATTTTGTTCTGTTATAAGCCCTAGCAGATTTGTGTAGTAGAGCTGAAGCATCATTTTCAAGTGTTATGAGGTGTGATGTTTCATATCCTCCTATTGATGTTGCTGTCATTAATCATCTTCTGGCTCTGTACAAGCTTTGGGGTGGTAGGCTATTATTGAATGTTGCTTTGGGCTTTTTTTATGTATGCACTAATCGTGTCATTTGTTTTAGTGCTTGCTTTGATGATTTCCGAGTCAGTTTTCTAAAAGCATAGGGAATTTCTTTTTTTTTTTTTTACCTTTATCTGGCTGTGAGGGAAAGAGAACTGTAAGAACTCCTTTATCTTGTAGGATATGTATTTGTGCATCATATTTTATTGTTTGTATGACTCATAATATTTTATTGCATACAAAAAGATAAAGAACTAAAGGGCAGTTTAACACAAATATCTGTAGAGGGTATATTAAACTCTCTTGACTGGTTTGCTTCCTAATTGCTATATAATTGCGCTATTTATCCAGAACTGTGCCCACATTGGGAGTTTCCATTCTTAGTGTAGTATGGAACCAATGTGGACTGAATTAATTGCCATTATACAGTATACAAGCAATATACTGTATGAAAGCAATACCATAACTTTGTTTTCATAATGTGACATCAATTTGCAGTAAAATCATTCTAATTAAATAGTTCAATTTCAATCAGAGACTTTTGGTGCCTCATTTCATTCTGAACAATGTCTACATTTGACAGTGATCAGGTCATGGTACATTTCAAAAGGTCAGGATATATTCTGTCACAGGAGAAGGGGGCATATGGTACAAACTGAGCTGTACTGCTTATTTTGAGTTTAAGACCAAATGATAGTCTGGATCAAGTGGATTGTCTGTCCCCAATGTTACATCTATTCATAGAAACATTTATGAATCAACTAGTACAAGCATATGTAATCTTTAAAAAAATCTGTTTGTTAGCATTATAATAGATAAGGTGGGTAATTCAGAGTTGATAGCAGCAGCAAATTTGTTAGCAGGTGGGCAAAACCATGTGCACTGCTGGTGTGGCAGATATAACATTTGTAGAGAGAGTTAGATTTTGGTGGGTTATTTTGTTTCTGTGCAGGGTAAATACTGGCTGATTTATTTTTACACTGCAATTTAGATTTCAGTTTGAACACACCCCACCCAAATCTAACTCTCTCTGCACGTGTTATATCTGTCCCCCCTGCAGTGCACATGATTTTGCCCAACTGCTAAAAAATTTGCTGCCGCGATCAACTCTGAATTAGGCCCAAGGGCCCTCATTCTGAGTTGATCACTCACTAGCTACTTTTAGCAGCCGTGCAAACGCATAGTCGCTACCCACAGGGGAGTGTATTTTCGCTTTTCAAGAGTGCAAACGCCTGTGCAGCCGAGCGGTAAAAATTTTTTTTGTGCAAAACAAGACCAGCCCTGTAGTTACTTATTCTGTGCAATGATTGCTGCGACGAAGGTCCTGGAATTGACGTCAGATACCCGTCCTGCAAACGCCTGGACACGCCTGCGTTTTTCCAAGCACTCCCAGAAAACGGTCATTTGACACCCATAAACTCCCACTTCCTGTCAATCTCCTTGCGATCGGCTGTGCCAATGGAATCGTCGCTAGAAGCAGTGCTAAACAACGATGCTCTTTGTACCCATACGCCGCGCGTGTGCATTTGCGGCCCATACGCATGCATAGTTTTGCCGTTTTTTAAATGATCGCTACGCAGTGAACAACGGCAGCTAGCGATCAACTCGGAATGAGGCCAAGGTGCTGTAGAAAAACTAACACTAAGGTGACCTGGAACAGAAAACATATAGAGCTAATACCAAAAATAGTGCTCCACCACAACATACATACTGTAAACCATACATCAAACTCAACAACCCATATATGAAGGGTATAGAAAAAAGTGTTGATCACTCAAACACAGGTTTGATTAAATAAAAAAAAGAAAAGGAAAATCGTAGTAGATACAATGACAGGTTTACTATGAGTTGTATAAAATTCCTAAACATCTATAAAGGCCTAGTTCCTAATACAGTAAATTTCCACACAATAAAGCAATTGGGTATTTGACTAGACATAAGTCAACAAAGAAAAATAAAGTCCATGACTTTGTGCCTAATTCAGAGATGTAGTCTTTGGATGCAGAACTTGGTTCTGTGTTGGGGCAGGAGGCGTCTTTTTCCCTCAGATGTCTTCCATTGCATTAAAATTGTTTCTCATCATTTTTGGGTCCAAAGACGCAACAGCAGCATCCATCTCTGAATCGGGACCTTTGCCCTAAAACTGACTGGCCTAATATGAGGACAGACCCACATATTATGAAAAAAGGTCGTATTTGGGTGTTTGCATTTAAGGAAGTTACCTGATTCAGATTGTACCATGTACTTCCTCTGTCCCTAAAAGATATACATTCCACATGTAAACCTCTTGTAACAATGAGGAAAATACTGTATATCCCCATGGTATCATCATAATTGAATATCAGTAAAGCTGGAGAGGAAATATCACATATGTCATCTCATCAGTGAGCCACAGAGGTTTGGCAGGCCTTAGCACAGTTAGCATTGACCATATATGAGAAGAGATATTTGGTTTTGTAGGCAGTAGATTTAAAAAAAAATAGAAAAAACTATGCAATATGTCAGTCTTCTCAGGAGGTAACATAGGACAAAGGAAAGCACATACAATGGACAGCTTGCAAATACATGTAGGTGTTCAGTATCTGAAAGGTATTACGTAACTCCTGGAAGGTAAGTTTAATGCCTCCAGTGTCTAAACTAGTCATGTACAGCCCAGATTCCTCTTACTTTCCACTGCAGGAAAAGTAATTTACCTGGTACAGATGTGCAGAGAGAATGTATCCATATCGGGATGATTTTGAATAGGCACAGATCCTTATGAATTTAAAATTAATAGGTATCCAAGAGCTGTAAGTATACCTGAACATGATATAAGATATCACATAAGGTGGAAATTTCTGGGTGTGAAGAAGAGTTGCGAAGGTTTAAGGGGGAAATATTTTCGTTTCTAATGCTTTGTGAGTGAATATCCCCTATCAACCACACAGTCTAGAATATATATATAATAAAATAACTGCAATGGGAAAAAGACAATATATCATGGACAGCTGGATCTCCTCTCTGTGTAGGCATGCATAGCTTAACCTGTGCAATTTTCAGCTTATTATTTTTCCAAAGAAATTTAGAAAGCAACTTAGAGCAATAAGCGAGACCTGCCTCAGAAAGCCAAATGGTAAGCAATTGAAAATGAGATCATAATTTGGGAAAATAACACTCTTATTTAAAGTAGCTATCCTGTCATCTATATATTGGCAACATGCCTTGAAATGTAAATACGTAAATATTAAATTCTGGACAGATAAGATGGAATTGATGTACAATACAGTACTGTATAAGTGGAGAGAGGAGGAGCAGTCCCCCCATCTAGCAGCCAAATCTCCACCTTATACAGGTTTACACAATTTCCCACAAATGAGTCAAATTAAGAAACAGATGAATAATAACAGGAATTGCGGATTTGTATTTGATTCAAACAAGAGTATGTCATCAGGAGAGAACAAAATATTAGATATCTTGAAAATGTTGCCACTGTCTGCTGCTTGCTGCCTGGAACTTTCAAAATACTTCTGATCGCTTCAGACGGAGTCTACACATACACTCCTGCTGACCACCCTGTGTGAGTTGCAGGGGCCCCCTCAAATCTGTACTCAGAGATTCTTCCCTCTGGAGCCCAGCCTCTACAGCTGCTCTGTGGCCTCAACTCTGCCTGAAAATACCAGGACTGCTTCCCCCCTGGCTGATGAGAACATCAGGACCCCACATGATATGCAGGGACTGCTCTCTGAGCAAGGAGACATTACTACTGGAAATTAGTGGGCTTCTCACATTCACAAATTTGCCTGAGTTCGGGACATTTACAGATGGGTCCACATTTATCTTGACCTTTAATAGGATTAACTGCGACTTGCCAGTCGGACTTAATCCCCTGCTGTAATGACTTAGGGGGTCATTCCGAGTTGATCGCTAGCTGCCATTGTTCACAGCACAGCGATCGGCACTTCTGCGCATGCGTATAGTGAGCACTGCGCACGCGCGAAGTACTTTCACAAAAGCTGATGCAGTTTCACACAAGGTCTAGTGACGCTTTTTAGTCGCACTGCTGATCGGTGAGTGATTGACAGGAATGGGGCATTTCTGGGAGGTAACTGACCATTTTCTGGGAGTGTGCTGAAAAACGCAGGCGTGTCAGATAAAAACGCAGGCATGCCTGGGGAAACGGAGGAGTGGCTGGCCGAATGCAGGGCGTGTTTGTGATGTCAAAACAGGAATGAAACAGACTGAAGTGATCGCACAGTAGGAGTAGGTCTGCAGCTACTCAGAAACTGAATGAAAATATTTTGAAGCAGTTCAGCGAACCTTTCGGTCGCACTTCTACTAAGCTAAAATACACTCCCAGAGTGCGGCGGCTTAGCGTTTGCACTGCTGCTAAAAGCAGCTAGCAAGCGATCAACTCGGAATGACCCCCTTAATCATCTGCTGTATTGTTCTCTGTATTGTATTGCAGTTGAGAACAATAAATGAAGGGTTTATGCTAATAAGTCATGTTGTGCCTAGGCGCAGAAAACTAGTCAAAATTACCGTGGACCCATCTGTATATGCCAGTATTCAAGGCTAATATACAGTAGCTGGAGTCTGTTATAGTCAGTGTGAAGAATTCAAAGTGTGAAAATTATAAGTGTACTTAAAACGTAATAACTAAAATGAACTTACACTGGGCTTAAACTGAATAGAAACTGAAGGAGAAACATCTTACAGCTACAACAACTGATGGACCGCTTCACACCTTCAAATGTATGTTCATTCCTAACACCCTGCAATCCTCACTCTACCTGTGAACACTACACAACCAATTTGTTTAAAAACATTTTTAATATCATGATTTGCTGTGTTTGAAATTTTGGTCAGAGAGGCATAGTTAATGAAGGCATACTGGGTTGGTGTTTGCATAATCAGAGTGTAATTTATCACTTTTCATCAACTAAACCTATGGTAACCTGTGTTAATTAGCTATAGCTTATATACACTGCTCAAAAAAATAAAGGGAACACTTAAACAACACAATGTAACTCCAAGTCAATCACACTTCTGTGAAATCAAACTGTCCACTTAGGAAGCAACACTGATTGACAATCAATTTCACATGCTGTTGTGCAAATGGAATAGACAACAGGTGGAAATTATAGGCAATTAGCAAGACACCCCAATAAAGGAGTTGTTTTGCAGGTGGTGACCACAGACCACTTCTCAGCTCCTATGCTTTCTGGCTGATGTTTTGGTCACTTTTGAAAGCTGGCAGTGCTTTCACTGTAGTGGTAGCATGAGATGGAGTCTACAACCCACACAAGTGGCTCAGGTAGTGCAGCTCATCCAGGATGGCACATCAATGCGAGCTGTGGCAAGAAGGTTTGCTGTGTCTGTCAGCGTAGTGTCCAAAGCATGGAGGCGCTACCAGGAGACAGGCCAGTACATCAGGAGATGTGGAGGAGGCTGTAGGAGGGCAACAACCCAGCAGCAGGACCGCTACCTCCGCCTTTGTGCAAGGAGGAACAGGAGGAGCACTGCCAGAGCCCTGCAAAATGACCTCCAGCAAGCCACAAATGTGCATGTGTCTACTCAAACGAGCAGAATCAGACTCCATGAGGGTGGTATGAGGGCCCGACGTCCACAGGTGGGGGTTGTGCTTACAGCCCAACACAGTGCAGGACGTTTGGCATTTGCCAGAGAACACCAAGATTGGCAAATTCGCCACTGGCGCCCTGTGCTCTTCACAGATGAAAGCAAGTTCTCACTGAGCACATGTGACAGACGTGACAGAGTCTGGAGACGCCAAGGAGAATGTTCTGCTGCCTGCAACATCCTCCAGCATGACCGGTTTGGCAGTGGGTCAGTAATGGTGTGGGGTGGCATTTCTTTGGGATGCCGCACAGCCCTCCATGTGCTCGCCAGAGGTAGCCTGACTGCCATTAGGTACCGAGATGAGATCCTCAGACCCCTTGTGAGACCATATGCTGGTGCGGTTGGCCCTGGGTTCCTCCTAATGCAAGACAATGCTAGACCTCATGTGGCTGGAGTGTGTCAGCAGTTCCTGCAAGACGAAGGCATTGATGCTATGGACTGGCCCGCCCGTTTCCCAGACCTGAATCTAATTGAGCACATCTGGGACATCATGTCTCGCTTCATCTACCAACGCAACACAGACTGTCCAGGAGTTGGCAGATGCTTTAGTCCAGGTCTGGGAGGAGATCCCTCAGGAGACCATCCGCCACCTCATCAGGAGCATGCCCAGGCTTTGTAGGGAGGTCATACAGGCACATGGAGGCCACACACACACTACTGAGCCTCATTTTTACTTGTTTTAAGGACATTACATCAAAGTTGGATCAGCCTGTAGTGTGTTTTTCCATTTTAATGTTGAGTGTGACTCCAAATCCAGACCTTCATGGGTTAATAAATTTGATTTCCATTGATAAGTTTTGTGTGATTTTGTTGTCAGCACATTCAACTATGTAAAGAACAAAGTATTTAATAAGAATATTTCATTCATTCAGATCTAGGATGTGTTATTTTAGTGTTCCCTTTATTTTTTTGAGCAGTGTACTTGCAATTTCAGTCTGAATTACCTTTGTTTTTTTTTTTGTTTTTTTGCCTACCCTCATATCATCTAATTTCTAACAAAGTCTACCTTAAAATTCAATGTCTGCAACCTTCTCAATTTTAACTAAATGACTGCTGTTGCACACTCACATCTACTAATGCTGTACTATCACCTACATTTCTACAATTCTATGCCTCTGTCTCTCATTCAGACATCCAGACTATGTCCAGACTGAAAACAACACCCCCAACACTCCATGTCTACATAATCCTTTATTTTGCCCCTGGTACTATCTCTATCCTTCTCTCCTAGGGGGTAATTCTGAGTTGATCAACTCAGAATTACCCCCCTAGTCTCTTACATCCCCACTCTACTCTCCTGTCCTCTCCTCTGTCTCCAATCATCAACTCTGCTTTGCTTCTATCCCCTCTCCTGTTACCCCATTGTCATTCAATTCTGCCACACCACAGGCCCTTTACCCCACCACTCAGCCCTGTCACCTCACCTCATTTTCATTAGTATCATACTGATCTCACTCTTTGCCCAACTCTGCAGTATCCCTTCCTCTACACCCTTTGAATCCCTGCCCTCCCAATTCATTTCACATCAATGCTGCAGCAACCCTGATAATCTCATTTGCACTTCTCCTACAAACTCATACCCTCTATCCTGTGCCCTCTGGAATGCCAGATTTGTTTGTAGCAAACTGGTCCCCACTCATGACCTTTTAATTTCCCTACATCTCCTAGCCATTGCTGAAACCTGTATAACCCCCTCTTACACCACTTCTCAGAAGAAACCTACTCTTGATCCTAACACCCTTTTCAACTACCGACCCATCTCTCTCATCCCTTTTGCCTCCAAACACCTTGAGCATATTGTCTAAAACCACCTTACTTCCTTTCTTTCCTCCTACTCATGGCTTGACCCATTCCAGTCTGGCTTCCATTATCTCCACTCTACTCAAACTGCCCTCACAAAAGACTACATTGAGCCCCTTTTTGCTAAATCCATGGGTGCCTATACTGTTTATTCTCCTTTATGTCTCTGCTGCTTTTTACACTGTGGACCACCCTCTCCTTCTGCAAATCCTTCACTCTCTTGGTCTGCATGATAGTACCCTCTTCTGGCTGTCCTCCTACCTCTTTGACTGTTTCTTCTCTGTCTCCTCTCATGACTCTACCGCCCCCACTTCTACTAACAGTAGGTGTCCCCCACGCTTTTGTCCTTGGTCCGCTCCTTTTCTCTCTATATCCATCCTCTTTAGGTGATGCTCATTGGCTCATTTAGCTTTCAATATCATCTCCTCTCCTGACCTCTCCCCCACTCTCTTTACTGATCTCTCCAATTGTCTCTCTGCTATCTCTTCTTGAATGTCCCAGCATTTTCATGAACTTAACATGTCTAAGACTGAGCTGATCATCTTCCCACCCTTCCGCAAAACCTCACCTCCCACAATTTAATTATATATTGATGGTATTACAATCTCCTCTAGCCTCCAAGTGCACTGCCTTGGAGAATTCCATGACTATTCCTTCTCCTTCAAACCACACAATCAGCACCTCTCAAAAAACCTGCCATTTCCATCTCAAAAATATTTTCAGGATCAGACCCTTTCTCTCCCAGGATACTACTAAGACCCTTATGAACTCACTGGTCAACTCCAGACTGGATTACTGTAATCTCCTCCTATATGGCATCCTTGCAAATGTATCTCTCCACTCCAATCTATCCTAAATGCTGCAGCCTGGCTCATCTTCCTCGCCAAACATACTCAGTCCACCTCTCCTCTCTCACAAGTCCTTCACTGGCTCCCTTTCCCTTTCAGAAATCAATTCAACCTTCTCACACTCACTTACAAAAGCCCTCCCTGACTCCTCTACCATTTACAGCTCTGTCCTAAAATCCCTTTACAATCCCACCTTTCCACTTCACTCCACTAATGCACACCGACTCTCCTGACTACTGATTGCTACCTCCCACTCCTACTACTCAGTGGCGGATTTGCCGCTAGGCAAACTAAGTGGTTGCCTAGGGCCCGCCGGGTCAGGGGGCCCAAAGCGGGACCCCCGCTTGTGTCACTGAGACATGCTGCCGCTCAGTCTGGCGGCAGCGTGTCTCAGCTGTCAGGAGAGGAGAGCGCCCGCCAGCGTGGCTGTGTCTGGCGCGGCGGCGTATAGCGGACTTCGCTCAAACCAGCCGCCGGTTCGTGAGCCAATCAGAGCTCGCGGACCGGCAGCCAATCAGAAGCCGCCGGTCCGCGAGCTCTGATTGGCTCACAAACTGGTGGCTGGTTTGAACGAAGTCCGCTATACGTCGCTGCGCCAGACACAGCTGCGCAGGCGGGCGCTCTCCTCTTCTGACTCACCCATCCCTCACAGCCGGAGCCCGGAGGAGGAGCAGCAGTGCAGCAGTGGTAAGCAGCTGCAGCACTGGCTGCTGTGGGGGCAATTGTATACCTGGCACTGTGGGGGCAATTGGCTGGCATTGTGGGGCATTTGTATACCTGGCACTGTGGGGGCAATTGTTTACCTGGCACTGTGGGGGCATTTGTATAACTGCACTGTGTGGGTATTTGTATACCTGTCAGGTATACAATTGCCCCCACAGTGTCAGATCCACAATTGCCCCCTCAGTGTCAGGTATTACCTGACACTGTGGGGGCAATTGTGGATCTGACACTGTGGGGGCAATTGTGGATCTGGCACTGTGGGGGCATTTGTATACCTGGCACTGTGGGGGCATTTGTGGATCTGGCACTGTGGGGGCATTTGTGGATCTGGCACTGTGGGGGCATTTGTATACCTGGCACTGTGGGGGCATTTGTGGATCTGGCACTGTGGGGGCATTTGTATACCTGGCACTGTGGGGGCATTTGTATACCTGGCACTGTGGGGTCAATTGTGGATCTGGCACTGTGGGGGCAATTGTGGATCTGGCACTGCACTATTGGGGGCATATGTCTGTGTTTCACGTCCCATTTTAATTGGCCACACCCATTTTTTTGGCGCGCGCGCCGTGGGGCACAGTACCTCTATGGGGCACTCTCTGTCTGATTGGTCGCCGCTTAGCCCAACCGGGAGTGCACGCAGACGCTCTCATTCCAGTGAATGGAGCGCGTGCGTGTCACCGACATGTGTGTACCCCAGACGCGGTGATAGGCCCAGGCACAGATAGAACTCCATCTGTAATGTAAGGGGGCATAAGTCAGAACAAAAATATAGTGCTATGGATTGTTTGAGGTAGGGGGGCCCCAAATCGGTATTTTGCTTAGGGCCCCATGAGGTCTAAATCCGCCTCTGCTACTACTCAGTTTCTCTGGAATTCTCTACCACTCCCCCTCAGACTCGCCTCCTTTCTACAAATCTTCAAACGGGCTCTCAAGACCCACTTCTTCATCAAACTGAGGAAACTCTTATTCTAATCTTCTGTTCAACTCTCACTGTCTACTCCATCTGTGTCACCCCTATCTGTCTGATCCTTCCCTTTAGAATGTATGCTATATTGTAAAGCCCTCTTCCCGCATGTGCTTCTCCTTCTCTTACTTAAATCATCTTCTACTCCATACTCCCTTCAACAGCACTAAATCCCTGGGTTTTCTGCCACCCTTATACTTATTTCAGAGTCATCTGCTGATGCAGAAATGTTTATATACCCTGTGCTTGTCCTACTGTATATTGGGGGTCATTCCGAGTTGATTGCTTGCTAGCAGTTTTTAGCAGCCATGCAAACGCATTGTCGCCGCCCACTGGGGAGTGTATTTTCGCTTTGCAGAAGTGCGATCACCTGTGCAGCAGAGCGCCTGCAAAAACATTTTGTGCAAAACAAGACCAGCCCTGAACTTTCTCTTCCTGTGCATTGATTCTAACGTTGGAGGGTTGGCTTTTGACGTCACACACCCGCCCAGTGTTCGCCCAGCCACGCCTGCATTTTCTCCGGTACACCTGCATTTTTCCAAACACTTCCTGAAAACGGTCAGTTGATGCCCAGAAACTCCCTCTGTCTGTCAATCACCTTACGGCCGGCTGTGAAATTGGAATCGTCGCTAGAACCAGTGCAAAACCACAATGGACTTTGTACCCGTACGACGTTCGTGCGCATTGCGATGCCTACGCATGCGCAAATTAGCCATTTTTTCCACTGATTGCTGCGCAGTGAACAACGGCAGCTAGCGATCATCTCAGAATGACCCCCATTGTCTTGAACTGTAAGTCACTGTTTTCTTGTTTTGCTTATTTGTTTATGTACTCTGTAATTGGGTTCTGCAGATCCCTTGTGGCGATATATAACTAAAGGATAATAATAATAATAATAATTATTATTATTATTATTAACATTAAGGCACCACAGTAGTCCAGGTTTTCAGGATATCCATGCTTGAGCACATGTGTTTTAATTACTACCTCATTCAGTTTGATAATATCATCTGTGCAGAACCATAAAACTTGTACTGTTGGGATGCCTTGAGAACCATGCTTGGGAACCAATGAAATAGTGCATGTTTTGCCTCCTGCAGTTTATGTGCAAATGTGCTTTTATCATTGTACTGTCTCCTCCTCTTCAACTATCCTTTTAATGACAAAGTACAACTATGTGGGAAATGCAAGGGAATCTGTCAGATTAGGGCTGCAGATCCCACAATTCCCAGCATCAACATTATCTGGCTACTTCCAGTTCCTGGCATGGAACTCAGTAGCTGAAGTCAATAGCAGGGAAAAGGACCCGCCAGTGCAAATAGAAGCCATAGAGGATTGGAGGGACATATTAGGGTGAGGGTAGGTTTAGTAATACCCCTTTTCCACTAGCTCAAAAAACACGGGTAAATGCACGGGGGCGCGCATTTACCCGTGTTTTTGGCAAGTGGAAAAGGGTAAACCCGGATCAAGTGACCCGTGAATCCTACCCGGCTATTTACCTGGGTAGGACACGGGAATGATCCGGGTAGGGTGTAGTGTAAACGGGAGCCGTGTCGATGCGACACGGCTCCCGTTTACACTGTATGGATGGGCAGCGCTGGGAGATCATGTGATCTCCCTGCGCCGCCCCTGCCGTGTAGCTAGAAGCGTCACCAACCCGGCATATGCCGGGTTGTGACTGCTAATGGGAAAGGGACCGAGCACGGGTCGCAGCAGGGGGCAGCTCCCGTGTCAGGCTCCCGGCTGCGACCCGTGCTCGTAGGTGTAAAAGGGGTATTAGGCTCACCAACCCTGCATCACCTCTCCCCATATATATACAGATGCTTTTTTATCAGGCTCAATCATTTCATAAAAGATCTTAAACATTGTTTCTATTCAAGGTAGTTTCTTAGGTATCTGGACTATAGGTCTACACTAAAAAGGTCTACAGTCAATAGATCTACCACTAATGGTAGATATGCATTAGGTTGACAGGGTCAAAAGGTCACCAGGGTCAAAGGTCAACATTTAAAAGGAAGTTCAAAAGTTTGACAGAGTCAAAAGGTGGACATGGTCATAAGGTTGACATGGCAATGATCGACACACATATAGTAGACACACGTTTTTTCATTTTATAAAAAATTTTTCAGCTTTTTCATACTTTAACATCCATGTGGACTACAATTGGGAGTAGTAACCTAAGCATGGTGAGCAAAACGAGCCATGCAAGGGAACATTGTACACTAATGGGGCTTGTTTGTGTCAGAAAAAAAAGTATATCTTTGTTGTGTTGACTATTTACATGTCGACCTTTTGACCCTGTCGACCTTTTTCCAGTCCCTCTGACAGCAGCAGCGGAGGGAAGTTTCTCTTCCCTGCTGCTGCTAACACTCTCTATCGGACTGGTCGCATCCTGTGCGACCAGGTCAGATAGAGCACTTGCAGGCATGGTCGCATCTGATGCAACCATGCCAGGCAAGTGGTTAAAAATGTTTGCTTTATATCTTTGACTAGAGATGCTGCACATATCTTACGCAGGTCTTCAGGTTTTTTTATACATCACATAAAGATTAAAAAATCTGATAAGATCTTATAAAATTCCCCAGACAGACAATCCATCCCCTGTGATTTCTTAAGCAAGAGTTGTTTAATAACTCTGGCAAATTCTTCCCTGGTTATAGGAGCATATCTGATCTTAAATCAGATAATATTTGTCAGGGGATATCCTATTCCAAAACTCAGCTTGTGGGATGTATCTATAGGTAACTGAGAATAAAGGGACTCACAGAAAGATTGCAAGATGATAATTATATTATTGACTTTATGCAGGGCTGCCATCAGAAATTGTGGAGCCCAGAACTAACAAAATAGGCAGCCCCCACAGTTATGCCCCATCACCATATTATACCCCACACAGTAATGCCCCAGTACCTGCTCATTGTTAGGGGTTCTGCTTTTCTGCCCCCATGCTGCCGCTGCCACAACTGCAGCAGACTATTCGGTAGCCTGCTTCGAGTAAAAACTATTGAAAAAGTTTCTCCCAAAATGGATGATGCCTCAGAGGAGACAGTTATTAAAGATACTAGAGTCTCCTCTAGTATCCTTAATAACTGTTTCCTCTGAGGCTGCGGCCTTTTTGAGAGGGACCTTTTCATTAGATCCTGTGGGCACTGGGAGCATGACAGCAGTGAACAGGGACATGAACGGCGGCAGTGGGCGGGTGGTGGCATGCGTGGCCCGGGCCATCTCCTCTCTGATAGAGAGGCCAGACCTGGATCAGCTGTGCCCACAGTACCACCCCTGATGGCGGGCCTGCCTTTATGAATTCTGTAGTCATACAGCTTATGTAAAACCTTAATATTGGTAGGGCTAATCTCTAATTAAATTTGAGAGGAGACAGACAGACTTATTGCCTGAGTCACCATTTCATCAAAATGCATTTGGATTAAATATAGGCTTCTTTGGAATCAGGGGTGGCAGAAGATTTAAAATGGTGAAACTTGTCTGTCAAATCAGATTGGGCCTGCAAGTAAACAAACAGCAGTCTTTATTATACATGTACAGTTATTGTGCAAAAATCCCTGCTACATTTTATGGAATTATACCAAATTAGCGAGAAAGCAGGAAAAATGCCATTGCCTATAACATCTGCTCCCCATTGAGGTAAATGTAGACGTCGATATAAGGCAAATGGGTTGCTGACATGCCTGTTGTGTGTTTTAATGCAAACTAAGGGCCAAATTGAGCAACAGCTCATTACTCGAGCATGCGGGAGGACGCCCAGCACAGGGCAAGTCCACCCCACATGCTGGTTCCTACGCCCCTCCCCCCGCCAACATGCGACAGCTTCACTGAGCAGCAAAGTGGTCACAGGGTAAGGGTATCCCTCTGCTTGCACAGCCTAGCTGCGTAGACAGATGGCTACCCACCACCTTTTTTATCGATGCGGCTGTGTGTGATGTCACACAGCCGCAGCGACCCACCCCTCCAATGCTCCGTTGTCTAGACTGAATCCCTAAAACAGAGCATAAACACCCACAAAATGCACCAGCGATGCCCTGTTCCTGCCCTTCTTGATCTTAAACTGCGTTCTGAAGACAATGCAGTTTAAGACCTCGCACATGGCGTACATGCATACGTGCATGCACTGATGTGCTGAAATCGCTCCATATTGATTTCGGCAGATCAGCGATCCATGCTGAATTAGCCCCCAAATCTTAAAAGTGTTCTCAAAAGGGTTCTAGAGTGTATATTCAAATAATTGAGTGGTCGGACATCAAAAAAAAGTATCTGTTATAATGTAGGTGTCAAAGGCTTAAGCATAGCCCATTTTCAATGGGAAATAACCCAGACAAAACCCTCTTTGGCCTCCAACCATCAAGTTTTAGTATGGGGAAGGCTTTTATCACTCAGATAGAGGTCCTTTATTATTAACCTTTTATATAATATCTATTCTTATCCCCTTTTAATAAACTCATATACTATTATCTTTTTATCAGCAAATTATAATATACAGAAAATAATATCATCCACAAGAAAAACTACACCTTTTTATATAATTTAACCCTCTGCCAAACCAACATAAGCACTTCACACTATGTAGCTGGCATTCTGGATGCACTGGCAATAATCACTATAGTCATTCAGAGTTCTCTGTTGTGTTGAGACCTGGAGAATAGATAATGGGTAAGTATACTGGAAAACTGCTGTGATCTCAGACTAAGGGCTATATTTACTAAAGTGTTTTTTTTTAGAAGTGGAGCTATTGCCCATAGCAACCAGTCGGATTCTAGCTATTATCTACTAGAAGGTTATAGATAAATGATAAGTAGAATCTGAATCTGTTATTATGGGCAATATCTGCACTACTAAAAACCTGCACCTTAGTAAATATACCCCTACAATATACCCCTAAGAGCGTTGTTTTATAAAGGGAACAC
The DNA here is from genome assembly GCF_028390025.1 of Pseudophryne corroboree. Classification (NCBI taxonomy): domain Eukaryota; kingdom Metazoa; phylum Chordata; class Amphibia; order Anura; family Myobatrachidae; genus Pseudophryne; species Pseudophryne corroboree. Next base: position 277,704,854 of record NC_086451.1, on the reverse strand, counting down.
ATCTTAGGTTCAGTTGTTCTTAAAGAGGAAATACTAATATATATTTTCTAGTGCATTGGCTACAGTATTTTACTTAAATTAAAAATAATGCATTACCAATAGTTGACCACATTGATATAATTATTAATGGGTGGGGCCCAAGATTACATTAATTCTTAAACAAAACAAATTTTGTAGGATTTGCATTTTTTCTTGTATTTTAATTGTTTTTCTTGTTAAGAAAGAGGTTGCTAAAATTTCAAAATAAATGTTATGTGTAAATAGTATACAGTGAGATAATATATCACTACAATCTAAATATATATATTTTTTTATTATTATTATTATTATTATTATTATTATTATTATTATTAAACACATAATTTCTAGCAATAGTTTTTTGTTTTGTTTTTTATTAAAAATTAACTTCAGACATATACTGTATTTCAACAATCAGAGTAATAGAGCCATGTAAACATTTAAATATCATTTAAGCTTTCGGTCTCTTGCAGCAGCACATCATGTTAATTTTGTTATATATTCTAGTCCAATAAACTAATCATGTATTATAGATTATTATTTTTGAATAAGTATCTAATTTAATATCCATGATATTGTTTATGAAAAAATATATAGTTTACTCATAGACCTCAGCAATTATATGCAAATAGACTAATAGTGGATTCTGTAACATTTTGAAGAGTCCTAAACTTAATTTAGATATGGGCTGAAAAATGTGAATTACATCCAATATTCCCAGATTTATGTTATAAAGAGCAAGCTTTAAAATGATTAATAAGCTAGTGGAAGCTGAATACTTGTATTCATTTGGGTCCAGATATATATATGTGAAAAAAAGACATAGTGCTCTGATATATATAACAAACTGCATAAACAATTCATTGTAAAATGAAATAATCATATATATTGGTAGATGCTCAATTAGCTTAGTGATATCATTCAGGTGCTCAAAAGGGAGGGGTATTTCTAAGCAAGAAAAAAAGGCATTTGTTTCCCCCAGCACCCTGACTGATAACCGTAAACCAGATATAAATTCCACATAATAACAGAATTCAGAGATCTTCGTTACACATATTTGCGCAAATGTGTGAATAAGCCCCAAAGCTGCATCAAGGCGTCTCTGTATATTTGGGGTCCCTAGCGCTATATCTAGGTGCAGGGTGTGGCACCCCAAAACACCAGCATAAGCCAGAAAGCCCAGCGTAGCATACCAGTGAAAAAACTATAGTGTTAATAAATTAGTATTTAGGAAGCCGAAGCTAGAGAAAGTGGTACAAAAATGAAATGCCATTAAAAAAGAGAAATTGTGTTAAAAAATTAATAAGTGAAAAGTGTTAGTAGAATGTAAAGGTATGCCACACTAAGGCCATCCAGCTCAGCCAGTCCAGAGGCACCACACCTCACACCTCCATTACCCCAATTTGGGTCTAAGATTAACTAGCAAGGAGCCACATGATAATGGCTCCTTACTACAATATGTCTAAGCTAAGAGCTACCTACCTTGGAGCAACCCCATAATGCTCCATGTGGCATGTCAGGGCCTGCACCTCCTCCTAATTCCGGAACCTCTCTGTCTCACACAACAAACATATATATTGGTAGATGCTCAATTAGCTTAGTGATATCATTCAGGTGTTCGAAAGAGAGGGGTATTTCTAAGCAAGAAAAAAAGGCATTTGTTTCCCCCAGCACCCTGACTGATAACCGTAAACCAGATATAAATTCCACATAATAATATAATTCAGAGATCTTCGTTACACATATTTGCGCAAATGTGTGAATAAGCCCCAAAGCCGCATCAAGGCGTCTCTGTATATTTGGGGTCCCTAGCGCTATATCTAGGTGCAGGGTGTGGCACCCCAAAACAGCAGCATAAGCCAGAAAGCCCAGCGTAGCATACCAGTGAAAAAACTATAGTGTTAATAAATTAGTATTTAGGAAGCTGAAGCTAGAGAAAGTGGTACAAAAATGAAATGCCATTAAAATAGAGAAATTGTGTTAAAAAATTAATAAGTGAAAAGTGTTATTAGAATGTAAAGGTATGCCACACTAAGGCCATCCAGCTCAGCCAGTCCAGAGGCACCACACCTCACACCTCCATTACCCCAATTTGGGTCTAAGATTAACTAGCAAGTAGCCACATGATAATGGCTCCTTACTACAATATGTCTAAACTAAGAGCTACCTACCTTGGAGCAACCCCATAATGCTCCATGTGGCATGTCAGGGCCTGCGCCTCCTCCTAATGCAGGAACCTCTCTGCCTCACACAACAAATATATATATTGGTAGATGCTCAATTAGCTTAGTAATATCATTCAGGTGCTCGAAAGTGAGGGGTATTTCTAAGCAAGAAAAAAGGCATTTGTTTCATCCAGCACCCTGAATGATAACCGTAAACCAGATATAAATTCCACATAATAATAGAATTCAGAGATCTTCGTTACACATATTTGCGCAAATGTGTGAATAAGCCCCAAAGCCGCATCAAGGCGTCTCTGTATATTTGGGGTCCCTAGCGCTATATCTAGGTGCAGGGTGTGGCACCCCAAAACACCAGCATAAGCCAGAAAGCCCAGCGTAGCATACCAGTGAAAAAACTATAGTGTTAATAAATTAGTATTTAGGAAGCCGAAGCTAGAGAAAGTGGTACAAAAATGAAATGCCATTAAAAAAGAGAAATTGTGTTAAAAAATTAATAAGTGAAAAGAGTTAGTAGAATTTAAAGGTATGCCACACTAAGGCCATCCAACTCAGCCAGTCCAGAGGCACCACACCTCACACCTCCATTACCCCAATTTGGGTCTAAGATTAACTAGCAAGGAGCCACATGATAATTGCTCCTTACTACAATATGTCTAAGCTAAGAGCTACCTACCTTGGAGCAACCCCATAATGCTCCATGTGGCATGTCAGGGCCTGCACCTCCTCCTAATGCAGGAACCTCTCTGCCTCTCACAACAAACATATATATTGGTAGATGCTCAATTAGCTTAGTGATATCATTCAGGTGCTCGAAAGGGAGGAGTATTTCTAAGCAAGAAAAAAAGGCATTTGTTTCCCCCAGCACCCTGACTGATAACCGTAAACCAGATATAAATTCCACATAATAATAGAATTCAGAGATCTTCGTTACACACATTTCGCAAATGTGTGAATAAGCCACAAAGCCGCATCAAGGCGTCTCTGTATATTTGGGGTCCCTAGCGCTATATCTAGGTGCAGGGTGTGGCACCCCAAAACACCAGCATAAGCCAGAAAGCCCAGCGTAGAATACCAGTGAAAAAATTATAGTGTTAATAAATTAGTATTTAGGAAGCCGAAGCTAGAGAAAGTGGTACAAAAATGAAATGCCATTAAAATAGAGAAATTGTGTTAAAAAATGAATAAGTGAAAAGTGTTAGTAGAATGTAAAGGTATGCCACACTAAGGCCATCCAGCTCAGCCAGTCCAGAGGCACCACCCTCACACCTCCATTACCCCAATTTGGGTCTAAGTTTAACTAGCAAGGAGCCACATGATAATGGCTCCTTACTACAATATGTCTAAGCTAAGAGCTACCTACCTTGGATCAACCCCATAATGCTCCATGTGGCATGTCAGGGCCTGCACCTCCTCCTAATGCAGGAACCTCTCTGCCTCTCACAACAAACATATATATTGGTAGATGCTCAATTAGCTTAGTGATATCATTCAGGTGCTCGAAAGGGAGGGGTATTTCTAAGCAAGAAAAAAAGGCATTTGTTTCCCCCAGCACCCTGACTGATAACCGTAAACCAGATATAAATTCCACATAATAATAGAATTCAGAGATCTTCGTTACACATATTTGCGCAAATGTGTGAATAAGCCCCAAAGCCACATCAAGGCGTCTCTGTATATTTGGGGTCCCTAGCGCTATATCTAGGTGCATGGTGTGGCACCCCAAAACACCAGCATAAGCCAGAAAGCCCAGCGTAGCATACCAGTGAAAAAACTATAGTGTTAATAAATTAGTATTTAGGAAGCCGAAGCTAGAGAAAGTGGTACAAAAATGAAATGCCATTAAAATAGAGAAATTGTGTTAAAAAATTAATAAGTGAAAAGTGTTAGTAGAATGTAAAGGTTTGCCACACTAAGGCCATCCAGCTCAGCCAGTCCAGAGGCACCACACCTCACACCTCCATTACCCCAATTTGGGTCTAAGATTAACTAGCAAGGAGCCACATGATAATTGCTCCTTACTACAATATGTCTAAGCTAAGAGCTACCTACCTTGGAGCAACCCCATAATGCTCCATGTGGCATGTCAGGGCCTGCACCTCCTCCTAATGCAGGAACCTCTCTGCCTCTCACAACAAACATATATATTGGTAGATGCTCAATTAGCTTAGTGATATCATTCAGGTGCTCGAAAGGGAGGGGTATTTCTAAGCAAGAAAAAAAGGCATTTGTTTCCCCCAGCACCCTGACTGATAACCGTAAACCAGATATAAATTCCACATAATAATAGAATTCAGAGATCTTCGTTAAACATATTTGCGCAAATGTGAGAATAAGCCCCAAAGCCGCATCAAGGTGTCTCTGTATATTTGGGGTCCCTAGCGCTATATCTAGGTGCAGGGTGTGGCACCCCAAAACAGCAGCATAAGCCAGAAAGCCCAGCGTAGCATACCAGTGAAAAAACTATAGTGTTAATAAATTAGTATTTAGGAAGCTGAAGCTAGAGAAAGTGGTACAAAAATGAAATGCCATTAAAATAGAGAAATTGTGTTAAAAATTAAAAAGTGAAAAGTGTTAGTAGAATGTAAAGGTATGCCACACTAAGGCCATCCAGCTCAGCCAGTCCAGAGGCACCTCACCTCACACCTCCATTACCCCAATTTGGGTCTAAGATTAACTAGCAAGGAGCCACATGATAATGGCTCCTTACTACAATATGTCTAAGCTAAGAGCTACCTACCTTGGATCAACCCCATAATGCTCCATGTGGCATGTCAGGGCCTGCACCTCCTCCTAATGCAGGAACCTCTCTGCCTCTCACAACAAACATATATATTGGTAGATGCTCAATTAGCTTAGTGATATCATTCAGGTGCTCGAAAGGGAAGGGTATTTCTAAGCAAGAAAAAAAGGCATTTGTTTCCCCCAGCACCCTGACTGATAACCGTAAACCAGATATAAATTCCACATAATAATAGAATTCAGAGATCTTCGTTAAAATGAAATAATCACACTTACTAAATTCCATAAACATTGAAACCCCCTGGAAAACTGTGTCACTCAAAGGGCACTGAGAGCGGAGTGAGCATGTACCTGTATGAAGGACAAAACCCTTTCTAGGGGTCTAGGTAATGTTGGTCATGGTTGTGGTGGCAAATTGGACTCTTTCCCTGTCTGAGCTGGACCATGAGATTAGAAAAGTCACCAAGCGGACTAATAACTTCCTACTGGGACTCACAATTACATTTGTTCAAGCTTCACAATTACACTCATCCAAGCTACCCACACAGCACCAGCTTTTCTCAAATCATCACTTACCGATATGAGAGCACACACAATCAAATGTCCATAGGCTACTTGGTATCCAACTCCCACTGAATTGCTGAAGAGGATACCAATTTGCAGAGACAGGGACCAGCAATATTAGTGAGCATTCATGACCTAAATGTAGGGCATAGGTGGTGGAAGAATCCAATCAATCACTCTTTGCAACCCATACCTCCTCTCCATAGGAAAGAATGAGGCTCTGGGAACAAGTCTATCTGAAGATAGACTCCAAAAACATTCAGTTTATAGATTCTGATGAAAAAAAAGTACCCATACTGCAGTAAAAGGTTGGCAGCCAATGAAGGTTAAGCAGTAGAGATTAGATTTCTATCCTGCATTGCTGCTGTACTAAATGGGTTGGGGCCTCAGAATGCCAGGGCGGGGGGAGTGCAACAAAGCCCCTTGTGGGCACCGTGACAAGCTATGCTCACCCCAGGTTCTGTTCCCACTCTATGGGTGTCTTGGACACCTACAAGTGGGAATAGTCCCTGTTGGTCAGCATGCCGACTGTAGGGATTTTCAGGGGGCGGGATATCCCATACTAAATATCTCCAAAACCTGGATTTTACAAATGTAAGTGAAAATAACTAATTTCCTTTACATTTAGTGATTATGAATGGACTGCTTTAGCACTAAAAATCAATTTGTAGCACAATTACCTCAAACAACATAGTGATCAATTAAACAAAAAGGAATCTTTGGTCCTGAACAATATAATTTAATCATACAGATTACAAAAAATGTTCATTTCACTTAGAGAGAATGGGACAATTTACAAATAACTTTATTACAGATGTAGCCATGTTCATCTTGCCGTGATGCGGCATGCTGCATGGTGCACTGGGCTGTGACTATTTGCAGTCAGTGATTGCTCCATTAATTCCATTAGGAATTAATGGAGCAATCGCCGGCTGCGAATAGTTGCAGCCCAGCATGCCATGCAACATCCCGCATGCAGCATGACACATCACAGCAAAATGAACATGGCTACATTTGCAGTTGAAGTAGTTCTTATGTACTGTACAAAGATGATTCAATAAGTAAGGAAACAAGACCTCTCATGCGCGTAATGTTCTCTATTTCATTCTAATTTTCCACCAGTCCAGAACACTGGATCACTGCTTCCCCTCACGGCCAATAGACTGCACCTCATATCAGCCATACTGTCCCAACATCAATTATAGATGACAGGGATGGCGGAAACATGGTCAAACATTGAGGTGCATAGTGAGATCAGATTACTGTGTCTAAAGGGCACATGAGCAGCTGAAATGAATTGCCAACTTATTGAGGTGTACAGTGATAATGTCATGTCACGGAAACAGGTTTGGGTTTGGTGCAGTGCCTTTGATAATGGCAGGACAAAAGTTCAAGTTGACCAGCAGTCTGTCTGCCCAAGCAATTCCACTACAGGTGATGATTTGTGCTGCACTGAAGGTCTGATTCAGGAGGACAGATGTATTTGAGTTAGTGATATTGCTGACAGCTGAACATCTCAGTGGGTACAGTGCACAACAATATTCAGGAGCACCTGTGGACAGGAAAAGTGTTCACGCTGGGTTCCAAAGCAACGCACAGACATTCACAAAACCAATAGGATGGGATTGTCTCTCGTGAACTTGATGCAGTACCATGAGGAGGGAGTGCTGTTACTTCAGCATATTGTTACAGGTGATGACACGTGGGTGCATTGTGTAAAACTGGAGACTAATCAAGAATCCATGATATAGAAACACTTATCGTCACCAACTTCAAAGTATTTCAAAACAACTCCATCAGTAAAGAACGTCATGGCGAGAATGTTTTGGGACCACAAGGGCATGCTTCTTGTTGAGGGACGCAGTTAATTTCCCAAATGACAGGATCCCGGTGGTTGAAATACTGTCACCGGAATCCCAACAGCAGGGAAATCCCTACCGCCCCCCAGTATTCACACTCGGGTAGTTGTCCACACCACCACATGAGGAGAAATATAATAGTGTGGCAATCAAAGTTTGGCGAGCGCAGCAAGCCCTCAAGAGGACACGCTGCGCTCGAGGCCAGGATTCTGACTGTCAGGATTTCATACCAAATCCCTTGTTTATTTCCTCACAAAGGAAGATACTGTTAATGCTGACTGCTATTATGACACCTTGTGCCAGATGCAGAGGGCAATTAGTCGAAAATGACCTGGGTTGCTGTGAACAGTTGTGGAATTGCTGTGAGATAACGCCAGTCCACACTCAGCCAATTGTTCACATGAGTTGTTATGGTGTTACAATTAGAAGGAAACAGACCATCCTCCCTACATGCCCGACCTGGCATCAAGTGATTTCCATGTTTTTGGACCATTGAAGAAGCACTTGGGGAGAAGACAAATCGCAACTGATTGTGAAGTTCAACAAGCCACCCTGTCATGGCTTCATGTGCTTGACACTGATTTCTTTTATGCCGGGATAGATGCCTTGATGTACCATTGGAACACTATAACTGAATAGTGCTGCGCTCAATCTCTTGTGTGGTCTCCAGAGTTAATCAGCAACTAATAGTCTATAAATACAATTGAACAAGTATGAGGACTATGTGGAAAAATAATTTGTGCCGAGGCCAAACTATTGATTATACTTCTATGTACAAGTGGAATAAATGTATGCAATAAGAGGGCTTTTTACTTTATTTAATGAACCACCACTTGTATATCATATGATTTGTACATTCTACTAAAAACAAGTATCGAATAGCAGTCTTAAATGTGTGACCAATAAACACCACCGTGATTTTTACCTAATTAAATATAGAAGTCTTATGCATGTGGCAATAAGTTTAATCAGTTCCATTGCTGCTGCTGGATTTAGCAACTAACATACTTAAGAATCTCAGATTGTGTATTCATTAAAAAAATATATATGACTAAATATTTTAAGAAGCATATTTTCAACCTATACATTGTAAGCAGGCACCTCTTAACAGCTTCTCTCTGTCTGTCTGTTAATATCCTGGGGTATATTTACTAAGGTCCCGATTTTGACCGAGATGGTGTATTTTCTTCAAAGTGTCATCTCGGGAATTTACTAAACTCAAATCACAGCAGTGATGAGGGGATTCGTATTTTTTTGGAACTCCAAGAAAAAAATTACGAATGAATACACCATCGGTCAAATACGCCTGTAATTTGGTAGAACTCGGTAATTTACTAAAAAGTGTAATTCACAAACACTGCCGGCAATAGCCAAACACTGCCGTGAAAAAATACAAATCGTAAAAAAGTGCTAAAATAAAACAGAACTGTTTTTTTTACCGTGTTCTGATAGGCATGCACGGATCCATGAGATCTGTGCATGTTTATCAGTGGGAAGGGGTGGGAAAGTGTTAAATTTGTGGAAAAAAAATGCGTGGGGTCCCCCCTCCTAAGCAAAACCAGCCTCGGGCTCTTTGAGCCGGTCCTGGTTGAAAAAATATGGGGAAAAAAGTGACAGGGGTTCCCCCATATTTAATCAACCAGCACCGGGCTCTGCGCCTGGTCCTGGTTCCAAAAATACGGGGGACAAAAAGCGTAGGGGTCCCCCGTATTTCTGAAACCAGCACCGGGCTCCACTAGCCAGATACATAATGCCACAGCCGGGGGACACTTTTATATTGGTCCCTGCGGCCCTGGCATTACATTTTCAACTAGTCACCCCTGGCCAGGGTACCCTGGAGGAGTGGGGACACCTTCAATCAAGGGGTCCCCCCCTCCAGCCACCCAAGAGCCAGGGGTGAAGCCCGAGGCTGTCCCCCCCATCCAAGGGTGGCGGATGGGGGGCTGATAGCCTTTTTGTCAAAATGTGAATATTGTTTTTAGTAGCAGTACTACAAGTCCCAGCAAGCCTCCCCCGCAAGCGCCTATGCATAGGCGCTACATTGTATCACTGCCGTGTGCTGCCTGACAGACACTACAGGAGCACACAGCCAATCAGGAGGGTGCCACGACGTGGCGCTCCTTGATTGGCTGAAGGAACCATTTTAGACAGAAGTCAGGGGGGGTTCCTGGCAGTCGGGGAAAGGGGTCCCATGTGAAAACGTGGGGCCCCTTTCAGTGCGTGGACGGGTGTCCGTTTTTTTATTTTGCAAATTACGTGGATTACAAATAGAACAGAAGAGGACCGATCTACACTGGATTATGTGAGTAAAATTTTTCCAACAGGTACCCCATGGATTCTACATGGAGAAGAGGACCGACCCTCGTGTGAACAACATAGGTAAGTATGTATGTTTGGAGGTGTGGATGTATGTAATAAACTTTTACTTTCAAGGTGTGTGTCTCCTGTTTTTATTGGGGTATTTTTTTTAGTAGTAGTACTACAGGTACCAGCGGGCCCGGTTTTCCTCCGCATGCTGGTACTTGTGGTTCTCCAAGTACCAGCTTGCGGGGGAGGCTTGCTGGGACTTGTAGTACTGCTACTAAAAACAATATTCACATTTTGACAAAAAGGCTATCAGCCCCCCATCCGCCACCCTTGGATGGGGGGGACAGCCTCGGGCTTCACCCCTGGCCCTTGGGTGGCTGGAGGGGGGGGACCCCTTGATTGAAGGGGTCCCCACTCCTCCAGGGTACCCCGGCCAGGGGTGACTAGTTGGGTATGTAATGCCAGGGCCGCAGGGACCAATATAAAAGTGTCCCCCGGCTGTGGCATTATGTATCTGGCTAGTGGAGCCCGGTGCTGGTTTCAGAAATACGGGGGACCCCTACGCTATTTGTCCCCTGTATTTTTGGAACCAGGACCAGGCGCAGAGCCCGGTGCTGGTTGATTAAATATGGGGGAACCCCTGTCACTTTTTTCCCATATTATTTCAACCAGGACTGGCTCAAAGAGCCCGAGGCTGGTTTTGCTTAGGAGGGGGACCCCACGCATTTTTTTTTTTTTAACAATGTTTTATTTTTTACGAAAGGTGCCCAATGAAGCCCAGCACGGATCTCACAGATCCGGCCGAGATTCATTGTGTTAAAGTCGGCAGTGTTTTACAATTCACTCCCGTAAAACACTGCCAAAAAATACGAATGACATCGACATCGGTAAATACGAAAATGCAGAATACGACAGCTTAGTAAATTAGTCGTAATAAATTAAAAAAGTTGCAAATTTACACTTTCGATGTCATTCGTGTTTGAACTTTAACCTCATTCGGAAAAATACGAATTTTAGTAAATATACCCCCTTGTATCTTGTTATTTCTGTTTTGTTCCAAATTTAAAAAGTACAACAAAATATGTTGATGTTATTTAATCATATATTATTATTATTATTATTATTATTATTAGTAGTAGTAGTAGTAATAGTAGTAGTAGTTGTCATTGTTATTATTAATAATAATAATAATAATTATAATAATGTTTTTTAGGTGAGATTCCACTAAGAGAGTGTATACCTCATGCTAATGGGCATATTTAATAAAAAGTGATATTATCACTCAATTATCTTAAATGGTGCTCCAACCAAAAATCTCCTGCCATGTGTTTAAAAAATGTGAGGAGCTGATTGGTTGGAGCACCATTTAAGATTATTAACGAATGATTATAAGAATATCACTTGTTATTAAATATGCCCCTAGATTTTAGATTAAAATGAAGGCCAATAGTTATGAATTATCTGCCATGACAATGTCTCATGAAGCAGGGCATCTCTAGAGAGGAGGATGCCCATGTGCAGTCTCCTTCTGGGTCCCCTCCTCTCTAGCTGGCAGTGCTCTTGACTCTGAGCGCTGTCCCAAAGTCTAGTGTGCATATGCAGGTGTCCAGGAAAATGGTGCATCTGCCATTTTCCTAGTGATTTTCCTACTGCACATGCGCAAAACACCAGGAAAATGGCTGCTGCGCCATTTCAGCAGCACTGCTGCTGCAGGGTGTGCAGTGTAGTCTTCCCTGGACCCATGTGGCCTGCTTACACCGCAAACACTGCACTCAAAATAAATACGCCAGTGTCACAAAGGTTATAATGTAAATTAGGATATCTACACCGAGGTAGGGTGTTAGTTTTTGTAATTATATTGGTACTATAGTCAATAGCATGCTTATCTGTTTGGTGGTGCTGCAATCAATTGTTTACATAGCATGTGAAAATAAAGAACCAATTTATTGCAAGTTAGACTGCTCTGTGTTGCTCCAGGTTTTATCTTTTCATGTACTGTATTTGAAACAATCTGGCTTGTGATTAAGGATGGCACTCTTGTATACCCGCAGTTACATTGGGAAGTCTGTAGATGCAATTAAGCAATGAAATGTTTGCTGAGCATGTGATAAAACAGCTGTTTTTTATTTTTATTTGACAGCACACACAGTGGTGCATTTTAAGAGTCACACACAAATATACAATTTTATTTTCTCAATTTCCTTTTTTCTTCATTAATTTGGGTCCCAGGCAATGTTTTCATTAACATAATCAATGCGGATTAACAGTTAAAAGGCCTATTGAATGAGGACTCCTCTTACATTCACAATATTCATGATGTTGCCTGTCAAGTTGCACTTTTAACACTACAGATGTTTTCCCATACACCAATCCTCTTTACTCCATATGGCAAAAGGCGCCTAATGCTAATCAGATGCTTCAACATGGGAAGTAATTTTTCGGCTTTTGGACTTTTATCTGAATTTACCATCTTATAGTCTTTTTGTTGCAATGGAATTTATACATAGTTGCTTATTAAGCATACTGTAGTGAAGGGTTCCATGAGGCATGGTGTGGGTGACTCATATTGGACTTCTGTCTATTGCCCTTTTTACCAATATTAACGGATGAGCAGGGGTAGATTAACAATGGGGTGGATGGTGCTACAGCTCCAGGCCTCCTCATAAAATTAGTCCCATCATAATGGCAGCATGATGATGACCAGGCACCCACCTGGCCACACAGTCAGCCATAAATCATAAGTATTAAAATATTTTTCCTAGTTTTCTCAGTAACTTATGCAATTCTTGTATTGTTATGTACTTAGGGAAACAGTGGGGCTGATAGTGTAGGAGGCATACACAAACACCCATGTGGCTCTGGCCCTTCCCACACACACTGATCCCATCTCCTCCACATCTCACACTAGGCCCTTGAACATTTTCAGCTCCAGGCCCATGAGGCCCTTAATCTGACCCTGCAGATGAGTAACACAGAGAAGCTACCTGAAATGCCAGTGTCAGTATTCAGGGTGCCCCGAATTGTGCTTATGTTGCGTTAGTGATACGAATAAGATGCATATTAAAAAAAAAATCTCTGACAAGATGTGTGGTGTCAAAGTTGCCAATGGGGCTATTTGGCGGGATTTGAAGGTAGGTGTACAGATGGAGCCTCGCTCATCTAGCTTTCTCTGGTGTGCCTAGGTGCACCAAGGTTTATTAGCATAAAGCTTTCATCTATTGTTCTCAGGTGCAATACAATACAGAGAGAATGATACAGCAGGGGATTAAGTAATTATAGCAGGGGATTAAGTTCCGACAGCACTGGCTCATTAAATCCTTGTAAAGGGATAGATGAGCAGGGCTCCATCTGTATGTGGACACATCTGTATAAGTTTCAGATCACTCACCATAGCGGCAACAGCAGTCCCAGTATAAACTAACTTTAAGAACCTATATTTTAAATACAACAGGCTAGCTCAATCTACTTGAACTGATTTATAAACTACAGTAATCTGATTAATAAAAGTCTTACTGTTATAAGAAATTCTAATTAAACTGAAACATTTTTCTTCACATAGATCAATTGTCCTTAATTTATAATTTCAAATATTTGATTGTCTTCTAAAAAAATGTTTTTGAATGCATCTAAAGTTTTAGGGTTCATCTTGATTCTACCTTTGTTGACAAGAATTTGCTTTCATTAGATTGTGTTATTACGTTATTGATCTTATTTGAACTGCTAGTGTATAATTTAGGTTTGAAAGGTGAACTTTTTATGGTCTTTTCATCTGTAATTTTTCTTTTCATTTATATATCTTGTGGTCCTGCAATCAATATGGAGTACTGTGTACAGGTGCATGCATGTTTTTTTCATGCTGTTGTTGTTCTTCAGACTTCAGTGCATTTCTCATTACTTTGCCCAGTAGCGATTTTGGTCTTTCCATCTCATTTTAGTATACAGTATATTCAGCTTTGATTAGTTCCTCCCAGAGCTCTGCTCCTGTGGCTTATACTTTCATTCAGATGCTCTGTTGCACAATATACATTGCTTTGGCTATTTCAATGTTTCCCAGAGTAGAAGATCATGTTCATGTAGATATTGATTCATATATCTATTATTGTTTATGATTTGCCTTCCTTTGATATAGTCATCCTTTCTACGAGTTGTAGTGTAGCTAATTTTTAATATTTCTTTGTTTAACTGGATTGTAATTATATTCAGTGTGCAGAACTTTTTTTTATTTTATTTTTTTCATCCTTTAACAGAATTGTTTTAGGGCTTTATATATGCATTTATGTTTAATTTTAATTACTTTAATGAATAATTATTAAATGGATAACAGTTCAAGTGAATGAAAGAATAGAAAACTGATGTGCTGCTGTCCATGAGGCAGTGATGTGCTGCTGTCCATGAGGCAGTGATGTGTTGCTGTCCATGAGGCAGTGATGTGCTGCTGTCCATGATGCAGTGATGTGCTGCTGTCCATGAGGCAGTGATGTGATGCTGTTCATGAGGCAGTGATGTGCTGCTGTCCATGATGCAGTGATGTGCTGCTGTCCATGAGGCAGTGATGTGATGCTGTTCATGAGGCAGCGATGATGCAGTGATGTGCTGCTGTCCATGAGGCAGTGATGTGATGCTGTTCATGAGGCAGTGATGAGGCAGTGATGTGCTGCTGTCCATGAGGCAGTGATGTGTAGCTGTCTATGAGGCAGGGCTGTGTTGCTGTCCATGAGGCAGTGATGTGTTGCTGTCCATGAGACAGTGATGTGCTGCTGGCAGTGAGGCAGTGATGTGTTGCTGTCCATGATTCAGTGATGTGCTGCTGTTCATGAGGCAGTGATGTGCTGCTGTCAGTCAGGCAGGGATGGGCTGCTGTCAGTCAGGCAGGGATGTGCTGCTGTCAGTCAGGCAGGGATGGGCTACTGTCAGTCAGGCAGGGATGTGCCGCTGTCAGTCCGGGAAGGGCTACTGTCAGTCAAGCAGGGATGTGCTGCTGTCAGTCAGGCAGGGATGGGCTGCTGTCAGTCAGGCAGGGATGAGCTGCTGTCAGTCAGGCAGGGATGGGCTACTGTTAGTGAGGTAGCAATGCACTGCTGTCCATTAGGCAGTGATGATTTGTAGTCTGTGATGCAGTGCTATGCTGCTGTCATTCAGACAGTGATGTGTGGCTGTCAGCATGGCTCAGGTACTGGGAGGGGGTGTAGCCAATGCAGGGAGGTGTGGCTAGCCTCCCTCCTTAGGAAATATTAAAAATATATGCTTTGCTGGTGTGAGGTCCGATGGATGAAGGAGGCTGAGGGCGGGGGTGATGTCTTGTGTTACAACTCACCCCACCACACATCACGCAGGGCACTTGGGGCAGGTAGAGAGAGGACTGACTGCTTCTGAAGCTGCCTCTCTCCCCATTGCGGCACACAGCAGCGTGTATTCTGTCCTTGGGAGAGAGGCTGCTTCTGCAGCAGTCAGGCAGTACTCTCTCTCTCCCTGCCCCAAGTGCCACTGTCTACAATGGGGAAGGGGGGGGGGCAGTGGGACCTGTGACCTAGCCTGGCCCCTCTAAGAGTCACCCCCCCCCCCTATCTTGGCAACACTGGCTGTCAGTGATGTGCTGCTATACTGTGCAACCCTCTCTGTGAGTGATGCTGTTGTTTACAGTTGTAGATTGATACAGCTGTGGCTTTGTGATGTTAGTTTTGGAGCCAGTTGGAAGTAGTTTAAGTATATTGTTATGCAGGGAGGTGATCTGTCATTGGGAAATAATGCATGGTCATGTTGAGTTTTTTTTTAAATAATATCTACATTTAAAAACTTAAGCTGTCTATTAATACACATGGCAAATAACCATTGTAATGACTGTGATGTAGATACACATTTGCACTTAAAAACTCTATGAATTTTCATTAAAAAATAGAGGGGACTATTGCTAACCAAAACTGAGAGCCATCTCTTACCACTCCTCTCAGCACTGATGGATTAAGTCTGTCCTTAGTCCTACAATGGCTGCACTATGTAGTTTTATTGAGAGCTACAGTATGAATGGCTTTGAAGTGACTTCAAATGGAGGAACAACAAGCACAATTTGAGCAAGCGAGATAGTTTCAGGAAAAGTGGATTATTACCAGAGAAAGACCTTTACTATTTGTTGCATATGGAGACATATTTAATTTTTTAATATGCCACAAAAATAAGGCTGCCCATTAAGATGCTTCATTCTGGAGCTAGCACATACTGTATAACAAGGTTCTTTTTAAGCCATAATCCTTAAATAGAAACCAATTATAGAGAAGTTGATGAGTATGTAGATGTTTTCTAAGTAGTCCCCACTCAAGCAGTGCTATAGTGATTGCTGGGACTGCTGTTGCTATATGGACCATAGGGTTATGGGGTCTGCCTCCTTGTTCTGCCTGCCATGCAACCTACTCTCATCAGCATATAACTCTGCACATGTTATATCTGCCCCCGCTGCAGTGCACATGGTTTTGCCCAACTGCCAACAAATTTGCTGCTGCGATCAACTCTGAATTAGGCCCAATATGAACAGAGGAACTGTGTGACATAATGTTAATCGGGGCACTACAACGATGCATTATGTGAACTGTGGCAAATGCGGAATATGTGAACTAGACGCTACTATAGGGCAACAAATTAACTAAAGCATACATATGAAGCCTACATTGAAATAGGACACTATTATTGAAAATTACATTAAAATTAACTAGGACACTATTATGGGGCATAAAATGTACTGGTAGCTACTACGGGGTATAACATGAACAACCACTGTAGAGTGAGGGGTAATGCTAGAATCATTGAGGACCCCTTCAAAATGTTGTTATGGGGCCCACCATGATCTAGTAATACTCCTGATCCCAAATAAATATTAACAGGTAGAGGTGATTGGTAATGTTTGCACCTGCTGATTGCAAGAATGCACATTCATAGATTTCTGGCATTTAGCATTAAAATGAAACACAATACAGTGATATAAACAATATAGCATGTAATCACATTAGGTACAAGATCTGTGCATTAAGATATTTTTAATTAGCAACTTCTAATATTTTTTTCAAATAGATGCAATTGCTAATATATTGTAATGATGCTAATCTATTGCACAACTATAATACCTGTATTTTATGTTCTATGTAGACATCAGTGGTAAAGTAGTTCAAAATATTGCTAATATGAACGTAAAGGTTAGGGAAGAGCATGACTCCTGTATGCACTGCCTTGTTTTGCAGCAATGTCTCATTTTATTAAGAACAGCTGGATTTCATTTCTATATTCCAACACTTTGGCTACCTTTAAATGTCCTGTGAAACCTTAACAGGTCAACAACTTGCTTTCTATTTTTCAGTAGATTAATCCTCTGACTTCCTGCTGACTGAGTTGCTTCATGTATTGCATTCTGTACTGTTTTTTGTTTTTTCAAGAAAAAATAGACATTCTCCCAGTCATTGTTCTATGTTTTATGCCTTTAGTTCATAAACTAGGCCAGTTTTTATCTATTAACTTCATTTTTTCTGATACTTTCTAAAACAGTCAACACAACAGAAAACTAAAATATTTATCAGGGTAAATGACTGAAAGCGCTTCTATTCATTTATCATTTTTGAGTTTGTAAATTCACCACACATGTAATTATTTTATTTTCACAATATGATATCATACAATTATTATTATCCTGCATGTGTAGCACAGCAGCAATCTTAATTGAAAGATAATCATTAATATAATTAAGACATTTTAAAGTATCTTTTTCAAAATGTTGGTTTCCCAGGACATAAAAAACATCTTTAATGCTCTGTGTGAGGACAGATTGAATGGAAAAAAAAAAAAAATTTGAGAAATCTCTTTTCTGACCATGATCAATTTATCAGATTTACATTCCTCCCTGTAAATCATAATCTATCATTGATGACTTTGTGAAAAAGTGTTGTTGTTTTTTATTAAAGTCCATGCAATTGTTACCTGTGTAAGTATTCCCAAAATTGTTGGTAATTATATATAAAATTATTAGCAAATAGAAGAAATCATTTCACTTGTATGTTTTTGTTGGGGTGGGTAGTTAACATTCTGTATATTTGTTTTCCTGATAAAGGTAATATCTTGTTGCTTGATCACATTACAGTTTTGAGAGACTTAAAACTAGTGGTAAAAACTACTTTTGTGGGATTTCAGATTCACATGAAAATACATTTAGGGGTATATTCAGTTGAAGTCGGATCCATTCCGACATTCATTTGTCGGAATGGGTCCAACCTGGGCTATTCAATGGAAATCTCAATTCAACTTTAAAAAAAGTCGAATTGAGATGCGGGAGGGGAGATGAGGGAGAGCCGCAGGCAGACAGGGGAGAGCAGTGCTACAGCAGCAGCTATAGAGCCGCTGCTCTCCCCATCTCCCCACCAGTCCCTTCTCTCTCACAGCTGTCGCTCCATCCCCCCTGTCACAGCCGCCGCTCCGTCCCCCTGTCACAGCCGCTGCTCCATCCCCCCTGTCACAGCCGCTGCTCCGTCCCCTCTGTCACAGCCGTTACTCCCTGTCCCCCCTGTCACAGCCGCCGCCGCTCCCTGTCTCCCCCTCTCTCACAGCCTCCGCTCACAGCAGTGTCCACCTGGCTCCAGTAAGCGAGGTCTCGCTTGCTGGAGCCGGGTGGATGCTGCTGTGAGCGGTGGCTGTGAAATCCTCCAGTGCTGCTCACCCCGTCCCTGCCTTGGCTCTCCCCGTCCCCGCCTCAGCACTCCCCGTCTCCGGTGCTGCTGTCCCCATCTCACTCGACTTTTTTTTAAGTCAAAGTGAGATGGTCGAAAAGGGGGCCAAAACCTGTCGGTTTTGGCCCCGTTTTTGACACATGCATGTGGATCGGCAGCTATTCCGCTGATACACATGCTTGTCGACAAGTCGAATTAATTGACTTGTTGAAAAATTTGGGGTTATATTGAATAGGTCGAATCACGATTCAATCTTAAAAAATCGAAAACTGACATCTTTTTCGGCAGACGGCAGCTTTCGACTTCAATTGAATATACCCCTTAGTGAAAAGTGCAAAAGAAATAGTTTTCCATCCTGAAATTTTATTTGGTGGAGCATTATTCCATGTCTCAGATTAATCATGAAAGTAGGGGACATACTGTTGCACAATCCATATCCGTCAATGCACAGACTATAGAGCACTTGAGTGAAAAACAAATGCCTGCAGTACAGTTGGCCCACTCTCTACTTTACCCACTTTACTCAGTTTTCAGCTCCCTGTACTCCACGTACAGTAAGTGGCCCTAACTAAGGTCATTTTAATGATCTTCTTCCTGCAAAATCTAGTGGTCAGTTCTCTCTGCTCATCCTTCTGGACCTGCCGGCAGCCTTTGATCCTGTGATACACCCTCTCCTCCTTCAGACATATCAGTGTTTCAGTCTCTATTAATCTGTGCCTGATACAGAGATGGATGCAATATCAATGTTTAATATTTTAGTGTGGATGGTCCACAAGCATTGTACACAGAATGTTCCTCTTTTCCTTGTATGGAATTTCTCAGGATATATCTTCTAAAATCTCTAGCAGGGTAAAAAACAACAACAAAGAAACCTCATCAATGATAGTTGGCACCACTTTTTATATCCAGTGATCAGCCACAGAGCTCACCTCAATACAGTGACATGCATGCACCAAAAGGTTTCTTTGGTGCTTTTACACCCTTCACCAATATGTAATCATCATGCATTCAGCTTTCTATCAGAAATACACTCACCAATATATTAGGTGTTGTCTTCATTAATAGGTATCTTTAGTCAAGGACCCCACACCAGTTAGTCATAAATCCTCACCCAGTTATAGAGATGCAGTCCTGAGAGTTCCTGTCAGCACCAATGCATTTTGGATTGCTTATCCTTCCTCAGGGTGTCTGAGGAAGGATAAGGAATCGAAAACGTGTAACCATACAACCATACAAGACATGATTAGTAAGCAATATATACTTGAGTCAAAAACCTAAGTGGACTCCATGTCATGTTTTTCTGGATCTTTTGTACCGCATAGTGGACTTGTAGAGTACATACTGACTACATCAGACTTTATATATCTGAGCATAGGGCAGATAAATTAGCAGCTCATAGTGTTGCAATATCATATGAATATATTTAAACTATTAGGAAATTAAAGCAGGATAAAAAGGTAGCTAACAACAATGGTTCAGCTGTTTTATACTCTAATGCAATGCAGGTATTCTGTTGTGCAAGTAGTATGCAATCAAACAATTGAAAAAATTGTATTTCTATTTGATTGTCCTTTCTGTCCCAAATGTATTTCACTGCAGTCCTGCTGTTTCCTTATTGTCTACTCTCTTTTACTATACACTACTAACAAATCAAAATAATGTCCAAAACACAGCGCTAAATCAGCTTTGACCTAGCCATGTATCAATATTTGCACAAGTGCATCCAATTTTCATCAAAACACAAAGGTTTTTGAAGCAAGACTTTGGCTTTGTGAAGGAGCGGAAGTGTTACATGCTGAGGGAGGACTGTGTGAAGAGTGAAGGGTGAGGGTGTTCCTTTAAAGCTATTTTTTTTTTTCAAAAATGCTTTGTGGTTTTTGCTTTGGCATTAATCCAACTTTTAAAATTCCAAAGTTCAGTTATTATCAGAGGATTTCACCCCAAAAATCTACAATTGAGATTTAAAATACAGGTTTTTTTTTACCATCTGCTAAAATGCTTACATTGTGTATGAATAATATAGTAGTCCACCAAGACCTACCATTTTTTTAAAGCAGAAAACATGCCATTTTAAATAATTGGACCCTTATATTATTTGATGCAAGGTGGAAGAGAGCTGGACTTTTCCAGTCCTTCTTGTTTTTTTTTTCACAAAAGGAAAGTCATGCATACGACATACTGTAAGTTTTCAATGCCAATTGCTTGCTGGCTTGAGTCCACACCATTGTATGTACAAGAGTTTGACAAGTGATTTAGATTTCTATTTTATTATAGTGCTTATCATTTAGAAAGATGATTATGGTTCTTAATGTGTATGTGAAAGATTAGTACCATACATCCTCCACAGCAAATGGGTTACAAATAAAAGAGTTTGTTAATGGATTTTTCAACAAATGGAGTTTAGACTCTGAGCACAGGTCACAAATATTGAAATACTTTATGAGATATGAAACATATATGCAACCTAATGACAAATAAACTGGATGATAAATATAGTGTAGTTTAAAATGGTAACTCCTAACTGAATATCTAGGTGGGGGTGTGCCCAAGAGTAAAGGGTATCCAGCTGGAAGATATACAGTAAATAGATAGTCAATAAGTCAACATCATATGGTCAGCAGTCAATAGGTAGACAGGGTGAAAAGGTTAACAGGGTTAAAGGTCAACAGGTAAATGGTCGACATGGAGTGAGGTCAATATGAGTCAAAAGGTTGACATGCAAATGATTGACACAAAAGCAGGTTGACACATTGATCTTCATGATTTTTTGGGTAAAGTTTAGAGATAGAGATAGAGTTACGGTGAGCCACTTGAGGGAGTGTTTAGGTTTGGCTGCCTGAGGGGACGGTTAGGGTTAGGCACTTGGCAGAGGGTTAGGGTTAGGCAGCAGGAGGTTTCAACCTTTTTGTATTGACAATTTGCCTGTTGACATTTTGACCATGTCAGCATTTTGACCTTTGCCGACCTAAATCCATATCATTCATTTAACTTTTGACGTTTTGACCCTGTTGACCTATTGATTCATGAACATCTGGTGTTGACCTATTAACTATTTATACACTGTCAATCTTTTAATTTACCCAAGTAAAGTCAAGTCAATGATCAAAGTAGCCAGTAGAAGGGCAAAGTACTCTTACAGAGGCACTCCAAAAGTATATAGATAAAAAATTATTTTTAATCATATACATTAAAAATGCAAATTACAGATGGAGCCCTCTTCATTTTTGCCTTTAATAGGATTAACTGAGCCAGGGCAGTCAGACTTAAGCCCCTGCTGTAATGACTTAATCCCCTGCTGTATTGTTCTCTCTGTATTGTATTGCAGCTGAGAACAATAGATGAAAGGCTTATGCTAATTAACCATGGTGCACCTAGGCGCAGCAGAGAAACCAAGATGAGCTTGGCTCCATCTGTAATATACAAAATATAATAGACATATACTGTAAGCCGACACACTTATATAAAAAAACAGGATATAGTCCTGATATAAGGATAAGAGTTTATCCTTGAATATGGAAACATAACAGTGATGATCAAAAGGTGTAATGTATCCAAATACTCAGCCTTGAATGCTATAAAAAGCAGTACTTTAAAAAAAAAAAAAGGAAATAGGGGAGATAGCATTTAAAGTACTCTAAGGGGTATATTCAATTCATGTCAGATCCTTTCCAACGGAATGGATCTGATATGTGAGTATTCAATGCCACTGCCAAATCCGACAGGACTTAGCCGTTCCCGACATGCCAACCTGACTTTTTTTAAGTCGGATTTAGCAGCATTTCCAAAAACACACATGGACGATCCGCGTATTTTCTGACTAGTCACCGGCATTGAATAGGTCAGAACCCCTTCTGACCTGAAACAGTCGGAAACTGACGTCTTTCCGACAAGACGTCAGTTTCCGACAGCAATTGAATATACCCCTATATATCCCATCCTGACATCCACAGACTCAGGGGCACACTTTTTTAAAGAGGAGTATACAGTTTAAATTTATGTGACCACTGAGAAGTTATTTTCTGGTGATCATTTCTGATTCCCATAGAATACCACTGCTCTAAATAGCATTATGAAGTCCAGATATGTCCAGATATGGGGGTATATCTCTGATAAAATCAAGGGCATGTTTATTTGAAAGAGTCCCATAATTCAAATTACAGTATTTGACCCTATAGTGTTCTTTGTTACCCATATCCAAAATTTAAGAATCAAGAACATTCTAAAATCCAGAATATTTTGAGCATGACTGAGATAGTGTCACCTTTGGTTTTTGATGATTCAGTGTACACAAACTTGGTTTAATGCACACAATTATTAAAAATATTGCATAAATTAACTTCAGGCTATGTTTATAAGGTGTATATGAAACCTAAATGCATTCTGTGTTTAGAATTGTGTTCAGGGTCGGACTTGCCCACAGGGGTACAGGGGAAACCACCAATGGGCGCCACTGCCTGGGGCCCCTCCTTCTCCTCTAGTGATCAGGTTCCAGACTGTGCACATGAATTATACATTATACATATGTTACCTTATACTGCACAGGACTATAATGTATTCTCTACAGTGCATTGCCAATATTTATCTGGTACATTATCATGCACGCACTAGAAGTGTTTATATATTTGTCAAGGGGCCCAGCCCATGCACTTACTAATGGTTAGGCAATACAATGTAATGGCTGGTCACACCCCCTCTGGAGACTGACCACACCCCTAAACATGGGCCCCTACAACTGCATTCCCCAGTGGGCCCTTCATACCCCAGTCCGACACTGATTGTGTCCCATCCCCAATATATCTCATTATGGAATGCCAATATTCCAAAATATATAAAAGAAAATCCATAATGCTGGTCCACAGCATTATAGATATGGGAGATTCAAACTGTAGATCTAGAAGAGAGCAGAGGGCACTTAACATGTTTGATTTCCCACGTCCGAGGAATTCCTTTTTCAAATATGTCCTCTTAGTAGTGAATTACCGGTGATTAATAGCAAAATACTGTAAGTGGTAGGTGCAAAAAAAATGCTTTGTGTTATACCACTTTTACACCAAAAACGCTGGTTCAACCTAGGTATCTGGACACAGTTTCAACCTCGGTCAGACCAGGGTCAGACCCTGTTTACACTGCACATTGGACCTGGGTTATTCCCAGGTCAGCCCCATTTAAACCAAACTTTGGTCTGCCCTGCATGTCACTCACAGACCATCCCTTGAGGTGGACCTCTGCATACACAGCCAATCAGCAGCTTTTAAGCATAACCTGGGTCGGATAACCCGGGTCGAGCTGTCTACACTGCATCGTTACCTGGATCCAACCTTTGTAGCTTCCATGGTCAGATTCCATGGTCATTCTGCCTGGATTATTTTTGTAGGAACCCTTTACATCAAGCTGTGACCTGAGTAGACCCAGCAATAACCGGAGTCAAAATATCGGTGTAAAAAGGGTATTTTTTTTTTGCACTTTTAATAAGAACTTTTTTGCCTATCTTAAACAGATTGTCATTTGAGGAGAAATCAACAATTTAATGCTATATTATATATAGGAAATGTAAAGTCTTTATTTAAAAAGTAAATAAAAAGAATACATTAATTGTAGGTATTGCATAAATAATTATAGATTTTGTTTTTAGAATGGTACCAGTCCAAAATGGCAAAAAAAAAGGAACTGCAGTGAAGGGGTTAATTAGACAAATGGTTCTAAAATGACAGGAGACTGAACTTTTTGAAATGTAGAGTTTCACAATACACCTCTTCAGAGTACATTGGGCCAAAGTAAAGGTATTTTGTAGTGAGTGTCAAGTGTAAATGAGGTCCATTGCATTCAAGATTTGTTTTTTCTTTTTTTAAAGGAAACCAGATCAATGTTTTATTTGTGCACCCTGCAGCATGACTTTTTCTGCTATTCTGTATTTAAATGCATACCTTTTGCACTACACATATTCTGAGGACTTGTACATTCGCATTGATTTATAAAGACAATTTTTCATGCTTGACCCTGAAAGAAATACTACACTGACCAGCAATGTGTAGCATTGATTGCACGCACCACTGCTTGTCTGATGTGTACAGTTTTTTGCATTTGTCTGTCTCAAAGCAGTGAACAGAGACATTCTGTGATGATAAACCCCTGTTGGTGATGAAAATATGTTTTCAGATCCATGACCCACAATAACCAGAAGCTTCATACAAATTATATCAATGTTCTAAGTGCTTCTCGCATTTGTTCCAGCATAACTATTTGGAGACATTTTTAATAGTCTGACATGAATTTTAAAGCATCAAGTTTTGACAAGAACAAGTGTGGATTTCTTGCCTGAGATGATTCAGTATCCGCTCTTTTTCTCCCTCAAGGTCAGAGGATATCACATTTTATTTTATGCATTTTTAAAGGAATGTAATTGCGTTTGTTCACTCTGAAATCCTTGGGCTGAAGATGAATGCTTGCCTAAAAATTCCAAAGGCCCTTGGATGGATGGAAAAGTCTGATAGCTGAAGAAAGGTAGGCTGTCAATCAAAGATGTGTTGCAAAAGCTTTGAAAAAATTGAGTTAAAGATAACTAGAAAAAAACTCAGTTCAATAAGATTATTTGATTAATTTTTAATACTTCATAGGAGCAAGGCATGCAGAAGATGAGATTTGATAAATCCACATCTTTGAATTCATTCTTTGACTTTAATCTCAGAGGTTAATTTATGACTTGTCTTTTCATCTAATGGAACCTGAGGGATTACACGGGGCGTCAGGTCACCTTCGCTGATGCATCTGTATGATTTTCCAAGAGATGGAATGAAGTCAACTTAAAACAAAAATAAAATTACTTACACTGCAATTGAGTTATCGTTGTACGAAAAGCATAGGTCTGATAAAGCAGATGTAGATTAAAGCTGTCTTTCAACCACAACGTATAATTTCTCCTTGGGTTTACTGCTCAAAATTTAAATTCCTATTCAGATCTTTTCATGTAGGATCACGAAGGACAGATCGGACAGACTTAAAAAATAAGCTACAGTGTTACAAACCCAGTTTACTTAACTGACATATTCAAAACTGTTAAAAAGCATTTTGGAAAAAAGAAAAAAACCAATAAGCTAAAATACAAAGAATATTTTTTTTATATCAGAAGAATATATCATATGTACAGTATTTTTAAAGACTAGTTAATTTTAAATTCTGTATAAATAAGGAAGCTTAGAGATGACACTAGACTTACTGTATGTGATGAACAATTAGTATTTTGTTGTTACATGCTTTATATATAATAGAGAAAGTTTTTTTTTTTTTTTTGTGGATTTATGACATTACTTTTAATAACTTTCTTTTTTGGCATATCAAATTTAGTAATGCTTTTGGTTATACTACATACAGATTAAGGGGCCTGTTCTTTATCCTTAAAAGTTGTAGAAAATATACATTTTCACCTACAGTTCTTTTGTAAAACTCAAGTGCTGACCATATTCTTATTGTACAGGCAGTAGCGGATCTTGCTACAGGCACACAGTACTATTGCCCGGGGCACCGTCTTCCGGAGGGTGCCGCCACCATCCAGAGGGCACCGCCGCTGTGGCAAGATCCGCTACTGGTGGTGGCGCCCCCCTCCCCCGGTGCCGGTACTGCTGTGCGGTGCGTGATAAAGTCATTGTGCACCGCACTGCATTGTGGGAGCGGCACTTAGACACTAGGGGTCATGATTGACCTCTAGTGTCTATGCGGTTCTATGGGAGAGACATCATGACGTCTCTCCCATAGATCAGAGGAGTGACGTCAGCGGCCAGAGACGGAGGCCAGCAGCGGTCGGGAATCAGGAGCAGGGATGGTAAGTATTTTTTTTTAAAGCAGCACAAATGGGGGCAATACTACTGGGGGTACAAACGGGGGCAATACTACTGGGGGCACAAATGGGGCAATACTACTGGGGGCACAAACAGGGGCAATACTACTGGGGGCACATTGAACACACCCCTTTATGAAGCCACACCCCCATTTTTGCCTGGGGCATCACAAGGGCTCGAACCGGCCCTGTGTACAGGCTGCAGTGTACATGTCTGGAGTATCCAAGGGATACTCCGGGCAGCCCTGCAGCAGTAATACTGACTGCATGGCACCATTACAGGCACCCTGCTAGCCAGATGCAAGGACCTTAAGGCAGCAAAGTGACACCCCCCAGAGCCTTGTGCTCTGTGCAGTGGCACCACTCACATACCCCTACTTACAGATCTGCCCTTCAGCAAAGTCTCCCTTAAAATTGTATGACAAATGTTGACAACTACTGTACTACTCTATATATTAGTGATAAAGTGATAATGTAGGTTTGAAACAGCACAAGCTCTAATATAACTGCCCTCACAGCGCAGGATGCTAATTCATTTTCATACACTATAGTTATTTGAGGTTCAACTATTTTGGAGACAACTATGGTATATGAGATGTATGCAATATATATATTTCCACAGCATATTTTTTTTTTTGGGGGGTAAGGGGGGGGTGGACAGCAAATATAATAAAATGGTAACTGGATCTGATTTGTACTAATCCCAGTAGTAGAAGTTCACAAAGCAGAACTGCCATGGGAAACCCAAAATTATCCATGTGAGTCATGTACAAAACTATACCTACCCGTTTCTAGGCATCATGGTGTACCAGCCTAAACTGGCCTCCTTCCCATAATGAACACAGAGCCAGATTCCGTTCTGATCAGTATTGCTTAACCACATGGAAGCAGCAGTGCAATACCATACAACTACAGTAACATTCAAATGCTGTAGGACGCGTCTGCATGAAATACATCTGCAATCCAAGTGCTGCTTCTGAAGACACAGCATTGGATCACCATTGAGACTATCACGACCATCAGTGATGATGGTCGCAGCACTTGGCAATCCAGCTTACTCAGACTGACCATCGGAACCACAATGCGGGATGCAGGAAGTCTGAGTCTGACAACGCAGACCCTGAGCTCGGCCCCCCTACAGAATTGTCCCAGCTGCCTCCCACACGCAGCAGCATGTCAATTATGCAGCGGCTAAGAATGAGTCTTGTGCATGCACTGACCTGCAAGCTTCGGATTGGTATGTAAACCACTGGGTCTTAGGTACTAATCTGAATTAGACACACAATAAAGATGGGCAGCATAGAGTTTACCCCTGGGTGTGTGTGTTTAACCTGTAGGTGATTGCAAATATAATGATGACAACAATTTGCAATAACCTACTGGATACACACACACACACACACACACACACACACACACACACACACACCCAGGAGTGAGCGCAATACTACCCATCTTTATTGTAGCTCATTTTAGGGGTAGGACACCCCTTTAGTTATTGCAGCACACTCCGTACAATGGTGGTCATTCCGAGTTGTTTGCTATCTACATTTGTACACTGTGCAGCGATGAGGCAAAAAACGGCACTTCTGCGCATGCGTATGCAGCGCAATGCGCACGCATGGCGTACTATTACAACGAATGATGTAGTTTTACACAGGGTCTAGCGATGCTTTTCAGTCGCACAGGTAGCCACAGAGTGATTGACAGGAAGAGAGCGTTTCTGGGTGTCAACTGGCCGTTTTCAGGGAGTGTGAGGAAAAACGAGGGCCTGCCAGGAAAAACGTAGGCGTGGCTGAGCGAACGCAGGATGTGTTTGTGACGTCAAATAAGGAACTGAATGGTCTGAAGGGATCGCAAGCGCTGAGTAGGTTTGAAGCTACTCTGAAACTGCTCAAAAATATTTTGTAGCCGCTCTGCGATCCTTTCGTTTGCACTTCTGCTAAGCTAAAATACACTCCCAGTGGGCGGCGGCATAGCGTTTGCATGGCTGCTAAAAACTGCTAGCGAGCGATCAACTCGGAATGACCACCAATAGTACTTCAGCCTCAGTGCACATTTTTTCCCCCATACTGATTCAGGCACACAATGCATAACCTGCTCCTACTTATGCTGCCATAAACAGAAAGGTCAATTAAAGACTGCAGCCTTCTACTTTTCTTTCCAGATTTCCTACAAATTTCTGAAAACAGCCATGTACATAGAATAGTTATATGTATTCTCCGACTGCCTTAACCTATTGACCAATATATGCCAAGACATGCAAGCTGATGTTTCTCCTTTTAGGTTCTTACTAGGAGGAGCCACATTATCATTACAAAGGAGTTTTGTGACCACATAAATGCACAAGGGTAAAGGTTGTAGTAAAAGTACTTATAAATAAATTGCAATGGAAATAAAAAGTACATTACTAATAGAGTATCTGTATAATTCACAGCAGTCAGTGCATTACTAAAAGCTGTAATAATTTACAATAGAGAGAGTACTATTCAATTTACACAACTGATGATTTCATAACTCACCTAATATGACTAATGAGAGCAGATCTCACAAATTACACAGGAAATGTATACGCCATTATATATACATATATATATATATATATATATATATAATACATCTGTATTGTGCAAAATATCTCATACAATGGGGTAGATTTACCAAATCTTGGAGAGCGATAAAGTGGAGAAGTTGCTCATAGAAACCAATCGGCTCATTTATCTACTACAGTCTGTAAAACGAAAGTTAGAAACTGATTGGCTGTTACTAGCAACTTTACTATTTTATCTCTCTCCAAGATTTGATAAATCTACCCCAATACATTTTCATCTATATGTGTTTTTTGTGTTTTTTTGTTTTGTTTTGTAATAATTCAGCCACCTGACATTCTAAGCTATTCATCTACAAGTACATATTTTTATTTTTTGCTTTGTGCTTAATTTAAACCAACCAGACAGCAAAGGAATGAATGACATCTATTGATTGTCTTACAGACTGGACTAGACTATTAGACTGTGGGACCTGTTCACCAAAAAGTAAGCTCCGCTTTCCATTTAATATATACATTGAATTACAGCCTAGTACATGTGTAACTTATTTACCACTAAAATGACTTATTATATGCCTGGATTGTATAATTTTGACCCATCATTTCATTGGCTGACTTCATGCTGACAATAGTAGTTTGTGTTAAAGGGACAATAAACGTGAATAAAATATGTAGATTATATGGAAACATGCACTTTAGCTTTCCAGATGTGTTTTCTCTTTTCAGAGGCCCTATTTCAACTTCTACCAATTGTAACCTTTATTGCACTCTGAAGGTAGTTTACCATATGTATCTCTTTATTGGTTACAGTAGACACCATCCACAGCTTCCAGCTCAGCAATGGTGTCTAAAATCAGTTCAAAATTAGTGTGACTTGAAGAAATACAAGATTTATAACCAGAAAACTTGTCAGGAAAAATAGATGGTGATATTACATGAAAGCTGCATGTTGTGTACAGTTACTGCCCCTTCATTTGTATTTGCCAACTTTCAACCAGGAATTCCAGAAAGTGCTGCAATTTTTCATGTTGCCATGACTTTTTCATGATGTTTTCATGATGTTTTCATGACTTTTTCGGAGTGAAAGTGAGTCTTACAGTTATGAGAAACTTGTTTCCAACCATGTAACAATCTATTAATTCTTAATTTACAGATGATGAACATCTACTCTAAACAAATGGTGCAATCAAGGTCCTGTCACTATGTATGCTGATCATACATTTCCCCTCTATTCTTACTAAACTGCCAAACAGTGGCATGAGTATATCACTTGCTTTGTTAGTTAGGTATGATGCACCAAGTCATCCTCATGGATCAAGCTATTGATCTAGCTTAATAATGTTATATTGCCATAGCAAATTATAAACATTATAACACTAACTGAAGCACCTTGACTAGTTTTATTTTCTGTTAGCTTAATAGTCATGTGATAATTTTGGTTGTATAAAATAAAACATTTTTTTAATCATCTTAAAACCTCAATAAAATCTTAACATAACAATTTTTACTAATTATATTTAATATTAAACATTTAGTAAAATAACCAACTTACAATACAATTAAGCTTCAAAACAGAAACTGTAGTAGCCCTGGATGAGTGAATTCATGTCTAATTGTTGTATTACCTCGTTATTTGTACTACGCGTACATCGTTTGATGAAATCCTCTTTCTTCAATGTGGCCACTTGTTCTATAGTCTTTACAAAGGCAAAATTGCACTCAGCAGTTTAAGACATACTCAGAGTTTGCAGTCAGACCTATAACAAATTAGGGGGAGATGTATCAAACCTTGGAGAGATATAAAGTGGAGAAAGATAGGTCATATTTACAAATTATCAGGTTTCATACCAAATAATTATAATTAACTTATAAAATGGAGAGAGATATTGGCATGTTTACAAATTATTAGGTTTAGACCCAATAATTTAAATTAACTTACTCCAAATGTTCTAAAAATCACAGGGACATGTCCTAAATGAGTACAACCCCAGAATGTGTAAAGAAGGGAAATGATCACAAAAGCAATAATTTAATTCTATATTAGGAGCCGGGTCCATCCTGAACATGTGTGGTCAGTAGACGATGCATGTGCAGTGGCCATTGCTGGGAAGAACCCTCGCCTGGTACTGTAGTTTTTGCAAAATAGTAGCCCATGCATTACTATAGGGTAATACCATCTGTAGATTGTGTTATATTATTGGGGACCAGAATGCTTGCTATGAGGGGTGCTGCTGCTGTCAGTATTGGAGGAATATTTGGGGGATTCTTAATATTTGCAGGTGTCCCTGGAAAATGGGTATTTCTTTATCATCCACTAGGGGTCACTGGAGTACTCTTGGGGATATGGACGGCTTCCACCGGAAGAAGGCACTGAATAAATTAATTTTTGAGACTACTCCTCCCCTCCATATCCTCGAGCACTTCAGTGTTTTTTCTGTTCTCGACACAGTTAGAAGGCATAGTGGAGCTCGTCCACGAAGTATTGGAATTTTTTTTTTAGTTCCTAAGTTTTTCTTCTTTTCAAGGATTTCCACGTCCTTTCCCCCCTTCTAACAGGCGTGGGTCAGGGACAGTGGAAGCGGCTGAGAACAGCCGTGAGTGTCGGACCTCTCTGTAAAGAGCTCCCTCACTCCACCTGCAGGCTGCCTGCAAAAAGCTGGACGGAGCTTGGATGAGAAGCCCCGTCATAGACTTTGGTCACGGTCCAGGTATGTTAGGGGCGGTCAGCTCTTGCTGCCGCTCCACTGTTGGGGATTGTATTGGGTACTCACCGCTGCCCGGAGCGCGTGTGCATGGGCCGCGTCACGGCTCCATGCGGCGCGCTCTCACTCTCCGCTCCCAGCATCTTAAATACCAGACCGCTGCTCCCCGGCGCCGCAGCAGCGCTGCCTGGCTACACAGACACTCCGCAAAATGTGTGTGGCGGGCGGGAGCGCGTGTGCATAGGCCACTCCAGGGCTCTATGCAGCACGCTCGCTGCTTCCGCTATCCGCCCGCAGCAGCCGAGGAGTTCCCGCTGCCTGGGCCTACAGGTACAGGCCGCTCACACGGCCCTATGCAGACTTCCACAGGCCCCGACCCGGTGCTGTACACGGAGGTCGTGGGAGTGGGGGGGGGGGGAGACATTGGCAGTATTTGGCATGCTTAATATGTTAATGTTCTCCTGTCTGTTCCAGGTTTCCTTTATTACATCTCGGCTAAGAGTGGTACTAGGGGAATTTTGGGGTCAGTTTTCTTATTGCTGGCAGGCACTGCACTTGCCTGATATATACCAGGAACTTTGGTGTTATTACTAAGTCGTGCAGTCTGTCTGTGTGTAGTTTGTATTGTCTGTCTTTTATAATGAGTAAGACACCAGCAAAATCTAAGAAACATTTTTCATGTCATGTCTGTAAGAGTGTGTTGCCTGATGGATCCACCACATGTACAGCATGTGTTGTTAATACAGCCATAAATACGATTTCAGAAGTAAAACCACCATCTCTGGACCCTCCATGGGCTTTACTTGCAGATGTATTAGTTGGTTTACAATCAGAGCTGGCCGCCTCTCGTGAAGAAAGAGAGGCGGCAAGATCTGAGTTTAAAATGAGACCATTTGAGTTACCAGAGTCTCAATCTGGTCAGAGGCCCACCTTGAGTGGGAAAGATAAATTTCCTTTTCCTAATAATTCTCCAGTCTCTGGGATACTAGACCTCACTGAACAGGAGTATGAGGAGGGTGAAATAGGGCAACAGTCAGATAGTGACGATTTTGACAGCCCAGGTATTGACAATCTCATCAGAGCAGTACGTCAGTCGCTGGAGTTTACGGAAACTGAGGAGCCCCTGACGAATGATGAGGTAGTTTTTACTAAACGACAGAGATCTCCGATGTGTTTCCCTATTTCGGAATCTCTTAATAAAATGTTACTGGAATCACGGAAAAATCCGGATAAACGGTTTTCTATTCCTCGTAGATTTAAATCGAGTTACCCGTTTCCAGAGTCCATGACAGCTACTTGGGAGAACCCACCATTGGTGGATTCATCCGTATCCAAACTTACAAGGAAGTTAACCATACCAGTACCAACTGCTACTACGCTTAAAGACCCTGCAGATCGTAAAATAGAGGAGACGCAAGTCTCAGAGGTTGGGGAGCTGTAGTTCAGAGTCATCGGCTCCAGGGCCTCTGGGCAAATCACGAAAGATCGCTATCCATAAATGTTCTGGAACTCAGGGCGATTTACAATGCTCTAAGACAAGCAGTGTACATGTTTAGTTTTCAGACTGTTCAGGTGCAGTCAGACAATGCGACGGCAGTCGCATACATAAACAAACAAGGAGGAACGAGAAGCCGCATGGCAATGCGGGAAGTAGCTCGGATCCTCAGATGGGCCGAATATCACCAGGTGATATTGTCGGCAGTGTTCATTCCGGGAGTGGACAACTGGGAGGCAGATTTTCTCAGTCGTCGGGATTTTCATCCAGGGGAGTGGGCATTAAATCCAGAAGTATTTCAGATGTTGATCCAGAAGTGGGGGTACCCTCAGGTGGATCTGATGGCATCCCGCCACAATCATCAGGTGTCACGATATATGTCCAGAACAAGAGATCCAGGGGCAGTGGCGGTGGATGCTCTCACAGCCACGTGGCCGTACAGCCTTGTGTATCTGTTTCCACCGTTTCCGCTGCTCCCGCTGTTGCTAAAACGGATCAAGAGAGGGTCCGTCACAGTCATACTAATAGCGCCTCATTGGCCTCGGAGGGCTTGGTTCTCGGATCTCCTCGGGTTACTCGCAGACGATCCGTGGCCACTCCCACTACGTCCGGACCTGTTACAACAGGGTCCGTTCCTTTACCCCGATTTAGCGCGGCTGCGTTTGACGGGGTGGCTGTTGAAAAGGCCATCTTAAGAAGAGAGGGCATTCCTGAGTCTGTTATACCAACCATGGTACGAGCTAGGAAGCCGGTTACGGCAGCTCATTATTACAGAATCTGGCGTACTTATATAAGTTGGTGTGAAGCTCGGAAATTTCCGACATCATCTTTTAATTTATCCCGTCTTTTGTTATTTTTACAGATGGGGTTAGATGGAGGACTACGTCTTTCCACACTAAAGGTGCAGGTATCTGCGTTGTCAATTTTCTTTCAAAGGAAATTGGCCTCGTTGCCGTCAATACATACGTTTTTACAGGGTGTAAAGAGGATACAGCCTCCTTTCATTCCACCTACAGCACCATGGGACTTGAATCTGGTTTTAGATTTCTTACAGTCCGATTACTTTGACCCTTTACGACAAGTGGATATTAAATTTCTCACTTGGAAAACGATTTTTCTTTTAGCCTTAGCTTCGGCTAGGCGTGTTTCAGATCTGGGTGCCTTGTCGTGCAAGTCACCGTATTTAGTTTTTCATGATGACAGAGCGGAACTTCGGACGAATCCCGCTTTTCTACCAAAGGTAGTGTCGTCTTTTCACATCAATCAACCAATAGTAGTTCCTGTGTTAACAGGAGATTCTGGAACGTTGGATGTGGTTCGCGCATTGCGCATCTATGTATCCCGAACGTCTACTGTGCGTAAAACGGATACGTTGTTTGTTCTCTATGATGCGGCTAAGAGGGGTTGGCCAGCCTCTAAGCAAACCTTATCCAGATGGATCAAACTGACCATACGTCAGGCTTACCTTTATGCTAGGTTACAGCCACCTACTTCAGTAACAGCTCATTCCACACGTTCTGTGGGAACGTCATGGGCAGCGAGTCGTGGGGCTTCTACGACACAGCTTTGCCGTGCGGCTACTTGGTCTTCAGTGCACACGTTTGTGCGCTTTTACAAGTTTGATACTTTCGCGGCATCAGCATCTAGCTTTGGCCGTTTAGTGTTACAAGTGCCAAACAGCTCTCCCACCACGGAGGAAACTTTGGTACATCCCAAGAGTACTCCAGTGACCCCTAGTGGATGATAAAGAAAATAGGATTTTGGTACTTACCAGGTAAATCCTTTTCTTTGAATCCATAGGGGGCACTGGACGCCCACCCAGAGCAGTTTACCTGTTTTAGGAAGTTCAGTGGTTCTTATGGTAACACACTTTCACGACTGGTTTAAATTTAACAAGGGTTAATCAGTTATGGTGTCAACTGTTTAGTTGTCTGTTACGTTTTGTGTCAACTTTATTGTTGTCCGTGAGATTATATGTAATTCTCCTTTGGTCAATCTCTCTATCGATCCTGTTCGGCTCAGTAAAAAACACTGAAGTGCTCGAGGATATGGAGGGGAGGAGTAGTCTCAAAAATTAATTTATTCAGTGCCTTCTTCCGGTGGAAGCCGTCCATATCCCCAAGAGTACTCCAGTGCCCCCTATGGATTCAAAGAAAAGGATTTACCTGGTAAGTACCAAAATCCTATTTTTGGAGAAATATTCTGCAAATATTATTTGATAAAATGGCTCCATAAAGTAACAATAATAATATAATAACCTACTCCTGCGCAAATATCGAATAGCAGACCTAAAACAGGACCAAGGGAGATTTGACATAACACCATCAATAATGTATATAACATTTCAATTGTGATACCTGATGGACTGGCACTAAAAAATATAAACAAGTCATAAATCAATTAGACAGGACGAAAACAAAGGACAAGAAAAAAAGAAAGAATTAGTATATCTCAATAACAAAAGTGACTGTTATAGGACTGTGTATAAATCACACTGTTTGTTCCCGTAAACCTTGTACGGTGAAAAAACTACAGTGAATAATCAAGTGGTTTCCAGATAACTTTTGTAAATAACCAATATATAGTAGAGGTCAAAAGAGAAATTGTACAATATGGTACAATACTGTTATGCAAACATAACAAATGGTTTACCTTGGTGCACTCACTATAATTGGAGCGCACCACTAGTAGAAGCATTATGGACTCTATTCAGCAAGGATTGCAAATTCTTCTTTCTAGCAGAATTTGCAATCCTTTGCCATGCATCCTGGTGGCCACCCATTGCAGGGCAAGGCTGCCCAGCATGCTAACCGCCACCCCACCGCCCCCGCGTCCATACACTAACTGTGATCGTGCCACAATTTGTGCATAGTCACACCATCTTTTTGATTGGAGCGGCTGTGTGTGATGTCACGCAGCCACCTGGACAACGCCCATGACAGTCCCACCGTTCGTGTCATCATGCCTCCATTTCCCTGAGGCCGCTCCCGCAATGCTCCGTTTCTGCCTTGGAAATGGAGCATTGACACCCCCTCTTGCCCCGCAAACACCTTTGCCTTTCAATCAGGCAGAGGCATTCGCATTTATTGTGGGGCACCCGCAGTAAATGCGGGCGCATGTGCAGGATGAGCACTGCACATGCGCCTGCCGAACGAATGCAAAAATTCCAGTTGGATCGCGATTTACAATCCAACCTGAATGAGGTCCCATTTACATCATCATAATATTTAAGGCTTTTTGCCACCACAAAGGGTGAGTACATCACTAGAAAACCTTTTTGTATTTTTACATAACAGTATTACACCATATTGTACATTTTCTCTTTTAGGTCCCATATAAAGGACTAACCAATCAGCTTCTACATGTAACTTTACAGGCTGTGTTTGAATGATAAGATTTAGGATCTGATTGGTTGATATTTTATCTCCCTCCACTGTATTTCTCTGATGCATCTCCTCCCAGATTTCTTACACCTGCTGAACACTATAGAATACATAAACAGTATTAGGATTAAATACAATAGCTAGTAATATGTAGAATTATAGCAATATTTCAATTATGATGTTAAAATAATTCACTTCTTGACCTTGCATAAAGGTAAAGAACACTGATTCCTTACCATTGTGGCTGAGTCTGTGGCAAGTCACTGGGAAGTTAAATTGAAATACCCATAATATCCTCCGCTCTACTACATCAATGTCCTAAGCAATTTAACTCATGATTCCTGGGAGAGTTGGCATATATGAATTAAGCATTCTCTAGTTTACAGACTCGGCAAGACGTTGTTGCTCGGTTTTTATTACCTTTCACTCAGCCTTCATATGCATTTGGATTTCCATCTAACATGTCATTTCAGTTTTGTGTGTCTAATAATCAATCAATGTGTTCAGCAACAGGCATGTAAAATTATTGTGACAAAGGCGCCTAATGCCATTGCTCCTCTAGCCTTAACAATGTGCAATATTGTCTTTAATTCAGTTCAACACTGCCTTCCTTCCACTAACCTACTCTGTGATCTCCATCATTGTTAGAATGGTGATGAGCCACCATGGAGCAATTAATCAATTAAGCAATTAATTAATGTATCCCTATACCCTACTGACTCTCTATGTGGCAGCATAACCTCATAAACAAGTTTCTCTCTATAGCAAACATTTAATTGCTCATTTATTAACAACAAACTTTAGAAAACATAATCAACAGTCATACCTGCCAATAGTGTAGATTTGTCCAGGATATGTTTAGGGCAGTTAGATGAATGGTATCCTGCCATACAAGAGGTGTGTTCTTATCCAAGCGGTACTAGATAGATTTTAGTCTGGTTTGAACATTATGAGGAAGTATTCTTGTTAGTACTGATTTTCCAATGCTGTAATATATATATATATATATATATATATATATATTATGTACAGTGTCATATAACGAAGACTGTCAGGTAAAAATGAAGGTATAAATTATCCATTTATTATTTTTACAGTGTTGCTTTTTCTTAAAAAAGGAGATTGTCCTCCTCCAGGTACCTTAAGGTAATGGTGGAGGTCTCCTCTGGACCAAGGAGACCTAAGCCACACAGGCATTTTTCAGAATCTGCAGCTGTCAGAGCAGGAACACTTAATCCATCCATGATTATTCAATCAACAAGGATAAAATGAAGAAGGAAACCTGGTGCCAGGCTAACTGGCCGTGGCTCTCACTACAATTGTACTGGCAGAGGGTATCTAAAGGATGAATGGAGTCGTGCTCTATAAACTGCATATGCTGCCTTGTCATAAATAGCTATTGTAGGTCTGGCTCACTTCATGTAAAGTTGGGAATCCCAATGGAAGCATAATTGCATAAAAGTAAACTACAGTCCTAAAAGAAACAAAAAACAAAACAAAAACAAAACATGATATTACTATATTTATTATAATTTTTCATGTTGTGTGGGAGTTCCTAATATTTTATCTATATAGTCTTACAACAACAATATATTTTTTGTATTTACTGTAGCTAGTATACTGTATGTATGTGTGTGTGTGTGTGTGTGTGTGTGTGTGTATATATATATATATATATATACACACACATATGTATATATATATATATATATATATATATATATATATATATACAGGGTTATACAAAAGTCACAGTACACCCTTTTGTTTCAAAAACTGTACAGGAAATGGGAAAACTGAATACAACTGTAAGGTCTGGGTGAGGTGAGCTATCTTTTAGGATATGTACCGAACATGCGCTCCATCTTGAAATCGGCCATCTAGAATCTAAGTCAGTTTTTTCAAATGGAAAGGGGGTCGTGTAACATGTCAAACGACATCAGAATTTGCTTAAAAATTATTGCTGTAAACAGATTTTAAATAGCAGTTATGATTCAAAAGTTACAACACTTTTTTGTTAAAGATGGCTTTGACAAAAGAGGAGAGAATTGAGGTCATTCTGCTGACAAATGTCATGTGCTGCATTGTGGGCTCTGATATGTTACACGACCCCATTTCCATGGTTAGGGGAAGTCATATCATCACAGGTTGTGTGCACTAATACTACTTCTCCCAACATGTATTACTGTGGCGGTCATTATCGGAGCTGCTATCTTCAAGATAGTGTGTCGATGTGCTGGGCAATGTAAGAACAGTCAGTTGGACTGACTATTCTGACACCTGCAGCTATCAATTTTGACAGCTGCAGGTGTCGTTGCGCCTTCACTGCCACTGTAGTGGCGGCTGCGGCTGACAGGCTGCGACTGACGGGCTCCAGGTTGTGTGTGAGATCTCATGATGGTTGCAAAATCTCGCACATGCCCACTGAAGCCGGCCAGGATGAGACAGCGCATCAGCACTAGGCTGATGTGCTTTTAGGGGTCTGACAGGCATCGCTGGAGGGCCATCTCTGGCACTACTGTTTTCTTCTTCGTCTCAGTAAAGAGGCGAAGCAGGAGGGGCTATAGTGGCATGGGCCATACTGCTATAGTACATTTACCCCATGGTGACACTTATTTTGTTAGTACAGACATTCTGAATTTGACAGTTTACCTATATATGATGACCCTCTTGAAACAAGCTGATATATATGTATATATATATATATATATATGACCATAATGTTGACACTGTCTTTTTCATGTCAGTCTATCTTAAACTCTAATGGTAATCCTAACCCTAACCATAAACCTAATGCAAATGTCGACGTTTTAACAATATC
Source organism: Pseudophryne corroboree (assembly GCF_028390025.1). Taxonomy (NCBI): domain Eukaryota; kingdom Metazoa; phylum Chordata; class Amphibia; order Anura; family Myobatrachidae; genus Pseudophryne; species Pseudophryne corroboree. The sequence continues at coordinate 277,665,702 of NC_086451.1, read as the reverse complement.
GACATTTCATATGTCAGCATTCCAGCAATGCTGGCATTTTCTAGGAGTTGACAGGGATGATGTCGACATTTTAACCATGTCACCATCTTTAATGTCAACTTTCTTGTGTGTCAACAATGTAAATGTCGATAATGTCACTGTTGACTATGCTTATATGTCTGTCACATTTTGCAATATTTGGAGACGGTCTTAGAAACATAGAAACATAGAATTTGTCGGCAGATAAGAACCACTTGGCCCATCTAGTCTGCCCCTTTTTTTTTATATTATTCTTATCTCTAACCTTATTTGATCCTTATTTCTTTGTAAGGATATCCTTATGTCTATCCCATGCATGTTTAAATTGCTCTACTGTCTTAGCCTCTACCACCTCTGATTGGAGGCTATTCCATTTGTCCACTACCCTTTCTGTGAAATAATTTTTCCGCAAATTTCCCATGAACCCCCCCCCCTCCAGTCTCAGTGCATGTCCTCGTGTCCTATTGCTTCTCTTCATTTGGAGAATGTTTCCCTCCTGGACTTTGTTAAAACCCTTGATATATTTGAAAGTTTCTATCATGTCCCCCCTTTCCCTTCTCTGCTCCAAACTATACATATTGAGATTTCTTAGTCTTTCTGGGTATGTTTTGTGATGTAGGCCATGCACCATTTTAGTTGCCCTCCTTTGTACAGTTTCTAATGTATTAATATCCTTTTGAAGATATGGCCTCCAGAACTGAATACAGTATTCTAGATGAGGCCGTACCAATGACCTATACAGTGGCATTATTACTTCTTTCTTTCTGCTACATACTGATACACAGAAGACCTGTCACACATTTATTATTTACATTTGATTTCCAAATGTTACATATAATTTATTATTACAAAATGGGTTTTTACAATTTATTTTTACATTTTTCTTTAACTTCACTCTATTCACCTAAAACTTCTCTCTTATTTTTTAATGTTTTGCCTCCATCAGAATATTGTAATGCTTTAGCTGTAATTTACCATATTCTGATGTGCACCGCCTATAGAGATCTTCAGTTTTAGACATTACAGTGCAATTCACTTTCATTGCTGAATTACATTTTTTGATACTGGTATAATGTTTATATAGAAGTACGCCTTTGCTATTTGATTTGCTTATTAGTAATATCATAACTGATATAATATTCCTTATTATGTACAAATGGATGTAGCAAAGAAACAACTCTAATAATATATATACCCACGCAGTTAATTAAGAAGTGACCTGTAAGCTTCAGAGGTGAATCTGCAATCAGCCAAACAGTAGCTAGCTAGTCTGGCAACTGCCATCATCAGCAGCAAAACTTGTACTGTGTATTTGCATCATCCCTTGGGAACGCACAATTGATATACAAATATGTCCCCCACACATCTGTGCCACGAACTGGCTGCACGTGTGGCCGCATCGAGATTGTGACTATTCACGCCTGTATGTGACCTGTTTGTAGAAGTGACCCTGTGAATTGCGGGTGTATGTGCAGTACACGCACATACCAGCTTGCATGCTAATTGTGGCAAACCAGCGCTGTAACGAGGTGTGTGCAGAGGGGCACTGCACATAGCGCTGCAGGGTAGGGGGTTCTGTTAATTACTTTCACTTGCAGTTTCCCACCTTTTTGAAGCCCAGTGTCTTCTGACTGCCCCTGTCTCCTACCCTGACCCCTTATGTCGCTAATACCTATACAGCATTCATGAACTTAACTTGAGATTTCTTTGTTATTTAGTCACACTGTCCTTTATTACATTTCAAGACGCTAACATACCTGGGATTCAAACCCATTCCCTGTGGCATTGCAGTCAGACAATCTATTAATTGAGCTATCTGCCCTTGCATAGAAAGGTAGATAATTCTAAGCTAGAGAATTCAGCTTACCTTGTACTTTGTGAAAACATGATCAGCATTGCAGTTGAGCAGATCTATGTACTATGTATGTGGCTGCAATAGATTTGATGTGTGGCTGCACACTAAATAGATTTGCTCAATTGCAATGCTGATTATTTTTTTACAAAGTACCAGTAGCTTCATATAGTGTTCATAGTTTTTATGCAGGATCAAATAGCTCAATGAGTAGGGTGTTTGAATAGAATTCAACAGGTTATAGGTTTGAATCCTGGGTATGGCAGTATATTGAAATGTATTCTTTAATAAAAGGTATTGTAATTGAATAACAACAAGTTCTCAAGTTAAGTGCATGAATGTGGTATAAAGAGGATATGTGTCCATATCCATTTAACGCAGTAGTCTATAAATGTGAGTGTATTATTTATATATAATTAATATAATATAATATATAATATATATATATATATATATATATACATATATATAAAATGTGGGCTTTCTCTGGGATCAATCTTGTCATGACCCTTCCCCCCAAGCCATGCGCCTTATGTCCCATTTGGAAAAATGGGGATGGGGGGTGCGTAGAGGGCACCAATACTCTCTCTGGCACAGGACACTGAAAGGTCTAGCTATGGCTCTGTGGCAAACGAGTTGACTTTGCCGTGGCTAGCAGCAAAGATAATCACAGCCTCATGTGTAGGTACTTACAGAGGTACTTGCTGTATTTAGATTCTATTAGATTGCTCTTGTTTCCCCATCCTGCCTATCCTGTTATAAGCAGACATAGGTGTCAGATACGAGCAAATCTGTGTTAGTGTATATTCAGGCATGTTTTTCTTGTAAGCTTTCATGGCACACATTTGCTGATTTTATTTATATACAAACATGCATATTTTCTACTCAGCACCAGTCCCTATGGGAGCAGTTCAAATAAATGTGAAGTTAGGACGCGATGTGTGGCTACGCACATCAACCATACTAAAGTTACCGCGATAACATGAGCAATGTTGCAGTTATAATTAGAGATGTGCGGCGGGCACTTTCGTATTTTGTGTTTTGGTTTTGGTTCTAATTCCACTTTCATGTTTTGGTTTTGGTTTTGGATCTGGGGTATTTAAAAAAAACAAAACATAAAAACATCTAAAATCACAGAATTTGGTGGTAATTTTGCTCCTACGGTATTATTAACCTCAATAACAATAATTTCCACTCATTTCCAGTCTATTCTGAACACCTCACACCTCACAATATTGTTTTTAGGCCAAAAGGTTGCACCGAGGTTGCTGGATGACTAAGCTAAGCGACACAAACACAACACAAACACCTGGCCCATCTAGGAGTGGCACTGTAGTGTCAGACAGGAGGGCAGATATAAAAAAAGGCCATAAACAGTACATCATGCAAAGAAGAAAAAGATTTGCAATGAGGTAGTTGTATGACTAAGCCAAGCGACCAGTGCCGTAACTAGACATTTTAGCGCTGTGTGCAAGAAACGGCATCGGCGCCTCCCTCTTTAATGTAAATCGGCGGCAGTGCGCGCCAATGACGTGTGCAAAAAATATAGGGGCATGGCTTCACGGGAAAGGGGTGTGGCCACAAAATAATACCAATTCATATAATGGTGCACAGTAGTCTCCATTATTCAAATTACACCGCACAGTAGCGCCACTACACCAGGTAGAGCCCCTTTTTTACATTACGGCAGACAGCGTCCCCTTTTTACATATTACGGCAGACAGATTCCCCTTTTTACAAATTACGGCAGACAACATCCCCTTTTTTACACATTACGGCAGACAGAGTCCCCTTTTTACACATTACGGCAGGCAGAGTTCCCCTTTTACACATTACGGCAGGATAGGTCCACCTTTTACACATGATGGCAGGCCAATTCCCCCTTACACCCCCCCCTACCCTTAGAGTGTAGTGTAGTGTAGTGAAGTGTACTGTGGTGTAGTGTAGTGTACTGTAGTGAAGTGTAGTGTAATATACTGTAGTGTAGTGTAATGTAGTGTAGTGTAGTAGAGTGTAGTGTAGTATAGTGTAGTGTACTGTAGTGAAGTGTAGTGTAGTGTCTGTGTAGGCACAGGGCCGTCTTAACGGCAGTGTAGGCCCCTGGGTACAGCAATGCATTGGGCCCCCTACCCATCCTCCAGCGGTAGGGGTGGGGTGTGCTATCAGTGGCAGCTTTGATGTCCCACGGGCGGTAGGGGGTGTTCTATCTTCCGCTCAGCATGTAGGACCTTGAGCAGTAATTTCTACTTATTGCTCCTTTACTGCACAGATGGGGTGGGAGGGAGAACACTAAACTGGAGAAGAAGGCATTGGGCTGAATGAAGGCGCCCTGGTACATGACTTCCGGGGTGGTAGGGGATGTTTAATACGCAGGGGAGGGGTGGATAGTGGAGTGGGCTTAATATTCATCATTTTCTGGTGGGAGGGCATCTTCCTTGACTGCAGATATCTCACGTTCCTGAAAATATATTTCTCAGCTTTGAATGGGATAAAAAACTAGAGAGTCATACCTTTCAGAAAGTTCAAGGGACTTGGGGATCAGAGGTCAGGAGCCAGAGCAATCCTCCAATGAATATATAAAACTGTATACCAGGCGTGTGGAGCTGGAGCAGGGACCAGCTGCTGGAAGGCTGATATCTCTGGTTCTGGGCGCAGTAGAGACAAGCTGCCAGTGTCCAGCAAAAGGGGAGAGTCCCAGATTTTGGATTATACCCTCAGAAAGACTCTGTGTCAGACATAACCTGAGATATCTGACTGGGAAGAGCAATTAACAGGCTCAGATGGGGACCACTGCTTTCACATTGGATATCTCCGGTTCCCCAAGGCAGATCTTCAAAACTCTGGTACCCCAGGAAAGAGGGGACCCTTAGCTATCAGTCGAGGGCACTTATACTCCCGGGGCCCTTGGGCAAGAGCCCATTGAGCCCATACGAAAAGACGGCCCTGTGTAGGCACTTACGTGATGTGTACGTTCTTCCAGCGCTGTTGCCGGCTCCTGACTCCCCCTGACAGACTGTCCACTTCACAGGCAGAGAAACTCAGCCGCAGCGCTGCCGGGACCTCAGCAGCAGTGGCGGCTTAAGCTGGACATGGGCGGGCGGCGGCTTCAGCGGGACACAAGTGCACGGGCGGCGGCTTCAGTGGGACACAGGCAGGCGGGCGGCGGCTTCAGCAGCAGGACACAGTCAAGCGGGCGACAGCAGCTTCAGCGGGACGCAGGCAATGCCGCCATCAGTGGGACATAGGCGGCGCCGCCTAAAGCAGTGAATCTGCAGCTGTGCGGGTGTGATGCTCGATGTGCCCTCAGTGCATTTGCACTGTGGGCAAGGCACCATCGGCATACACCTAGTTATGGCTGTGCAAGCGACACACACAGTTGGCCCATCTAGGCGTGGCACTGCAGTGGCAGACAGGAGGGCAGATATCAAAAATAGGCCCCTAACAGCACATGATGCAAAAAAGAAAAAAAGGTGCACCGAGGTTGCTGTATGACTAAGCTAAGCGACACAACCACCTGGCCCATCTAGTAGTGTCACGCAATTCGGTCCACTGACAGCATCTCCAGCACGCTCCAGTCACTTTTAAAAAAATCTGCAATTTGTGGACTTATACGGCAGTACCCCAGGACTAATACAGCAGTACCCCGGACTCATACGGCAGTGTCACACAGGATGGTACTTTTCAAAAACTAGGCCCCAAACAGCACCTCATGCAAAGATGTTGAAGAGGTGCAATGAGGTAGCTGTATGACTAAGCCAAGCGACACAAACAATTCCCACTGGAATTATACGTCCAAATCACTGGAATTAAATGGCAAGATCACTGTAATTAATAATTATAAATCACTGACATTAATTGGCAAAGTCACTGTAATTATACGTCCAAATCACTGTAATTAATTGGCAAGATCACTGTAATTAATAATTATAAATCACTGACATTAATTGGCAAAATCACTGTAATTATACATCCAAATCACTGGAATTAAATGGCAAAATCTCGCTATTGCCTGCCTAGTGAAGTGGAATCTAGATGGTATTTGGTACCGGGGACACAATACCTCCATCAATTGTCTAAATACCACTGCACTAATGGCGGATACTGGGTGCACGTCTAACACCAACATAAGTGTCAAGGCCTCAGTTATGAGGGCATCCATCGTCATGTGAAGCTGAACCACTAGTCATGAACATAGGCCAGGGTCTCAGCTGTTCCTTGCCACTCTGCGTCGTAAGTGGCATATTGGCAAGTTTACGTTTCTCCTCAGACCATTTCTATTTCTTTTTTTGGGTCTTTTTACTGAACTTTGGCTTTTTGGATTTTACATGCCCTCTACTATCACATTGGGCATCGGCCTTGGCAGATGACGTTGATGGTATTTCATCGTCTATGTCATGGCTAGTGGCAGCAGCTTTAGCACTAGGAGGAAGTGGTTCTTCTTGATCTTTCCCTATTTTATCCTCAAAATTTTTGTTCTCCATTATTTTTGGGGAGATATATGAGACAATATGTGGCACAGGAATGACACTACCACTGGTCTGATGCAGCACAACACAACAATACTGTAAGGGACTTGTGGTTGTTGTTGTTGTTGTTGTTATTATTATTATTATATGGCAGCAGTGGACATATAGCAGCAGCGTATATCGTCACTGGAATTACTGATGACACAGGACACTACCACTGGTCTGATGCAGCCCAACAGGTTGTTATAATTGTTATACTGCAGCAGTGGACATATAGCAGCAGTGTATATCATCACTGGAATTACTGATGACACATGACACTACCATTGGTTTGATGCAGCCCAACAGGTTGTTATGATTGTTATACTGCAGCAGTGGACGTATAGCAGCAGCGTATATTGTCACTGGAATTACTGATGACACAGGACACTACCACTGGTCTGCACAACACAGCACCACTTTATACAGCTACACTGGTATATGGCAGCAGAGAACACCAACACTGTGAATGGCTGGACTGATACAGCACAATACACTGACTACACTGGACTGGTCTGCACAACACAGCACCACTTTACAGCTACACTGGATATATGGCAGCAGAGAACACCAACTCTGTGGCTGGCTGGACTGATACAGCACAATACACTGACTACACTGGACTGGTCTGCACAAAACAGCACCACTTTACTGCTACACTGGATATATGGCAGCAGAGAACACCAACATTGTGGCTGGCTGGACTGATACAGCACAATACACTGACTACACTGGATTGGTCTGCACAACATAGCACCACTTTACAGCTACACTGGATATATGGCAGCAGAGAACACCAACACCGTGCCTGGACTGATGCAGCACAATACACTGAGTGACTACACTGGACTGGACTGAGCAGCACAACATTTGCAACCCCACTTTCCTGCCCCAACACACAGACACTGAACACTGAGTATACGTTCTCTCTATACACTCTCAGAGACTGGAGTGAAAATGGCGGGGACGCGCGACTCCTTATATGGAATCCAAATCCTGCGAGAATCCGACAGTGGGATGATGACGTTTTTCCGAGTTCAGGTTCTGAGTCAGGCGGGAAAATCCAAGCCTGACTTGGATCCGGGCTCGAGACGTGAAGTTCGGTAGGGTTCGGTTCTCAGAGAACCGAACCTGCTCATCTCTAGTTATAATGTGATGCCATCATCCCATTACTCTACATTGAATTGCCTCAAACACTAAATGTTTCTCTTCCAGTTATGCTATATTATTTGGGAAACAGCTTTATGGCCGTTACATAGCAATGTGCATCTGGTATGGAAAATATATGCACAGAAACTATGAAGATCAGTATAGCTGGCCATGTTGCAAGAATAAATCTACATTATGTTAGAAACAAAAGAAAGATTGATGTTGATACATTTTTAGTAGGACAACAGAAATGTTTCAGGCAATGCTACTGATGATAATTAATGTATAATATGTATAGTGCTGGAACTGCATAATACGATACTAAGTAATGTAAATTTTATCATCGAATAAGTAATTTGGACACAAAAAAGTAGAATACCTTGGGATAAATTAGATTTTTGTTTTAATCTTTCTTTAGAGAATAGATTTTTAGATTTTTTTTTCTGTGTGTATATTACAGTATTATTATTTTATGAATATTATTATTATTATTACTTTTGTTGCTTTGTAAGGTGCCACAAAATTTTGCAGACATGAACGTATTCCAGAAAAGTAATAAGTGTCTGGTCGCTCTGGAACATTGTCAAATGCTGTATTATCTAGATTTGTACTGTTCCTAAGAAAGCATTTTCAATATTAATTCTCATCTCCTCTCCGGGTATGGGTCATTAGGTCAACCACACTTAGGTCGACAGTCATTAGGTCGACCACACCTAGGTCGACATCCATTAAGTCGACCACTATTGGTCGACATGCATTAGGTCGACATGATCACTGGGTTGACATAGTCATTATGTCGACATGAACAATGTCAACATGGAAAAAGGTTGACATTAGTTTTTTTACTTTTTGGGTGTAGTTTTCTTCATAAAGTGACGGGGAACCCCAATTAGGAACTCCAATCAGAGGGTGTCAGCTGGGTGTGGCCCACACCCCCCTAGTGACGACACTGTTAGTGATATATCTCAATCCTCTTGTAACAATTTCCAACATGTGATATTAATAAGGAAAAAACTGAAAGTACATTGGGGCTGAATCAGAGCAGGGAGCAAAGCAAATCAAAAAGGAACACATTTGCACTTTAGCAAATCTAATTTGATCTGAATGTGGAGCAGATATAAAAAAGTATGTGGGAGGGAGGGGAGAGTGTCCTTGCTGTTTTCTAAATTGCATAGTAATAATAAAGTTGTCCAGCATTTCAGCTGCATGCAAAAGCAGCCAGTATTTACCATGCATGCAAAAAAAATATATTTGCACCCCTTGTGTTTAATTTTTTTTATAGTTCTTACAGTTATTTCATGACTCTCTGTACAGAAATGCTTTTAAAACCCTTTGGGAGTTGAGATGATCTTCAGCTATTGCATTAATAAGATAATGAAAATATATCCTTCAAGCATTGTAGTTGCATTTGCTGAATTCATTCTTTTATGAGAGAGGAGTTTCTTAACAATAATTAATTCACAGGAATATAAAAAAGGGTGAAAAAAATAAGCAGACCATTATTTTGTACCAGGCAGGAGGAGTAAGGTCAGAGCAGGGGTCCAAGAAATATACCAGTCATGGTATTTAGGGGGAGTATGATGATGGCATGTGTGAGGTATTGCTTTGTGCCACCATAACCCTGCTCTGTGGGTTGTGGTAATGCCAACTTAATTATACCATCCTGTCAAGTTTTGGCCCTCAGGCACTCATTTATACCTACACTCTATTGGTACCTCTGGCTGAACAGCGTGTATATATTTATATCAGGTTCTGTACATATTCTCTTAAATGTATATTCAGGAAAAAAATGTAACATATGAAAAGCAACATTTGTGTAACTTTTTTACTCTGCTGAAATGCTTCCCGTGGTCCCAAGAAGAAAACATCAGTGGGATGCAAAGTGTTATTATTGCCGCTTCATCTACTCTGAATATATGTTCTTCCTATATTTCTGAACATCCAGCTGCTTCCCCTCTACTATTCTCTTAAAGTTGCCTAATATTGTCACCTGAAATGTGTGAATTATTCATTTTAAATGCAAATGTTGGGTATATTACCTGCTTCCTCAACTGATATTTCCACATTAACAATTTTAATCAGCAGCATTTTTACTAAACTGTTCTAAGAATTTCAGGTGGTTAACTAACTGAACAAGACATAAAAAGGCAAAAATATAGTCTGTGCTAATCCTACTCTCCCATGCTGGGAAACACTTAACAATTTTAAAATTGAAGAATTACGACCAGCTGTTTAACTGAAATTAACATTCAGCATATTTAGCAACAGATATACAATTAAATCTAATCAGTAATGACCTCACTTTGTTGGGTTTCACATTCATTGTTTCCCACCATTCTCTTTGCAGAGTTGAAGAAAATAGGTACAATAGTATTTTTTAATTAATTCCATTTTAATTATTTTGCTTTGTAACTGTTTTATTAGATTAGAATTAAATGACTGATATTACTGAACTACTCTATAGTGTTTGGGAAATGTTACAGCATCTTACAGATTAACAACTGTACAGCTGTTACGAATACACAACCACCTTATAGTAATCAATATTTGTAAACATACAGCATTACTGTGACCGCAGTGACTTGTACATGTAAAATTTGCAATGTTAATCCGGGTACACACTGGGCGATTTCAGCCTAAAAAATAAAATAAATATCCTTATCATTTATTTTTAGGCTTATATCATCCAGTGAGTTTGTCGTTCAGCAATCACCAATATTGAGCTGACATGCAGCTCAACCCTTCTATGTCGGACTGAGCTGCATGTCCAGGAATACTGGCGGTGACGTCACTGATCATTATCGTTGAACAATAACGTTGAGTGTGTATGCACTATATCATTGAATGCTATATCATTCAATGATATAGTTGTTCATCATCAGCATTTCTGCATTGCCCAGTGTGTACCCAGATTTATGTACATGATAAATTGGGTTGGGTACAAAATGTTGACAATCATAATGTCAACATTCATCATATAGACAGTGATGAAATGTTGACATGTTAGAGCAGTGACTTACCTTCACTTGGCAACTCCAGCGGCACCTTCCAGACCCCAGTGGTCATGTGACAGTCACTACTTAGTCAGATCTCTGATCCTCTGGAGCTTTGAAAAGTATTTCACCACTCCCACTAATCCCTACCCCTAACCCTCTGTCTAGTGCATAACCCTAACTTTCTACTCCGTCAGCCAAATCCTAACCTCTCACCACAACCTAACCCAAATCCTAACCATCCTGCCCAAAGCCTAACCATAATGTCGACATTCTGACAGTGCTAAAATTTCACCTTTCGATAGTCAATAGTCTGAGAATGTTGATGTGATTTTAACAATGTTGACATAATAACTCTTGACATATTGCTGTCAACATTGTTATTTTTGATATATTGACTATATATGGTAAAGCAATGTTTGTGTTATATGCAGGTATTCTTTTTTTGTGCACATGCTGGTTTGTATTAGCTCGTACAGCACCTTACTAAAATGTAATCCTGGCAGAAATGTATTCATGCTACTAATCTTCTGAAAATTAGTATTCTTTAATGTTTTTCCATCCCTGATATTCCCCTTTGCATACTTCTATATTTTACTGAATATAGAAGTATTATTACCACTACATTCTAAAGGAATGACTTTGCATTTATCTATGTTGAACCTAAATTGTTATTTCACAGTCCAACTTGATATTTCATCAATATATTTTATCTAGTAAATTAATATACTGGGAAAAAAAGTTTGCATAGCTCTATTTCCAAAAAGAAATGACACATCACTACTAGATATCAACAAGGTGGTTTAATGAGTAAAAAGTTAAATTTGGTATAAAGTATATTAAGAAGCAATTAGCAAGATAGCTTTGATTATCTCTAGCACTAGACTAGGGAGTAAACTTACTGAAGTTCTCTTTTGGGGCAAATTGTTGCTTTTCTGTGATTTCCTGTTGATTTTTAAAATCAAAGATTTACTAAGGGTAAAATTATTATTACCAGTTATTTATATAGTGCACACATATTTCACAGTACTTTACAGATACTATTTTGTCATTCACATCAGTACCTTCCACAGTGGAGCTTACAATCTATATTACTCATATATGTACACTCATACACACTCTAGAGTTCATTTTTTGTAGGGCACCAAATTTACTTACCACTATGATTTTAGCATTAACCTAGTAGCTGATTGAGCCCGGTCATGGTTACTGGAAAAATGGGGCACCCCATGTCAGTTTTCCCCCCAATTTTCCAGTACTAGAATGGCTTTAGAGGTCCTGGCCGGTTATGCTTTTTGTGGGGGAACCTCACACATTTGTTTTCTCAAATCTAACTGTGCAGTGCTTTCATTGTGCTGCAGACTGTAAGTGGATTCATACAGTACTTCTGTTTGGATGTAGAGTTTATCAAAAATGGGTAAAACTTATTGAAATTGACTGAAATCCAATGGAAATTGACTGAGATCGCACATGCCAGAAACTAATGCCTATCATGATCAGAAAATATGTACTCAAGAATGCTGCTTAGGAAATCTGTAAATATGAGTATAAAACATTCTCCAGTGATCTGATTTAGACTTCAAACATGATTCTTAGTAAATATACCCATTGGTACCCCAGAGTATATGATAGATGTATGATATACCCCCCAAAAAATGTGAACCCTAAATAACTGAGGATTTTAATTTCAGGGTAAATTTAATACACAATGCTGAAAAATAGAAGATCAATAAATACACATTTCATGATATCATCCAATAGTAAAATAATATTTTATTTTGAATGTACTATCACTTTATACAGTAACTATAGTGTTAAATGTTTCACTCCAAGGGCTAAATTCAAATCATCTTGACGTCGGCAGAATCTTGCTTTACGTGGCTAAACCCGACACTAATAGGCGCTATCAGAGCGATAGAGGGCATCAAATGAATATTACCTCCTGCAATCTCCTGTCACTTTAGACAGGAGATCAGGGGCGATAACATTTGAATTCCTCCCTAAGTATATATTTATAAGGTAAACAGGATACAACAGGTAGAGAGTGTTAATCTCATCCCTTTCAGAACTATGACTACTGTTTTTCAATAAATAACCTTCTAGTAATAATGAAGATAAAAATATTTCTCAACCTGTAAAATGCATGTAGCAAACAAAATCAATGACCTATAAAGTAACAAAGACAATTTAAAGAAACACTTATAAAAAATAAACCATAAAATAAACAGTAAAAGAGGCAATCCTCATATAAAAGGCTTTTTCAATATGTTTCTCAATCCACTGACAACTTCCTCATTCAGTATATGTAGACTACTGTACAAAGCCTGATTAAGCAATCAGTTGACTGTAAGTGACACTTTAACTGATGGATATTAATTAGAACTATACAGGTTTAATTATGATATACCCAGCCTGTACAGGATCAAGGCCAGAGATGTGGAACCTCTGGCCTGCGGGCCGTATAAGGCCCGCAAAGCCGTCTGTACTGGCCAGCTGCTGTCTGTGTGTCAGCGAGATATGCCGTTCCTCAGTCCGGAGGTGGCGTGTCTCAGCTGTTAGGGCAGGGAGGAGAGCGCAGCTATGTCTGGCTGCAGAGATGGGTAGGATCTCAAACCAGCTGCCGGTTCATGAGCCAATCAGAGCTTGCGGACCGGCAGCCAATCAGGAGCTGCCACTGTCGGTCCACGAGCTCTGATTGGCTCACGAACCGGTGGCTGTTTTGAGGTCCTACACGCCGCCACCATCACCCGACATAGCCACGCTCTCCTCTCTGCCTGGCCCCTGACAACGGTGAGCAGCACAGTGGGTGGGGGGGCATGTGTGGGGCATTTGTGTATATGGCAAAGTGGGGCATTTGTGTATCTGGCACTGTGGGGGCATATATGTATCTGTCATTGTGGGGGCATTTGTGTATCTGGCACTGTGGGGGCATATATGGCACTACTGGGGGCATTTGTGTATCTGGCACTGTGGGGCATTTGTGTATCTGCCACTGTAGGGGCATTTGTATACCTGGCACTGTGGGGGCATTTGTGTATCTGGCACTGTGGGGGCATATATGGCACTGCTGGGGGCATTTGTGTATCTGGCACTGTGGGGGCATTTGTGGATCTGGCACTGCACTGGCATATGTGTATCTGGCACTGTAGGGGCATTTGTGAATCTGGCACTGCACTATTGAGGGCATATGTGTATCATGTAACATTTTAAGTGGCATACCCATTTTTTAGCATGCACACTCGGTACCACTAAGGGGCATAACTACTGGGGGGCAGGGTCATTTTTAAGTTGATAATTTTTGTATGGCCCCCAAAGGATTTAAAAAAAATATCCAAATGGCCCTTGGTAGAAAAAAGATTCCCCACCCCTGATCTAGGCCATCCATGTGTCTGCTTTGTTTAATATTGCAGATATTAGAAAGTGTCTGAATCTCAGGCCTGAATAGAATGTGAGGTCAGAGAACGTAGGGTGGGGTCAGAGTAAGATGTTGTCTAAGATTTCAGTGAGCAGATCTGGGTGATCACCCAGAGAGGCACTTTGGAGTGAAGGATGCTACACACTTCCCATACAAGTAAACTCTGGCTAAACTTCCTATTGACTTGCCTTAAAACTACACTACAGTATACAATGCATGGTACAAGAAATCTACAAAGGTCAGTATACTGTAATTCAAAAAGTCTCATATCCCTCACTCATCATCCTCAGGATGCGTCTAGCTAATGGCTTGCTTCTCCTACCCCTTCAGGACATTCCGATGTGCAGGTAGTGGTACTGGACCAGAGTGTTGTATTGCCCTTGTATGGTGTTGCTCTGATTCATTGCAGCACTAGTAAAGTTTTCTCTAAGGTTATTACTGAATTAAGATAATGGCAAGGCCATTCTCAAATGCATGATTCTGTATTTATACATTTCTTATCACGGTTCAAGTAGAGATTTTATAACAATCTACTGAACTCAGAATCTCAGCTGCACTATTTCTTGTAACACCATATTATTTCATTTGTTGATCTCATATCTGTATAAAATTGGAACCATTATCCAATCACTCCTTGAAAGATAAATACGCATATAAATGGCCCATTTCATACTTAAAAGTTATAGAAGCCAATAGTCTCAAATGGGATTTATTTTTACCCTTTACAACCTAAACCTCTATGATTTAAGTAATTTCACCTATTTTAATCCGTAAATTGAGTATTACACCACTTACCCATTGGCACTACAAACAACATACAATCACTTTAAACACTAGTAAGAGCATGTATATGGGTGTAGACCCAAACTCTCTTGAAAGCATTTGTGGCAAATGAGTGATTTTTGGGCACTGCTTGACATATTTACTTATGTTAAATGCTGCACGTGCTGATTTCCACCATGCATTAAACAAACTTGACATGTATTGTCATTGACCTTTTTTCCATTTCATAATTCAGCTAAGATGCCATCTGACACATATTTATCAATAAAGTATGTACTAACATATAAATACAATTTTCTAGCATACTGTATAGTGAATAGCTCACTTGCAATTTAATAGATTGTATATTTGGTAATACATAGGAAGGGGAAGAGGAAAATAATCCCAGCACTAGACTATTGTCCCAAAATAATTATTTCAAGGAACAGTATTCACTA
This sequence comes from Pseudophryne corroboree, assembly GCF_028390025.1. Taxonomy (NCBI): domain Eukaryota; kingdom Metazoa; phylum Chordata; class Amphibia; order Anura; family Myobatrachidae; genus Pseudophryne; species Pseudophryne corroboree. The sequence goes on along the minus strand of NC_086451.1, from coordinate 277,650,550 downwards.
AGTTAAAAGTGATAATAAACTATTATTTAAGGTGGACTAGGGGTGCCCGCTGTCATTAGTTTTAACAAAAGGGGAAAGAACCTCCTTGGCTAAGGCCCTCTTCATATATAAATATAACTTTTCTTTTTTTTCTGAGGTTAAAAATTACAACAAACGATGAAAGGCAGACTTATAATAGCATTCATACAAAAATACACAAATGAAACCAATTGTGTTCAATAGTATTTGGTGCTTGGGGCTCCAAAGCAACTTTTATAGAATAAAAGTTTAGAAATAAAAAAAATTAAAAAAGTAACCTTTCAAAAATAGAAAATCCATCTGTGCAGAACAATGTCTTTTTTAAGTATTCATTTTTATCCATCTCCAGCTTTTGTTGGACATAATGACTAATTTAAAACAAACTGCCAAAAATTGACAGGTTACCCTTTTGTAGGAACCCTAAACTTTACAGATGAAGGCTATATTTTTCACAGTCTGGTTTCAGCCTATTTCTAGGACCTGTAAAGTCTGCCATTTCATTTTTATTATTACAGCTGACAGTTATTCTATACTTTCAAAATAATTTCTTACCATTTTCGAAAATGTTAGTTATCTTCCAACAATTTTCTATTGCCACCTGTCTCTTTTGTCACCAGCAAAGGCTTCTACCAGCTATTTTGTGTTTGTTCCATGAACCTTTATGAAATAAAGATTTAGGATTATAAAAAAAAAAATCTTGGATCACAAGATGTGTAGATCGGCAGCAACAGTAGTTTATGCACCTGGTTTACACCAGGTATACATCTCAAATCATTAAGGCCATGTTTTTAACCATTTATTTTACTTCAAAATACACATTAATTATTAGAATCAATACAAATGTAAAAATAACTCTGCAGAATATCCTAAACTAGTCACAAAAAGACATAATACTGTATATGTCCAATATCAAGTAAAAATTAAATCAGCTATAAGCAGTGGTGATTCATTCACAAACAGCCATTTATAGTATGAGTGGTTCATTGGTGCTTTCACCCACCATTGGAATCCAGTAATTGCTCTTCCCACTGACCTCCTAGATATAAAACATCTATCTCAGGTATTTATGTTTCTGCTTTCTTATATATGTTTCTCTGTCCCGCTTAAGTATTTATTTTGAGAGAACTTTGATTTTTTTTTTAATTATAGTGCAATAATAGTTTTTTGTTAAGTAGACATTATAAATGTATGATTTTATTTTTGTGGCAATATTAATTTATTATTTTACTATGGAAACAATATTAGTTTAATATTTTGTCATGGGGAATACAATTTGATTAATAATTAAGAATTTATTTATGACGGTACCAGCACTTTTTATTTTATAATTATGGGGGAACATTTATGGTTCTGCTGTTGCCAGCGTGTATAGTGGTACATACAATACATTTATGTTAGAGCAGCAAAGGTTTATATTCCAGACAGAAAGGCCACTTAGTAGCTTAGCAATAGAGCATTAGAGTGCATAGCTACAGTTCTTAAAGGAAAAGATCAAGCAAAATGTTGACAACTTCTATTAATAAATACAGATATCTCTATTTCTCTGTAAAGGAACTTCAGCTCACACAAAATGTGTGGTTTAAGGCCATTAAATTTCACAGCTTATAGCCCATTCTAGAGAGATAATGGCCAGTGACTTTCATGGTTTACTTTAAACCTTAGAGACAGCTTCTCACTTGCTAAATGTTGTATAAAATAGAGAATAATAAAAATTGGCCAAGATGAAAGTACTATTAATATATTAGCCAAAAAATCAATCCATGAGACCAGTATATGTTAGTTTCCAATGGCATCTTTGCAGGTGACAAAATATATATGTACATGCAGTATCTTCAAAGGAAAAATTAAACTAAACAACGCGCCACAATATTATTTATTGCACAGTATATATTAATCTGTAAACATTTGCTGTTTGCAAAAGTTATGGGTAAGACTCATTTTTCACTTATGCATTATAAATCTCCAGCTCTGTATATAACTCATGTTTATATATTTGCACTTTGCTACAGCTATAGCAACAGCCTTTATATGGGATCCAGCAATTTGAATATGTATCAAATATTTATTATGAATAGTTTAAGGCTGATATGATTAATTTCAATGCAGTTCCTACAGGTTGTGCATGCACTGGAAATCTAATTGAAATTAATGGTCACATTGAAATGAATGGATAAAGCTCAGAAATGATATAACAACACTGGTGCAGTCACCTTCAGTAAAACATCAGAAAGTGTTGAAAAAAAATTACTGCTTCATAGAAAAAAAGAGTTGGTACAAAGAATCCTGTTTTTGGCAATTGCAAGCACTTTTCATCAACTTGTAGCATTGGAAAAGTTTATCTTAAGCTATTATTATTATTATTATTATTATTAAGTATTTATATAGTGCCACAATACTCTGCAGCACTTTACAATTAGGGAAAGGAACACTAACAAAACAATTCTAGATTTTATTAGACAGACATAGCAGTAAGAGGGTTGCTCACAATCTTATAACGTACAGGAAAATAAGAGTTTTATACATTAGGTAAGTGCCACTTATTGTATATTGGTTCAGCCAGATAACAGTGGAAATAAGGCTAAAATGTGCATACAATCCTTCGATTCCTCTCACAAATGCGGTCGAAATCGAAGGTTAGCACCGATTATCTCACAAGTGTATGGGCACCATTAGTGTGACTACTCACTCAGGGGTCACCGGGTTTTTCAATACCTGAGAATAAATGTAAATTTGAGTGAACTGTGTAGAGTGGTGGTATTCTGAGAAATGTTCTTTGAATGTACAGTATCTACCAATGTTTGTATACAGAATGTATATACAGTACAGAACAAATGACATTTCTGTTAAGGATAAGACCTAGGCAATGTGTTTGAGTGGTACACTTTATTTTTGTGTATTCCACAGATATAGGAGCCTGTTCATTATCACTTAACCTACTTTATACCAACTTTTTATGTACAATTGCCATTTAGAAGTAACACATCCATCAATTAAGCATGTACAGTAATGCAGGATATATCACTGATTTCTTCTCGTTACAATTCTCCCCCAATAGGTTCTACAGTCTCTATACTGTACTTTAGTACTTTAGAATGGGGACATAAAAATGATGTGATTCATCAAGTTCCTGAGATGTTGTACAGTTCCCTTAATGTTTATACAAGCTTCAATGTACATGGCAGCTTGTGCAGGAAAGGCATACAACATTTCAGATCCCTCCCTGTTGTTTGATCCTTGCCTGCTACTCCCAGCTCCACCTCCATCCATCCTTCCCTCCATGGCACCTGACACCACAGCCGCATGACAACTCTGCATTCCGGGACTCACAGCTCATATTATGGTGGCACTCGTAGGTGTTTTATCAAGCCCAGCAGTAAAATGTGTTATTCAAAGTTTTTATTATTATTATTATAACTATTTTCTGCATGGCATCATGCCAGCCCCTTGATATTTACCTTTGTAAGAAGATCAGTCCACAGGACTCTTTTCCGGTCCTCTGCACTCCTTCTCAGTCCTCAGTTCTCCATCCAGTCCCTCTGGTAACACTGCACTGCTGTCTTCTGTCTGATGGGACAAGGTCAGAGGCGGATTTACTGCTAGGCAACCAAAGTGGTTGCCTAGGGCTCGGTGGGCCCCCCGCTTGTGTCACTAAGACACACTGCCGCTCAGTCCGGCGACAGCGTCTCAGCTGTCAGGAAAGGAGAGCACGGGCGCGCGGCTATGTCTGGCGGCATGTAGCGCACTTTAAACCAGCCGCCGGTTCGTGAGCCAATCAGAGCTCGTGGACCGGCAGCCAATCAGGAGCCTCCGCTGCCGGTCCACGAGCCCTGATTGGCTCATGAACCAGCGGCTAGTTTGAAGTCCTACATGCCGGTGCCAGACATAGCAGCGTGCCCGCGCTCTCCTCCTGACACTCGCCTCACATCACAGCCGGATGGACTGGAGCAGCAGCAGCAGTGCAGCAGCGGTAAGCTGCTGTGGGGGCAATTGTATACCTGGCACTGTGGGGGCAATTGGCTGACACTGTGGGGGCATTTGTATACCTGGCACTGTGGGGGCAATTGTTTACCTGGCACTGTGGGGGCAATTGTTTACCTGGCACTGTGTGGGCATTTGTATACCTGTCAGGTATACAATTGCCCCCACAGTGCCAGATCCACATTTGCCCCCACAGTGTCAGGTATTACCTGACACTGTGGGGGCAATTGTGGATCTGGCACTGTGGGGGCATTTGTATACCTGGCACTGTGGGGGCATTTGTATACCTGGCACTGTGGGGGCATTTGTATACCTGGCACTATGGGGGCATTTGTGGATCTGGCACTGTGGGGGCATTTGTGGATCTGGCACTGTGGGGGCATTTGTATATCTGGCACTGTGGGGGCTTTTGTGGATATGGCACTGTGGGGGCATTTGTATACCTGGCACTGTGTGGGCAATTGTGGATCTGGCACTGTGGGGGCAATTGTGGATCTGGCACTACACTATTGGGGGCATATGTCTGTGTATCACATCTCATTTTAATTGGCCACACCCATTTTTTTGGCGCGCGCACCTTAGGCACACAGTACCTCTATGGGGCACTCTCTGTCTGATTGGTCGCCGCTTAGCCCCGCCGGGAGTGCACACAGACGCTCTCATTCTAGTGAATGGGGCGCGTGCGTGTCATGGACACGTGCGCACCCCAGACACGGTGATAGGCCCGGGCACAGATGGAACTCCATCTGTAATGTAAGGGGGCATCAGTCAGAACAAAAATATAGTGCTATGGATTGTTTGAGTTAGGGGGGCCCCAAATTGGTTTTTCGCTTAGGGCCCCATGAGGTCTAAATCCACCTCTGGACAAGGTGCATGCTCAGTTTGAACACAGGCTGTAAATAGTAATGGGCACTGCGGCTCCAGGAGAACCGAAACCTGTCACCACTGAATGAGCATGAGCACCTTTTCAGAAGTGATAATTAAGTAAGGGAGTTATGATGGATGCCTCTGACATTTACATAAAACTCGCTCCAAGTTCAATACTTAATTAGCACAGCACATATGTTTTACATGATGAATAAGCCCCATAGAAATATCAATATAAGATTAGCAGTTTCTGTTAAATGGTGGGAATATTATTTTTGAGCAAAGATAACTGATAGACAGAGCGGAATCAGACTCCTTTAGAGAAACAAACATGAAAGAGCAGCTGAACTATGATAATACCATTTTCCAGTTTTCTTTTGTCATCTGTCTTATATGTAGACACAAATCAAGTAGTTTGTGGTATACTTTTGTTTTATGAATTCACAAAAAAATGTTTTTTTATTTCTTTGATTCAAAGTTTTGTATCTAATGTACTTGATAGTAAATACAGAATTAGCTCAGTACTAGGCAACACAATGTAAAGAACAATCCAATCTATCCCTGCAGTTTCAAAGAAAATACAGTTGGTACAAAGAAATCCTGTTTTGGTAATTTTTGGTAATTTGAAGGATTTTATTTAAATTGTTTTGTTTATTTGACACTGACTTTCATTTATTACAAAGTGTAGTCAACATGAGAATCAATTTTGGATTAATCTAGGAATTTACAAATTATGTATAATGTATCAGTAGTAATCTCCACCTACTGTAGGTACCCCTGTAAGCCTATTTGCATTATTTCTACCCTTAACATTTTCAAAGTAAAACATTACAAAAGAGCTATAACATTACACATTAGCCATAACATTAAAAACACCTGCCTAATATTGTATAGGTCCCTCTTGTGCGGTCAAACCAGCTCTGACCCATCAAGGCATGGATTCCACAAGACCTCTGAAGGTGTCCTGTGGTATCTGGAACCAGGATGTTAACATTCCTGTAAGATGTGAGGTGGGCCTCAATGGGTCAGACTTATCTTTCCATCCTGCTCAATCAGATTGAGATCTGGGAAACAAGTCAACACTTCTTTGTCACGTTTCTAAAACCATTTCTGAACAATTTTGCAGTGTGGCAGGGTACGTTACCCTGCTAGAAAAGGTCACTGCTATCTGTGAATACCATTGCAATGAAACAGTGTACTTGGTCTGCAACTCAATGTTTTCAAGCACAGTTTAGCACAGAGCATCATGCTGCCTCCACCTGCTTGCCTTCATCCTATAGTGCATCCCGATGACATATCGTCTCCAGGTAAAGGAAACACATGCACCCAGCCATCCACATGAAGTAAAAGAAAACACGATTCATCAGATCATATCACTTTCTTTCATTGTTCTATGGTCCAGTTTTGCTGTTCATGTGCACATTGTAGGTGGTGGATAGGGTTCAGCATGGGCATTCTGAGTGTTTGGCAGCTGCAGATGTAGCCAAGCTCATATTGCTGCGCTGCAGCATGCTACATTGTGACTTTTCACAGCTGTCGATCACTCCATTAATTCCATTATGAAATAATTCAGCGATCGCTGGCTGTGAAAAATTGCAGCCCGGCACGCCATGCAGCAAGCCGTGTTGTAGAATGCCACATCACAGCAAAGATTAGCATGGCCACATCTTTATGCTCAGCAGATGGTGTAATAGTTAGCATTACTGCCTCTCAGCAATGAGGTCATGGGTTCAATTCCCACCATGGCCCTAACTGTGTGGAGTTTGTTTATTCTCCCAGTGCTTGCGTGGGTTTCCTGTGGGTACACCGGTTTCCTCCAGCAATCCAAAAATATACTGGTAGATTAATTGGCTCCCTACAGAATTAATCCTAGCGTGAATGTGTGTATGCGTACATGTGGTAGGGAATATACTGTAGATTGTAAGCTCCACTGAGGTAGGGACTGATGTCAATGGCCAAATATTCTCTGTAAAGCACTGCAGAATATGTGTGCTATGTAAATAACTGGTAATAAATAAATAAATATGCTGCCCCATAGGCAGTAAGATCATGTCACCTGTGTGTTGTCCTACTATGATGCATAGCGATCCCTAGGACACTGCTTTACCGGTGTGCCTAATTATCCTCCCCCCACTTCTCATCTACTACAGAAACATTTATGTGTACCCCTGGACCTCATAGCAAGTACCTCCTTGGGAACATATATCCCAAGTTGAGAACCCCATCCATTTTTTTTAGATTTGAATTTAGTTCTCTTAGTACTTGTAATATTTTAATTTATTGTACCACTGTGTTGATTCACTGTCATGGGCTACAAGCAAACAAGAAGTAAAAGATAGAGGCAACAAAATAAATAACAATAATAAAAAAAACATTTCCAGAACTTAATATACAGGAAATGTTTATATACTGTTAAATAAATATACATATGTTAAACAAATAGTAGCCATTTTTATATTTTATGGTAAGAGGAAAGCTTAAACCGTTTTTATACAATAAGAATAAGCCAAATGTAGTATTTTAAAGTGTGCCTATGCCATCAATAGATAAAACCAGGGTGCACCAACTTTTTGTGCTCAGTTTATCTGGAATCTGTTATAGTTTTTGGTGAGGTTTGCCCCAGAAAGGAAGCTCACCCAGTGCCAATATGCCATAGCTACTCAATTCTATGTGCTGAAGCTCTAACCTTTACATTTACTGAGACCCATGATACCATCATTGACAGTAGAGAAGCAGAGATTTTCCATAACACCAGATTATAAGCAGAATTAGAAAAAGGAACAATTTCTACATGCTTTTACATAGGCAAATGGAGATTTTCCTACCAAGGGGCTAATTCAGACCTGATCGCTAGCAATCGATTTTTGCACTGCTGCGATCAGATAGTCGCCGCCCACAGGGGAGTGTATTTTAGCTGTGCAAGTGTGCGAACGCATGTGTAGCAGAGCTGTACAAATAGATTTTGTGCAGTCTCTGTGCAGCCCAGGACTTACTCAGCCGATGCGATCACATCAGCCTGTCCAGGACCGGAATTGATGTCAGGAGCCTCCCTGCAAACGTTTGAACATGCCTGCGTTTTTCAAAACACTACCAGAAAAGGGTCAGTTGACACCCACAAATGCCTTTTTCCTGTCAATCTCCTTGCGAACGCCCGTACGAATAGATCCTTCACACAAACCCATCACTGAGCGGCGATCCGCTTTGTACCTGTGGATGCGCCTGCGCATTGTGGTGCATACACTTGCGCAGTTTAGACCTGATCATCTGCTGTACGAAAACGCAGTCTATTGATCAGGTCTGAATTACCCCCAAGTCTGCTGAGTGTTTGTCTGTGGCTCTGAGGGCTCAATCATTGCTCCAGAAAAAAGGTTCACAAAGTCGGTCCTCAGGACCCCAAACATTGCATGTTTTCTAGGTCACCTTGCAGAATCACAAGTGAAAAAGTTATTTATTATTTATTTTGGATCTTTTAAAATACATCAATGATTAATGAATACACCTGTGCACCTGGATAATGTGAACTATTTGGGGTTCTGAGGACCGAGTTTGAGAACCACTGCTCCAGAGAGATAATCTGATAAGTGGCTTACCATGATCATTGGGACTGCATATTTCGGAAGTACTGTATTACATAAACTGCACCTTCAAGGTGGCAGACTATAGCTTGTTGCATGCTAATTATGTATCCTTCATGGGCTGGTGGCATTCGCTCTAAAATCAAATAATTGGAAACCTCACCTCCAGAAATCCTGCGTTTGCCCTTGGCTTTTCTAGGTACACTATTACATTTCATGGTGTACATGTCATATTTGCCCTAAGAAGAAATCAACGTTAATTTAAATAATGTTCCTGTTTGTAGATGTGTTTGATGCTACATACAATACTGGCTCACTTACTACTATGAAAATGTAGACAAACACTAACAGAAGTAATACATCATTTTGGGTCATTACTGTGTGTCATTTGTAATAAAATAAATACCAAATTGTACAGACCCACTATTAATGCTATTTTGCTCCACTACTTTTCTTTTTTTTTTTTTTTACTAAAACTTAAAATAAGGACATTCATAAATGATAATAGCTAAGTGTAAATTATATAGTTGCCAGTCATAAAAAACAAATGGATAAGTACAATATTATACATTTTGCATTTAATATAACATAAATAACAATTAAACGAAAAAAAATGTTTGTGAAGCCAAGGCTCTTAAGGATCGTTTTTGCTATCTGATACATACTTAAGTAAGTGATGAATGGAAGGGCTCCAACAAATTTATATTTAATGTAAATAAACTGATTTATATAACATAGAAACTATAAATGAAATAAACACTATTTTTTTATAGTATATTTTTAAGTTACTTTATATACTGTATGCTATTAAAATAATAATATAAGGGGAGTTACAGTAGATAATGTATTCTTACTTCTCGACACGTTCATTGCAGTAAATAAATGATAGACAGCTACAGAGTGACTTGCATATTGAATCATTATATTCTTTGTAGAATGAGTTCATTTTTATAGGAGTGTTGTCTTGATTTCACATCACAGTTTACATTGTGAGCACAGCAATCCATTGTTTACCTAGTATATTCTTGCAGTTTAGCTGTTTAGAGATGTCTGAAAAATGAATGTCATCATCCCACGTAAGATAAAAGAGTATACAATTCAGCACAGAACATTTCTAGGAATTTTAAGTATTCAAATATTCCTCAAATATTGGCGTCTTGAGAAACTTTTTTATATTCAGTGAATGGAGATGGCTTTAGTGTTATTAGAGTACAATTGAATCGATTTGGCTCTTGTGTGGATAATTCTAGGATAGGCTTTGAAACGTCCTTAAAATTCATTGAATGCCCTGCATGTACCTGCTTTCTGCTGAGATTACACTAATATATGAATGATATTCTTATAAAAGTCATCTTAGCCACTGAACAACCAAGCACAGTTTGACTCTCCAAGTGTAATTTGTCTTGGCTTTAGCGTGTGAGATAAATTTATTATATTTCCCCATAGGGTCCTCCACCTTTTATGTCTGCATTAGAGATATTCTCTAGAGGGGGAAAAAAACAATATTGGTCTTTCCTTACCTTGTACAGTCAGAGCTGTCACTGACAGCAATTTAACTTGGAAGTGTCATTCTTTCCTATCCATGTATAATATATGTGTCTCTTACTGTTTGCATTCTTATTAAATATATTTCAGCACATGATACAATTGTGAACATTCCTGTGCTAAGTAACTGGTCTCATTACAGTAGTTTAATGCAAAGAAAAGTTTTGCTTCCTCTATCTAAAGCATTAAAACTTTGAATGAAACACTGTTGAAGTAGCATGGTGCATCACTATTAAAGGAATACAATACTAATAATTTGAAGCAACCTGTTTTTAATAATTGCCTTAATGGCAGCACCATCAGTATAGCAATTTAATATGTTGCCCATCTTGGCATCTGTCCTTTGGTCTGGGATGTTTTAACAGAGGAGGGGGCCCGTGTGCACCTCTGTACGGCACAGTAGTCTTCAGCACTGTGGTGGAGTCTACTGCACATGTCTCCAGAAATGTGGCGCCCGCCATGTTCCAGAGACCAATGTGACTACTGCACATGCACAATGGCCATTTTGTCTGAGATTTTTGCTATGGCCGCTGCGCTCTAAGCTGGACTCTGGAAAGGTAAGTATTAAAATAATGGGTGCAGTGTGTGCGGTGCGTGCCCCCCTGAATCAAGAGGCCTGTGTGCACCGCACACATTGCACATATTATAGAAACGCCAATGCATTTGGTGCTGCCAAACCTTCTTGTCCAGCCACTGTGTTTAATTCCTTCATCAGTCGAAATACAGAAAACCTATGTTATTCATTGTTTGGTAAGTTATACAGAATTGGGTAAAGGCTCTTTTCTGTAGGAAATTAGCTATTGTAACTATGAATCAATATAATATTTTTGATACAATGCATTTAGGTGTACTACCAGTGCCGGTGGTACCATTAAGTCAATGCAGGCTGTTGCCAATGGGCGCATATGGTTAGCAAATGCATAATGTCATTCATCCACTGTTTTAAGACATCTGTGGACAAACTCCACATTGAGCCACGGTGCTTGTTTATAATGTTTGAAGAACAGAGGATGCTTCCCAATTCCTGCCTGCCAACGTACTGTAAGCAGTGTGTATTTGGGGTGGGGGGCTGTTTTGGGCACTGCAGAGCTAATACCAGTCCTGGGTACTATCATAGCATAATCATGCTAATCTGTGAACAATGAACCACTTTTGATTGAGTAGGGAAAGAAAGTACTGTAGCTTAAAAACACTGCTATATATTCCTACTATCCAGACTCAGTTGTCAGAGATATTAGTCTATCAGCTCTCAACTTTCATCTTATTCACGAGAATAACATATAACACCCAGCAAAAATGAGACAAAGAAAAATAACCATTCCATTGTTTATATATATTTTTCTTTTCATAAACCAAAAACTATGGAAACATCAACAGATCAGGAACACTTTGTTCTCTCCAGCATCGCCTGCCACTCACTTTGGCAAGTTTTATGAAAATGCGTGATATCTTTTGTCGTGAGCAGCAAACTTTTGTATTTTCCAGCTGTCATACAGTAAAGAACTGCTTATCCATAAAATATGTCTGTAAACCCTGATTAAACTGTCTTTGTTAAAATGGCTTTTCTGGTTTGAAACAAATCTCTTCTCTTTTAAACAGGGCAATCCTAGATCAAGCTGTTATGCATCTTTTACAAATATACATAAAATCCCTGATTCCTTTCTTTGTGTATCAGATTTCTTTTCATAGATTGTAATTATTTTGACCAGTGTGTTTAGTTTTAAGATTAAGAGAAAAATAGTACCATTTAGAGATGAGTGGGTTTGGTTCCCTAAGAAACGAACCCCCCCCCCCGTACCCGGAATTTCCCGCCTGACTTGGAAACCAGAATGAGGCAAAACGTCATCATCCCGCTGTCAGATTCTCGCTGGGTTTGGATTCCATATAAGGATCCGCGCGTCGCCGCCATTTTCACTCCAGCATTGGAGAGTGTAGCGAGAGGACGTGTCTCCGTCCTCAGTGTCCTGCATCAGTACAGTGGTAGTGTCTTGTGCTGCATCAGTCCAGTCACAGTGGTGGTGTCCTCTGCTGCCATATGTCCAGTGCTGCTGTATAAGTCCAGTCCAGTGGTGCTGTGTTGTGCTGCATCAGTTCAGTGGTGGTGTATTGTGCTGCATCAGTCCAGTCACAGTGGTAGTGTCCTTTGCTGCCATATGTCCAGTGCTGCTGTATAAGTCCAGTCCATTGCAGTGGTGCTGTGTTGTCCTGCATCAGTGCAGTTGTAGTGTCTTGTGCTGCATCAGTCCAGTCACAGTGGTAGTGTCTTTTGCTGCCATATGTCCAGTGCTGCTATATAAGTCCAGTCCATTGCAGTGGTGCTGTATTGTCCTGCATCAGTACAGTGGTAGTGTCTTGTGCTGCATCAGTCCAGTCACAGTGGTAGTGTTCTCTGCTACCATATGTCTAGTGCTGCTGTATAAGTCCAGTCCATTGCAGTGGTGCTGTGTTGTCCTGAATCAGTCCAGTGATGGTGTCCCTGTGCTGCTGTATATGTCCCGTGGTATTTCTGTATATGTCCAGTGATACTGCTGTATATGTCCAGCGGTACTGCCGTATAAATCCAGTGATACTGCCGTATATGTCCAGTGGTACTGCCATATAATTCCAGAGATACTGCCGAATATGTCCAGTGGTACTGCCATATAATTCCAGTGATACTGCTGTATATGTCCATTGGTACTGCCATATAAATCCAGTGATACTGCCGTATAATTCCAGTGGTACTGGCGTATAATGCCAATTATCCCAATTAGACTCTCCTGGGGATTTGTGATATCAGACAATACCACCAATATTGTGTGTGCATTATATCTGGGCAAATTTCATCACGTCCCATGTTTTGCACATACAATTAATTTGGTGGTGCTGAATTTTTTGAAAAATGACAGAAGCATGCAGGAGATGCTGTCGGTGGCCCCAAAAATCAGCATTCAGCCACCCCGTGCCAAACACTGGAGCACCATAAAACACACCTGAACCTTCCCTGCCATCACCTGAAGCATCAGGTGGTAACAAGGTGGAATTCAACACTCTATATGCTTCAGAGGATGGAAGAGCAGCAAAAGGCTATTCAAGACTATACATACACCTATGATATAGGCAAAGGAGGGGGAATGCATCTGACTCAAGCGCAGTGGGGAATGATTTCCATCTTGTGCAAGGTTGTCCAACCCTTCAAATTTGCCATGCGTGAAGTCAGATCAGACACTGCCAGCTTGAGTCAGGTCATTCTCCTCAGCAGGCTTTTGTAGAAGCAGCTGGAGAAATTGAAGGAGGAGCTAAGATGGAGCAATTCCGCAAAGTATGTGTGACTTGTGGATGGAGCCTTTCTTTCGCTTTGCCAGAATTCAAGGGTGGTCAATCTGTTGAAATCAGAGCACTACATTTTGACCACCGTGCTCGATCCTAGGTTTAAAGCCTATGTTGTATCTCTCTTTCCGGCAGACACAAGTCTGCAGAGGTTCAAAGACCTGCTAGTGAGAAAATTGTCAACTCAAGCGGAACGTGACCCATCAATAGCTCCTCCTTCATTTTCTCCCGCAACTGGGGCTGCGAGGAAATGGATAAGATTTCCTAGCCCACCCTCTGGCGGTGATGCAGGGCAGTCAGGAGCGAGTGCTGACATCTGGTCCAGACTGAAGGACCTGCCAACGATTACTGACATGTCTACTGTCACTGCATATGATGCTGTCAACATTGAAAGAATGGTGGAGGATTATATGAGTGACAGCATCCAAGTAGGCATGTCAGACAGTGCGTATGTATTCTGGCAGGAAAAAGGCATAAGAGGTTACTTCCACAAAATGTGGAGAAGATGGTGTTAATAAAACTTTATTATAAATTCCTCCGGGAAGACCTTTACCAGCAATTGCCTCCAGAAAGTACACAGGGACCTGTAATGGTGGATTCCAGTGGGGACAAATTAATATTCTGTGAGGAGGATGTACACACTGAATGGGGTGAGGAATCAGAGGATGAGAATAGGGGCAACATCTTGCCTCTGTAGAGCCAGTTTGTGCAAGGAGAGATTGATTGCTTCTTTTTTGGTGGGGGCCCAAACAAACCAGTCATTTCAGCCACACTCGTGTGGAAGACCCTTTCGCTGAAATGATTGGTTTGTTAAAGTGTGCATGTCCTGTTTATACAACATAAGGGTGGGTGGGAGGGCCCAAGGACAATTCCATCTTGCACCTCTTTTTCTTCTTTGCATCATGTGCTGTTTGGGGACTAATTTTTTAAATTGCCATCTTGTCTGACAGTGCCATACAGCTCCAGGGGTACTGTCGTATAAGTCCAGGGTTACTGCCGTATAAGTCTAGTCCAGTGGAGCTGTCTTGTGCTGCATCAGTCCAGTGGTGGTGTCTTGTGCTGCCATAAGTCCAGTGCTGGTGTCCTGTGCTGTATATTATTTACTCCAAATAAAAGGGTTATATACATTACTTATATTATTATCCAAATAATATTTACAGGGTTTGCACTGTGTGGTGTAGGGGTACACTTGCTTGTGCTGCATAATATTATAATAGCTCCAAATAAAGAGTTATTATTATCCAAATTAATTTTACAGGCTTTGCCATGTGTGGGTGGTTTAGGGGTACGCTCTCCTGTGCCACCAATATTGTGCGTGTATTACATCTGGGCAAATTCCAGCATGTCCCATGTTGTTTGTACCGCACACTTGTGTCGCTTAGCTTAGTCATACAGCTACCTCAGTGCACCTCTTTTTCTTCTTTGCATGATGTGCTGTTTGGGGCCTAGTTTTTTTAGTGCCATCCTGTCTGCAACTGCAGTGCCACTCCTAGATAGGCCAGGTGTTTGTGCCGCACACTTGTGTCACTTAGCTTAGTCATACAGCTACCTAATTGCACCTCTTTTTCTTCTTTGAATCATGTGCTGTTTGGGGCCTATTTTTAAATCTGCCATCCTGTCTGCCACTGCAGTGCCACTCCTAGGTGGGCCAGGTGTTTGTGCTGCACACTTGTGTTGCTTAGCTTAGTCATACAGCCACCTCGTTGCAACCTTTTGACCTAAAAACAATACTGTGAGGTGTGAGGTGTTCAGAATAGACTGGACATGAGTGGAAATGAATGTTTTTGAGGTTAATAATACAAGTAGGATCAAAATTACCCCCAAATTATGTGATTTTAGCTGTTTTTTTTTTCTTTTTCAAAAATCATCCAGATCCAAAACCAAAACCCGAAAGGGAGGTTTTGGCAAAACCAATCCAGATCCAAAACACGAGCATTTAACCAAAACCAAAGCACAAAACACGAAAAGTGCCCGCCGCGCATCTCTACAGTACTATTGTTTAACATGAAATTTAAACAGGCAAGCTAATATGTTCCAAACTTTTATAAAACAGTGACAGAATCTGATTGCTGCCCCAGTTTTCAATTAGTGTCCAGAAGTGTAACAGATGACCAATAACAGCCACCAAAGTAAGACAGGAGAGGACCCCAAATGAAGAAATTATTAATTAATTTCACAGTTGCCAAAAATATCATACAATGAAAATAAAAAATAATAATGCCCACTACATTTTACATATGATATTGCCTACAATGAAACCCATATTGGGTGATTATGCAATCACATTAGGGGGCATATTTATTGCATTCTGCATCTCAGATTTGGATGGGATGTGATAAGATCGCTCCAATTCAAAATGCAATATTTGAATACATTGCAAGGATGTATCAGATATCGCATGAATGAATACCATCCCTGAGATGGTGACTGTACATGCACAGCTGGCTAACCTCCCCTTCCCCACACACACACACACACACACACTGTACACACATACTACTAATCTTACACTTAACCTGCACCCAGGACCAGTGATTGATGAGCTCCGGTCATCTAATGCTGTGTTCCTGCTCTGTGACACCTGTCATCTGATCTGTGCAGTAAAGATATGCTAGCTGTGACATCACAACATCTCAGCTCATTTTACAGATCAGATGACCAGAGTTATAGAGTGGAGCACATGACCAGGTGCTCGAAGGTCATCAATAACTGGTCACTGGGTGCAGGTATTATTTTTTTATTCAAACTTGTTTATTTGTTATCTGTGATCAGCCCATGGTCTTTCAGACACACATGGCTGATCACAGGTGTTGGCTCTAAGCTCTTCTTGGCTGAGCTAGAGTAGGTGGAATGGGGGGATGCCCTAATAATGCCATCTGAAGATGGCGTTATCACAGGACTCCCTCCGGTATTTTTTCACAATTAGATTTTAGTAAATTTGAGCAGATCACATTTCCCATTTAATAATGAGAAATGTGATCTGCTTGCTAAAAAAAGTGAATTTAATGGCTTGGAGTAGAATTTTGCAAATTTACCTCTAATTCTCCATTATTACATTCCTGTGATACTAAAAGAATGTGTAAAGGGTGTGAAAACCCTTATTTCACATTATTTTACTAAAAATAATATTGATATATATTCCTGTAGATGACATAATATAAATCTGCAATAGACACATTTTGCTTTTCTCTCAAAGGTTATTATATGGATAACACCAGTTGAGATGCCGTTATACAACTAAACTTACCCAAAGCCTCTAAATGCCCCTGGAAATTACTTTAATTAAAATCAAACTTCCCACGATTGTGAAGATACGGGGTTCCAAATCTCTCAGGCACAATTTTAGATGAAAACCTGCAGTGGTTTATTGAACAGAATGAGTTATAAACAGTTCAGTACACTCAGGGCCGGCAACAGGGGGGGGTCAAAGGGGACACCTGTACTGGGCCCCAAGGATTAGAGGGGCCTGAAGGATACGCCACTTGTGAACCATCTTGCCCAAATAGGGCAGCAAGCTGTATGTGGTGTGGGCGCAGAATCAGAGTGACAGGAGCCTCTCACACACAGTGACTGGGTGGTGACAGAGTACACCCCCTCTTCTAGGTCCAGCTCTATTGCAGGCAGTGACGGGACATTGTAGCAGTTCCACTGACCAGGATTCCTGTGCCAGCCTCTTCTGGTGGGGTGTGAGGCTGCATGGTTCCTGCTGTGTGGTGTACGATCTGTATACTGGGGAGTACTGTGCAGGTGAGTCTCTCCCCAGGGTAAGAGTGGTTTGGTGAGGGGATACAGGGTTTTGGAATGGGTTGGGGGAGCTGGGAATGCAGCATGGACTCATTGGGGAGAGATATACTGTGGGGTGTGTGGGAGGAAGGAGAGATATACATACTTATAAATGTGTGTATAGATAAATGAACAAATATTTATTCATTTAATAACAGTTTCTTATATAGCGCAGCAAATTACATTGCACGCGGACACACACACACACACACACACACACACACACACACACATATATATATATATATATATATATATATACAGGTATATATATATGTATATATATATATTAGTAATGGTGGTAGTCAGGAGAGCGCTCGAATAAATGTCTCTTTACAGTAATCTCTAGAGTGTTATTTCAGTTATGGGTTACCCACCAAGAGATGTAGATATCTGAAAAAAACCCTCTCACCAAAAATCACCCAAAACAATAGCGTCACTCGTTGATCAAAAGTTTTCATATATTTATTAAAAATCTTTAAAATTATTATTCAGTATCTCTTACATTCGTCTTAACAGTTGTGGGATTGATCTTAATAAGACGGGGAGGAGCTCCTAGGCGGCCTGTCCACCCACTATGTTCAAGACAATCACCCAACGCATTTTGTCTATACAGACTTCCTCAGGGGTGTCTTTAAGAATAATAAGTAACAGTCACATATTCAGACAATAAAAATATAACAGAATAATTATCAATATAACGGATTATTTCTCAAATTTATCGAGTGACCTAGTAAAAGGCATTGGTGGATTAATAATCATTGTTCTATGGGCAATTAGAAACAAAATTATTCAAAATAACCAGATAGATTGACTATAAGCTAAGTAGAGAAGTCTGGATATCAGATATTCGTTTAACTGGTATATAATTAATATATTTATTTTGTTTTTAGTCCCCTTTACTGATATCCAGTATTCAAACTTCTCTACAGTTCCAAAGATACAAAATAAACTCTCTAGTTATAGAGGATGAGAATTACAGATCTTAATACTAACATTAGTCAATTGCAATATGGATGGCACAATTGACTAATGTTAGTATTAAGATCTGTAATTCTCATCCTCTATAACTAGAGAGTTTATTTTGTATCTTTGGAACTGTAGAGAAGTTTGAATACTGGATATCAGTAAAGGGGACTAAAAACAAAATAAATATATTAATTATATACCAGTTAAATGAATATCTGATATCCAGACTTCTCTACTTAGTTTATAGTCAATCTATCTGGTTATTTTGAATAATTTTGTTTCCAATTGCCCATAGAACAATGATTATTAATCCACCAATGTCTTTTACTAGGTCACTCAATAAATTTGAGAAATAATCCGTTATATTGATAATTATTCTGTTATATTTTTATTGTCTGAATATGTGACTGTTACTTATTATTCTTAAAGACACCCCTGAGGAAGTCTGTATAGACGAAATGCGTTGGGTGATTATCTTGAACATAGTGGGTGGACAGGCTGCCTAGGAGCTCCTCCCCGGCTGGGGTGGACAGCAAGTCTTATTAAGATCAATCCCACGACTGTTAAGATGAATGTAAGAGATACTGAATAATAATTTTAAAGATTTTTAATAAATATATGAAAACTACGGATCAACGAGTGACGCTATTGTTTTGGGTGATTTTTGGTGAGAGGGTTTTTTTCAGATATCTACATCTCTTGGTGGGTAACCCATAACTAAAAGAACACGCTAGAGATTACTGTAAAGAGACATTTATTCGAGCGCTCTCCTGACTACCACCATTACTGTTTAACCATCGGTTCTCAACTGGCAAGAGGACTTGTTTTGGAGATTTGCGGCCGGTTCCTCCAAGGACTATTGTGTCTTAGGCGGTTTCTATTAGCGCAATTTGGTTACATACTTTCTTTGTTTATATATATTTATATATATACAGTACCAGTCAAAAGTTTGGACACACCTTCTCATTCAATGGTATTTATTTATTTTAATTATTTTCTACATTGTAGATTAATACTGAAGACATTAAAACTATGAAAGAACACATGGAATTATGTTGTAAGCAAACAAGTGTTAAACAAATCAAAATATGTTTTATATTTTAGATTCCTCAAAGTAGCCCCCTTTTGCTTTAATGACAGCTTTGCACACTCTTGAAATTCTCTCAATCAGCTTCATGAGGTAGTGTCCTGGAATGGTTTTCCTACAGTCTTGAAGGAGTTCCAAGAGGTGCTGAGCACTTGTTGGCTGCTTTTCCTTCACTCTGCGGTCCAACTCATCTCAAACCATCTCAATTGGGTTTAGGTTCGGTGATTGTGAATACAAGGACATCTGATGCAGCACTCCATCACTTTCTTTATTGGTCAAGTAACCATTACATAGCCTGGAGGTGTGTTTGGGGTCATTGTCTTGTAGAAAAACAAATGATGTACCCAGTTAGTTCAAATCATATGGGATGGCAAGGCGCTGCAGAATGCTGTGGTAGCCATGCTGGTTAAGTGTGCCTTGAATTTTGAATAAATCACCAATAGTGTCACCAGCAAAGCACCCCCACACCATCACACCTCCTCCTGGGAACCACACATGCAGAAACCATCCGCTCACCTTCTCTGCATCTCACAAAGACACGGTGGTTGGAACCAAAAATCTAAAATTTAGATATATCAGACCAAAGTACAGATTTCCACTGGTCTAATGTCCATTCCTTGTGTTTCTTGGCCGAAATAATTCTTTTTCTTGTTGTTCATCCTCAGTAGTGGCTTCATAGCAGCAATTTGACCATGAAGGCCTATTCACGCAGTCTCCTCTGAACAGTTGATGTTAAGATCAGGGTCGGTTCTAGACCTTGTGGTGCCCAAGGCGAAAGTTTCCTTTGGCGCCATCCCACCCAAACCGGCATAAAAGGGTTCGTGCGTGCCGTTGGTGTGCGGCAACAAATAGGGGCATGGCTTCACAGGGAAGGGCCATGGTCACAGTTATGCCACTGTAGTTGTGCCCCCTGTAGCTGTGACCCCAGTAGAATTGTCCCCTGTAGTTTTTCCTCCTGTAGCTGTGCCCTCAGTAGTTGTGCCACTGTAGTTTTGCCCCTGTTGCTGTGCCCTCAGTAATTGTGCCCCTGTAGTTTTGGTCCGTTGCTGTGCCCCTGTAGTTTTGCACCCTGTTGCTGTGCCCTCAGTAGTTGTACCCCTGTAGTTTTGCCCCCCTGTTGCTGTGCCCTCAGTAGTTATGCCCAAGTTGCTGTGCCCTCAGTAGATGTGCCCCCAGTTGCTGTGCCCCTAGTAGTGGTGCTTAATAGAAAAGAAAACAAAAAATACTCACCAGCCCCACTGCTGCTTCCCTACCTCTGCTGTCCTCCATCTCCGGCTGCCACTCCTCAGATAATAATAATAATAATAATAATAATAATAATTTTATTTATATAGCGCTCTTTCTCCAATAGGACTCAAGGCGCTTAACAGATACATAGCATAATACAGTACAGAAAATAATGAAGTACATTTTCATAAAATACAGAATCATGAAGAAACTAAAAGGGACACTATGTAAATGCTTGAGTAAACAGGAAAGTCTTGAGTCTACTTTTGAAGGATTCTATAGTTGGGGCCTCTCGCACTGTGCGGGAAGTGAGTTCCATAGAGTCGGAGCCACATGACTAAAAGCTCGACCCACAGATGAATTACGGTAGATTCTAGGTACTGCTAAAAGTCTTTCATCTACAGATCGCAGTAATCGAGTGGGGCAGTATGGGGTCAGAAGCTGTTTCAGGTACCTTGGGCCCTGGTCATGTAATGCTTTGAAACTCAGTAAGCCAATCTTGAAGATGATTTGCCATCTTACAGGCAGCCAGTGAAGGGAGTAGAGAATGGGTGTTATGTGGCTAGAACGGGGCTGGATGGTTAACAGCCTGGCAGCTGTGTTTTGCACCAGCTGTAAGCGTTGCAATTCTTTTGCTGGGAGACCAAGGTAGAGGGCATTACAGTAGTCTAATCGAGATGATACAAATGCATGTATGACTTTTGGCATATCAACTGAGGGAATTAAGTGCTTGATTCTGGCTATGTTCCTCAGGTGAAAGAATGAGGATTTGATTGTGGCTGATATCTGATGTTTAAGTGTCAAGCCACCATCCAGGGCAACGCCAAGATTCCGCACACGATCACTGGTCTGTAATTCTGAATCCCCGAGTGTAATTCCAGTTGGTTGGCTATGCTGCAGTCTTGTCCTTTGATGTTGTGGTCATATCATAAGGACCTCTGTTTTATCCGGGTTCAGTTGAAGCCAACTGTTGCTCATCCACTCCTGTAGCTCAGCTAGACAGCCATTTAGGGTTGCTATTGGGTTATCAGTGCCCAGAGCAAAGGACAAGTACAGTTGTTTATCATCTGCATAGCAGTGGTAGACCAGGCCATGGCGCCTGATTATTTCGCACAATGGGAGCATGTATACTGTAAAAAGCATGGGGGATAGTATAGAACCTTGTGGGACACCACTTGGCAATGGCACTGGTGGTGATGAGTATAATCCAGACAATACTCTCTGTGACCTGCCTGTGAGAAATGATTTGAACCAGCTTAGGACTGTGCCATCCAGACCACAGAAATGTATCAGTCGCTCAATCAGAAGCCCATGGTCCACGGTATCAAATGCTGCCGAGAGATCTAGAAGGATTAATATTGAACAGTCACCTCTGTCTCTTGCCATCAGAAGATCATTTAACACACACACCAGGGCTGTTTCACTGCTATGTCTACTCCTGAATCCTGATTGAAATGGATCATAAATATCATTTGTTGTCAGGCGGGTTTCCAGTTGATTTGCAACCACTTTCTCAATAACCTTTCCTAGAAACGGAAGGTTTGATACCGGTCTGTAGTTGGTCATGCAGTCAGGATCTAAATTAGGTTTTTTAAGAAGCGATCTAACAATTGCTTCCTTTAGGGGTCCAGGAAAAATGCCTGTCTGCAAAGAGCATTGAACAATTTTTGCAAAGACAGGACCAATTATATCCATACAACCTATTAGAAGCTTGGTTGAGGCTGGGTCCAGATCACAGGTGGTGGGAAGGAAAATCCGAGCAATTTCAGCAGTGTCCTTTACATCCACTGGGTCAAAGCTGGTCCATGAAGGCAGGTAGCTTATATTGGCAGTCTTTGTAGTTTGGCACTCCTTTGATGGCACTGTGGAGATTCCAGCCTGGATGGTGGATATTTTATCTGCAGAATTTTGCAAACTCGTTGCATCTTGCCTGGGAGAGGGTCTCATCAGTCTGCAGGCATGCTGGCTTGCAAAGCATCTCCACTGTGCGGAAAAGTTGAGCAGATCTATGTGAGAGACACCATGCCATCTCTCCAATAGCGCCGCACACTGCACAGACACTAGAGGTCAATTATGAACTCTAATGTCTGCAGCCACTCCCACAATGCCGTGCAGTGCACGATGATGTCAAGCACACCGCACGGCACCGGCACACAGTAGCATGTGGCTATGGTCACAGCAGTAGTGGTGGCGCACCGGCAAAAAGCCTGCTATCCCATGGCAAGAGACGCTATTGTTTGAGATTTGTCTGCTACTTGAACTCTGTGAAGAATTTATGTGGGCTCTAATCTGAGGTGCTGTTAAGTAGTTGTTTCTGAGGCTGGTAACTCTAATGACCTTATCCTCTGCAGCAGAGGTTACTCTTGGTCTTTCTTCCCTCATGAGAGAAAGTTTTATCATAGCGTTTGATGGTTTTTACAACTGCACTTGAGGATACATTAAAAGTTCTTGAAATTTTCCATATCGACTGACCTTCATGTCTTAAAGTAATGATGGACTGTCGTTTCTCTTTGCTGAGTTGAGTGGTTCATGCCATAATATGTATTACAACAGTAGTCAAATAGGGGTGTCCACTGTGTACTAACCCTACCTCTGCACAACACAACTGATGGTCTCAAACACATTAAGAAGGCAAGTAATTCCACAGATTGACTCTTGACAAGGCACACCTGTTAATTCAAAAACATTCCAGGAGACTTCTTCATGGAGCTGATTAAGGGAATGCCAAGAGTATGCAAAGCAGTCCTCAAAGCAAAAGGGGGCTACTTTGAGGAATCTAAAATCTAACACATATTTTGATTTAACACTTTTTTGTTTACAACATAATTCCATATGTGATCTTTCATAGTTTTGATGTCTTCAGTATTAATCTACAGTGTAGAAAAGAACTGAAATAAATAAATACCATTGAATGAAAAGGTGTGTCCAAACTTTTGACTGGTATATATACCAGCAGCCGCTGGGGAGAGTAACTGAACCCTCCCAAGCCACCCCAAAACCCCCCCTGTAGGCAGGCTGTCCCGGCTTTCAAAATGAAAGCCACAATGGTCACGATGTTTCCGATGTTCCGATGGTCACGATGTTCTCGATCGATATTTCGATGTTTGAAAAACCTATTTATTTTTTTTACTAAAATCATTTGGACAGGGTTAAATTCATGTTCTTCACCTAATTCACTCAATAAAAAAAGACAATTTCAGAGCGGTTTTCAGTGAAATAAATCGTCAGTTAAGTGGTTAAACATGCCTACTTTATATGATTAGTAAAACTCTGCCTTTTTATTTATTTTTTAAACTTATTTGCTATTTTCATTAATTTGTTTTTTTTTTTAAATATATGCCCTTTCATGGATTTTCATCATTGTTATTGGTGTCATTATAGTAATATATTAAGGCTTATGTAACAGCCTGCAATATGCAGGCTGTATGTGATATCTGGTGAGTATACCTGTATTTTTAAAGTGGCAATTATTTACAAGGCAAATTCAACCTAGTTTTGCCTTGTAAATAATTGGCGATTTAAAAATACGGGCATCCTGTACTCGCCAGAATTCCCACACAGCCTGCATCTCAAAGGCTATTACATAAGCCGCATAATATGGCCCCTATAAGTATTGTAGAAACTTGAATGCTTATCTCTAATCTTCTTCTCTTGATCCATCATTTTTCATTGAATGAAAAAAGGAACAAAAGAGCAAATTGACCATATGGTACAAATTCCTGAGACAAATTAGTTAAGGTTCAGCAATTCCATCTATTTTATAGACAGACAGCCAATCAGGGTTTGTGCAAGTTTTAAAGGTGAGACCACTGGTAGACCTATGGTGAATCTAAATAGGCACACTAATGGGAATTCACTGACCTAGGAAGATGCAAGTTGTCATCTCAGTTGTTTAAAATCAGACAGGACATTAGCATAAAGATGCAGATGTAAAAATCAAACATGTGTCAAGAAAGTTTCAACATCATAATCATCCCAAAAATTAGCATCAATGTTCTATAGTTAAAACATTTATGCAGTTATGTAATAGGTTACAAGATTATGGAATGAGTATGATTATAGGGAGTTTGCAGCAAAGTTTAAAATGGCAGTTTATGTTTCTCTTTATGACTGATTGCCTCTTTAAATGAAGCAGCGACCTCACTGAAATCACACCAGTTCTGTAATCTCGCAACCTTTTACCTAACCCCCTTAGTCTCCTAGTTAATGTATTATAATAAAAGAAGCATATCCTGGGTGCATGCTTCATTTACATGCCCTCACTGTACTCCATTTGCACGTGAACGCTCATAATTCATCGCTCAAGTGGAAGGGGCCTTAATCACATGATATATGCATCTTTAATTTAAATTGTGCACATGTACAGACTATCAATTGTGCACCATTACACATCCTTACATCACACAAATGCACTTATATGTACCTTAACTTCTAATTACTGTAGGTAAAATGTATAGGAAAATATTGAACAAAAAGAAATTAAAATATATTACATTTGAATAAAAGCATCCTTAATGTTTTTACTGACAGAAGTTATATGGAACATGAATATAGTTTAAAAAGAAGAGTACATTGGGAGAAAATAACAAGCACTTTTAATAAATGGTGGTGGAAAGCAAAATGTGATAGTAGTATATGCTATTTGAATGAACAAATATAGGCTCAGACCCATAAACATAAGCATATATATTTTTAGATGCATTGTATTGTGTAAGTTTCATTTTTTATAAATGCCCCTATGAATCTAATTAGATATAATTTATTGTATTCATAGTACTGTATTGTTTAGAGTATTATGTATAGTATATGTCAGGGGTATTTTAAGAGAGGAGGGTACTCGCATGCAGCCTCTATGGGAACATGACGCCTGTGTCTATGGGAACATGACGCCTGTGTCTTGTTCACGGAGACATCTCCAGTGCGCATGTGCAAATCACTTGTAAATGGCCATGGCAGCCATTTTCCAAGTGATTTGTGCCCACACTGCACGGCCGCAGCTGCAGGACTCCGGAGGGGTAAGTATACTATATGGGTGTTGTGTGTGCGGTGTTGGCCTGCTCCGGACTAAGGGGCCCATGTGCACAGCACACACTGCACCCATTACAGAAATGCCCATATTATATGTATATAGTATAGTATTATGGATTTATAATATTATATGAAGTAGTTGTTATTTGTATTTCTCAAAGTACAGTACTGTTCATGTGCCTCCTAAAATAAATTATTGGGGATTAGGCATGGAGGCAGTGAAGCAGATTTCCCAAAATTCATGAGATACCCAGTTTGTCAGCTATGGTTGTCTACACCGGTACTAAGCCATTTTCAGAATATACTGCAGTTAAAGCTACCCAAACTAATAAATTGCACCTGGCATGGCCATAACCAACTATGGGTGTTCGGCAGAAATTGTTCAATTGGTACTAAACAATTCTAGGCTACATTGTACTGTAATGTGGGAAAGATAAGAGGGACACCAAGGGTGGACAAAATACATATAATTACTAGAGATGTGCGGAATTGATTTTTGGAAATCCAAGCCCATCTGAACTTCAGGGATATCAGCGAATCCAAGCATTGGCTCCAAAATAAGGCAAAACGGAATCATCTTGGTGTCGGATCATGCAGGTCTTGGATTCAATATAAGTCCATGCAGCTGTGATTTGGGCACCATTTCACAGCAGATACTGGAGAGTTGTGAGCTGCTGATGGTATGTGCAGACCTATCTTTCCATCTACTCCTGTGCTGCTGAGCTGACCTACAGTGATTGTCCAGTGTCCATCCACTCCATTGCTGCTGAGCTGACTTATCTGTCCACTCCAGTTCCTTCAGGCTCCTTAGTGTTGTAAATATTGGTGGAGATAGATTACAGTAGAGGCAGTAAGCAAGTCATTGTGTATTATTTTTTATAGTGCATGAACTTAGTTATATCTATATTCAATGTTTGTCACACTTGTGCTGATGCATCACCCTAAGTGTTACACTGTCACACTGGTGTTTTATATTTTTTTTGTACTGAGCACAGTGCACCTGCAGCCCAGTGCTAATATATTTTTTGTACAACTGGTGTATGGTGTAGGTGCTGTACCCCACTGTGTTCACATAAATATAAAGCACTGTGAGTCCTCAGTGAGAGTTGTCATTTGTGAAAAAAAGTTTGAATAAATAAGTTGTTTTTGCACAACTAGTGTTTGCTGTACCCCAATGCGTCATTCACTTTTCTTAAACATAAGCAGTGTGAGTCCGCAGTGTGAGTTGTCATTTGCAAAAAAGTTAAAATACATACTATAGTTGTTTTTTTGTACAACTTGTGTGTGTTGTAGGTGCTGTACCCCACTGCATCATTCACTTCACACAAATTTAAACACTGAGTCTGCAGTGGGAGTTTTCATTTGCAAAAAAAGTTAAAATAAATAAATAAATACTAAAGTTGTTTTATTTTTACTGCTTGTGAGTACTGCCAGGGTAGTCCCCACTGCACCATTCACGTAGTAATAATAATAATAATAATAACAATAATAATAATAATAATAATAAAAATAATAATTTTATTTATATAGTGCTCTTTCTCCAAAAGGACTCAAGGCGCTTAACAGATACATAGCATAATATTGTACAGAAAATAATGAAGTACAGAACAGCTTTTCATAAAATACAGAAACATGAAGATACTAAAGGGACATTATGGAAATGCTTGAGTAAACAGGAAAGTCTTGAGTCTACTTTTGAAGGATTCTGTAGTTGGGGCCTCTTGCACTGTGTGGGAAAGTGAGTTCCATAGAGTCAGAGCTGCATGACTAAAAGCTCGAACACCAGATGAATTATGGGAGATTCTAGATACTGCTAAAAGTCCTTCATCTGCAGATCTCAGTAATCGAGTGGTGCAGTATGGGGTTAGAAGCTGCTTCAGGTACCTTGGGCCCTGGTCATGTAGTGCTTTGAAACTCAGTATGCCAATCTTGAAGATGATTCGCCATCTTACAGGCAGCCAGTGAAGGAAGTAGAGGATGGGTGTTATGTGGCTAAATGGGGATGGTTGGCTAACAGCCTGGCAGCTGTGTTTTGCACCAGCTGTAAGCGGTGCAATTCTTTTGCTGGGAGACCTAGGTAAAGAGCATTACAGTAGTCTAATTGAGATGATACAAATGCATGTAGGACTTTTGGCAGATCATCTGAGGGAATTAAGTGCTTGATTCTGGCTATGTTCCTCGGGTGAAAGAATGAGGATTTGATTGTGGCTGATATCTGATGTTTAAGTGTCAAGCCACCATCCAGGACAATGCCAAGATTCCGCACACGATCAGTGGTTTGTAATTCTGAATCCCAGAGTGTAAGTCCAGTTGGTTGGTTATGCTGCCCGCTTGTCCTTTGATGTTGTGGTCCTATCATAAGGACCTCTGTTTTATCCAGATTCAGTCGCAGCGAACTGGCACTGATCCACTCCTGGAGCACAGATAGATAGCCATTTAGGGTTGCTGTTGGGTTATCAGTGCCCAGAGCAAAGGACAAATACAGTTGTGTATCATCTGCATAGCAGTGGTAGACCAGGCCATGGCGCCTGATTATTTCACCCAGCGGGAGCATGAATACTGCAGAAAGCATGGGGGATAGTATAAAACCTTGTGGGACACCATATGCCAATGGCACTGATAGTGATGAGTATACTCCAGATGATACTCTCTGTGACCTGCCTGTGAGAAATTATTTGAACCAGCTTAGGACTGTGCCATCCAGTCCACACAAATGTATCAATTGCTCAATCAGAAGCCCATTATAGATGGTATCAAATGCTGCAGAGAGATCCAGAAGGATTAATATTGAATAATCACCTTTGTCTCTTGCCATAAGAAGATCATTTAACACACACCAGGGCTGTTTCAGTGCTATGTATTCTCCTGAATCCTGATTGGAATGGATCATAAATATCATGGGTTGTCAGGCGGGTTTCCAGTTGATTTGCAACCACTTTCTCTATAACCTTTCCTAGAAAAGGAAGGTTTGATATCGGTCTGTAGTTGGTCATGCAGTCGGGATCTAAATTAGGTTTTTTAAGATGAGGTCTAACAATTGCTTCCTTTAGGGTCCAGGAAAAATGCCTGTCTGCAAAGAGCATTGAACAATTTTTGCAAAGACAGGACCAATTATATCCATACAAGCTATTAGAAACTTAGTTGAGGCAGGGTCCTGATCACAGGTGGTGGCATGCAAAATTTGAGCAATTTCAGCAATGTCCTTTACATCCACTGGGTTAAATCTGGTCCATGAAGGCAGTTGGCTTATATTGGCAGGCTTTGTAGTTTGGCAGTCCTTTGATGGTACTGTGGAGATTCCAGCCTGGGTGGTGGATATTTTACACGGACTAGGGAACAATGAACTTCACGGGCACCCAGTATAGCAGAGAGATCCAGATTTGCTGCAAGAGCATGGGCAGTCATACCCCTCATTGGACGATACCTAGTCAACTCCACGGACAGAGGTCTTATTTGAGGTGTTGCAACTGAGAACCAAAGGGAGTGGTGGTCTGACCAGATGACTGGTTTTATTTTTAGGTAAGTGACATCTAATCCAATCTGAAAGACAAGATCAAGAGTGTGACCACTTTTATGTGTGGCAGAAGGAATGACCTGTGTGAAGCCCAGACCATTCATTGTGCACAGGAGGTCTTGGCCAAGGCGTGAGAGCTCATCATACACCCATGCATTGAAATCCCTGAGGAAGAGCCATCTTTGATGTTCCAGAACCAGGCCAGCAACAGTGTCTGCAATTTCTTGTAGAAATATCTTTCCATCTCCAGGGGGCCGGTAAATGAGAAGTACTCTGAAACTTAATCCTGTTGAACTCTGGGCAGCAAAGCACTTTAATTAGCGAGTAATTTCAATAAGATGGACCCTAAGTTTAAGGTTTTTTTTTTAAAGCAGATAGCCACCCCTCCGGTCCAGTCTTGGGTTGTGGATGACAGAGTAGTTTGTTGGGACTGCAGCCTCCAATATAGGTGCTGCATTTTCATCTAGCCAAGTCTATGTAATGCAGGCTAGATCTGCAGATTCAATAAGGTCAGCAATTGTTGCAGTCTTTTTTCTTATAGACATGACATTACAAAGGACTGACCTTATTGGGCATACCAGTGGGCCTTCAGTTTTCTTTCTGTTAAGTGCAGAAGCTCTGGGTATGGGGGTCATAAAGCGAGAGTTGACAGTTCTGTTCTTCCAAGCACAGGGCCGTCTTTTGGGTATCACTTCTATTTGATTGTTCTTTGAATCTGGGGCTGAACAGGCGGGCAAAGGACTTACATGGTTACCGGGGAAAATACATTTCCGGCCTGCTCGCTTCCCATGAATGCGCCTGTGGGTTTTTTTAAATGCCAAGAGATTGGAGGATAGAAGCCTTTGATGGTGTAATAGGAACTGCAGTACGTGGTGGGCAGAGTGAAAGAATGAAGCTGGAGGAATATGTATACATTTGGTCATCAATGACAGATTACGATAAGTATGAGATGCATATGATGATGAAAGAGGGAGAGAAAGCTGTATATATTTTTCCCCAATTTGGTATGTGATCCAAAAATTATAATTTGTTCATAAACAGGGTTATTTCTATAACCTATTGCTGCCCTTTAATCCAATGGGTATATTTGAAACAAGTGATAAATAAAATAACTTTCCTTTTCTGTTGCTGATTTAGTCAGTTATTTCAGGACAAAGCAGGGTTGTGGAAAGGTGTTAGAATCCAATTCCTACTGTGTAGGTGTGAAAAATCTCAGTATGAGAGGCCTTTGAAGTAGATTTCTTGTAGGGGTAGTGATATCATGTGTCCTGGGGAATGGCTGAGATCCAGCAATTTGAAAGTAACAGTGACCCTTCAGCAATTCAGAGCCTGAATATAGTGATATTAGATGATTAATGCAAGAAGTTAGAGTTATTTGTTGCTCAGAGAACAGAGGTGGATGATGTCTAAGTGAGGGGCTGGATGGAGCCAAATATAGGTTGTAGTCAACAGTACCTTTTCTGGGATGTCCAGTGCAGGGTACAGTATATTCCAAACCGAAGGACTTCTCAGTGGAGAGTTGCAGATGATTTAATCCAGTGTGTATCTCAGCGCAGGAATGCAATCTGTTGGTTGGATATTTATGATGATTCATAGGTCAGTTGCGGTGAATTTAAGCTGTTTTATGGAGATGATCAGGAGCATGCAAAAGGTAAGGCAGCCATTTTGGGCGCCAGCAGTATATTTTCACTTCATATAAACATAAGCACTGTGGGTCCACAGTGTGAGTTGTCATTTATGAAAAAGAGTTCAAATAAATACTATAGTTTTTTTGTACAGTTTGTGTGTGCTCTAGGTGCTGAACCCCACTGCATAATTCACTTCACATAAATATATGCACTGTGAGTCCACAATGTGAGTTTTTGTTTGTGAAAAAAGTTCAAATAAATAAATACTTAAGTTGTTTGTTTTTTGTACAACTTGTGTTTGTTCATCGTTATGGATCATGATCAGAGAAGAACAGAAGCAGCAACCAAATACTAGCGCTTCATCTGTTCTCCACCAGTCAAGACAATATTCACCCTTCAATGACATCTACTAAAGCCGATACTCAAAGGCATAGAGGGTTTAATTCGAGTATCTAAAATAAAATACAGAAAAAAGAACAAAAAATTGTCAACACGCCATTTACCACATGGAGTGGCAAGGAAAGGTTCAGGCCTTGGTCTTTATTTATGATTGGTGGTTCTGCAACTGTCAGTGAGCCATCTTATTCTGTGTCTCATTATGGTGACATTTTCACTCGGAGTCTAGAAGAGGTGTAAAAAATATGAAAACAGTAAAATCAGCATTGCAAAACACTAAGGCAGTAGAAAAAACAGTGTGTTCAAATTTGTCACAAATACCCGAGGACAGTCTAAGTGTGTCCATGAGTGTTATGTGTAAAAATCAGAAACTTATGCTAAAAAAAAAAAAACGCTCTAGCATCAGCTAGCTTCCTTTTCTCAGCTAGATCCCAGCACCTGCAATCTCCAAAGCCAACACCTTCATCATCAATATCCTCACTAATAATTGGAGGTACCTGTAGTCCAGTATCCAATGCTAAGGCTAAGTGACTTCTCCCCTATCAAGGATTCCTCATATGAATCTTTGAGCGGTAGGCTTGCTGCTGCTGTTAGATTGGACCTTTATCCCACAAGGCGACCAAGATGACTACTATCAGTATTTTTTTTTAAACTATTGACTGTGAAACAATCCTTTGCAAGAGGAAGCAAGTATGATAGTTGTCACTCAGTCGCACAGCGGATCACTGACAACATGATGTCTATGCTAGTGTTAGATCTGCATCTAATATCCACCATTATTGGAGCGGGGTTTAGACTTACCTGAGGTTTACTTGAGGTCCCCACTACCAAATTCTATCTCAGTTCCTTTTTACCAGAAGAGTAATTCTTCACCTGAAACAAATTATTGGAATACAAAATGCCTTTGTACCCACTGTCCACTTAACCACAGAAATGTAGACAAGTGTAACTGTGTAACTGAGCTAACTAAAGATTACATGATTGTGTAGCCCACTGGGTGGGCGAAACCCGTCAGCAGCAGGAACAGCAGCAGCATCTAACAAATAACACCAGCTCATTCAGAGGCTACTCTGTGTGCCTCCGGCTTCACTAAGAGACATACTGCCGACAACCTCTTCAAAAAAAGGATGTCATAGCAAAATGGTTTACCCTACTTGGATTCTCCTCAGGATCTGTGATTTCTGATAATGATACAAATATTGTGAGAGCATTACAACTTGGTAAATTCAAAAATGCCACATATTTTGCTCACAAAATCAATTTGGTGGTAGAGAGTTTTATTTTTTAATTGACAGGTGTGTGCAGGAGATGCTGTCTGTGGCCTGAAAAAATTCAGGACATTTTTGGCATTCAGCAGCTGTACGCAGAGATTTCAGCACCTGCAAAAACAGTTGTTCAATTTGCCCTGCAACCAACTGAAGCAAGAGGAAGTAACAAGGTGTAATTCTACCCTTTATATGCTTCAGTAGATAGAGGAAGCAAAAAGCCATCCACAACAAGCCATGACATTGGGAGAGGAGGGGGAGTGTACCTTAGTCCAGCACAGTGGAGAACACTTTTCATGTTGTGCAAAGTGCTAAAACCATTCAAAGTAGTCACTTGTGAAGTAAGTTCAGACACAACTTGAGTCATGTGATTCCTCTAATTAGACTTTTGGAAAAGCAGCTTGATAAATTGAAGGAGATTAAATTAAGCAATTCCGCTAAGTATGTTCAACTTGTAGATCAAGTCTATTATTTGCTTTGCCAGGATCCAAGGGTTGTCAATATCTTGAAATTGGATTACTACATTTTGGGGACTTTGCTTGATCCTAGGTTTAAGTCGTATGTCATGTCTATCTTTCTAACTGACCAGATCTGAATAGATGCAAAGAACTCCTGGTGAGCATGTTGTCATATTGCTTCAGTTTCTCCAGCAACTGCTGCTGCCAGCAAAAAAACAGAGCTTTTCAATAAGACCTACTGGTAATGCACATGAGTCAACAAAACATTTTGACATCTGGTAAGGTCAGGTCTAAAATAATTGCCCAAAATTAGTGATATGGCCACCATCTATAGAATTATGGGGGATTATTTTCATGACAGCATACAAATAGGCATGTCAGGCAGTCCCTTTCACTACTGGAAGGAAAACAAGCAATTTGGAAGCCCTTGTACAAATTGGCGTTGCATTACTAAAGCTGCCCACCCTCCAGGGTGTGCTCAGAGTTTTAAACACAGCCAGGAACTTTACCTGCAATTGGCGTAGGAGGCTGCATCCTCAAAATGTGGAAAAAATGATGTTCATCAAAATGAACTATAAATTCCATGAAGATCTTTACCAGCAATTACGTCAAAGGAGACTTCTGTAATGGTGGATTCCAGTGGGGATGAATTAATATTGTGTGAAAAGATAATGGACTGTACAAACTGATAAACATGAGGATGATAATGATGACATCTTGCCACTGTGCAGTAGATTCTGGAATTGTGCCAGAGACTACAGCGCATATGCAGGTTACCGGTAATATGGTGCTCGCACCACATTCCTGGGGAAATCACTAATACACATATATACGAATCAACAATGTACAGTATTACAGTTTTAGGGCCAGCACAGGAGGAACCTCTCTTTCGGCCCCACCCTCAAACATGTGATATCATGATGTCATAACAATGGGATAAGGCCACAAAGGCCAGGGTAGTGCTATGCGCCGGAGTATGGGCCCTGGCCTATATTGCATGTTTCTGCAATGTTTCGGTATGTACGGTTATGTTCTTTTTGAATATTTACTCATGAAAATTTTGCAATCATTTAAAAAAATATAAATTTCTACTGATCTTACATTTATAATGCCAATTTACATTAAGGGGAAGGTGTATCAAAATGGAGAAGTTGTCTGCTGCAACTATGCAGCATCTAATTGTCATTTCATAGACTGTGCTAGACAAATGACAGTTGAAAGCTGATTAGTTGCTTTGGAGAACTTCTCCACTTTATCTCTCTACAAGGCTTGATACATCTCTTCTTAAGCCTGGAATGGTTTTATGCAATGCCTTCAGATTTAATAAAAGTTTTGTATCCAAGATATGATCCCTTCCCGGTGCCTTGCTAATGAATGGTTCATTAGTTTTGGCATGTCCAACCATGTCTGTGAATGCACATGTTCAGCACCATGCCTGAGAGGTGAAATGAAGACATTATTAAGCAGTTAGTCTCCAGCTGGGCCCAGGTGTTGTTCATTAACATTTGAAAGTGCTATAGCTGTACAGTACTGATGCTGATAACTGTCATATAAAAATGGAAAGTTTTATTTTCAGAATTTAACATACATACAGTAATATATATATATATATATATATATATATATATATATATGTTTTTTTTTTAGATGTACACATACAGTGTATTTTTAATTCACTTGTAATCCTTAAAATTTGATATTACTAATATTCTTTATGTATAAACAGTCAGCATATCCACATAGTGCTGGAAATTTGTGGGATTTGTGAAACAAATAAATAACATGGCACAAAAGGTACAGTATAATGTACAATAACTATATATTATGAGCACTCCCTTGTTCTTGTGATTAGAGGTTGATTTGGAATGCATGAACTGGTTTGGGTTGAAAAAAGAGGAAGCTTCCACATTAAGAAACTCTGGTGTATATTTACTAAAGGTCGATGTTGGTCAATTTGAGATCGATCTTAATCAACGTTGGGCTTGCAGGGTAAAACACACATTTCCTAACATTTAAAAATGTGTATACAAAATCTGCTAGCACATGTGTGTTTTAACCCTGGAAGGCCAACATTGATTAAGATCAATCTGAAATCGATATGAAATCGACCAACATTGACCAAAATCGTCCTTTAGTAAATACTCTCGTCTGATTATTTCTGTTCAACTTTGTGTTAATTAAAAAAACAAACCATTTTTTCAAGCACTCACCTTAATAGTTTCTGTTTCTACATCAGTTAGAATCAATTTATGATTAAGTACATGTAAACATGATATAGGCATAAAGTCAATAATCTGTCTGAATTACTCTTTATAAAATGTATTTGATTTAATGATAATTTAAAATTAAAGAAGATTGCACATTTAAAAAATATATATCTGTGAAGATAAATTTAACATTTTATCACTTTGAGTTCACCCTTTTATCTTAATACTCTTCGAATAAAAATAATAATAATAATAATAATAATTTCTTAACACAGTTTTGCCATTTACTTCAAACATAAACTGTCCATTTTGTATAATGAAAGATATACTGAGTCTAAAAATATAATACAACATAAGACAGAGTCTTAAGTCTGTTGTCTTTTGTAGTTAGACTGAAATTTATAGCCTTCTTCAGATTTTAAGTAATTGTTAAAGTTCAGACAGTGTTTTTGGCTTAGCTGGAAATCAGATAAAGTATCTGGACATATGTCTATTCCTGGAAGATCTTTATGTAATGAGATTCTTGACATTTGGTCTATGTTTTTAATAATACCAATGTCTAAAAAATAGTGTCCCTTTTCTTGAGTAGAAGGTTATCATGTATCTAAAAGTCATCATCAAGTTTAATTATTTCAAATCGACAGGGCTAGACAAAAAGATAAATCATCTTACAGTAAAAAGGAAGAGGTTTAATACAGTAACAGTATGTTTATAGGTATAATGGTTTCTGCTGATGTGTGCCAGTCATTGACGTGATAATGGCTAAAATTAATTAATTCTGTCACCGACATCTGACAAGATTTCAAAACATTCGGTTTGATATATTGATTTTGACACTGCACATATTTATCGTGTTGTATTTTTATGTCTCGTTTTGATAAAAGACTGTTTCCGTCAAGTCTTTTTTTGTCTCTGAGTGATGAATATGGAATTAGATTAAAAAAAAAAATATTAAGTTGGACATTCCCTTGAAGCATAAGCTATCCATGGTGTATTACTAAGCTTAATAAAATAACTGAAGTGGGTGTAGCAAAATAAATCTGTGCTGCATGATATCTGTCTCTGCTGATAATTATCAACTTTAACAATTTGTCTAAGTGGAAAGATTTCTGTCTTGCATCACTCTGGGGCTTACTTAGAACATGAGTATGACTGGCAGACTTGCTGTATCATATACAGAAATTGTGTCCTATGAGTAACATAAAAATGTAAAACTAAAATAAAAAAAATATGGAAACAGCTTGGCTTTAAAAAAAGTCAGCAATTTAGTCAGCCTTCAGATACCTGTCTCCTTCTGTGTATCAGTGTATGGGTGCATTCCCCAGTGTCAGACATCTAGTGCCTGGAGTAACTGGGAGGCAGAGTTATATGATGTAAGTTCCTGTTCCTCCATCTCAGGGAGAGTGTGAAGAGAGTGTGACACACACAGAGACTGAGAGACAGAGTCCTGGTGTACAAGTGTGCAGAGCTGAGACTGGGAGCAGATCTCAGCTACAGAGACTCACAGTGTTCCAGTGCATGCACCATATTCTCTGCAGTGGGAGTCAGACTGCACAGCTGTGCAGTCTTCCATGCTTTACCACCACAGATATCTGATAAGTACCAGTACCTAATGCTGTTACCTTTTGTGATATATGGGTTCCTGATTACAGCTATCAGTGTTACATCTGAGTCACCTGTGTTCACTAAATAAACCTGTGTTACTGTTTAAGTCACTAAGTGTGTGCACTTTCGTCATTGCACCAGATAGCCCAGTACACTCTGCCATCAGCTTATGGGCCCAGTCCCATGCCCAGACCCATATGTACTTGAAGATTAACCCCCTGAGTGGACATTCCCTTGAAGCATAAGCTATCCATGGTGTACTACTAATCTTAATAAAATAACTGTAATGGGTGTAGAAAAATAAATCTGTGCTGCATGATATCTGTCTCTTTGCTGAAAATGATCAACTTTAACAATTTGTTTAAGAGGACATATTTCTGTCTTGCATCACTCTGGGGCTTACTTAGAACATGAGTATGACTGGCAGACTTGCTGTATCATATACAGAAATTGTGTCCTATGAGTAACATAAAAAAGTAAAACTAAAATAAAAAAAACATGGAAACAGCTTGGCTTTAAAAAAAAGCCAGCAATTTAGTCAGCCTCCATTAAAAACATTAAAAACAATGTGTAGTCACCTCCTCTGTATTTATCTCCTGGCCAGGCAATGCATGATTGGTAGCATACTTATGGTGATTGCTCCAAGTAGATATAAATAATATACCGTAGTTGGAGGCTATTAAAATCACTGTGGAGAGTCTTTACATAGGCGCTACATGTTTAAAGCTTATATAAGCTTATAACAATATTAACTGATTACAGCTGCTTCCTAGTGCTACTAACAACTTGCAATTGACTCTAAATACTACATTCTGGGGGTAATTCCAAGTTGATCGCAGCAGGAAATTATTTAGCAGTTGGGCAAAACCATGTGCACTGCAGGGGAGGCAGATATAACATTTGCAGAGAGAGTTAGATTTGGGTGGGTTATTTTGTTTCTGTGCTCGGTAAATACTGGCTGCTTTACTTTTACACTACAATTTAGATTGCAGATTGAACACACCACACCCAAATCTAACGCTCTCTGCACATGTTATATCTGCCTCCCCTGCAGTGCACATGGGCCCTCATTCCGAGTTGTTCGCTCGCAAGCTGCTTTTAGCAGCTTTGCACACGTTAAGCCACCGCCTACTGGGAGTGAATCTTAGCTTATCAAAATTGCGGACGAAAGATTAGCAAAATAGCGAATAGACACTTCTTATCAGTTTCTGAGTAGCTCCACACTTACTCGGCATCTGCGATCAGTTCAGTGCTTGTCGTTCCTGGTTTGACGTCACAAACACACCCAACGTTCGCCCAGACACTCCTCCGTTTCTCCAGCCACTCCCGCGTTTTTCCCAGAAACGGTAGCGTTTTTTCGCACACACCCATAAAACGGCCTGTTTCCGCCCAGAAACACCCACTTCCTGTCAATCACATTACGATCACCAGAACGAAGAAAAAACCTCGTAATGCTGTGAGTAAAATACCTAACTGCATAGCAAATTTACTTGGCGCAGTCGCACTGCGGGCATTGCGCATGTGCATTAGCGACTAATCGCTCCGTTGCGAGAAAAAAATACAGAGCGAACAACTCGGAATGACCCCCATGGTTTTGCCCAACTGCTAAAAAAAATCCTGCTGCGATCAATTTGGAATTACCCCCGCTATTTTAACCTGTAAACTGATTTAACAATTCTTTTTACCCTGGTCACTATAACCAAATATTTTATCAGTAGATATTTTAATGTCTTCATCTCTATATTTACCAGCAGGTACTGGGTTGTAAATTCTATAACATTAACAAAAAGAAAAAAATTATTATAATAACACCAACTGTATATCAGTCTTAGTGTATATAACCTTGGTATTTCTTCACACCTATGAAATTTAATAAGAGGCCATTCTAGTTGAAGAATAGCAAAACAAAAAATAAACTTCACTATTCAAAATTCAAAAGCATTAGATCTCCGTTGCAAATGTGTTAACTGTTCAATTACACTTAAGTCACCCATAGTTTTATTGTGACACACTTAACTCTATCACTTAGCTATCTTAGCACTAAGAAATAACCAACACGGATACAGAAATAACCACACGGACACAGAATTAACCACACGGACACCAATAGCTAGATTTCAAATGTCAACAGGTATTTATTGCTTGGTGACCCGCATTAAACTAATTATGAATTTAAAATAATTTTGGAGGATGGCAAAGAAAAGGCGCTACCTACTCACCAGCACTAGTCAACTATAACAATACCAATTAAACTAGGAGGGGGCTTACAAACCGCCTCCAGTACATAAACCGCACTGTACGGGACTCACCCCCTTTACTCTAGCAGAGCCTTGGATGAAACTGTACGGTAACGTCTGTAGTCCACCCACAGGGGGAGGACACACTCACCGTCTTACCAAAAGGGGATGCTGCACAATGATCACTCATGTAAACTTTGACCGCTGGCTGGAAGCGACTTTCCGCCACAACAAGGTTTCCTAAGCCGCAGACTGCCATCCCACAAGAAACCACAATACAACTTAACCAGCCAAAACTCGAAAGATACTCTCCAAAAACACACCAATACCCGCAGGGGAAAGGTGTACACCGTCATCCCTATAAAACTGTGA
The DNA here is from genome assembly GCF_028390025.1 of Pseudophryne corroboree. NCBI lineage: Eukaryota > Metazoa > Chordata > Amphibia > Anura > Myobatrachidae > Pseudophryne > Pseudophryne corroboree. The sequence continues at coordinate 277,611,482 of NC_086451.1, read as the reverse complement.
ATTATCCAGTACCAGAAGCGGATGCCGCACTACCTAACCACCTATTGCCTGAACATAAACCAACACTGCGGAATAACTTTTTTACGAGCCTTCTCAGTGGCTGAAAAATGAACCGCATCCCACCAGTGAAAATGAGGGACAATGTCCGACCATACCACTGTCACTTGTGGCCAGGAAGCTCGCAGCACGACCAAATCCACCTTAACACTCAGGATGAGGTTGATGCCTTTGACTCGACCCATGTCATTCCCCCCTACGTGAATGACGATCCAGCCGGCTGGCCCCACCTTCATTCATGGTGAAACAGCAGCCGAAGCAAGCCAAGCCAACGCAAGCCCCTAGCTCCTAACCATCTGACTACTTTGTCCCCAAAGAATTCAGCCATTCGCCCTGCCATAGGATGCCTCTCCGCCCGAAAAATGTAAGAATGGTCAATAAGCCAAATCTGTTCCGAGATATCCAATGCAGCTGCAAAAGACAATTCCTAACATCAGTAACTATTCAACACATTTAATTGACAACAGCATGGCTAATGAACCCAAGTGAAGGATAAAACTCAAAAAAAACTCCCGTAGACCGTGAATGGTGCCAATTGTAATTCGGCCCCTCAGAGGAAAATTTAAAAATTCACTTCACACCCTCAATTCCTGAATGCTAGCCATTCAAATAATTGACCTGTAAAACACGTTTTTGGGTTAGCGCAACAGGCTAATACTTAACACCAACTTACACCCTCAATCAGCCTGGTCGCAAGACCAGCCGACTGAAGCTGCCCATCTGCAGCCCGTGCCGCCGTCCTCATCTACATGGATAGGACCCACTCACCGCAGCACTGTACCCATGGTGTAACACGTACCCCAACTGCACTCCGCCCATCTGCAAACAATTACAAACCTACCAAGAAAACAACCACCCACTTCCGCAGCTATTCAATGAGCTTCCAAAGGAAGGGTGGAGCTGGTATACCGGATAACGCTGCATCAGGAACCAGCTCCCTGAACTTCGCAAATGTCCGATATTCTATTGTCTATACCCGGGACATGCTTGGCCGTGAAATTAATTTTGTGTTTGAGGCATTTGAGAACCAAATAACGCAACAGGCGCAATGCCTGTGGCGAGGAGATGCGCTGATTATTAACCGCATGCACTACGCCCAGATTGTCGCAGCGGAAAACAATACTTCGATCCAACAAGCTAGAGGACCACAACTCTGCCAACACAATTAATGGGAAAAGTACCAAAAGAAGCAAATTCTTTGTGAAACCACGTGTAACCCATGACAGGGGCCAAGGTGCAGCGCACCACTCTGTCCTAAAAAACGATCCAAAGCCTGAACCGCCAGCAGCATCTGTAAAAAGCTGCAATGAACCGTTGGAACAACACTCGGATGGCCATAACACCTCCCGATTAAAAGAGACCAGAAAAGTGGACCAAACCTGCAAATCATATTTGATCTCACGCGAAAGGTACACTGTATGGTGAGGTTTTATGGACACCTGCCGTGGACCTCTCAAGTTTACGGCAGAAAACTCGCCCCCATGGGAATGATCCTGCACGCAAAGTTGAAAGAACCCAGCAACAATTGAACCTGTTTAAGTCTGACCCTACGTCTGCCGTGGCGTTCTTCTATGAGACCCAGTAGTTTGTGTACTTTATCGGCTGGCAGACGGCAACAACCGGCCCCCGAACAATTTCATTGCCCAAGTAACTAAGGCAAACCGTGGGACCCTCGGTCTTGTCGGGGGCCACTGGGACCCCGAGCAGACTGAACAAATGCTGGGCAAGACCCAGAACATCACTGCAAACCAAAATAACCCTCGGGCCTACAAAAAGAAAATTGTCTAAATAATGGGCAACCCCCAGGTGACCGGAGGTCGCCTGTATACACCAATGCAAAAAAGAGCTGAATTTCTCAGAGTAGGCACAAGAGATGGAACACCCCATCGGCAAGCACCTATCTACATAAAAACTACACCCTAAATGGAAACCCAGAAACCACAGGGAATCAGGGTGGATCGGAAGCAGGGGAAAAGTGGACTCAGTGTCCAATTTGGCCATGAGGGCACCGGGACCCACTGCCCTAACCAGCCGAAGGGTTTCATCAAAGGATTGGTACCGAACTTGGCAGGTCTCGGACGGGATCACGTCATTGACCGAACCACCGTGGGGGTGAGACAAATGCTGAATAAGCCGGAACTGCCCCAGGGCCTTCCTGGGAACCATGCCTAGGGGTGAAATGCAGAGACCCGGCAAGGGGGGGAGGGGAAAGGGCCGCACATGTGCCCCAACTGAATCTCTGACTGAACTTTACTGATACTACCAGTGGAAAATCTTGCGTGGATTTCAAATTGCGGCGGGAGACCACCATGACTGAATCTGCAATTGGTAGCCTGAAATCGTAACGGAAACCATCGGACAAAACTTGACCTGAGGGGATATCCGGATAAGAAACTAACCATTTGGTTAATTCCTTAATGCAAACGGGAGATTACGCCTTACTTGCCACTTCTGGGTGTGTCGGCAGCACCAGAGGGCCGGGAGCCGGAAGCGGAAGTGCAATCTTTCACCGGGTGACCCCCACCGCACAATTTACATGAGTGGCGAAAACGACAATTGGTCTCTCTAGCGCACTTGCTGTCGTTGAAAGGCAAAACACTTTCCTTTATTCCCAGAGGCCGGGCTCGAACGGGCGCCCGGGAGAGATTTGCTGCCTTGGGAATCTGAAGGGGGCTTACCATGCTGCGTGACTTCAAGCCAAACTTCAACATCCTTAAACCCCAAGGGTAATGTCGGGTTGCTGTCCTGATTGCGACTGAACTTTTCGTCATACCCCTGCCATGTGTAACGCTTGTGGTTAAGTACATTTCATGGACCAGAAACAAATATTTAACCATGTTATGATACTCAGCCGGTCTCGTCTCGGCGTAGCACACTGCAAAGACCAAGAAACCGTGGAGCCACTGATGAAAATTGCAAAAAGCATTTTCACCAATGTCCTAGCCTTATCGAAAGCATTCCTCATGTCGTCCATAAGGGTGAACATGTCGACATATTTACCCTTCCTAATCTTTTCCCTGACCCACTTTCGTAAACCCCTAGTGACCGCAGTGTTCGCGCAATGTACCATTTCATGAAAGAGGGGAGGCTCCGATGCAACTGTAGCACCCTTACCCTTGGCTTTTCTATTCTTTTTGTGTAGGTGATGCGCAATGAGTCTGGCTAATTTACGTGGGCGCCTAGGGGACCCGGAAGACCTAGTAACTGAAGAAGAACTGGAAGAAGAACTATTAGAAGCAGAATAATAAACCGACTCACCAGCTCCAGGGGGACCTCCTGCATCTTTGGTCGTGGGGGTGGACAGCTCCTCTTCAGGGACACGAGATCCCCCAGCTTCTCCTGTTCCCGCCGGCCAACTCCTCCACATCACCGACCTCCTCTGTACTGCACCGGCAGCCGACTGTGCCAAGGTCGCGGATGACCCCGCGGGCAGCGAGACCCCACTCGACTCACCGACACCTGATGGGGATACAGAAGTAGGGTGCAGGGGATGGACAAACCTGGCAGAAGCCGGGGGGGACAGGAGGCAAGGGAGGTGGGTGGAGAGAAGGGGAAGCTAGGAAGGGGGAACTGGCGTGGTCACAGGCTCCACGTTCCCTGGGCTACCGGCCGTACTGACTGCAGGAGGCCAGGTTGGCTGGGAAACGTAACTTGGGTGCCATGCATAAGGGGTTTGCACGAATGGTGCCGACCAATAGGGGATCTGTGTGAGGGACCCATGGTATAATCCCCCTGCGTAGACCCCACCAAGGGGGCAGGCCCTGGAACTACTGTGAAGTGCCACAATGATACCGGGCCCTGCACTTGTGGAAACATTGCCGGCAAATAAGGGGGAAAATGGGAAGCCCGAGAACCTGGAAAGCTAGGCGACATGGCCGAACTCATTATGGGAACTTGTTGGGTCCCCGAACAGGCCGCCGACATCGCAGGAGGCAGCAGGAAACACGAGGCAGCCATTTGCGTCATGCTGCCCGGCACCATAAACGCAGTGGACATGGCGCTGTGAGCGGCCACCACCTGCATTATACCATGCTGGCCAGCAGGTGGCATATCCGCTCCACACCACATACGCCCGGGCGGCAGCAACAGGATCTGGGAACCAGATGCCTGGCTGTCCGCACTAATCCCTGATGCCTGCAATGTGACTTGATGCATGGAAAAAGGGGGTACAGTGTGGGGCAGCAGGGCACTTGCTTCCCCATCCATGGTAATGGAAAGCACAGCCCCCACCCCCTCGTCATGCCAGACACTGTGGAAATGACGGGGACGTCATCCAGCAGCCAGGCACCCACAGGGGAGCTGGCTGGTGACATCCCCATCCAACTGCTGCCTGATGCGCTGCCATTGGACCCGCTACCCGGGTCCCATAACACAGGTCCAGCAGTGGAGGGAGCTCCTGAGGACGGGGCCCTGCCCCCGGCGCACGCTGCTCTAATGCCGCACCGACCGCCGAACGCAGCTGCCGCTGGGAAGGCCTGGCCACCCGTGGAGAGCACTAACTGCTCTCCGGCGTGCGACGCAGAAGGGGGGGAGACCACCGGCACATGAGGCTGGTGGTAACCGGCCACCATGAGCGGGCGCGCGGCCTCAGCTAGGTGGCAGGGAGGAGGGGCAGTCCCCCGCAGATGGGGCATCCTCGGCGCTGGGAGACGAGGAGGCACAGCAACGCAACAGTAGGAAGGCTGGAGGGGGGGAGGGGGACACAACTAAATCAGTGTGCTTGGACAGGGGAGAAAAACGTCAGGGGACAGATGCACAATATGCAGCTGGCCGGGAACAATATTACTAGGTAATAGTAAGGGGGGGCACTAACACAGCAGTAATGCAATTTAAAACAGCAATTAAAATATGATGACTGCTACTCACTGCATCCAAAATGGCAAGAGGAAGATGGCTGCCAGACCTGCACCTATATACCCTGTATACACTCCTCCTACCACAAATGCCTGATAGCCCAACTGGGTCACATGACCACAAACTGTCAATCACTAAGGCTAGACCTACCCTCTTCTAACAAAATAGTCCAAAAAATTCAGGGTGCTTATGTGGCTCCGGGCTTATACAGCTCCCTGCCTGCTTAAGTGGCTTTAATAAGACTACCTCAGGCTGTTTGTTCTAATGCTTGTCACAAACTGGGTTAGTAGTATCCTTTTAAAACATATTTTACTTATGCTCCAACACCTCTGAGACTTTACTATCTGACAGTATTTGCCACATCACTTTTGTGAAATCAAACACACTCCAAACCTTTTTAGTTCTTTGCAAACAACCACAAAGGACAAATTTTATGAGGGTTTTGCTGTTTTCTATTTCTAAGCAGCTTAAAAAACTCTCTTTATCTAGATTCCAAACATAAGACTTTGAGGGCTAGATGCATCATCACTTGGAGAGTGATAAAATGGAAAGTGATAAACTACCAGCCAACCAGCTCCTAACTGTCATTTTTCAAACAGGGCCTGTGACATGGCAGTTAGGAGCTGATTTGCTGGTGCCTTTTCTCTTTCCATTTTATCACTCTCCAAGCGATGATGCATCTAGCCCTGAATATGAAATACCCTTTATTAGACTAGACTAGCACAAGTAGACTCTTGATTTTTATTGCTTCATTGTCCTTGCATATGAAATGAGGTAATAGTTCTTAAGGGGCCTATTTATTATTAAACATCATCACAAGTTGTGATGGTGAATATAGATGTACTGGAATGGTTTCAGAACAGCAGTTTTCAAAAGTAGCTTTCCTATGATCCTAAAATATGGTATTTTTGTGGCTTTTGTTAAAGTTTAGCATACAAGCGCTAACAGAGAGGGTCGGTGGAGGTGAAGGTATCAAAATGGACTCTTCTTGCACTCCTTACCTCCTTCCAATAAGAAGGAGTGGACTGCGGGTGCAAGCACCACCTGAAGATGGCGTTAGTATCCACAATAAAGCTTCAAATACTTTCAGTGTTTTGAGCTTGATAAATGAACTGAGTTTACATCAGGACTGCAATGATGAACGGTCCCATTACTTAAATATATGGAGGCTACTGTTTCCACCTATGTAAGATGCCTATTTAAATTAACGGACAGGCAGCTAAGTAATTTGTATGGGTAATTAGGTAATAGTACTGAATGAGGTAATGAGTAGTAGTAGTGAATAATTAAGTATTATTTAGTGGAATCCAAGCAGCAGTTAGAGCCACTTGCACATCAGTTTAGCTATATGTCCTACTTTCCATGTAATCATATGCTCAAAAATAGAAGTATATACTGTATAATCTGTGGAAAATAATGGTAATTGGCACAATATTGCTAAAGCATTTTATTATTTTAATGAGGATCTTCTGGATTACAATTTCTAGTTAAGTGCTGGTCCATCTGAAAACTGCCATTATTTCTAAAGCCAGACATGGCTACAGAAATAATGGCAGTTTTCAGATGGACCAGATATGTCAGCTGCTAGACAAAATAGGCCTATTTATCACCAATCAGGACATTTTCCAAGTGATGCAGGTACAGTAGGTGACTAGAAACCTTCTCTACTGCTCTGAACTATAAGGATCAGTTGTGCTTTTCCACTCTTTTTAAAAAAAAAATCTACCCAACTAATTGTTAGGATAATGTACACTCTGTACCTGTCTCCTTCTGTGTATCAGTCTATGGGTGCATCCCCTAGTGTCAGACCTCCAGTGCCAGGTGTAACTGGGAGGCAGAGTTATATGATGTAAGTTCCTGTTCCTCCATCTCAGGGAGAGTGTGAGGAGAGTGTGACACACACAGAGACTGAGAGACAGAGTCCTGGTGTACAAGTGTGCAGAGCTGAGACTGGGAGCAGAACTCAGCTACAGAGACTCACAGTGTTCCAGTGCATGCATCATCTTCTCTGCAGTGGGAGTCACACTGCATGGCTATGCAGTCCTCCATGCTTTACCACCACAGACATCTCCTGATAAGTACCACTACCTAATGCTGTTACCTTGTCTGATATATGGGCTCCTGATTACTGCTATCAGTGTTACATCTGAGTCACCTGTGTTCACTAACTAAACCTGCATTACTGTTTAAGTCACTAAGTGTGTGGATAACGTCACTGCACTAGATAGCCCAGTACACTCTGCCAACACTAATTCAGTTAACGACATACAGTACTGTAGCCAGTGGCAGCTTCAGATGTGGTCCAAAATTCAAATGGTGGAGCCACACCATCTATCTGCCAGCGAGTCCTGGTCAGTGATGGGGCAGTTGGTGTGGCTCCCCTATTTGAATTTTGGACTGTGCTGCAACATAACATCTGGAGCTACCACTGGATATAGCTTGCATTACTCTAATATGATCTACCCAATTTACCAATTCTATTTTTTCTACTCACTACATTGGCCATCACCTTCTATCTAACCAACTGTTCCTTCATTGTCTTTACTGTATCTTTGTCACATCCACCACTCCCTCTATCTGTATGAGTGCCAAATGGGTCTTTTTTTTTACCTTTCTCTTAGTAAAAACCTGTGTTCATGGTGATTTATTATGCTCATTTGCCTCAAGTTACCAAAATCAGCTTAACTCTCTAATATCCTGAGTGATGAACATTCTTTTTTGGATTGTGCAATGCTATCTAAAGATAAGTATGTCCCAAACAAAGTTCTTCCTCCTAGTGTCAATTATTCCTTTCAAATTTTATTTATTGTCAAAAACATCATAATTTCCTCAGTCATCCATCTCCTCTTCCTAGGTATCAACATTAATATCATGCAACCAAATCTCTTAGTTATCTTCTGTCTCAATTATAACAGTCCTCTATCTTGTCCATACTTCAAACCATCTTAAATTCCACAACAAGTCTGATCTTCTGCTAACAGAGTTCTACATTCACATTACCACTGTGCAGATACTTACACTGGCTCCCTATAGCTGACAATCTTAATTCAATAACTCATGCCCACCTAAAAAGCTAATGTAAATAACACCACCCATTCAGACATACAAACTTCAATTGAAAATACCTTTCTTTGTGCGCTCATAAATTGGGTACACATTATACTACTGGTTTTGGTTTTGTCAAAACCACAGTTTGTGTTTGGCAAAACCACACTCAAATGTTTTGATTTGGATTTGGTTCTGATTTTGGATTTCATGGAAAATGACAAAAACAGCTAAAATCATGTCATTTGGAACTGTTTTTGTTCCTTCAGCATTATTAACCTCATTAACATTAATTTCTAACATTTTCAATCAATTTTGACCACCTCACAGCTCACAATATTGTTCAACAATAATGGCCAAATGCTGTCTGGCCATACTAAGTGACAGGGCAGCAGCACAAACACATGGCAGTTACTTTAAAATAATATAGCAAATCTGTAAAAAAAAAAGTACAGCACAGCAGTGGGAGAGAGAGAGAGAGAGAGAGAGAGAGTGAGAGAGTGAGAGTGTGTGAGTGTGTGTGTGTGTGTGTGTGTGTGTGTGTGTGTGTGTGTGTGTGTGTGTGTGTAAATGTGCACTGTGCATGTTACAAACATTGCACTGACAATGATGATACCTACAGTACAGAGTAACATTGACAGTCAGTCAGTAACCAGTAAAGTTAAGTGTAGTGTATTGTATGTTTAACAGTCCTCCTTCTCCTCCTAATCACACCTTTGTGAAGTAAAGTGTAGTGTGTATGGTATGTTTAAAAGTCCTCCTACTACTCCTAATAGTACCCCAATGGGCAGTGATGAATTCAGGGGCCAGGCTGGCCCCAGGCACAACATTATTGGTCACCTCCCATCATGTCACTGCCCCCTTCATGTTTGAGTCTTCCAAAGCAGCACCAACCTCATCTCCTGACCATCATGACCACCACAAATTACAGACCAATCCCCCCCCCCCAGTTACAAAATAGAAAAATAAGTCGTAACGACTAAAACAAAAACAAATTACCTGGTGTGCTAATAAATGCTGCTAACGGTGTTTTACAGTTTGTAAAACACGTTTTCTCTCCAGCCTCTAGCCCCATCCCACATCCTCTTCCTCCACTCTCAAGTGTGAAATGGGACCTGTGATCAAAAGTGAGGGTCATATATAGAATCAAAAGCACATGAGATTCGACTCCAGGATAATAAAATGATGCCCTTTGCAATCATGAACTAATGACCCCAGACAGATCCGTTCATGAATTATAAGGCATTATTAAATTACTTAAATTTAAAACTAACAGAAAAAAAAAACATTTTTAGTTGTAGGAAGTAGTCAGGGTCTATTTTAATATAAAAATCAGAACTCAAAGAATTAAACAGCTAATATACATTAATGTGCGAATAACTGGGGTCAAGCTCAGTGCATCTTAAATCAAGCATATTCTCAATGTCAGCTATGTAGACCTTTATATGGTAATATACTTCACTCTTTCATCATTTAAAATCCTTGCATGCATTTACATTTTATGGGGTCATGAGCCTATTGGGAAATTGTCAGGCTGCATGATCTTTGAGCTTTTTTTTTTTTTTACAATTTAGATTAATGCCTTACCTTGTGACTGCTTCTCAAGGTATACTGCTGTGTAAGAGTCACAATCACATCTGTGGTTCAGGCTTTCCTACTGAACAGAGATGTGTTGCAATGGAACTTGCTAAAGTATTCACCCCCTTTGCATTTTTTATGCTTTGTTGCCTCACAACCTGAAATTAAAATGGATTGTTTGAAGGATTGCATAATTTCATTCACAGAACATGGCTACAACTTTGAAGATGTTTTTTTTATATATAGTGAAGCAAACAGCAAATAGGACAAAATAACAGCAAACTTCAGCGTGCATAACTATACAACCCCCCCCCCCCCCCCATCCTAAAGTCAGTACTTTGTAGAGCAGTCTTTCGTGGCAATTACAGCTGCAAGTCCCTTTGGATAAGTCTCTATGAGCTTGCCACATCTTGCCACTGGGATTTTTGCCCATTCCTCAAGGCAAAACTGCTCCAGCTCCATCATGTTGTATGGTTTCCCCTTGTGAACAGCAATCTTTAAGTCTGACCACTGATTCTCAATTGGATTGAGATCTGGGCTTTGACTAGGCCATTCCAACACATTTAAATGTTTCCCCTTAATCCACTTGAGTGTTGCTTTAGCAATATGCTTAGGGTCATTGTCCTGCTGGAAGGTGAACCTCCATCCCAGTCTCAAATCACAGGCAGACTGAAACAAGTTTTGCTCAAGAATATCCCTTTATTTAGCACCATCCATCTTTCCCTCTACTCGAAACAGTTTACCAGTCTCTGCTGCTGAAAAACATTCCCAGAGCATGATGCTGCCACCACCGTGTTTCACTGTGGGGATGGTGTTCTTGGGGTGATGGGATGTGTTGGGTTTGCCTAAGACATATCGTTTTCCTTGGTGGCCAAAAAGTTCAATTTTAGTCTCATCTGACCAGAGCACCTTCCTCCATACATTTGGGGAGTCATCCACATGCCTCAAACTCAAAATGTGCCTTCTTATTTTTAAGACTAAGTAACGGCTTTTTTTCTGGCCACTCTTCCATAAAGCCCAGCTCTATGGAGTGTACGGCTTATTGTGGTCACATGCTCAGATACACTAGTCTCTGCTGTGGAACTCTGCAGCTCCTTCAGGGTTACCTTTAGTCTCTGTGCTGACTCTCAGATTAATGCCCTCCTTGTCTGGTCTGTGAGTTTTGGTGTCCGGCCTTCTCTTGGCAAGTTTGTTGTGGTACCATGTTCTTTCCATTTGAAGATGATGGATTTGATGGTGCTTCGGGGGATCATCAAAGATTTGGATATTTTTTTATAACCCAACCCTGACTTGTACTTCTCAACAACTTTGTCCCTGACTTGTTTGGAGAGCTCCTTGGTCTTCATGGTGTGATGCCTCTTGCTTAGTGGTATTGCAGCCTTTGAGACCTTTCAGAAAAGGTGTGTTTATACTGACAGATCATGTGACATTTAGATTGCACACAGGTGGACTTCATTTCACTATTTATGTGACTTCTGAAGGTAATTGGTTGCACCAGAACTTTTGAAGGGCTTCATAGCAAAGGGGGTGAATACATATGCACATGCCAATTTTCAAATTTTATTTATAAAAATTATTTTTTATATACATTTTTCTCATTTCACTTCACCAACTTTTTTGTGCATATTTATATTTATATTTATATATTATATTTATATTTATATTTATATTGACTATTTTGTGCATATCCATCACAAAATTCAGATAAAAAAAATAAATTACAGGTTGTAATTAAACAAAATAGGTAAAAAGCCAAAGGGGTGAATACTTTAGCAAGGCACTGTATAACTGTATAAAATGTTCATATGTTTAAATGTTCATATTGTGCCAGGTGCACTCTCCAATAATTGTTAGGTACCTACCCGAGACTGACTTCAAGAGACAAAGACTGCTATGATCACCTTACATTTAGTTCAATGTACGGTACAGGAACCTATTTCTGAGATGGATTTGCAATTCTCAAAAGAATAATAGGTGAACTATCATAACAGTAAGTTTATAGTTTCCCAAAAGCACATGTATATAATGTGTTTGTGTATATATATAAATATATATATATATATATACACACACAAACACACACACACACACACACACACACATATATATATATATATATATATATACACTGCTCCAAAAAATAAAGGGAACACTAAAATAACACATCCTAGATCTGAATGAATGAAATATTCTTATTAAATACTTCGTTCTTTACATAGTTGAATGTGCTGACAACAAAATCACACAAAAATTATCAATAGAAATTAAATTTATTAACCCATGGAGGTCAGGATTTGGAGTCACCTTCAAAATTAAAGTGGAAAAACACACTACAGGCTGATCTAACTTTGATGTAATGTCCTTAAAACAAGTCAAAATGAGGCTCAGTAGTGTGTGTGGCCTCCACGTGCCTGTATGACCTCCCAACAAACCCCCACACATGGGGCTCAGGTAGTGCAGCTCATCCAGGATGGCACATCAATGCAAGCTGTGGCAAGAAGGTTTGCTGTGTCTGTCAGCGTAGTGTCCAGAGCATGGAGGCGCTACCAGGAGACAGGCCAGTACATCAAGAGACATGGAGGAGGCCATGGGAGGGCAACAACCCAGCAGCAGGACCACTACCTCTGCCTTTGTGCAAGGAGGAACAGGAGGAGCACTGCCAAAGCCCTGCAAAATGACCTCCAGCAAGCCACAAATGTGCATGTGTCTACTCAAACGATCAGAAACAGACTCCATGAGGGTGGTATGAGGGCCCGACGTCCACAGGTGGGGGTTGTGCTTACAGCCCAACACCGTGCAGGACGTTTGGCATTTGCCAGAGAACACCAAGATTGGCAAATTCGCCACTGGCGCCCTGTGCTCTTCACAGATGAAAGCAGGTTCTCACTGAGCACATGTGACAGACGTGACAGAGTCTGGAGATGCCAAGGAGAACGTTCTGCTGCCTGCAACATCCTCCAGCATGACCAGTTTGGCAGTGGGTCAGTAATGGTGTGGGGTGGCATTTCTTTGGGGGTCCGCACAGCCCTCCATGTGCTCGCCAGAGGTAGCCTGACTGCCATTAGGTACCGAGATGAGATCCTCAGACCCCTTGTGAGACCATATGCTGGTGCGGTTGGCCCTGGGTTCCTCCTAATGCAAGACAATGCTAGACCTCATGTGGCTTGAGTGTGTCAGCAGTTCCTGCAAGATGAAGGCATTGATGCTATGGACTGGCCCGCCCGTTCCCAAGACCTGAATCCAATTGAGCACATCTGGGACATCATGTCTCGCTCCATCCACTGCCATGTTGCACCATAGACTGTCCAGGATTTGGCGGATGCTTTAGTCCAGGTCTGGGAGGAGATCCCTCAGGAGACCATCCGCCACCTCATCATGAGCATGCCCAGGCATTGTAGGGAGGTCATACAGGCACGTGGAGGTCACACACACTACTGAGCCTCATTTTGACTTGTTTTAAGGACATTACATCAAAGTTGGATCAGCCTGTAGTGTGTTTTTCCACTTTAATTTTGAGGGTGGCTCCAAATCCAGACCTCCATGGGTTAATAAATTTGATTTCCATTGATAATTTTTGTGTGATTTTGTAGTCAGCACATTCAACTATGTAAAGAACAAAGTATTTAATAAGAATATTTCATTCATTCAGATCTAGGATGTGTTATTTTAGTGTTCCCTATATTTTTTTGAGCAGTGTATATATATACACACACACACACACACACACACACACACACACACATACTGTATGTATATATATATATATATATATATATATCTATCAGTGCCATGCGATCAGGGGGGAGGCAGAGCTCATCTGTCATACTCCAGTACACTCCAGAGTTTTTAGTGAGGAGAAGATTAGCATAACATAGGAAAGATAATATATATTTCTGTGTGTATGTGTGTTAATCACTCTGTCTATATATCAAACAATATATATATGTGTGAACTGTCTAAAAGAGGGCACTGTTCTTAATTGAGCAAAAGTGAAAAATATTCTGCCAAGTGAACCTTTATGGTTACAGTCAGATTTGACATAATATATGACACCCTTATAAAAGCAAAACAGTATTTATTTTATAAAACACTTGTACTTAGATTAATAAGTACAATTTATAATCGATGATTGATACATAAAACATACCTCCAGGAAGGACAGAATTATCTGCTCCTGGACTTCCCTCTTAGTGTATGATTGCCATCATCTGTTCTGAAACACCTTTCTTATCTATTAACCTGTTTAAAACAGGTCATGGCAATCATAAATTAAGAGGAAAGTCCATAAGCAGAGCATTGTGTCCCTCCTGGAGAGGGTCATGATGGGAGGTATGCATAAAATAATCCCACATCTGAGTTTGTATAGTTCATCCTTTTGTTGGAGTGAATATCCTCATTTTCTTATTAACAGAGTGGGTCCAGTGAATATCACTTGCAATCGCTTGTAGTAGAGTGACCATATTATCCCTTTTACCTGGGACGCTCATGCATATTTCCTAACATGACCCTCTCCAGGAGGGACATAATGCTCTGCTCCATGACTTCCCTCTTAATGTATGATTGCCATCACCTGTGCTGAAACACCTTTCTTATCCATTAACCTGTTCAACACAGGTGCCAGCAATCATACATTAAGAGAAAAGTCCAGGAGTAGAGCATTGTGTCCCTCCTGGAGAGGGTCATGTTGGGAGGTATGCTCATGGTTTACACAGGTTCTGTGGCTGATTAAAACCAGCTGAAATGTAGGCTTGAAGTCAGCCAGCCACAGAAACTGTAATCCATGAGCGTCCCAGGAAGAAGGGATAATATGGTCACTCTGCCTGTAGTGAAATCACCTTTCTTATCAAATAGCTAGTTCAACATAGGTGATGGCAATCATACATTAAAAGTGAAGTCCAGGAACAGAGTATTCTGTCCCTCCTAGCCCTCCTGGAGAGGGTCATGTTGGAAGGTATTTACATAACTACCAACATGACAGTCTCCAGGAGGGACAGAATGCTCTGCTCCTGGACTTCCCTCATAATTTATGATTACCATCACCTGTAGTGAAGCACCTTTATTATCCATTAACCTGTTCAGGTGATGGCAATCATAAATTAAGATAAAAGTCCAGAAGCAGACATTGTGTCCCTCCTGGAGAGGGTCATGTAAACAGTCATTACAAAAAAATATTATTATTATTATTATTATTATTATTATTATTATTATTAAATATTATTATTTATTGAGCAATGGTTTACTTAAGCTTCATGTTCTTTATTTAAATATTCACTTATTAAATCTATGGCCCTGATTAGATGTTACAAGCTGTTTTTTCTTCAGTTATTTAATTGCAGCTCTTTGTATAAAGCATCTTGTGCAGACCTCCTTACAAGGCTGGCCTACCAACAGGGCTAAAATCATAAAACAATCATTACGATCAACTGACATTGGCCTGCAATTTTTTTGCAGCTGAAGTGGGAGTTGATGCTTGATGAACAATCCAATTAAAACTGGCAAGAAAAGACCTAAAATGTCAGCCAAATTGCTTTTTAATAGTCAACGCAGCCGTCACAAAACATAAACACAGAACTCCCAACAGAAGCATAAAGCTTGAAACAATCATAGAAAATGAATAATTTTAAGCAGCCTGAGAATTCTCATAACACTGGAGCACTCATTAAAATGTTGTGAATGGAGTTTTATACTGTGTCTTCAGATAAAGGAAATTAATAAAAGAGGAATGTGATTACTCCATACCTGGCTAGTTCTATACCATGTCAGAATTACATTTACACTGTATTAATATGCAAATCATATTTGAATAATTGGATAAACAGAAAAGAGGAGGGATTTATTACAAATGTAATAAAATTACATTATTATAGAACTAAAGGAAATAACTACGGCATACTTTATTTTATGCAGCAGACATTTAAATGGAAAAGTTGGAAAATATACCCAATATTTAACTAGCTTTTTGAAAGAATGAAATCTGCAACTCACAAACATTTTTCAGTATTCAGAAATCAGAATAATCATATTATTCAGTAGCAAAGGTAAATTTGGGGCAAGTTCTAGTAATTGCATCCCCCTGACACAATTGCTCTCAAGGGCAAATGCAGGGTTTCTAGAAAGATAAGGGGGGGATGTTCCATGGGAGTTAGTGTGAGCATGTCCAGCCTATAGAGGGGGCATAATTAGCAGTAACAAATCTGTCTGGTAACTTGGGGGGAAATTTTTTGTGCAGAAAAACAATGGGGTATTATAGTGATTTTTGCCTGATATTTCACATTGGGCTATTCAATATTTCTCCATTTTCCCAGCTCGAAGATATTCCCACTTTATCATGAATACACATAGGATCTAGGAAAATTTCCCAGACCTACGTGTTTTCACACAAAAACGGGGATGGTTATTGGGGATATTTTTTTACTGCTGGTATCAAGAACAATTGGAAATCCTGGGGAGGGGGGGGGTCAATTAACCACAGTGAATTAGCATGACTATTTGCATATCCCCATTGGTAGAAAAAACTTCTGTCCCTGGCCATTCACAGCAGCTCACTTGCACCCCATACACTGCATTATGTGGCCGCAGCTCTAGTATAATCGTATTACACAATATAGTTATTGTTGTATTGTTGTCATGTTTTAAGCTGCCAGACTGGAGAAGGTTTTCTGGCCAACTGGAATACACACGCCAAACACCCACACCCCATCGGCATTTGCCTATGGCTCCGTTTTTCTGAGATCATGAGCAGAGTAGCTTCTGCTCTGTGCATACTAAGAAAAGGCCACCTGCTCTGCACCTCTGAAAGAAAGGTTGGACTTCTAATAATGGGCCTTCTTTAACACCGGGCTCTATAGCATCCACATCACCTGATATTGCTATTGTGCTAAAAATAGAAATTGAAATATAAAGTAAGAAGTTTAGTCAAATTTAAAAAATAATGTATCAAAAAAAAAAAGTCTGACTTAAAGAATGTGTTCAAAAATGGATCAAAATTTCAAAACAATGTGACTAAAACTAACTATTTCAACCTTAGAAATGTAATCAAATGTAAAACAATGCCAGCTGTGTCAAGTCTGAAGGTTGCAGTTATCCTAAGGAAAGTACTGTATAAGCAAATTTGATGGCTAATAGCTCCATAATTTTATAAATGTCAGTATAGTATTCCAGCTAAACCAACTAGCAATACATCTAGCAAACCTCCATTACAGCTAACTCCTGTACAACTTCAGGTACAGGTAGTGATAGACAATCACCACCACCTCCCCCAACTGCATAATATCATATGTCTGGTAATACTGTCAACTTGAATTTCTTTTTGTGCTGGCAGTTTTAACCATCTGATATAAAATGAGTGATGCAGCAGTAGGGGTGACTCAAACTATCAGTGTGATTCTTAACACTTGTTCTCTACAACACATGAGTATAGCTTAGACCATTATTTTGAGAGGAAATGTAGTAGGTGGGGTTAGTATTATTGTGAATATTTAAGTAATGTTACAAATACAATTTACATTTACTGTATGCAGCCAACTGTGGCAACATATTAATGAAAATTAGCAACTGCATCCCTCAGTTTCCATTTATTTTATTTATACATTTAATAAATATGAAGACAACACTATATATATATATATATATATATATATATACACTGCTCAAAAAAATAAAGGGAACACTAAAATAACACATCCTAGATATGAATGAATGAAATATTCTTATTAAATACTTTGATCTTTACATAGTTGAAAGTGCTAACAACAAAATCACACAAAAATTATCAATGGAAATCAAATTTATTAACCCATGGAGGTCTGGATTTGGAGTCACCCTCAAAATTAAAGTGGAAAAACACACTACAGGCTGATCCAACTTTGATGTAATGTCCTTAAAACAAGTCAAAATGAGGCTCAGTAGTGTGTGTGGCCTCCACGTGCCTGTATGACCTCCCTACAACACCTGGGCATGCTCCTGATGAGGTGGCAGATGGTCTCCTGAGGGATCTCCTCCCAGACCTGGACTAAAGCATCCACCAACTCCTGGACAGTCTGTGGTGCAACGTGGCGTTGGTGGATGGAGCGAGACATGATGTCCCAGATGTGCTCAATTGGATTCAGGTCTGGGGAACGGGCGGGCCAGTCCATAGCATCAATGCCTTCGTCTTGCAGGAACTGCTGACACACTCCAGCCACATGAGGTCTAGCATTGTCTTGCATTAGGAGGAACCCAGGGCCAACTGCACCAGCATATGGTCTCACAAGGGGTCTGAGGATCTCATCTCGGTACCTAATGGCAGTCAGGCTACCTCTGGCGAGCACATGGAGGGATGTGCAGCCCCCCATAGAAATGCCACCCCACACCATTACTGACCCACTGCCAAACTGGTCATGCTGGAGGATGTTGCAGGCAGCAGAACGTTCTTCTTGGCGTCTCCAGACTCTGTCACGTCTGTCACATGTGCTCAGTGAGTACCTGCTTTCATCTGTGAAGAGCACAGGGCGCCAGTGGCAAATTTGCCAATCTTGGTGTTCTCTGGCAAATGCCAAATGTCCAACACGGTGTTGAGCTGTAAGCAAACCCCCACCTGTGGATATCGGGCCCCCATACCACCCTGATGGAGTCTGTTTCTGATCGTTTGAGTAGACACATGCACATTTGTGGCTTGCTGGAGGTCATTTTGCAGGGCTCTGGCAGTGCTCCTCCTGTTCCTCCTTGCACAAAGGCGGAGGTAGCGGTCTTGCTGTTGGGTAGTTGCCCTCCTACGGCCTCCTCCATGTCTCCTGATGTACTGGCCTGTCTCCTGGTAGCGCCTCCATGCTCTGGACACTACGCTGACAGACACAGCAAACCTTCTTGCCACAGCTTGCATTGATGTGCCATTCTGGATGAGCTGCACTACCTGAGCCACTTGTGTGGGTTGTAGACTCCGTCTCATGCTACCACTAGAGTGAAAGCACCGCCAGCTTCCAAAAGTGACCAAAACAACAGCCAGAAAGCATAGGAGCTGAGAAGTGGTCTGTGGTCACCACCTGCAGAACAACTCCTTTATTGGGGGTGTCTTGCTAATTGCCTATAATTTCCACCTGTTGTCTATTCCATTTGCACAACAGCATGTGAAATTGATTGTCAATCAGTGTTGCTTCCTAAGTGGACAGTTTGATTTCACAGAAGTGTGATTGACTTGGAGTTACATTGTGTTGTTTAAGTGTTCCCTTTAATTTTTTGAGCAGTGTGTATATATAGATAGATAGATAGATAGATAGATAGATAGATAGATAGATAGATAGATAGATACTGCATATGATAATAATTGTATTTACAATATTACTTATGATATATAAATGATTATTAGTTTAAAGCTGTACAAAATGTAAGAAACTGTAATCTTTATAATTCCTTAACATTAGCTAACAATATACTGTTCAGTAGAAATTAAATTCCAAAACTTGCAGCATTTTGTAGCAATACATGACAGATGGCCAAGACCAGAGAATATTTCCTGACAGAAAATGTATCTTACAAGTAAATTTCTTGGCTTCAAATTAAATTGGATCAAAATCCCTTATCAGTGTGTGACCTTGTGCAAGCTGCTCAGCATCCCAACATAGCGACACTGTTATATCTTGAAAGTTGTATTATTTGTGTTGTTTTTGTTATTACTGTGCTACTATTAACATATTTTGCTTTTTTATTCAGTATATTAAAATGTTACTTGTTGGAGAAGTGCATGAGATAAAGATATTGTGAAGGGGTGTGGTATCATTTGTGAACATAATTTATTCATAATGTTGACATAAGAATGTCAACATGGTCATAATGTCAACATGCAGTATGTCAAAATGCTTGGCATGTGGACATTGATCATGTCAACATTCATCATGTCAACACTGATGAAATGTTGACATGGTTAGAATGTTGACAAAACATACCTAGTTGTCTAGTGGTGATCACATCCCATGGTAAGGCGATACAGTACCAGGTGATTTACTAAAGGTTAGAAAATACGAAGGGAAAAAAACTCCTGCACTTGTGTAATTCAATAATTGTAAAATGGTAGTCTATTCTATATTCTCTTTCCTGAAGGTGGGAGGTATCTACACATTGGCAAGTCTTACTGGCTTAGGATGTAAAAAAAAATTTTTTATTAGAGATTAGAGATGAGCATGCTCTGTTCTCTGGAATCGAGTCCACCCAAACTTATGAGATCCAAGGAATACAAGCACTGGCTCGGGTTTTACTACAAGGCTTGGATTCCAAAACAAAGCAAAATGTCATCTTCCCGGTGTCAGATCTTGCGTGTTTTGGATTCAATATAAGTCCCTTCTGCTGTGATTCAGACACCATTTCACACAGGACTCTGGACAGAAAGCATGTCCACTAGACTGCCAGGGCATTTTAGATTTATTTATTATTAGAACCTTTACTGGTGCACTGCAGACAGTCCATTTAATGCCATTGTTTGATTAACCCTTCATTGGTGAACAGTCTTTCACTCTTGTGCTCTAACTGCTCGCAGTGCAGCCCAGAGCTCTGAATACAGGGGCAGCATTAACCCTTGGTGCACAATGGAATTATTTTTTGTCATTACCTGCAGTGCTGCCCAAAGCTCCTAATATAGGGGCAGCTTTTAATCCTTGGTGCATACTGGTGTGTGCCACCATCACTGTAATAAAAGTAGCTATTTGCAGCAGTGTGTCAAAAAAAAAAATGTAACCCCCCCCCCCCCCCAAAAAAAAAAAGTGTGTTTTCAGAGCCAGGCCTAGCCTCAATGCTATAATAAATATAAGCTCTGTGAGTTTCCAGTGTGATTTGTCATTTGTTAAAAAAAAAAAAAAGTTGTTTTTTACAATTTGTATGTGTTCAATAAAGCACTGTGCCGCACTGCATTAATAAATAATCACTGAGTCAATATGTATCTTGTTCAGTTAACTAAAAAGCAGGGAATGGGCACCTGTAATTGAAATATTTCACAATGTTAAAAAAAGGGGTAGAGGTGTAACATTAAAAACTGACACATCAGTGCCCCACAAAAATAACAATAAGGCTGAAGAACAAATTGTGTGTCCACAATTCTAGATGTGTCCACATTAGCTATGTGTGAGACTGAAATTTCTCACACTGTACTCTTAAATAAGCGTCCTTTGCAGTGGCAGCAGTTCTTGCCTGTGATAAAAAGTAAGCCTTTGTGATGTCTGGGTATAAGTCAAAGAATCCACCTCTTGGGTTTGGGATTACTTTTACCCAAGTCATGGAAACATTTGTAAAGGCATCTGCTCCATTTGTGAGGCCAAAGCTAGTAGAGGTAAGGCCGATTACAATCTAGGCACCTCTTCCATGTTATGTCATTTGCGGCGAGTTCATGAAATTTATTTTACAAAATGATAATAATTTGAAAATAATAACAAGTAATCTAGTATCAGCTATCAGCAGTTTGGAATAGCACATGCAATCTCCACCACCAACACTCTCATCATCAACCTACTCCTGAGTGATTGGAAGTATTCCTTTCAGAAAAATTGATTTGTGGTGGCCCAAACAAACCAAGCACTTCAACAAGAAAAGTGTCAGTCTCTGTTGCTGAAGTGCTTGGTTTGTTAAACTGTGCATGTCCTTTTAATATCCAACATAAGTGTGGGTGGGAGGGCCCAAAGACAATTCCATCTTGCACCACTTTTCTTTTCTGCCACTGCCATGTGGCCATGTTTCATACTGTAGATGTGCTATAAACTGCCATGTGCTTGTGCTATTGCTCTGTTGCTTAGTAACCAGCCAGCTCGATGCACTCTTTGGCCAATATTGATGAAAACAATATTATGAGCTGTGAGGTGGTTAAAATTGACTGGAAATTACTAGATTTAATGTTGTTGAGGTTAATAATACAATAGGAACAAAAAAAGCCCAAGCTTATGTGATTTTAGCAGCTTTTTATATAAATTTTTGAAAAGAAAAATACATATACAAAACAAAAACTAAAACACGTGAGGGCAGTTTAGGCAAATCCAAAACCTGATGATAAATTAGAACTAAAATACAGCAATTACTGGAAACATGACACGACGCCATGTTTCCAGAGATCTGCACATATGCACTATAGAAATCAGCAGCTTCTCACATCTTTTTTGAATGTTTTCATACACCAAATCCATTGTTACCAACAACAAAATAGAGAGGAAAAGATCTCCAGCTGTAAAGTAGAGAAAACATATTTCGATTATAGATCTATCAATCTCTTTGTCACACTTCTCACATCAGTTTATTGGTTCTGAAGCTTTCAGAAATGTTCATACAGATACAGAAATTACACCCAAGCAATGCCAATTGTGCCTTTATGATATTTTATTTATGTAAATTAATAAAATAACACAGGTCTACAAATACTATAGTTGTTTTAAGGGGATGTTTTCACAGTGCCGGCAGTCAGGATCCTGGCGGTCAGCATACCGATGCTGGGTTCCCAGCCACCAGAATGGCAGCAGGGGGCCAAGGGCTATTCCCACCCATGGGTGTCAACAACACCCATAGAGGGGGAATAGAACCTTCATTGTGCTTGCCCCACTGCTGGCATTCTGGCAGCTGGGATCCTGGCATTGGCATTCTGATCACCGGGATCCTGACCGCCAGTCTCCCGAACCCAACCTGTTTTAAGAAAGGTTGTATGACAAGCAATATTTATTTAGGGTAAACTGTTTCTCAGGCATGACAATACGTTTGCATAAAGGGTTCTTTGATTCACTTAAAATAAAGGCTGGTCACTGCTTGTGACAGCGGTGAGGCAATGGTAGCTTTCAGTGGGACAATCCTTTGTGGAATTTGGCATGTGATATGCTAACTCTAGGTTTGGTACAAAAATATGCCAGAATTCGGCCCTGAAATCACCATATAGGCATCATATTCTATGTTGGGAGGAGGAAAACACTTGAACAAAATTTTCAAAGTGGTATTATTTTCATTATATATGCATTTAAATAATATTAAACAAAGCTTTTACAATGTTATAGTAAACAAGCTGACAACAGTTTTCAATGTTTATCACATATGTTCACCACAAGTAATAGTGAAGTGCCTTAACACTATTTTAAAAGGCCTTGTTTTAGTTATTTTGCAAAATGTTTGACTTTGTGCTTGCTTTTGTTTTCTCCTTCAATAAAAATTAATGCATTATCCCTATTTCTGATCCATAAAGGGCTAAAAGTCTGCGAGCTGCCAGAGGTGCCGTTCTGTCCATATTTTTAAAGAGGCAATCATTTAGAAAGCAAAACTAGGTTGGTTTTGCCTTGTACATGATTGCTGCTTTAAAAATATGGGCAGAGTCGCACAATGTCCTGCACCTCCGGCAGCTCGCAGGCTATTACATTTAGCCCATAGTTTCCTAGGAGCAGAATTACATCTTTTCATTCATTCACTATAAAACCAGTAGGTCGATTGAACCTTTTAGTGACTTAATAATACAGAGTCGTAAAAATTGATGCTTTAATTCTGTTGTTCTCCATAGCACTACAGAGTCGAGTAAAGTTTTTATGATTATTGTAAGTTGGCTCAGGGGGCATGTGCTGCAGGGAAATAATGGGAGAATATCAAAAGTAAAGTAGGACATGTTGTCGGCATAGAGTTTGCTGTGATTTTTATGGTAAACTAATTATCTACAGGGACAGAATGTACATTTTTTCTTAAACAGCCCTGGAATGAATTGTTCATTGGAAAATAGGAAAAACACAAGTCATTTGGGGATTATATCATGCAGTTTAACATTTCTTACTGTAAAGTTCTTCCCAGAAAATATCTAAACTAACATTTAGGAGGTAGGAGAAACAGATTTATTAACATCTTTTGTAAAGAGCATACAAAAAAAGCAACATATCAAAAGCAACAAATGCTATTAAAATGTAAACATCTCTAAATCATCATAAGTTAATTATACTTCTTCTTCGATATAAATTATCAAAAGAATTAACAGGAATGATTGTGTTAAAAACATCAATGGACAAAAGTCTATAGTTATTCTATTTTCAAACAAGACTATGAGAAAAAAATGCCTCCCCAGCGGCCATTACATGCAGTATAAAAGATATAATGGAGCTCCTACACATGCCCAGTAGCAGAAGATTTTACGACCAGGTCTGGTGTGTGTGTGTGTGTGTGTGTGTGTGTGTTTGTGTGTGTGTGTGTGTGTGTTTGTGGACCTGAGGGCTCAATCATCAATCCAGAGCATAGGTTCTCAAACTCGGTTCTCAGGACCACAAAGAGTGAATGTTTTCCATTTCTCCTTGCAGAATGACAAGTGAAATAATTAGCCATGGATCTTTTAAAATACATGAATGATTCATGAATACACCTACTGTATGTACCTGGATAACATGAACTGTTTGGAGTCCTGAGCAGCAGTATCTGTGGCCCCTGAGCTGCAGCACCATCCAGTGTGTGCAGGGGAGAGCTGGCTAGGACATATGAACAAGTATGTAACAAATGTCTTGTCTTCCTTCCCCGGGAATCAGCAGCCACCACAGCATGCCACAAACTGCCCAGCCTATCAGTCGTCATTTAACCTGCCCCCAAGGTCCCATTGGCTGGTTTCACAGGAGTCAAGGGGTGGGCTAAATGCCGATTGACAGGCTGAGGAGGATGTGGCATGCTGCAGAGCTGCTGAATCCTGGGCAAGCTCCCCCTCTACACCTTGGATGGCACTGCAGCCTAGGGGCAGCAGCCACTACTTGTCCTGAGAATCGAGTTTTAGAACCACTGCTCCAGAGATATAATCAGATGGCTTACCATGATCATTGGGCCTGTATGTCTGAAGTTCTGTATTACATGAACTGCACCTTCGAGAAACCCTGTGTTTGCCCTTGAAACTTGCAGGGGAAACTAAACAAATATTTTATATTAATATATAATAATGACTGTGCATTAGTGAATGCAATAAAAAAAATTAGATCTCAAGAAATTGTATTGCTAAATATGTTGATCACACTGTCTAACCTCTCATAGCTTGCCATGATATATGGCAGGGGGGAAGAATTTGACTTCTCTAAACAAACAGACATTGACTGACAGACTGATGTACCTGCATTGCATGAGTCTTAAGTGAAGATTAGTTTATTCATACACAGAGGCAGAGCCAACAGCATGACAACTGCTTAGTCTCAGTTTGTTGACCTATATTATATCAGGTCCTATGAAGACCCTGTTTCTAAAATTAGTAGGAGTTTCCACTGTCTGAATTGTAGTAGGGAGTTAAAAGTTCACTTTTTTATCAAAGCAGCATTTAAATGGCAGCTTACTACTGAATTATAATGTATTTTGTCTGTTCTAGATAAAACATGCTGCTAGTGTACCGAATGACAATAAAGTCCATCATTTGTGATCAGTTTATTTATTGCATGTGATTGGTCTAGTTATCCTTCCATTAACCAGACATTGATATCAGGTGTTAGGAATAGGAGAGTGTTTCCTTTCCATTATATTATACATTTCTCATTCAGTCTTCTTTATTATCCAGATTCATGTCTCCTAGTGGCACAGCTAAGTTGTTTATTGGTACCCACACACAATGACTATGGTGGTTCGGAAGCAAACTGACCTGCAATTGATACTATAGTGATTAGTCCTTACGTGACAATGTGTTTAGTATACACTGGTTTTGTTCATGCTACACTTGAAATTGTCTACTCTCTATAAACACACCTGGATGGCATTCACACAAAATACTATGACTACATCTATCATTTAGTAATTTGTGTTAATGTATTGTCTTAATTGTCTTGTATTTTTTTTGTCTATTTTGCCATTGACCTTCATAGTTACCAAGCTCAGATATAATGTCATCATAATTCATGTTACTGGTGTTAGGAATAGGAGAGTGTTTCCTTTCCAATATATTATCAATTTCTCATTCAGTCTTCTTTACTAACCAGATTCATGTCTCCTGGTGGCACAGCTAAGTTGTTTATTGGTACCCACACACAATGACTATGGTGGTTCGGAAGCAAACTGACCTGCAATTGATACTCTAGTGATTAGTCCTTACATGACAATGTGTTTATTATACACTGTTTTTGTTCATGCTACACTTGAAATTGTCTACTCTTTATAAACACACCTGGATGGCATTCACACAAAATTCTATGACTACACCTATCATTTAGTAATTTGTGTTAATGTATTGTCTTAATTGTTTTGTATTTTTTTGTCTATTTTGCCATTGACCTTTATAGTTACCCACCTCAGATATAATGTCATCATAATTCATGTCACTGGTTGTTCAATATACATATTCAGAATATCAATGGTAACTTAATAAAAACAAATTGGTATAAATACAATTTCAAGAATAATGGTATACAGAACTTTGCTTTATCTGTAAGAACTACTGAAAGTTGGTCATAGAACACTAGTGAGTTTATTTCCGTTACTTTCCAAATACTGATGTATAATAACCAATGAATGTTGGTCATAGAACACTAGTGAGTTTATTTATGTTACTTTCTAAATAGTGATATAGTTAACTATAATCTAAAATTGCATATGTTTTAGTCTCAGGTGAACCACTTGGCATTCTAGTAATGAATATTGTAAGCCTTAAACTAGGTATACAACATGCAATAATTGGGCTGTACAGATGATTTACAGCTGCACAGTGTGTAATCATCACCCAAGGCGAATTAGTGTTTCAAATCGTGTCGGATCAATTAAAAAGTCACCTTTGATGATCTTTGGGACACAAATCATTCAGATAGGAACATATATTTCAGTAGTGTGCACACTGGAAATTGTGTAATCAAGATCGTTTCAACTCTCAGAAATGCTAGGTACACACCCGACAGATCAGAGGAATGATCATCGATTTAAAAAAAAATTGACTGATGAAATGATCAAGAGAACATACCAATTCCTGTACACACACAACATTTTCTAAAGATCATTGAGATGTTTTTTACATGCAGTTAGTCAGATGAGTTCTGTACACACTGCATTTGTGGCACAACATCTGGTCATTGGGACCAACACTTCTATTGTCAAAAGCTGATTGGTCATATTTATGAATGACAGTCTGCTTAATGTGCTGTGCACACACTGCATAATAATTGAACCAACCAGCTGAGAATTAGCTAATTGGCTCCATTATTGTCTACCTAGCAAACATTGTGGATTGTAAGTAAAATATTTTAGGTGTGTACAGTAACTAGCTCTGCACCTTCTATCTACTCTCCAAACAGCAAAGCAAGCCAGTAATGTTAGAGAGTCCTGTATACTGTGCAGTCTGGGCAGAAAAGTCAGAGGCACAGATGTCAGTTTCTAGTCAAATGCCTTCATTCTTAGTCCATCTCATAGAAGGTGATTACAGTATAAGTTGATGCATTTCAATGTGCTTATTGTATATGGGAGTGGGAAAAATTTCATCATATAACATGTTGCAAGAACGCTGTAATCTCCCTAAACCAAAGCTAAGATATGAAAAGGTAAAGGTTGCCCTATACATCATGCTGAGACCCAGGTAACCAGAGCTGTCTGGTTTTCAGTTGCTCAGATGCAGTTGACTAAACTGTATAGATTGAGTCTGCCAAGATGATTGACTAAATAAAATTTTGCTTTTATAAAGTAGTTCACCAATGTCTACATATGACTGATGTCTGGTGTTTTTTGGATCTACACTGCCACCAGTTTGATCTAAAACATATAAACTGGCTATAGAAATACATGTGTGTGGGAACAATTTAAACCTCAGTTAATCTGCTCCTGTGGCTTACTTTTACATTGAGCTGTTACACAATACCCAAGACAGTCAACCATTAACCATCCATTAATTAAGGTCTGGGTTCCACATAGTCACTTGCTGCCCTTACTTCAGGCCTCTGTGAGACTGTGCAGAATTAACTATGACCTAAACCGTCCTTTTCAGTATTTTTTCAATATATAACGTAATTACTATAGAATTGTAGTAGAACAGTGAACTGTATTGTGCTCTCATTTGTAGTAATATAAAAATAAATAACATAAATGAAACAAAATAAATGCAAAGAACATACATACATTTAGAATTATTTATCTGCTCATAGTCAAAAATCCAGAAAATATCAACTGTAAAATTATGTTCATAGAAATTCTGATCTATGCTTAGGTTTCATTTACTTCCATGCTTATTACAAGCTTATATTTCTAATGATTTATTTTACTTTATGTTGCTTTTCTGTTCAATGTTGTAGAGATTCCCGGAAGTCCACGAAACCAGTTTACCTTCAGGCCTCTCCCGCCTCCGCCACCACCACCACATGCGTGCACCTGTAGTCGACAGACTTCGCAGACTTTGGATACTCTCCAGAGGAGCTCCATGACATCTCGCAGTCAGCCAAGTCCAGCTGTTTCTAACCCTCCCACAAGCACTCAAGATTCTGTGCACCTGCATAACAGCTGGGTCTTAAACAGCAACATACCCTTGGAGACCAGGTAAGATACAAGTGAGGAGAAAAGTTCTTTCAAACTCCAGCAAGAACTGTATTTGCAGTATCAAAAAAATCATCAGTTCCTTCTGTTTTACTTCACACAAGATAAACAGTGTTTGATGTTGTTTAGTAGAGGAAGTGACTGCTTTGAAACTAAAGCACGCTGCAATATAATCGTTATATCTACAGAGCTCCTACTGTTTTCGTGCTTTCACAGAAAATTTACTGTTAAAGCAGCTATTAAACGGATCATACAAGGAGTAGCTTTCAGTATAATTACTTGATCAGCATCAGTTTGATGGTGTGACGTTAGATGCAAATCAGAAAGAACACCTTCAGCTCATGAGGTACCAAATGCTGTCAGATGTTACATTTAACACTTGATGTGTGTGTGTGTGTGTGTGTGTGTGTGTGTGTGTGTGTGTGTGTGTTTTTGTGTTGGTGTTGTCTCTAGAAATGTTATGATATAATTGTAACTCTATCATATAATTTAATAGTTTATTATCAAAAGCCTGAGTCAGAATTTGAGCAAATAAAAAAAATAAGCAAAAAAGGAGCAATTTGCTCCTGGAACTAACCATGTTAGCACTTTGGGAAAATACTGTTTGTTTTTGCATTTAGCGAAGAGAGAGCATTGTTTTTACACTAAAATTAAGCTAGTGCTTACTCCTTGCAAACTGTAAATATCATGTATTCAATTCCCACCAGTGCCTTATCTGTGTATAACATATATGTTTTCCCCATGTTTGTATGGGTTTCCCCCCATACTCCTACTGTACATGTGGTAAAAGAATATAGACTGTAAACTCCACTGGGACAAAACGGACGTGAATGACTAAACATTCTGTTTAAAGAGCTGTGAAATATGTGTGTACTATATAAATAACTGTTAATAAATTAATTAAATCATAGGATTGGCAGTCAAGCATACTGTATAATATGGAATATAGCATGTATTTAGCTGCAGTTTGATGATCACAACCAAATACACTGTATGTATTAATGTAGCATTTTAAAAATAGAGTTAAGCGCTACTTAGTAGATTATAATGAAGCAAACAAAGCACATGATCACCATAAACACCTGAATACAGAACACAAATGTGTATTTGTAGTGAAAAGAACATATAAGAGAGGGAAGAGTATGGGAAGTAAATATGACAGATGTCAGAAGGAAGAGTATGGGGAATGACAGGAACAGATGAGAGAAGGATGAGTAGAGGACCCGAGTAGAGGGGTAAAGTAAAATAGAACATACAGTAATAGTGGAGGAAGGCAAAGCTATAATAGTAGAAATTAGGACAAATGAAACAAAATAAGATGACAGAGTGAAACATTTTTAGAGAAGTCTTTGTTTTCAGCAGTGAAAGAAATGTGTAAATTTCTCCTACACAGATATAATTGTATGCAGTCTCACATTCCACTGACCATATGTTCTGCTGTATTTTTTAAACTAAAGAAACAAAATATATTGAATTGTTTTATGTGATATAATTCACTTTTTATTGTAGATATCAGAACCTTGGTTAAACAGTTTTGGAAAAATCATAAAATCCTACTGTAGCCATTAAACTGGCAACATTCTTCCTAAAGCTGCACCTCGCTAAAAATAAGTGAACTTATGAATTGAAGTGATTGGATCAACATTATACTGCCATCTGTAGTTTGTTTCTCAACCTAATGAAGTAACTTTAGCAAAGTGTGTAACCTCTGTTATTTCATGCAAAATATTTCAGTCATCTTCCCATTACAATAAATATGTAATCCTGATTAATCCTGATTAATCCAGACCCTTACAAGAAATTCAAAAGTGTACAAACCAATTAATTCATCCCTTTGTATAGCGATGAACCATTGTTGTATTTCTGGAGCTTACAAATAGAGCACCTACAGTATTGTCTGCATTACTAATTTATTATAATATAAAGGCAATGGAAATGTCATGTAAAAGTATATTGGCAGGTCAACGTATGGATGCATATATTACACACAACAATCTGATCATCAACTATTTGTGCATCATACATCTATTAGTAATGTGCTTTCTGCACCATAGGTTAATCTTGCTAAGCAGCGGTTTACAATAGATGGCATGTTTTATTTTTAATATCATGTTTATATTCCTGGAATTTATTGATATATAGTTAAATGGTTAAACACTACAAGCTGTGTTTTAACTGAGTATTACTATACATGACTCATCAGCCACTCGACTTAAAGGTCAGGCTGATTAGGCTGATTAGACTGTAGATGCATATGGTTTACTTGGCTCTATAAAAGAATCTGGATATGCCCAAGCCTGTCACTGTGTTATTGGAGTGTCATGGTGCTGTGAAGCTGTGTAGTGCTTAGCCAAGGAGAGATTGATACCTTATCATATTGTCTGCTCTTTATCTTCTACCACCTGTATCCTGAAGGATAACCTTCTTGCCCACATTTGCTTCAAACATACCAGCTTGTAGGCATCTGTCAATAGGTTTAACATGTCTGGGTTACTAAGCTGCTGCTTAGGAATGTTACCCCTATATGTTGCTTTTTTAGGTGACAATAGTGATCTTAGAGTAATGCTCTCTAAATATCAGTTATTGCGATATAAAGCACTGACATTGTCTAAGGTTATTATTTCCTAGGAGCAAACACAAAGCCAAAAAATTGCAAAAAAAGAAACATTTGCACCTTAACAAAACCATGTGGCACTGCAGGTCAGGCAGAATTAAATGTGCCAAGAGATTTATAGTTGGGAAGCTGTCTAGTATTTTTGCCTGATTCAAACATCTACGATGACTCCTTAATACGCAAATCTCAGATTTTTGATGATCTGCACACACACAAAGTATCTCTTTGTCAAAATACACTTTGTTATGCTGCATACTGTCTTCCAAAATCAAGAATGTTGCACTGGTGGGATGTTTAGGCAATATGCCACCTCAACACATAGGCTCTAGGTAACCCATATTGGACACATATCATGAACAATTTATGGGCCTGAGTTACACGCAATCACACAATGCCAATGTTTACATTATTTGCAGCTGCACATGGGCAGGAATTTCTGAAAAATCGTACATGCATGCGCAATACAGAATGCACACACAAAGGTGATGTTGCAATCAGGTCAAATGATATCAGAAATGTGTTTGAAAAGTGATGGGGGTTCTTGAGCATTGACTGGGAGGTGGCTAGTAGTGCACAAAAAAATGCTCCACTCAGTAGGCATGTTATGGGAAGGTGTTGCAGGCATGTTAATGCAATTAGATCTGTTCGCAGACACACAGTCACGAGTATAGGAAGCCATGAGGTGACGCTAATTCAAAGGATATCTGTCATGCCTATATTCTCTGTCATCTTTGGCTGTATCTGCATACAAAATGCTACCATTTCATATGCAGATACAGTTACGGCCGCATACAGAATATAGGCATGCCGCATAGCATTTTAATGCGCAGAAGCTGCTCGTGTGTCCTGTTTGCATTGTTGTGTGAATAAGATGCATTTTAATGGAAAAAGTCGCATGTAAAGAGGCTCATTGCTACCGAGTCACGCCACGCATGGTGTGACTAGAAGGGCTGTTTAATGTGCAGGGAGGCTAGATTTAAGTGGACACACCTGTATCTTTGTGAAAGGGGATTTTAAAAAAAATATTACTTTCCAGGGTTCCCACTAATAATAATAATAATAATAATAAAAAAGAGTCAGTATGTACAACTTTTTTGTCTTAGTGTTTTTTTTTTTTTGCTACATGATCAACTTAAAATCCACATGCAAATACTAAGTAGTGGTAATAAGCCAGCCACATCTTATTCTCCCTGAATATTTAAATGGTTTCCCTCATCTTATGGCTTTACAATGCAGTTATTTCTGGCTACATAGAGGTACTAGAGCTGATATACAGTACAGTAGGTAAGATGTAGCTATTTATGCAGTGTGTAATTGCAGTGTATATCAATCACTCCTAACTAAATACTGGAATGAGTCACCATTGTGTTTCCCATCCCTAAGCATCAGAAAATATGTAACATTTCATCAAGACTGACTGCCTCTCACATGCACTGAAAACTAATTGATATCACACTATTCACTCTAATTCCCAACTCTAAACTGTGATAGGTAGGACTGTATACAGTAGAATCCTCCACTGAGACACCAGTAACATTATATGTTCATCTTCTGACTAAGTCTGAAATCGCTGTGGGCTTTGGAGGTCAGACAGTATATCACATTCTGCAAATGAATAAGTAAGCATCCATAGCTCATACATATTATTCTGTAATGCATTATGTTTTACCAACAATTTTGAGATTATTTGTTTATAAACCAGTCTAGAGAACTGCAGCATATTGTCCTGTTTCAACTATTATTAGACAGTTATATATTAAATTATTTTATTTCATCTAAAGGTACAGTAGTCCTTAAACTTGGTTTACCATGATGTGTTACTTGTCTGCAGTGCAATGAGCAAATGATTTTCACCAGTACTTGCATTACTTGGTGTGGTATTTAAACCTACTTTAACCACTCAACTGGCATGGTCAGATCACATGCGACCGCGCTGCCCCACTTTGTCCCCCAGTTTTTGATGAGGAGATCCGTTCTGCAAATGTTCATAATATAATATTAAAAAAAATACTTTTTAAACTATATTAAATAAAAAAAAATAACAAAAATGTTATGAACAGTTTTGAAGGGAAAAATCGTTAGGTAAGTGGTTAAGTGCCAGTACAATTTTTCAGTTTAATATCTTACATGATGTAGTCTGTCTAATTGTTTATAAAAAGGAACATACTGTATGTATTTTGCAAAGACTAGGACTGAAGAATGATCTTTTCATCTACACATTTAACTGCAAACGTATTCGGTCACTGTTTCTTTTAAGAATGAATCTGTTTTGTGCTGCACTTTTCTAATCTATGTAATACTTCTAAGCAGATTGCATTCCATTATTTTGTGAATTTACTGTGTGAAAGAAGATTTAGACTGAGCAGAAGTAGATTTTCTGGAGTTTAACCAAAGAAAAAGAGAAATGTGAATGTTCTCTGATTAATTCAAATACATTACAAACAGTATAATCCATTGGCATCAGAAGGATAGAAACTGCAATAGTGGACTAAGATGTATGTATCATAAAAAATGCATCCAGGAAATACATTTACAGTACTACTGACCATGAGTTATCACCCAAACAAACTGTAAAATAAATGTAGAATAAACTGAGAATTCACTTTTATGGATTGCTGGTTATTAATTAGCTTATTTTACTGAACAATTTCCAATTGTGTATGAAGCTCTTCACCTAGAACTTATAACAAACTAATGAAGAAATATGTCTACAGTTTGTAAACTACAGTGACTTCAACCTTACAAATAATACTTTTGTTCTGTTGTGCTTCCTAAAGCCCACATGTAGTATGATTAAGAATTGATTCTAAGACCTTTGGAAGAGGAGAAAGAATTACAGTCATCTCTCTGGAAATGTGTAAACACTGTCTTGCTCATTTTAGGTATAGAAGTTATATCAAAGATGGTGCACGTTGTCTCATTGAGCTTCAATATTACCTTGCAAAAAGTTGAGTTACTTGTGAGATGAAGGACAGATTGAGTAATGTGTTACTTTAGTAAATAAAATGTAACAATACGTGTCTAATGCTGTACAATGTATAATCAATGCAACCTCAGGTCTTAGGCCTACTGTGTGAGAGATTGGGCAGCTTATTGGTCTTGTAATGACAATCAGTAAAATTGACCTCTCTGTTTGTAAACAGGTTGTAATTGCCTAGAGAGCAAAAGGGCTCCTAGGCATTCACAGTAAATGTACAGAACACTTATCCTTGGCATTTGTAACATAACATAGTGTACTGCAAAATAACAGTGTGTTAATTATATTGTACTTCTAAACATAGGAAGAGTAATAAGGGTGTGATGCATGATTGTTGAAAACTACAGAGTTCTATGTGGTGGCATTTCTTTCAAGGTTGCTTTCTGTAGTGGTGGCTTACTGTACTGTCATAAGCTGTATTCCATACCAAGCAGAGATGTGTGCTGATCTCCGTGTTTTAGTTTTGGATCTGTGTTAACTTTGTGTTTTAGTTTGGTGTTTGGATATTAAAATGAAGCACTTTGATGACAGGGTTGCAAATTTTGTGGGTGAGGTGCCTGGTTTGTTTGTGCACCCACAAACTATTTTTTTTGAGGGACTACCTATGATCACCAATAAGGAGCTTGATGGTGAGGATGTTGGTGGTGGAGATTGCATGGGCTTGTCCAAACTGCTGGTAGCTGATACTAGACTGCTTGTTATTATTTTACAAATTATTATACTTTTGTAAAATAAATTTCATGAACTCACTGCAAATTACGTAACATGGAGGAGGTGCCTAGATGGTTAACGTCCCTACCTCTACCAACTTTGACCTCACAAATGTAGCAGATGCCTTCACAAATGTTGTATTTGGGTAAAAGTAATCCCACACCCAAGAGGTGGCTTACTTGTCTTAAGCCCAGGCATCACATGGCTTTATTTTATCATGGACAAGAACTGCTGCCACTGGTGGCTGACTTACAAAAACAACATAATAATCATGCTCATCCTCAGTAGAATCAAATAGTACAAATAACCCACTCATCCACTTTCACTTCCACACTAGCATTCTCAATTTTTATTATATCATCACCATCTGTTCTTGGACTGCTCCCCACATGTGCAGATGGTGCAGACATGGTGGAAGAGGTGAAAAAGGCTTCTCTATGAGGACAGTGTGAGAAATGTCAGACTCACATACAGCTAACGTGGACACCCCTTGACTCTCCTCAGAGATTTATCAACACACAGTTTGAGCCTTAGTGTTCTTTATTTTGGGGGGGCACTGATTTGTCAGTTTTTAAGGTTACACCTTTACCCCTTTTTTAATAATGTGAATTTTTTTTTATTTCAGCTGCCCATTCCTAAACTTTCTGCCCCCTGGACCACCTATAGTAGAAGTTATACTATCATGACTGGCATGCACTGCAACCCTAGTATTTGGTTGCTGCTCTTACTGTACTTTTCTCTCGAATGATCGTTATCAATACTGATGAATACAGACAAGTTGTACAAACAAAAGGATTTTTTTTTACTTTTTAAAAAAAAATGACAACTGACACTGTGGGGTCACACCACTTATATTTATGTGAAATCAGTGTGGGACAGCGTACACAGGTGGTTCAAACAAAAAGAATGGTGGGATCTGGATTCCTCTGGATTGGGTAATTTTGGTTGGGCTTGGTTCTCAAATAACTGAGCCTGCTCATCTCTAGCACCAAGGCTGTATGTATGTGGAATATGTCCGTTGTCTTCATGTTTGCATGCATTTCCAGGGGCTTAGGATTTTTACACACTCCAAAAACATACTGGTAGGTAAAATGGCTTCTGACAAAAACTGACCCTAGTGTGTTTGTGTGTCAGTGTGATAGAGAATAAAGGGGGTAATTCTGAGTTGATCGCAGCAGGAATTTTGTTAGCAGTTGGGCAAAACCATGTGCACTGCAGGGGAGGCAGATATAACATGTGCAGAGAGAGTAAGATTTGGGTGGAGTGTGTTCAATCTGCAATCTAAATTGCATCGTAAAAATAAAGCAGCCAGTATTTACCCTGCACAGAAACAAAATAACCCACCCAAATCTAACTCTCTCTGCACATGTTATATCTGCCACACCTGCAGTGCACATGGTTTTGCCCAATTGCTAAAAAAATTCCTTCTGCGATCAATTTGGAATTACCCTCAAAGAGTTCAAGCTCCACTGGGGGTGATGCAACTGACTAAAATAGTCTGTGTAAAGTGCTGCATAATATGCATCGTCTTGGTATTACCCTTTAACGTATGGCATTGCACTGTAGGAATACTTAATTCAGCCCTTAAATATGCATAATCAGCATGCCCCTGACGAAGCTGTGTTTCACAGGGATACTCATTAGGTGACTATATTGGAGCTTGTATTCAGGATTATCGGATAAACCTTCTTCCCAGGATGTCACACTAAATGCTTTTCCTGGGGAAAGGGACTGAGTTGCCATACTTCCAGTCTATAACTTTTCATATCTGCTTTCTGGCCAATTGTGAGGAGTGCATCTTACATTACCTGATTGTGCACATAGACATACATCTGGGGCACACCGATCCAGTCACCACACCACTGAGCGGATGTGCATGGAGCGTTCTGTGAGCCTGCAGTTTTCATCAGCTACAAATGTTCAATATATTTTCTACCAGCAGACCCCACATGGTAAAAAGTGATACCCGATATCACAGAGCTGAAGCGAACTGACTCAATCTCTGTACCAATGAGCGGGAGTGCACAGATCTGGTCAGTGAGCCTGCAAACCCAAACAAGCTGCTAAAGCTCCATCCTGGCTTTACAAACTCTCCATCAGTGGTCCCACATGGGCTCAGGTATTTGGTGGTCTCTGTGTGTAAGCCCACTTACAGGACAGCATTACAAGAATAACCTGCCGACATCAATTTAGGGTGCATAAGGACAACATTGGGATACTGTATGAAATGTTCTTCCTCCCGGTGTCATATGACACTCACGAGTACTATACATTTTACCTTAATGGATTTATATGTGGTGGTATTATGATTATATATTTATTATAATTAAATATATATATATATATATATATATGTGTATATATATATATATTTATATATATATATATTTTTATAAATATATATATATATATATTATATATACACATATATTATATATATATATATATATATATACATATATATATATTTATTATTATTATTATTATTATTATTATAATTAAATACAATTATATATAATGTAATATAATAAAAACATTTGATTGTTTCACATTGTCTTTATTAGATTAACTGAATATACACTTACTGTATTGCGCTGTTTAATATTCTGTTTGTGTATCCTCTGATATACAGTATACACCAGGGCACTACCTGTTTTTTGTTTAAAAAAAAGCTTCACGAAGGTGTACATGACAACTTTGATATAAAGTGTACCATACCATATCCCACTTGGTGTATTCCCAACAGCGCTACTTGGTATTGTCTTTGTTTTTATGCAGAAACAGCAGTTGTCACATATTTAAAGGCAGAATGGCTTAAAAAAATAGGCCACTATTTTTCAAAGTTATTTTCTCCATAAAAGATATAAAAATTACTGTTTTTATCTGTTTAAGGGAGAATTAAGTAACAGAAAATCCTGTTTAGCAAGTATGTAAAGGAAAACACAAAATGTGCAAAGGATGGAACTAATTACTATTTATGTATTCATTCATTAACATTTACTTATATAGCGCTAGCATATTCCATTGTGCTTTCACTGGAGAAAGAATAAATAAAACAAGACTAGATAATTATAACAAACAAAGAAGTAAGAGGGCCCTGCTTGAAATCATACAATCTATAATCTATATATCATTGACTCATGCTGGGTCATTTTACTAACATTTTAACTACTTTGTAGGCTATCAGGATACTGAGAAATTGAAAAGCTGAACCTTGGTTGTCCTTTCATACTTTAAGTTTTATCAAATTCATACTACCTCTGGGGCTGATGCTAAAGCAGAGTTTAGCTGCAAGGGCTTGCAGACATTGCCAATATAACTGAATATCTACAGTATTTAAAATAATCTTTGTCTGGCAAACTTTTTTTGTTTGTGTAACTTTTATATAGTCTGATACTATTTCTGACTTCTAGTTAATCCTTTTCTCTTGTAATGTATTTGCTGATGCACTGCTTTCCACTCTTTCAGTATACATTTGTCAGCTGACTTGTTTGGTCCTGAATTAGGTGGTTGCTTTTAATTCTTATTTCAGTTTGACGTTAAACACTCTGCTTAAATAACTAACAGAGGCAAAGGTATTGTTACAGAGATATATAACACAAGGTGAGAAAAGTCTACTATGCCACATAAGACCAGTCAGCAAGTACTGAAAAAACATTTTAATTGTACATTTATAATGACTGGTTTAAACAACATATTTGTTATACTGTAGTAGTACGCTTCTGACCTGATCGCCACAAGATCAATATATTTGTATAATATATACATTGTATACTGTATGTTATAGTGGGTGTGGTTTGCAAGATCGACCACACTTAGGTCGACAGTGTCTAGGTCAACCACTTTTGGTCAACGGTAAGTAGATTGACATGGTTTCTAGGTCGACAGGGACTCTAGGTCAACATGTACTAGGTCGACATGACAGAAGGTCGGCATGATTTTTTTCACTTTTTTGGGTGTCGTTTTCTCCGTACAGTGAGTGCACCACACGGCTCACATGGCTAACTTCGCTCTCCATGCTTTGGGCAGGTTACCATTTCCAATTGTAGTCCACGTGGATTGGAATGTATGAAAAAGTTTAAAAAAATGGATTTAAAAAAAAACCTTATGTTGACCTTTTGTCATGTCGGCCTAGAACATGTCGACTTAGAGTCCCTTTTGACCTAGAAACCATGTAGACCTACTTACTGTTGACCAGCAGTGGTCAACCTAGATATTGTTGACCTAAGTGTGGTCGACCTAGAGACCGGATACCATTATAGCATATAGAGGAAGTGAAAGAAAAAAGTTTTATATGTATTTGATTTATCCAATTACTTGTAGCCCCAGCCCAGTACTATGCCTGTCCAAATGCCAGATAACTACTGTACTTTCCCAAATAATAACATGGGAGAAAGAAAAAGGGACAGAGCATGAGCCAAGTCAATTGGAAGTGAAAATGTTAGGGAACAAAAAATAGAAGATGCTCAGACGATAACTATTCATTCTCCAGCACTAAAAAACATTAATGGGATTAGATAAGAACTCTATGTTAAACCATCTCAAAAACCATACTTAAAAGATGTTATTTACGTGGGGACTGGAGATAACGTGGAGTTCTTATGGGTTGAGATCACAAGTGGGGGCACTGAAGCAAAAAAACTAGTCATAGGCACTTGCTACAAGCAACTGGATATTAGTATACATGAGGTGGAACAACTCTTGAAGCAAAATGAAAAACTGAGGGAATGGGGGACATCCTTGTGATAGGGAATTTTAACTATCCTGATAAAAACTGGAGTAACGATTCACGTGTAAAAGGTTCTTAAATACGTTAAAGGATCACTACTTGGCTCAATTAGTTGAGAACTCAACTAGGGGTAAAACTATTCTGGACCTAGTTATTACCAATAATGTGGACATTATAGCAAACACTAAAGTTGGGGAGACCTTGGGAAACAGTGATCACTATATGATCACATTCGACATCAGTCTCAAGAAACACAGCTATAAGGAATCAACCAAAACATTAAACTTTAGAAAAGCTAACTTCAATATGCTGAGATGGGCACTAAACGACATAGACTGGGAACTCTTGTTTCATGGTAAAGACACATCAGAAATGTGGGATGCTTTAAAATGGTTGCTTGACAGCAATATTCCCAAATTCATTACCATGGGCAGTAAATGCAGGAGTACTAAACTCAAACCAATGTGGTATAATAAGGAGGTCAAAGAAGAAATAGCTAAAAAGAGGCGTGCTTTCAAAGCATTTAAATCTAATGGAGGGGAGGAGTCATTCTGGTACTACAAGGAAAGCAACAAAAGTTGCAAAAAAGTAATTAGAGCAGCTAAAATTGTAAACAAAAAGCAAATCGCTAGAGAGTAAAACCAATCCTAAAAAGTTTTATAAATACATTAACAGTAACAGGTTAAAAAAGGAGAACATAGGCCCATTAAAAGAGGAACTGGGTGCCTTGATAAACAATGAAAAAAATAAAAGCGGAAAAACTGAACAATTTTTTTTCATCAGTATTCACCAGAGAAGATCAGATGGTGATAGTAGAGCATAATCACAGTGAAGGTAATGACTCTTGGCTAGATGATTGTTTAAGGATGTAGTCCTGGAGAGATTTAGGAAGTAGTCCTGTTGAGATTAAGCAACATAAAGATTAATAAATCACCTGGCCCATATGGTTTTCACCCGAGGGTTATTATGGAGCTCAGGTCACAGCTAGCAAAACCCCTATACTTGATTTTCTATAGTTCAAAAAGTTCAAGCATGGTAACGAAGGATTGGCGTATAGCTGAGGTAGTACCAATATTTAAAAAGAGAACTAAAAATCATTCTGGTAACTATAGACCGGTTAGTCTAACATCTATAGCAGTGAAAATATTGGAAGGAATTTTGAGGGATAGCATAGAGGAGTATCTGCAGACTACTAGGATTATTAGCAAGAGTCAGCATGGGTTTGTGAGGGACAAATCATGCCAAACTAACTTAATTAGCTTCAACGAGGAAGTGAGTGATAAACTTGACCAGGGAAATGCAGTGGATGTGGTCTATTTAGATTTGGCAAAATCCTTCGATATAGTGCCTCACAGGAGACTGATCATCAAATTAAGGGAGCTTGGCCTAGGAAATACTATTTGTACATGGATAAGTAATTGACTGGATAACAGGGTACAATGAGTAGTGGTCAATGGGATGTTCTCCAGCTGGGCACCAGTAGACAGCGGAATACCACAAGGGTCCTTACTTGGCCCGCTACTGTTCAATATATTTATTATTGGTCTAGGTATAGGCCTGAAAAGCACAGTGTCAATTTTTGCAGATGATACTAAACTGTGTAAGGTAATTAATTCGGAAATCGAAGTGGTGTGTCTACAGAATGACTTATTTAAACTTGAAACCTGGGCATCTATCTGGAGAATGAGATTCAATATAGAAAAATGCAAAGTTATGCATTTTGGGATAAAAAACAAACTTGCATCCTACACATTAAATGGGGGATAGGGGTAACAGTAGTGAAAAAAAGATTTGTGGGTGCTCATAGATAATAGGCTTAATAACAGTACAAAATGTCAAAATGCAGCAAAGAAGGCAAGTAAAGTGCTTGCGTGCATAAAACAGGGTATTGAGACAATGGACGAGGATGTAATCCTGCTGCTGTACAAATCATTGGTACGTCCGCACCTGGAATACTGTGTTCAATTTTGGGCACCACATTATAAAAATGATATCAGGGAACTCGAAAGAGTTCAAAGGTGAGCTACTAAATTGAGTATGAGGAAAGGCTTACTAGGTTAAATATGTACACATTGGAAAAGGTGTCTAAGAGGAGACATTATTAATATCTTCAAATATGTAAAGAGTCATTACAGGGAGTTAGCAGGGGATTTGGTTATTAAAAGAACTCTGCATAGGACATGTGGGCACTTGCTGAGGCTAGAGGAGAGAAAATTCCATACACAATGTAGGAAAGGGTTCTTCACGATTAAGGGCAATAAAGATTTGGAACTCCCTGCCGGAGAAGGTAGTAATGTCGGACTCTGTAACTGCATTTAAAAGTGGATTGGACAAATTTATAACTGAAAAAGGTATCCAAGGCTAAAACATTTAATATATTGACATTAAATATCTGGGAGTGATACGAATTATAGTTGTCATTTGTTACTAAAACCATTATTTCAGCAGGTACATTATAATGTGTCCAGCTTAGTATAAAATACAGGTTGAAACTGATGGGCATTTTGCCTCTTTTCAACCTCATTAACTATGTTTTTAATTAAGTTTTATTTATTGATTTTCAGTTTGCAATACATACAATGTCAGACAGAAATAGAAAAAGAATACCCTTAAAATTACACTTATTCATTCATACATTACACTGAATATATGCTTCATTTCATAGCATCCTGGCAGATTGTTCCCTTCTCTTATGCTCAATTCCTCTGCATACTATTGGTTGCTTGCACAGATCAGTTACCATATATACTAATAGAAGAGAGTAGCAGTGCATCTAACATCTACCATTAACTTGCTACCTTTTCCCCTACCTCCCAGGGTACAAATGTGACATTCCCAGTTTTTCTACTCTTTTGCTTACATGCCTATTCTAAACAGTTTTACTCTCTCTTGTGAATTGCTCATTATTCTATACCATCCAAATATTACATATATTGTGATTCCGTGTCGGTTTTCCGATAAATAATTTATTTATCCTTATTTTCACCTTTATTTTGCATAGACCTTCCCCCCTCTTATCCAACCTTTCCCCTTCCCTTCCCCTCCCTTTCTTTTTCCCTTCTTACTCTTCCCTCCCCCTTTTACTCATTGTTATAAATTAAAATACAATCTTTACTTTGTGAAAAAGGAGTGATCATTGTTGCATATTCTCTTCTGATCTGTGCCGCTATTTTCCATATCTTAATCATTACCAATATGTTTCTTATAAACATTTCAGTGTAGTTTACATACACACTAACACTACCCCAACAACACAGAAAAAAATAAAAAAAATAATCAAATCTTTCCCCCTCTCCTCCTGCTCCTTTCTAGCACAGGGAACGCGTCATGCAGTTGTTTCTCCATATTTTACTCATCTGGTTTTCCAAGCCTTGAGTATATCCATCTACCCCATTTATCATGAAACTCATCCAAAACATTCCTGGATCCAAACATAAACCTCTCATGCCTGATTGTTTAATTGACCAGTGCCCTCCACTTATCTATTTCTGGTGGGTTTCATGAGAAACATCTGTGCGCTATAATTACTTTCGCCAATGTGGAGAGGCTCATTATGTACCTATAGATTCCATATGAATGTGTTTCCACCACACCAATTCCATATAGACATATTTGTGGGTTTATCCCTGGCAGTGATGGAGCCGTGTACTGAATATCCCACCAAACTAGCTCCCAAAAGGAATATACCAGTGGGCATTCCCATAATAAATGCCAGAATCCTGCATTATCCACTTGACATCTAGGGCACAAGGAGTTATCTTGTATACATGCCCGTTGCATGGTCAATGGAATATAATAAACCCTATGTAACATATAGAAATGTACCTGTTGGTACCTCACAGACGTTGTAGCTATTTTAGTTAATCCCAGAATCTGTTTCCATTGTTCATCTGAAATCCAGCCTACATCCTTCTCCCACTTTAGTTTTAGCTGTCCCATTAACCCATGCAACAATCTGTCATTCAGGGCAGCATACACAGCAGACATCAGGCCCTTAAGTTTCAATTTGGCCAATAACATTGTAATTGGAGAGGCCGATATTACTGATGTTTCTTGAAACTGGGCTTGCACAGCGTGACGCATCTGTAAGTACCTAAAGAACGCATTCCTTGGAACATTGAATTAATTCTGCAGTTGTTGAAACGTTTTGAAGATGTCTTCTTCATACAATTGTCCCACTGTGCATAACCCCCTCAATGACCATATATTGTCGCATGATATTTTGAGCAACTCAGGATAGACCTTATTCAACCACAGCGGCAACTCTGCATCTGTATCTGACCAGTCAAACAACTTATGCGCAAATCGCCAGACCAATAGTGCTTGATGAAGTAAGTAAGGTAAACTCTTATCCGTTGTCCCTGACAATAGGAACTCTATTGGCTCAAAAACAGTCTCCATTTGTTCAACCAGAAGGCCATGTAGTGCTGATTCCCCTATTTGAGCCAACTGTGCGGCCACATAATACAGCCTCAAGTTGGGTAACCCCAGCCCTCCCATAGTCTTGTCCCTATACAGTGTTTTTATAGATACTCTAGCTGATCTTTCCCCCCATATAAATGATGATACTATTCTCTCAATTATTGTAAACACCTTTTTTGGGACATACACTGGAGAGTGCTGTAGTACACAAACATACTTTGGCTGGATACACATTTTGAACAAATTAATGTGCCCCATCACTGACAACGGTAGCTTTTTCCACACATGAGCCTTTGCTTTAAAATGCACTGTCACTGGGTCAATATTTTGCCGCACATATTCTACGGCCTGTGGTGTAATCCACATACCAAGATATTTAAATCTTACTGTCCACCTCAGCAGGCACTGATCCTGCCGCTCCTCCGGTATAAGGCCTGAGATAGAGAAAATAATTAACTTTTCCCAATTTATTAATAGGCCAGAAAAAGCCCCAAGTGTATTAACCATTTTTAGCAAGTTTTCCAATGAGCTCTTTGAGTCTTTCAAAAATAGCAACATGTCATCCACGTATAGTGCTATCACATCCTCCCTCTGTCCCAGTCTGATACCACAAATTCCTGCATTTGATCTTATAGAGAAAGCAAGGGGCTCAATTGCCAGTGCAAATAATGCAGGTGACAGTGGGCACCCTTGGCGTGTACCCCTAAACAGGGGAAAAGATTCTGACATATATCCATTGACGGATACCCATGCTGTTGGTAGGGCGTACAACATTTGGACCAATTTTATAAACCTGGGCCCAAATGAGAATTTTTCTAATACT
Source organism: Pseudophryne corroboree (assembly GCF_028390025.1). Classification (NCBI taxonomy): domain Eukaryota; kingdom Metazoa; phylum Chordata; class Amphibia; order Anura; family Myobatrachidae; genus Pseudophryne; species Pseudophryne corroboree. The sequence continues at coordinate 277,567,246 of NC_086451.1, read as the reverse complement.
GCCCACAAGTATCCCCACTCTACTGAGTCAAAGGCCTTGGCCGCATCGAGTGATACGACCACTGTCCCTGACCCTTCTACATCGCATCCCTGTAAATGGCAAAACAATCTACGCAGGTTCTGCATTGTAGATTTCCCTGGCATAAAGCCCGTTTGATCAGGATGGATAATTGTCTGTATAACTGAATTTAACCGCACCACTAATACCTTAGCGATTATCTTAACATCCGTTGTCAAAAGTGAAATGGGCCTATATGACTCAGGGAAATTGGGGTCCTTTCCTATTTTAGATAGTACGATAATAACCTCATTAACTATGTTACTATGATAGTACCATAACTGTATGATATCATGAAGAGGAAATTGCTGAGCACTTTCAATCACAGATGAATTATTAGCACAGATAACATTTACATGTGATGTATGCCTATGAATACATATGGAAATGTTTACATTTTAGCAGTCAGTAGCTTATGTTAAACTAATGGCTAGTTTTCCTAAGTGGTGATTTACAAGGAAGTTAGAAACCAACTAAACCCTTCAGGTTGTAAAGCTAAAATATAGCTGTTCATAAAGCCGTATTTCCACTACAAACCTGACACAAATCTACTATAAAAGTTTCTGTGCAGGCTTCTATTATGTTAAAAAAATAAAAAGCAAAAAATAAACTGTATTTAAAAATGTAAAAAAATAACAGCAGCAGCATGGGGATCCCCAGTAAATTAATAACCAGACATAGGTCTTTAAACCTAGACCGGTAGTTCAAAATGTGGTATAAAAATGTCATGCATTTCCCCCGTGTCTTCACTAACAACATAAGGTTGAACCAGCTAGGCTAGGGTTATGTCACTATAGCAAGAAGACCCATAACATGAGGTTACCCTGCCATAATGTCAACCAGCCCTAGACTAGTCAGCCCCCCCAAAAAAATAAGTACCCCTTCCCTAAGGATATCCAACCCCAGGGCTATTCTCTGTAACCCATGCAGGTGGATATGGAGGTAAAATTGAATTAATAGTAATAATAATGTTGTTCATTATTGGTCCCAGAAAGCCAAGCAACCAGGGCTTGGTGGCACATGTATGCCACCTATAAAACCTACAGTATAAAACAAATATTAGATAAATAGTGGCCTGAAGAGTTTATCTCCATAGTAATTGAGTACAGATGAGCTTAATGTGTGTGTAAGTAATTTTACACAATTGGAGTTATATTGTTATTGTTTCCCAGTTTATTTATTTCATATTATTGCATACTTGCTGACTCTCTCTGAATAGTGATCTTCCCTACTCCCTGTGGAGCCTTCAAACTCCATTAGGCTGGACAAGTGAGCGCAACATAGTAATGATGTCATACAGTAACTCTCATCTCACCATAACAGAAACACTAGGAAGAAAAATAAGGATTTGTGCTACAAGAAAAGATGTATGTGTCCTCATACATCTTGCCTCAATACTGTGATGACAGGTCCAGTGCAACTCCATTAGTTTCGGGTGTCTTGCACCTGTATCTGCATACAAAATGCTACGTTACAAAGTTTTCTAGGAAAACATACAGTGTTTTCTAATGTAAAGTTTTTGTTTCTTTGAGTTGATTCATTTTTCTATCTTTATTTCTTCACTGCTTCCTATATGCTGACAGACTGAGCGCTCCCAATCTTAATATAAGATGCTGCAAGTGAGCGGCGATATGACACACCAAGCTATGATTTCTCAGTGTGGCTGCTCCTGGTTGACTGCCAGCCCACGAGCCATGATTGGCTAGTAGCTGGCGCCAACTTTAAATTGTCACAGCCCCATTGGCTGGGCTTGAATTCTTGCCGATGCAGGCTTGTCCATACCAGTGCCACATTGCTGCACCACCCAAGGAAGGAAGATGGCATGCCCCAGTGGCTCAGTGAACAATAAGTGCAAGCAAAGGACCTCCACTTTTTGTGCCATGCATCCTCTCACACAACCACATTCCAGTGTCAGTAGTTACTTTAGTGTTAGTGTGAGTGTAATGCTGGAATGGGGATTTACTGGAATCAATGACTAATGTGCAGATACAATAAGTCACTTACATTGCCCCTATAATACCAAAGATTCAGGTCTGGTCAGCATCCAAATTGTAGAGAGAGAAGAAATAATAAGATTTTACTTACCGATAAATCTATTTCTCGTAGTCCGTAGTGGATGCTGGGGACTCCGTCAGGACCATGGGGGAATAGCGGCTCCGCAGGAGACAGGGCACAAAAGTAAAAGCTTTAGGATCAGGTGGTGTGCACTGGCTCCTCCCCCTATGACCCTCCTCCAAGCCTCAGTTAGGATACTGTGCCCGGACGAGCGTACACAATAAGGAAGGATTTTGAATCCCGGGTAAGACTCATACCAGCCACACCAATCACACTGTACAACCTGTGATCTGAACCCAGTTAACAGCATGATAACAGCGGAGCCTCTGAAAAGATGGCTCACAACAATAATAACCCGATTTTTGTAACAATAACTATGTACAAGTATTGCAGACAATCCGCACTTGGGATGGGCGCCCAGCATCCACTACGGACTACGAGAAATAGATTTATCGGTAAGTAAAATCTTATTTTCTCTGACGTCCTAGTGGATGCTGGGGACTCCGTCAGGACCATGGGGATTATACCAAAGCTCCCAAACGGGCGGGAGAGTGCGGATGACTCTGCAGCACCGAATGAGAGAACTCCAGGTCCTCTTTAGCCAGGGTATCAAATTTGTAGAATTTTACAAACGTGTTTTCCCCCGACCACGTAGCTGCTCGGCAGAGTTGTAATGCCGAGACCCCTCGGGCAGCCGCCCAGGATGAGCCCACCTTCCTTGTGGAATGGGCCTTGACAGATTTAGGCTGTGGCAGGCCTGCCACAGAATGTGCAAGTTGAAATGTGCTACAAATCCAACGAGCAATCGTCTGCTTAGAAGCAAGAGCACCCAGTTTGTTGGGTGCATACAGGATAACAGCGAGTCAGTTTTCCTGACTCCAGCCGTCCTGGAAACCTATATTTTCAGGGCCCTGACAACATCTAGCAACTTGGAGTCCTCCAAGTCCCTAGTAGCCGCAGGTACCACAATAAGCTGGTTCAGGTGAAACGCTGACACCACCTTAGGAAGAAACTGGGGACGAGTCCGCAGCTCTGCCCTGTCCGAATGGACAATCAGATATGGCTTTTGTGAGACAAAGCCGCCAATTCTGACACTCGCCTGGCCGAGGCCAGGGCCAACAGCATGGTCACTTTTCATGTGAGATATTTCAAATCCACAGATTTGAGCGGTTTAAAATGTGATTTGAGGAATCCCAGAACTACGTTGAGATCCCACAGTGCCACTGGAGGCACAAAAAGGGGGTTGTATATGCAATACTCCCTTGACAAACTTCTGGACTTCAGGAACTGAAGCCAATTCTTTCTGGAAGAAAATTGACAGGGCCGAAATTTGAACCTTAATGGACCCCAATTTTAGGCCCATAGACACTCCTGTTTGCAGGAAATGCAGGAATCGACTGAGTTGAAATTTCTTCGTGGGGCCTTCCTGGCCTCACACCACGCAACATATTTTCGCCACATGTGGTGATAATGTTTTGCGGTCACCTCCTTCCTGGCTTTGACCAGGGTAGGAATGACCTCTTCCGGAATGCCTTTTTCCCTTAGGATCTGGCGTTCCACCGCCATGCCGTCAAACGCAGCCGCGGTAAGTCTTGGAACAGACCTGGTACTTGCTGAAGCAAGTCCCTTCTTAGCGGCAGAGGCAATGAGTCCTCTGTGAGCATTTCTTGAAGTTCCGGGTGCCACGTCCTTCTTGGCCAATCCGGAGCCACGAGTATAGTTCTTACTCCTCTACGTCTTATAATTCTCAGTACCTTGGTTATGAGAAGCAGAGGAGGGAACACATACACCGACTGGTACACCCACGGTGTTACCAGAACGTCCACAGATATTGCTTGAGGGTCTCTTGACCTGGCGCAATACCTGTCCAGTTTTTTGTTCAGGCGGGACGCCATCATGTCCACCTTTGGTCTTTCCCAACGGTTCACAATCATGTGGAATACTTCCCGATGAAGTCCCCACTCTCCCGGGTGGAGGTCGTGCCTGCTGAGGAAGTCTGCTACCCAGTTGTCCACTCCCGGAATGAACACTGCTGACAGTGCTATCACATGATTTTTCACCCAGCGAAGAATCCTTGCAGTTTCTGCCATTGCCCTCCTGCTTCTTGTGCCGCCCTGTCTGTTTACGTGGGCGACTGCCGTGATGTTGTCCCACTGGATCAATACCGGCTGACCTTGAAGCAGAGGTCTTGCTAAGCTTAGAACATTGTAAATTGCCCTTAGCTCCAGTATATTTATGTGGAGAGAAGTCTCCAGACTTGATCACACTCCCTGGAAATTTTTTCCCTGTGTGACTGCTCCCCAGCCTCTCAGGCTGGCATCCGTGGTCACCAGGACCCAGTCCTGAATGCCGAATCTGCGGCCCTTTAGTAGATGAGCACTCTGCAGCCACCGCAGAAGAAACACCCTTGTCCTTGGAGACAGGGTTATCCGCTGATGCATCTGAAGATGCGATCCGGACCATTTTTCCAGCAGATCCCACTGAAAAGTTCTTGCGTGAAATCTACCGAATGGAATCGCTTCGTAAGAAGCCACCATTTTTCCCATGACCCTTGTGCAATGATGCACTGACACTTTTCCTGGTTTTAGGAGGTTCCTGACTAGCTCGGATAACTCCCTGGCTTTCTTCTCCGGGGGAAACACCTTTTTCTGGACTGTGTCCAGAATCATCCCTAGGAACAGCAGACGTGTCGTCGGAAACAGCTGCGGTTTTGGAATATTTAGAATCCACCCGTGCTGTCGTAGAACTACTTGAGATAGTGCTACTCCGACCTCCAACTGTTCTCTGGACCTTGCCCCTATCAGGAGATCGTCCATTTTCTTTGAAGAAGAATCATCATTTCGGCCATTACCTTGGTAAGGACCTGGGGTGCCGTGGACAATCCAACCGGCAGCGTCTGAAACTGATAGTGACAGTTCTGTACCACGAACCTGAGGTACCCTTGGTGAGAAGGGCAAATTGGGACATGGAGGTAAGCATCCCTGATGTCCCGGGACACCATATAGTCCCCTTCTTCCTGGTTCGCTATCACTGCTCTGAGTGACTCCATCTTGATTTGAACCTTTGTATGTAAGTGTTCAACTATTTCAGATTTAGAATAGGTCTCACCGAGCCGTCTGGCTTCAGTACCACAATATAGTGTGGAATAATACCCCTTTCCTTGTTGTAGGAGGGGTACTTTGATTATCACCTGCTGGGAATACAGCTTGTGAATTGTTTCCACTACTGCCTCCCTGTCGGAGGGAGACGTTGGTAAAGCAGACTTCAGGAACCTGCGAGGGGGAGACGTCTCGAATTTCCAATCTGTACCCCTGGGATACTACTTGTAGGATCCAGGGGTCCACTTGCGAGTGAGCCCACTGCGTGCTGAAACTCTTGAGACGACCCCCCCCCACCGCACCTGAGTCCGCTTGTACGGCCCCAGCGTCATGCTGAGGACTTGGCAGAAGCGGTGGAGGGCTTCTGTTTCTGGGAATGGGCTGCCTGCTGCAGTCTTCTTCCCTTTCCTCTATCCCATGGCAGATATGACTGGCCTTTTGCCCACTTGCCCTTATGGGGACGAAAGGACTGAGGCTGAAAAGACGTTGTCTTTTTCTCCTTTATACGGCAATACTTTCATGTGCCGTTTGGAATCTGCATCACCTGACCACTGTCGTGTCCATAAACAACTTCTGGCAGATATGGACATCGCACTTACTCTTGATGCCAGAGTGCAAATATCCCTCTGTGCATCTCGCATATATAGAAATGCATCCTTTAAATGCTCTATAGTCAATAAAATACTGTCCCTGTCAAGGGTATCAATATTTTCAGTCAGGGAATCCGACCAAGCCACCCCAGCGCTGCACATCCAGGCTGAGGCGATCGCTGGTCGCAGTATAACACCAGTATGTGTGTATATACTTTTTAGGATAGCTGGCTCCTTGAGGGCGGCCCTATCTGGAGACGGTACCGCCACTTGTTTTGATAAGCGTGTGAGCGCCTTATCCACCCTAAGGGGTGTTTCCCAACGCGCCCTAACTTCTGGCGGGAAAGGGTATACCGCCAATAATTTTCTATCGGGGGAAACCCACGCATCATCACACACTTCATTTAATTTATCTGATTCAGGAAAAACTACAGGTAGTTTTTTCACACTCCACATAATACCCTTTTTTGTGGTACTTGTAGTATCAGAAATATGTAACACCTCCTTCATTGCCCTTAACAAGTAACGTGTGGCCCTAAAGGAAAATACGTTTGTTTCTTCACCGTCGACACTGGAGTCAGTGTCCGTGTCTGTGTCTGTGTCGACCGACTGAGGTAAAAGGACGTTTTAACGCCCCTGACGGTGTTTGAGACGCCTGGACAGGTACTAATTGGTTTGCCGGCCGTCTCATGTCGTCAACCGACCTTGCAGCGTGTTGACATTATCACGTAATTCCTTAAATAAGCCATCCATTCCGGTGTCGACTCCCTAGAGAGTGACATCACCATTACAGGCAATTGCTCCGCCTCCTCACCAACATCGTCCTCATACATGTCGACACACACGTACCGACACACAGCACACACACAGGGAATGCTCTGATAGAGGACAGGACCCCACTAGCCCTTTGGGGAGACAGAGGGAGAGTTTGCCAGCACACACCAAAAACGCTATAATTATACAGGGACAACCTTTATATAAGTGTTTTTCCCTTATAGCATTTTAATATATATAGTCATATCGCCAAATAAGTGCCCCCCCTCTCTGTTTTAACCCTGTTTCTGTAGTGCAGTGCAGGGGAGAGCCTGGGAGCCTTCCCACCAGCATTTCTGTGAGGGAAAATGGCGCTGTGTGCTGAGGAGAATAGGCCCCGCCCCCTTTTCGGCGGGCTTCTTCTCCCATTTTTCTGAGACCTGGCAGGGGTTAAATACATCCATATAGCCCCCAGGGGCTATATGTGATGTATTTTTAGCCAGAATAAGGTACTATCATTGCTGCCCAGGGCGCCCCCCCCAGCGCCCTGCACCCTCAGTGACCGCTGCTATGAAGTGTGCTGACAACAATGGCGCACAGCTGCAGTGCTGTGCGCTACCTTATGAAGACTGAAAAGTCTTCTGCCGCCGGTTTCTGGACCTCTTCACTTTTCGGCATCTGCAAGGGGGTCGGCGGCGCGGCTCCGGGACGAACCTTAGGGTGAGACCTGTGTTCCGACTCCCTCTGGAGCTAATGGTGTCCAGTAGCCTAAGAAGCCAATCCATCCTGCACGCAGGTGAGTTCACTTCTCTCCCCTAAGTCCCTCGATGCAGTGAGCCTGTTGCCAGCAGGACTCACTGAAAATAAAAAAACTAACAAAACTTTTACTCTAAGCAGCTCTTTAGGAGAGCCACCTAGATTGCACCCTTCTCGGCCGGGCACAAAAATCTAACTGAGGCTTGGAGGAGGGTCATAGGGGGAGGAGCCAGTGCACACCACCTGATCCTAAAGCTTTTACTTTTGTGCCCTGTCTCCTGCGGAGCCGCTATTCCCCCATGGTCCTGACGGAGTCCCCAGCATCCACTAGGACGTCAGAGAAATATACTTACTGTAACCCTGCCAGAGTTGAATCAATGCTCCCCTATAGAATTAGCAGAGTGTGATCACAAAGAAGCATGCTCACGCCAGTTCACAAACAATGCCTTCAATATAACATTATCTCTATGGATGGGATGTATCAATTATCACAAATAGATTGGGATATATCCTGCCCACAATCAGCTGCATACCAACATATATAGGATTACCAATATGCTGGTACACTTAATCACCAGGACAGCTCTTTTCATATAGAGCTATAGCAATGATGTACAGACTTCCAGGTTTATAATCCAGGAGTCCTAATGTGCAAGCCTTGGGTAATAAGGAGGGATCCCTGTTAGAAATGTGTTAATGTATGGATACAAACTCCAAAACCAGTAATTTTTCTGAGGCTGTACTGCAAAATAGCTTTGATAAATCCCTGAAGAGAAAACATTGCCTCTTCTCTGGTACAGTATTGATAGCAGTGTTCTCTGTTATAGCATAATCAAAGCATATGTGTGAAACAGACATATTTCAAATGTGATAGATACTGTAACAGAATATTTGTTGCAGGGGAAATAATAGACAAAAAGACACTAGAACAAAATGTTTATAATCTTGAAAGTTTAATTACAGGCTTTGAATGTTTATTTTATTGGTAACTCTTAACTAAAACCTGCATTAAATTTAGACCTTAGTCCTTTATTAGCATGGCAAACAATAAATCTTTTTTATTAGAATATTTTTAGTTGCTGAACTTCCTACACATATTGATGTGACTAAGTGCTTAGAGTGTGATTTGAGAATTGTAAAAGTTGATTTATTGCATCACTGATTTCTATAACCAAGGTTTGTCTTTCTAAAGTGTTGCTTACAGTATACTGTATGACTAGGATTTTTTTTTCCTCCGTTTTATAACTACTCTCTAGTAGATGGAGTGACAAAAAAGCAATTTGCTTGATGGAATGATTACACGTTTCACTCAGTTGGTTCTGGTAAACCACTTCCAAATACAGACGTTATTAGTACATATTGCCATCAGTAAAGAAAATAAGTTTGTGAATGTGAAGGGACTAATGAATCATTTAACTACATCCGTATGTGAAACATTATTCTCAGCCATTTGTAGTGCTTCATTAAGAAATGGGGAATCAACAAAGACATTTACAGATAAATGATGTGATATCATGCGAGTAACATAGGTGTGTTCATTTAATATATCAATTCAACTTAATTTCTAGAGTTGATGCAATATATTAGCATTAAATAATACTGCATATAAAATATTGTCACATAACGCAAGTATATAAGGTTATTCTGATCACTTTGCAATGATAGGTGCCTGGAATCTTTCTTAAGTGTATCAATCATTAAGTGTATCAATCATTTCTATCATAAATGTATTATAATGCACACTGATGCAATCAGTTCCTTGGTACACTATTGTATGTGGGGATTACACTCTACCAGTTGCTAATAGTGAAGCTGCCCTGATTAGTTACTTACAGACAGACATCATCAGTTTTTTGCTATTATTTAACTAGTAGATTTGGACATGTCAGCATCCATCCAAATAATAATAAACAACTTAGGGGGTCTATTTACTAAGCCTCGGATGGCGATAAAGTGCACGGAGATAAAGTCCCAGCCACCCAGCTCCTAACTGTCATTTTTCAAATGCAGCCTGTGACATGCAGCCTGTGGTAGTTGCTGATTGGCTGTTACTTTATCTCAGTGCACTTTATGTCCAACCAAGGTTTAGTAAATAGACCCCTTAGTTGAATAGGCGGCTCAGAGTAGTGATATATAGTCAGTGTCAGACTGGGGCATGTATGGCCCACCGGGGAAATGCAATGGCAGTGCCCCATGGTTATAGGCTTGGCTCCTTGATAAATATATATAGTAAATACTGCTAGTGCATGCATGATAATCTACCAGATTAATAGCATCAATGCACTGTAGAGAAAACATCATAATCCTGTGCAGTATAAGGTAACACATGTATAATGTATAATTCAAGTGCACAGTCTGGAACCTGATCCCTAGAGGGAGAGGAGGCCCCCGAGCAGTTGCAGGCAGTGGGGTCCACCGGTGGTTTTCCCTGTACCCCTGTGGGCCAGTCCAACCCTGTATATACAGATGTATCCTCATACAGCGTTGCTCATAGCGCACTATTTAGGGTCCTGTGTCGCGAGTTGAAAATAACGTTATGTCGTGCGTTATGTCCCGCGCCATGTAATACACAGTTTAACCGCTTGGTGGCGAATGCTCCACGTTGAGACTACAGTGCTGAATACAATGCTGTGGCAGAAAGCAGTGATCTGTGAAAGGCTGGCCAATCACGTTCTTCCCTTTATAAATAAAATCCCTTTCCACAAATGACAGTGCCACGCTGCCGTCCGTTCAGTCAATTAACTTTTTCGTTACGTTGTGTACAAAATTCCGGATAGCATTAATATGACTCCCAGATGGTCTACAGCCACACTGCCGCCCGATCATGCTAGATATGGATATTGTCGTTATAGTATTAGCATAACAGCATTCATATTTCGGACTAGCTTCGGCAGAAATATTGAATGCAAAGTGCACTGGGTCCCTACTTTACCTCATGATGGTATCCGTATTCAATCCGTTTAATTTTTTTTTTTTAAAGCACTCAGATACAACACATCACATATATACCCGGAGGGCCTGCCTGTATCGTGGTCGGCTGTGGCCTATCGAGAACAGCATCCGCCTGCAATGCTTGCACTCGTGGGTTTGATACCCATTAGTGCTTGATCACTGCTAGGGACAATGTTAAAGTTGTGGCTGATGCGTTGACCATCATTTTTAATTTTGTGTATTTAGATAATCTCGGGCGCCCTCCTTCACACCTGCAACACTGCCCCCCGAGACCCATCTAAACGTAGATGCCGCCACCATCCCCCCTAGTCACCCCGCCGCCTGTCTAAATGTAGACGCGTAGCTATACACCCTAGTTAAGAGCGGTCTGCCGCCGGTATTATTTTTTTCACCGTGGCACTAGAAGTAACACAATGCCCTTGTACTGCTCCCCGCTCTGGTAGCACTGAAACCCCCTTCGTGCCCCCACCCATGTCTGTCAGCACCCTCGGGCGCCCTCCTTCACACCTGCAACACTGCCTCCCCGAGACCCATCTACACCTAGATGCCGCCACCATCCCCCCTAGTCACCCCGCTGCCTGTCTAAATGTAGACGCGTAGCTATACACCCCAGTTAAGAGCAGTCTGCCGCCGGTATTCTATTTTTCACCGTGGCACTAGAAGTAACACAATGCCATTGCACTGCTCCACGCTCTGGTAGCACTGGAACCCCCTTCGTGCCACCTCCCATGTCTGTCAGTACCCTCGGGCGCCCTCCTTCACACCTGCCACACTGCCCCCCCCGAGACCCATCTAAACCTAGACGCCGCCACCATCCCCCCTAGTCACCCCGCCGCCTGTTTAAATGTAGACGCGTAGCTATACACCCCAGTTAAGAGCGGTCAGCCACCGGAATTCTATTTTTCACCGTGGCACTAGAAGTAACACAATGCCCTTGCACTGCTCCCCGCTCTGGTAGCACTGGAACCCCCTTCGTTACGTTGTGTACAAAATTCCGGATAGCATTAATATGACTCCAAGATGGTCTACAGCCACACTGCCACCCGATCACGCTAGATATGGATATTGTCGTTATAGTATTAGCATAACAGCATTCATATTTCGGACTAGCTTCGGCAGAAATATTGAATGCAAAGTGCGCTGGGTCCGTACTGTACCTCATGATGGTATCCGTATTCAATCCATTTAATTTTTTTTTTTTAAAGCACTCAGATACAACACATCACATATATACCCGGAGGGCCTGCCAGTATCGTGGTCGGCTGTGGCCTATCGAGAACAGCATCCGCCTGCAATGCTTGCACTCGTGGGTTCGATACCCATTAGTGCTTGATCACTGCTAGGGACAATGTTAAAGTTGTGGCCGATGCGTTGACCATAATTTTTTTTTTTTGGGTATTTAGAAATTCTTGGGCGCCCTCCTTCACACCTGCAACACTGCCCCCCCGAGACCCATCTGAACCTAGACGCCGCCACCATCCCCCCTAGTCACCATGCCGCCTGTCTAAATGTAGACGCGTAGCTATACACCCCAGTTAAGAGCGGTCTGCCGCCGGTATTCTATTTTTCACCGTGGCACTAGAAGTAACACAATGCCCTTGCACTGCTCCCCGCTCTGGTAGGACTGGAACCCCCTTCGTGTCTGCCCCCACCCATGTCTGTCAGCACCCTTGGGCGCCCTCCTTCACACCTGCAACACTGCCCCCCCGAGACCCATCTAAACCTAGACGCCGCCACCATCCCCCCCTGGTCACCCCGCCGCCTGTCTAAATGTAGACGCGTAGCTATAAACCCCAGTTAAGAGCGGTCTGCTGCCGGTATTCTATTTTTCACCGTGGCACTAGAAGTAACACAATGCCCTTGCACTGCTCCCCGCTCTGGTAGCACTGGAACCCCCTTCGTGTCCCCTCCCATGTCTGTCAGCACCCTCGGGTGCCCTCCTTCACACCTGCAACACTGCCCCCCCGAGACCCATATAAACCTAGATGCCGCCACCATCCCCCCTAGTCACCCCGCCACCTGTCTAAATGTAGACGCGTAGCTATACACCCCAGTTAAGAGCGGTCTGCCGCCGGTATTCTATTTTTCACCGTGGCACTAGAAGTAACACAATGCCCTTGCACTGCTCCCCGCTCTGGTAGCACTGGAACCCGCTTCGTGTCCCCTCCCATGTCTGTCAGCACCCTCGGGTGCCCTCCTTCACACCTGCAACACTGCTCCCCCGAGACCCATATAAACCTAGATGCCGCCACCATCCCCCCTAGTCACCCCGCCACCTGTCTAAATGTAGACGCGTAGCTATACACCCCAGTTAAGAGCGGTCTGCCGCCGGTATTCTATTTTTCACCGTGGCACTAGAAGTAACACAATGCCCTTGCACTGCTCCCCGCTCTGGTAGCACTGGAACCCGCTTCGTGTCCCCTCCCATGTCTGTCAGCACCCTCGGGCACCCTCCTTCACACCTGCAGCACTGCCTCAGCGAGACCCATCTAAACCTAGACGCCGCCACCATCCCCCCTAGTCACCCCGCCGCCTGTCTAAATGTAGACGCGTAGCTATACACCCCAGTTAAGAGCGGTCTGCCGCCGGTATTCTATTTTTCACCATGGCACTAGAAGTAACACAATGCCCTTGCACTGCTCCCCGCTCTGATAGCACTGGAACCCCCTTCGTGCCCCCTCCCATGTCTGTCAGCACCCTCGGGCGCCCTCCTTCACACCTGCCACACTGCGCCCCTGAGACCCATCTAAACCTAGACGCCGCCACCATCCCCCCTAGTCACCCCGCCGCCTGTCTAAATGTAGACGCGTAGCTATACACCCCAGTTAAGAGCGGTCTGCCGCCGGTATTCTATTTTTCACCGTGGCACTAGAAGTAACACAATGCCCTTGCACTGCTCCCCGCTCTGATAGCACTGGAACCCCCTTCGTGTCCCCTCCCATGTCTGTCAGCACCCTCGGGCGCCCTCCTTCACACCTGCCACACTGCCCCCCCGAGACCCATCTAAACCTAGACGCCGCCACCATCCCCCCTAGTCACCCCGCAGCCTGTCTAAATGTAGACACATAGCTATACACCCCAGTTATGAGCGGTCTGCCGCCAGTATTCTATTTTTCACTGTGGCACTAGAAGTTACACAATGCCCTTGCACTGCTCCCCGCTCTGGTAGCACTGGAACCCCCTTCGTGCCCCCACCCATGTCTGTCAGCACCCTCGGGCGCCCTCCTTCACACCTGCAACACTGCCCCCCCGAGACCCATCTAAACCTAGACGCCGCCACCATCCCCCCTAGTCACCCCGCTGACTGTCTTGAATTACAGTATCCATTGGAGTAACATAACATTTTCCTAATGTTTATACTGAGGGTATGGATGTCACACAGTATACTGAGAGATAATATCATAGGGCAGTGATGTAGGATTTATTATTTATTAGCAGTCTCTTATACAGTATAGTGCGGCTTATTCTGTTGGGCTTTCCAAAATACAAAGGTTTATTGCAGCTGCAGACAGTGTTTAGATTAGATAATGCTGGGCTGACCCACCCCTGCTACGCTTCCCCCCCCCAGCCACCTTAAATGTGTTATGAAAATATGGATCTTACTCCTACCACTTTTATTATATGAGAAGATTATATACACAAATGTAATTATTTTCCAAAAAAAATGTATTTAAAGTACAACAATAGCAATCACTTTTTATATACTGTATCACATTACAGCAAATTATACTGACATTTATCATCTGCAAAAGTAAATTTTGCAAATATAGTTTATCACATTAAATAATCTTTATTCAATTCATATTAAATCTAAATAAAAACTTTATTATATAAATTCCATATATTACATGAACATAAAATCAAATAATGCATAGTAATTTATAACTATATTTATTATTTTATTATATATGCATTAACAGTTTCTTATATAGAGCCTAAAAGTCCGTTCCGCTTCAGTACGTATTCAGTGACTTGAGGTGTAAAATCGTCCTTACCAAACCGTCCGGTTTCGGTACCACAAACAGTTTGTACTAACAACCCTTGTTTTGTAGCTGATTTGGAACTATGTCAATGACCTGGCTCAGTACCAGAACTGATTCCTGTAGAATCATACTGTACTTGTTTTTGGAGAATGTGTTAAGCTTGATTTGAAAAATCTGTGAGGTAGGAGTTCATGAAACTATAGTCTGTACCCCTGTGCAATAATATATTTTACCCAGGGATGTAGGCAAGATGTCGCCCAGATGTGACTGAAACCTTTTAACCGTGCTCCCACCTGCCTGTTCCTCAGCCAGTTTGGTCCACGGTCAGTCTGAAGGCTTTGAGGAAGCAGAACTGGAGTTTGGTTCCTGAGAACTTGTCACTGCAGTTATGCTGTTTTTTCCTGGACCCCCTCTGAATGTAGTGTAGAAACCCCTGTATTTCTTTATAAATTTTGCAGTCCAAAACGACTGCAGTGTAGGGGCAGTATTTTACTTAGTATCCGGTGTAGCTGCGGAAGGAAGATACAGTATGTCTACTTACCCGCCATTGCCTTTGATATCCATGTATCCAAATCTCATCCTAAACCTCTGTTCCACGCTCTCTATGTACCCCATCTGTCTCACCCCTGTATGTCTACCCCTCCCCTTTAGAATGTAAGCTCTCACGAGCAGGGCCCTCTTCCCTCATGTGCTTACCCTTTTCTTACTTTAATAATCTTCAACTGCACCAAATCCTGCAGTCTTCTGCCACCTGATACTTATTCCAGTGTCATCTGCTGATGTAACTATGTTTATTTACCCTGTACTTGTCCTATACTGTCATCAACTGTAAGTTGCTGTTTTCCTGTTTGATTATTTGTTTATGTGCTCTGTAATTGGGCGCTGCGGAACCCTTGTGGCGCCATATAAATAAAGGATAATAATAATAATAATCCAAATTAATACCAAACGTACTCACCTGTGAAGGGCTTGCTCCCCACGCTTCTCCTGCAGTCTGCATCCGCAGTCCATTGGCTGAGGTAGTCTAGAGTTGATACCCTTGTACCGCCGTCGACCCGCTAACCGTGAAGCCAGCACTGTACTCACCACTCTTTACATCTTCTGTCTCTGTTAGGGTTGGCGGTGTGCTGCGGGAGTGTCAGCTCGCCGTGGTTGGGCTAGCGAATGACTCCCTCAGGAGCTCGGTGTCCTGTCAGATGAGTAACGGGACCATTAACTCTTTCTTAAGTTTGCTCCTTCTCCCCCCCTAAGTCCCACAAAGCAGGCAGACTGGTGCCACCCAGCCTCCTGTAAAATAATAAACTCAAAATAATAAAAAGCATAAAAACTCCTCAGGAGCTCTCCCACTTGTGAACATCTCCTCCAGGCACATTTTCTAAACAGAGTCTGGTAGGAGCGATAGAGGGAGGAGCCAGCCCACACTATTAAACTTTCCAAGTGCAAGTGGCTCCTAGTGTACCCGTCTATAACCCATGGTACTAATGTGGACCCCAGTATCCTCCAGGACGCAAGATAAAGTACTTTATATTGAATCCAGGAGAATACAGGTAACCAATGGAGGAACTAGCAGAGTGCATCTGCATACTATGGGCATCTAGTGAGGAATATTAGCCTCGCCGCTGCATCCAGAATGGCTTGTAGTGGGTAGAGTCATTTCTGCAATGTTTGCAGTTTTTGCAGTCCTTGTGTAGGTATGGACCTATTTTGTATGTCTTTTCCCGATGCCTGGAACGATGCATTTATTGTTGATGTCTTCGGTATGGACTGTAGCATGCTTCTGTTCTGCAAAGTTATTTTCTTTACAAAGTCTTCATTTCTTCTATCATGAACGTGCTGAAAAATAAAAGATTTTTTTTTTACATTAAAATAAGACTACATGTCCTCAGTCTCAGTAATGTGTATAATAATGTCTCTAATGGTTTCTATCACAATTTGTACCCCTTGTAACAAAGATGCTACCCCCCACTTTGAGTCTGTTCCTGTATCACTATAAGATCGCCAATGTGAGGCACTCAGAGTTTAAAAGGAGGATGCATGTGCAAAGCTAAATCATCATCCAATTGGATGAGCTGGTTTCAGCTTTTCACAAATATCAAATAGGGATGGTAAGCTTCCTTAGAAATGATAGGACTACAATGGCTCCCCATAATTGTGTATACTATGCAGATAGCATTGACACATTGATATGAGTGACCCCTTACTCCTTGGGACTCCTAGCCTTAAAGGTCAGTCCAGGGCAACTAGTTATACAAACCCCTGTTTGAATGAACATCAAGGCAACAAGCTTATAGTTGCAATAAGTGTGCAGGGGTTCACTGTTCAGTACTTAAGAGTTAAGAACCCCATATTTGAAGGAGCCACTAGAGGTCATATGGGTGATAATACATACACATTTTGTGGCCCCTGGGTCCTCAGGTTATACTGCAGTTGTTGGTCCCCAAAGTTATGCAAGGTTCAAATAATTGGCTTGTTCCAGCTGGGGACCCCAAAGCACTTTGGACACCCATTTTGCAGGATTCATGGACAAATCAACATGAAGGTACCCTAACAATGTAGGGACTTTAGCATTTTCAGAATACTTTTTTTTTTTTTAAGATATTTGTACATATATGCATGTATCCTCCTTTGACAATCTGAGACGTCATCCAATTGGATGAACTAATTTCAGCTTTTTACAAATATCAAACAAGGATGGTAAGCTTCCTTATAAAAGGATAGGACTACATTGGCTCCCCTTAATCGTGTACACTATGCAGATCGCATTGACACATTAATATGAGTATCCCCTTTCTCTTTGGGACTCCTAACCTTAAAGGTCAGTCCAGGTCAACTAGTTAATGTGAGGCACTTAAGGTTTAAAAGGAGGATACATGTGCAGCTATCTGTACATATATATATATATATATATATATATATATATTCTGGACTTATAGGGCACATAGCTTTATTATTGACAATTATAATATATATATATATATATATATATATATATATATATATAAATTGCACTAGTGCAGGTTGGCCAACCTATGGTTCTCCAGATGTAGTGACACTACACGTCCCATCATTCCCTGCCAAACTTTTGCTCTTAATAAATGCTAGAACTGTGGCAGGGCATGCTGGGATGTGCAGTTTCACTATATCTTAGGGCCACAGGTTGGCCAGGCCTGCACTAGTGTATGGCCAGCTTGGTTCTATTGTTGCATGCCTGCATTTCACATATTTTTATTTAGTAAAATATTATATGTATCTGTCTATCTATCTATCTATCTATCTATCTATCTATCTATCTATCTATCTATCTATCTATCTATCTACATATACGGGGAAACACCGCACTCGCCATACCCAGAAATGGGATGCACACCTGCACTCACCACCCCCAATGGCCTGTGGTCACATTGCTTACATATTACACAGAGAGCCTATATATATATATATATATATATATATATATATATATATACAGTATATATAATTTTAAAAACAGGAGGGTTTTCTGTTTGCTAAGAAATGTCATTCATAACAGATTGCATGGCAACCCTCCCCCCCAGTCACAGGCCATCTATGCAGACACTGTATTTCTAAACAATGAAGACGTCTCCTTTCACTACAAAAAAAGACTTAATCCACTTTAGTCTGAATACACATCAACTGCTGCTCACTTTAACCACAGAATCTAAACACACACTAGTAATGGATATAGATACAGTATACAATGTATATATATATATATATATATATATATATATATTTATACACAGTATATATAATTTTAAAAACAGGAGGGTTTTCTGTTTGCTAAGAAATGTCATTCATAACAGATTGCATGGCAACCCTCCCCCCCAGTCACAGGCCATCTATGCAGACACTGTATTTCTAAACAATGAAGACGTCTCCTTTCACTACAAAAAAAGACTTAATCCACTTTAGTCACTCTGAATACACATCAACTACTGCTCACTTTAACCACAGAATCTAAACACACACTACAGTAGTAATGGATATAGATACAGATACAGTATACAGTATATAAATAAATATATATATATATATATATATATATATATATATATATAACAGCAGTGAAGTAGTCAGGTTTTAAGACTCTGTGATAGTGTAGGACCTGCATGAAGGTGGGGTACCTTGAAAATCGGTATGCAGGCTTCCGTGCATTGGCCAATCCACTAACTAAACCCCCATCATTTATTTGTTGAATTGTTGAGGATAAGTGAGTTTACTTTGGTGAGTGCTGGGTTATTTGTTTGTGTATATATATATATATATATATATATATATATTATAAAGGTTTCTGGAGAATCCTACCTGAACTACAGCTTCAGTTTGTAGCCCATAGGCTACAATATGTTCCTAAAAAAAGGTTACTGCATATGTGGTTTGTTCATGAATACACCTCTTTGAATACAGCATACTGTATGTCATTGTGTATGCCTAGCAATTAAGTTTTTGCACCATTCTTTTGCTGTTTTGCGTAGCAAATGCATGCACAGACATTCGATAACCGGTTGCTGTGCGATTTTGCACATCAGCGATCAGGTATGAATTAGGCCCCATTATGCATAGAAGAATGAGTTAGAAGTGTGACTGAATTTTCATACATCCACATTAACATTTACTGTGTATTCTTCCTGTGACCACCTGAGTGTCAACCTTTTTTTGTGTCTGAATCTCAATATTAAACTATTGTTTCATTTCATAATGGGGAACATGATGAATAAGTAAGTATTACTGTATTTATCTCTAGGTGTATATCAGTTTGTAGTTATTTCCAATACCTGTTATCTCTGAGGTACATTTACTAACGTGCAGGTTATTACATATGGAGATGTTGCCCATAGCAACATAGTTTTTTTTTTTACTGGAATGTATATCATTGTACTGTATGGTAACTGATGTCATTTTAATCATTATATTTATTATCTCCAGTTATGGCATGCTGACTGACAAGAAAACAACCCTTGATGAGTGGGGGGGGGGGGAGAAAGACAAAAGATTTAGACTATTTACCCTTAGCAAGTCCACTGCCGAGCTCTATGCCAGCCTCTGTCCTTGATTAGCAGACTGGACCCTTCGCTGATTCTGTCTTGCCAGGTGTCGCTATGCTAAAAAGGGAACAAAAGACAAGTCAGTTTTTAGAAAAGCATGCTTTGTTTGTCCCTAACTGCCCCTGGACCCTTTGCTGTTCTGCTTTCCCTAACTTAGCACACCACAAAAGAAACAAACCTAACTTGGGGGGGAAAGAAAGACAAAAGATTTAGACTATTGACCCTTAGCAAGTCCTCTGCCAAGCTCTATACCAGCCTCTGTCCTTGATTAGCAGGCTACTTTGCTGTTGTGGCCGTCTACTTTGCTTGTGTGGACGGCTCCTCCTGGGCTCTGGACGGCTCCTCCTGGGCTCTGGACGGCTCGTCCTGGGCACTGGCATGCTCCTCCTGGGCTCTGGCATGCTCCTCCTGGGCTCTGTTCCACATCTCAGCCTGTGCTTGTGCTAACATCTCCTGCTGTGCTCTGTTCCACATCTCCTGCTGTATTATGGACTGCTCCAATTCTTCTGACCTTTGGCGCTGCAGTCTCAAAACTGACAATGCTCTTTGGAAAGCCAGATCTCCTTCTTGAGCATACCTTTCTTCATCAATTAATGTTCTGTTTGATGGTGTTGTGACTTCTGAACTTTGTCTGCTTGCTGTGGTTGTGTGCAGTGCAATCTTCTTCCTTCGTCTGTCATCAGCTGCAGGTTTGTTGCAATCATGCTTGTGTTTGCGTTGCACTGTTGTTGCCACAGTAGCATGTTTTGTAGGCCTGTTCCAATCTGTTGGCATTGCAATGAAATATGTTCCAGAGAATCATTCTGTTGTCGACAGAGTTGGTCCTGATTCGATTGTCCATCCCTCTGTTCATTTTGTTTGGTGCTGATCTCTTCAATCTTCTGCTGCATGCTCTTGCAATGTCCAACCACCGACATATGTTCTGAGACAAGTTGATCGTAGTATCGGCCCAGCGATATCATTGCGTCATTTTGTTGAACAACCGCTGTCTTGATCTGGTCGATGTGCTGCTCCATGTTGTCCAAACGACTATTAATCCTTTGGCTTTCTTCAGCTCTACGTTGCTCCATGGTCTTTAAAGCTTCCAGTATTAGATTGAGTGATGAATCTGTAATACAAGTAAATATTTTAGTTTTTAACAACAAATTGCAGTTGAACACTCCTAAATTAATTGAAAAAATTAAATTGCTACCTTCTCGCATAGCTTGCTGTGTTGGAGATTCAAGGACTTCTGATACACTGCCTGATGTTTCCATGTCCGGAATTTGCTCTGTGCTTTGAACAATATTCTGGTCTTCAAATGGGGGGTTCCTCTGTGATGAGGTCTCTTCGTGCACCTGGTGTGGGTGCCTCTGGGATGATTCTTCTTGAAGTGGCGCTGCTTGCAGTGTTGACTTAATCGGCGAGATTGTCTGCTGTCTCTCTGTCTCTAAAATTTTAAATATATAAAATACATAATAAAAAAAAATGCACACAGTGCTAGAAACGACACCAGCTAAAGATACACAACCAGTCCCAGCTACAGGTATGCCCCCATTGGCAGATATACATGTACCCACAGTGTTAATTTGCTGCCCACAAAAATGGCTTACCTGTCTCCCCAGCACCTCCTCCAGTTGTGGTATATCCAAAAGAAACTCTTCTCTTTGCCTTGACAGTGGAATCTGTAATATTGATTTAAAGAACATACGGTAGTTAATATTTTGGTTTCATGTTACAAAACAAAACAAAACCCTATAAGATACAGTATGTCCTTCACCTCTCTGAGATTTTGATTTCTTCTTTGGCGTTTTTTCCGCTTGTGGCGTGCGATGTTTAGATGGTGTTGAATCTTTTGTTGCTCCTTTTGAAATAAAAATGTATTTATGTTATTAAAAAAGATTAATTAAATGTAGAAAAAAAATTCTAATTACAGTATATATATTTTTTTTTTTAAAACATACCTTGTGCACTGGTTCCTGGCATTTCTTCCTGCACAATCACAAAGTAGTTCTCCATCTTCTTTTCCCAATCCTTGTGTAATTTTTGTCCTTTTTGGATCTTGCCGTTGATGGATCTTCTGCAGTCGCGTAACCTCTTCTTGCAACTTTCGGTGCTTCGCTGGAAGCCACCTTCCGAAGAAACTGCATCCGCGATTTCCTGCCACGTTGTGCCCTTGAATCGGTGATGAGCATTTCTTGCCGGCGATCCAAAAAGTTGAAAGGAGTGATGAACAACCTGATTAATTAGGGTGTCCGTTTCTCCATCTGTGAAGTTGGGTGCCCTGCTGCTGTATTCTTCTCCGGATTCCGCTTCTTCATGGGAAACTCTGCCATGGTCGGTTGGTGAGGGTTCTTGTTGTCTTTCAGATGATTCTTCTTCCTGTGCGGATAGGGAAAGCCTCCTTGCTTCTTCCTTGGACATCTCTGAAAAAAAATCTTAAAAAATAAACAAGTTATATAGATTTTACATTTCATTTTGTTTTCAAACAACCTTAATAATGACCCCCAGCAGTGCGATATACCCAAATAATGACCCCCAGCAGTGACTGATACCCAAATAATGACCCCCAGCAGTGACAGATACCCAAATAATGACACCCGGCAGTGCCAGATACCCAAATAATGACCCCCAACAGTGCCAGATACCCAAATAATGACCCCCAGCAGTGACATATACCCAAATAATGACACTCAGCAGTGCCATATACACAAATAATGACCCCAGCAGAGCCAGATAACAATATCATGCCACCCAGCAGTAACAGATACCCAAATAATGACCCCCAGCAGTGCCAGATACCCAAATAATGACCCCCAGCAGTGACAGATACCCAAAAAATGACACTCAGCAGTGGCAGATACACAAATAATGACCCCCAGCAGTGCCATATACCCAAATAATGACCCCCAGCAGTGCCATATACACAAATAATGACCCCCAGCATTGCCATATACACAAATAATGACCCCCAGCAGTGCCATATACACAAATAATGACCCCCAGCATTGCCATATACACAAATAATGACCCCCAGCAGAGCCAGATAACAATATCATGCCACCCAGCAGTAACAGATACCCAAATAATGACCCCCAGCAGTGCCATATACACAAATAATGACCCCCAGCAGTGCCATATACACAAATAATGACCCCCAGCAGAGCCAGATAACAGAATAATGCCACCCAGCAGTAACAGATACCCAAATAATGACCCCCAGCAGTGATAGATACCCAAATAATGACCCCCAGCAGTGACTGATACCCAAATAATGACCCCCCAGCAGTGCCATATACACAAATAATGACCCCCAGCAGTGCCAGATACCCAAATAATGCCACCCAGCAGTGCTATCAATTGTTGCCCCCCGCATCCGCAGCTGTGTTTCAGGGGATGAGATGAGTAGAGTCCACTGGCAGGCAGGCACAGCGCATCTCCCCGCTCTGAAGTAAGTACCCGTGTCGGCGCTGCTGACATCTCCGACCGTGCGCCGTGCGGCCATTTGAAATACAGTATTGTGCGGACCGCCATCCAATCATAGCTCACTGCTCCTGATTGGCTGGCGGTCCGCGCAATATTTCAAATGGCCGCAGGGCGCGCGGATGGAGATGTCAGCAGCGCCGCCGCGGGTACTTACTTCAGAGCGGGGAGACGCACTGTGCCTGCCTTCCAGTGGACGCCGAGAGCTAGCAGTTCAAAAAGAGAATAAGAAATATGGGACAGTTTATTTAGGATGAGAGTGTAATAGAAAGACAGAGTACAGTTAGCTCAGCGCTTACCTATTAAGATGAGAAAAAAAACAGGATCGGTCTTCTCCTCTGCGTCGGTAGAATACTCGTCCCGGTCACCTCTCCAGAAAAGCTCTGATATGGAAATCAGAATCGGTAGAAGCCAATAACAAGACGCTAACAGACCGTATAAAGCCAGTTAGCAGTCTCAAGCAAATGGCACCTAAGCAAGGGCGGGTCATAACTTATATTCTGTGTAAAAGAACGGGAACATAGCTCCTCCTTCACTACAGGATTCATGTAGTTTTATTGGATAATTTAGTGGCACCACTATACGTCAGGCCATACTGAACTGTTGGTTTGTCTTATGTAGGGGTATATTTTATTGGTTGGAATTTGGCGCGAAAGGACATGTTGTGTTTTGATTGGTGTCATCAGTGATAGCATCATTTAAGTACAGTTTTTAAATAAAAACAGAAACCGGAATGGATCTTTGAATGTTGACCCGGAACGGCTCCCTTAAGCAAACTCTGCCATTCGGGAGTTTGCAGTGCTTATCCACGTCCATCACCGTCTGGGGGGTGATCTGTATAGGGGCTTGTCTGCGACAGCTGTCACAAACGAGGCCGGGAGGGAGAGATTACATTACAGTTTTCATTTTAGATCTGGCCTGTTCCGGTTATCACACCATCCCCGGACCATATACTGTAGGCAGGCTGTAATCTCTCCATCAATGTCTCGATTGTGACAGCTGTCAGTATGGGGAGCAGTGACAGGGAGTTTTGGTACTTGTAGTGTGGCACCCCCCATCACCCCTGCTGCACATGTTGCACCCCTGCTGCCGGCTACATTTAGACGCTTAGATACTGTATACACCACAGTGCCGTTTCAGTATGAATGGTCGACCATGTTATGGTCGATAGCCATTAGGTCGACCACTATTGGTCGACATTGGCATGGTCAGCATGCACAAATGGTTGACACATAAAAATGGTCTTAACTGGGGTGTATAGCTACGCGTCTAAATGTAGACAGGCAGCGGGGTGACTAGGGGGGATGGTGGCGGCGTCTAGGTTTAGATGGGTCTCATGGGGGCAGGTGTGCAGCAGGGGTGAAGGGGGGTGCTGACAGACATGGGAGGGGGCACGAAGGGGGTTCCAGTGCTACCAGAGCGGGGAGCAGTGCAAGGGCATTTTGTTACTTCTAGTGCCACGGTGAAAAATAGAATACCGGCGGCAGACCGCTCTTAACTGGGGTGTATAGCTACGCGTCTACATTTAGACAGGCGGCGGGGTGACTAGGGGGGATGGTGGCGGCGTCTAGGTTTAGATGGGTCTCGGGGGGGCAGTGTTGCAGGTGTGAAGGAGGGCGCTGACAGACATGGGTGGGGGCACGAAGGGGGTTTCAGTGCTACCAGAGCGGGTAGCAGTGCAAGGGCATTTTGTTACTTCTAGTGCCACGGTGAAAAATAGAATACCGGCGGCAGACCGCTCTTAACTGGGGTGTATAGCTACGCGTCTACATTTAGACAGGCGGCGGGGTGACTAGGGGGGATGGTGGCGGCGTCTAGGTTTAGATGGGTCTCTGGGGGGCAGTGTTGTAGGTGTGAAGGAAGGCGCCCGAGGGTGCTGACAGACATGGGAGGGGACACGAAGGGGGTTCCAGTGCTACCAGAGCGGGTAGCAGTGCAAGGGCATTTTGTTACTTCTAGTGCCACGGTGAAAAATAGAATACCGGCGGCAGGCCACTCTTAACTGGGGTGTATAGCTACGCGTCTACATTTAGACAGGCGGCGGGGTGACTAGGGGGGATGGTGGCGGCGTCTAGGTTTAGATGGGTCTCTGGGGGGCAGTGTTGTAGGTGTGAAGGAAGGCGCCCGAGGGTGCTGACAGACATGGGAGGGGACACGAAGGGGGTTCCAGTGCTACCAGAGCGGGTAGCAGTGCAAGGGCATTTTGTTACTTCTAGTGCCACGGTGAAAAATAGAATACCGGCGGCAGGCCACTCTTAACTGGGGTGTACAGCTACGCGTCTACA
The DNA here is from genome assembly GCF_028390025.1 of Pseudophryne corroboree. Lineage (NCBI taxonomy): Eukaryota > Metazoa > Chordata > Amphibia > Anura > Myobatrachidae > Pseudophryne > Pseudophryne corroboree. The sequence goes on along the minus strand of NC_086451.1, from coordinate 277,542,189 downwards.
TTTAGACAGGCGGCAGGGTGACTAGGGGGGATGGTGGCGGCGTCTAGGTTTAGATGGGTCTCGGGGGGGCAGTGTTGCAGGTGTGAAGGAGGGAGCCCGAGGGTGCTGACAGACATGGGGGGGGACACGAAGGGGGTTCCAGTGCTACCAGAGCGGGGAGCAGTGCAAGGGCATTGTGTTACTTCTAGTGCCACGGTGAAAAATAGAATACCGGCGGCAGACCGCTCTTAACTGGGGTGTATAGCTACGCGTCTACATTTAGACAGGCGGCGGGGTGACTAGGGGGGATGGTGGCGGCGTCTAGGTTTAGATGGGTCTCGGGGGGGCAGTGTTGCAGGTGTGAAGGAGGGCGCTGACAGACATGGGTGGGGGCACGAAGGGGGTTTCAGTGCTACCAGAGCGGGTAGCAGTGCAAGGGCATTTTGTTACTTCTAGTGCCACGGTGAAAAATAGAATACCGGCGGCAGGCCACTCTTAACTGGGGTGTACAGCTACGCGTCTACATTTAGACAGGCGGCAGGGTGACTAGGGGGGATGGTGGCGGCGTCTAGGTTTAGATGGGTCTCGGGGGGGCAGTGTTGCAGGTGTGAAGGAGGGCGCCCGAGGGTGCTGACAGACATGGGGGGGGACACGAAGGGGGTTCCAGTGCTACCAGAGCGGGGAGCAGTGCAAGGGCATTGTGTTACTTCTAGTGCCACGGTGAAAAATAGAATACCGGCGGCAGACCGCTCTTAACTGGGGTGTATAGCTACGCGTCTACATTTAGACAGGCGGCGGGGTGACTAGGGGGGATGGTGGCGGCGTCTAGGTTTAGATGGGTCTCGGGGGGCAGTGTTGCAGGTGTGAAGGAGGGCGCCCGAGGGTGCTGACAGACATGGGAGGGGACACGAAGGGGGTTCCAGTGCTACCAGAGCGGGGAACAGTGCAAGGGCATTGTGTTACTTCTAGTGCCATGGTGAAAAATAGAATACCGGCGGCAGAACGCTCTTAACTGGGGTGTATAGCTACGCGTCTACATTTAGACAGGCGGCGGGGTGACTAGGGGGGATGGTGGCGGCGTCTAGGTTTAGATGGGTCTCGGGGGGGCAGTGTTGCAGGTGTGAAGGAGGGAGCCCGAGGGTGCTGACAGACATGGGAGGGGACACGAAGGGTGTTCCAGTGCTACCAGAGCGGGGAGCAGTGCTAGGGCATTGTGTTACTTCTAGTGCCACGGTGAAAAATAGAATACCGGCAGCAGACCGCTCTTAACTGGGGTGTATAGCTACGCGTCTACATTTAGACAGGCGGCGGGGTGACTAGGGGGGATGGTGGTGGCGTCTAGGTTTAGATGGGTCTCGGGGGGGCAGTGTTGCTTTTTTTATAAAACGAGAAGTTTAAACTTAAAACACTAAATAACTTTATTGTATTAAAAAAGAATAAAAAAATTAAAATCAAATAATAAATGGGTACCCAAACTCTGTATCGAACCCGGGTCTTCAAGCATTGCAGGCGGCCGCTGTTCTAGTTAGGCCACAGCCGACCATGGTAGAGGTGGGCCCTCCGGGTTTATATGTCATGTGTTGTATCTTGGTGCTTTAAAAAAAAAAAAAAGGTAGCTGCTTACGCTAATGTGATCCTGCAATTTGGGCGGCAGTGTGGCGGGTGACCATCTGGTAGTGACTGAAACACAAAGCTAGTCCGAAATAATTCCCATATAAAGGGAAGTGATTAATGGTTCGTCATTGTCACAATAAATGTCAGCCAATCAGCAGGCGGCGCTATGAAGGGTCCGTTGGCTATTTGAGGCATGCGCTGTAGAATTTAGGAAAAGCGACATCTGGTGGACAGAAAGTAGAATGAACGTTACAATTATAACGTGACGTCACATTTACAACGCAACTTATAACGGGAGTTATAGCGCAAGGAGCTGGCGCGAGTTGCATGGCGCCCGCTATGCGGTACGCAGCAACGATATATCAGGACACATCTGTAGTTAGATATAGCAATTCTGATGCCTCCTTGACAGTACCGTATCTTGCCACTGTCTCTGTGGATTGGTGCTAATGAATATCATAACCAAACACACAATTACTAAGAAACATCTACATTACAGTTACTGACAGTTGGTCTGCACTCTGACCTCTCCCAGTGTCATTAATGTCATTACCTGGGAGTTTGACAGCTAGTGACCATGTACGAGATATGATGAACTTACCAATTATTATATAGATAGAAAGATGTTTTAATACAGTATGTTTTTATCTGTGTGGCATTACAGATCCCAGAGAGCACTGCATGATAGATCATGCTAGTGCTTGCAGTTTTCAAGTAGCAATATGCTTTGGAAACCATGCATTTGCTTGCACTTGTAACCATGTAATTTATGGCTGTGAGGACTTTGTTTTAGTCTGTCACTTCAATGCCAATCATGTTTTTTCCAGGAGGGGGACAGATTTTTTTATGTGGGCTTGATTGGGGCTGAGCCCCACTGTAACAGGAGGTCTAGCCCATCCTGAGTGGTGCTTGGAGTTTTTGCAAGGCAACCCCAATGCTGTTCATCCATTTTGTATTAATGGTAATAATCACAGGTGTATGTTTATGTAATAAATTGTTTATTCACTGTTTTTTCATACCTATTGTCATCAGATTGATCATGAGGACTTTCATATCTTGTATTGAGATACTCTTAAAGTGTAACATTGTTGTGCTTTCATCATACTGTATCTTGATGCAATCACATTTTAAATACATTAATACGAGTTACCAGTTTATTAAAATACACTGCAACTCAAAATAACCAAATAAGGAGACTATCCAATTCAGAGTTATTTTGGCCTTGTGCTATTAAAAAGGTGGCACGTATACTGTACTTGTATATATGAACAAGAAATTGTTGCCAGCTTTACATGTCCTCCATATTCAAAAATATATATATATATTTTTTATGGAATTAAAAGTAGCTGGTAAGCTACAGTAGAACAATTTGTAGATGTAACTTAACCAATGCAATGACAATATTAAAATACACAAAGTGATACATGCAGAGCTGTAACTAGACATTTTGGTGCCCTGTGGCAGAAATGAGAATTGGTGACCACTACCCCCTCTCATAGTTAGGGACAGTGCCAAAAATATAGAAGTGTGGCTTCATGGGGAAGGAGTGTTGTCACAAATTAGTACCAATTCACATTACTCTGCACAGTAGTCCTATTACACCACACCGTTGCATCTGTCTTTCTCATTACACCACACAGTAGGGCACTTTATACACATTACGCCACAATGTAAAGCCTCTTATAAATATTACATCACACAATAAAGACCCTTATACACGGTAAACCACACAGTAGCATCCTTTATACATGCTGTGCCACACATTAGAGTCCTTTATACATGTTATAACACACAGTAAAGCCCCACTTACACTTTATACCACAGTAGAGCTGCATATACATGTTACACCACAGTAGAGTCCCTTGCACACTTTACCCCATAGTAGAGCCACTTATACTGTACATGCTACACCACAGTAGAACCACTTATACACGTTACACCACACTAGAGCTCCTTACACATGTTACACCACAATAGAGCTGCTTATACACATTACACTACAGTAGAGCCACTTATAAACGTTACACCACAGTAGAGCGCCTTATACATATTATGCCACAGTAGAGCTGCTTATTCACATTACACCACAGTAGAACTGCTTATAAATGTTACAGCTCTCAGTTTGAATCCAAAAAGTAATCATCCACCATCTAACATCATTTTCTTTACAATAGTATTAAACAGTTAAAGAATTGAGAAAATACTGGGAAATTATAAATATAGTGCCAAGGTGTACCATCACATAAAAAAAGTTTTTTCAAGGATCTACTGGACTATCATCTATGTATAACTACTGAACACATCAAGCTCAATAGCCATTGCAGTTGTTTTCTCTGTTCAACATAACTTGACAGATGATCCAATATAACGTTGCATACTTAATATATAATACAATACAGTGACATCCCAGGGAGCCTTACCCATCTGTTCCCACGTAGAAAATACAATTTGTTATATTGTGCCTGCAGCCATGCACTGCAGCGCAGACCTCACATTGCATGGAGGTAGCATTTAGCACATATAAACATACATGTAATGTACTTAATATATGTGGTGGATGCCTTACCTGGGGATCAGCAGTGTTGCTGTTTCACTGAACCACTGCTGCAAGGTATGCACAGCTCTCAGCTTGAATATCGTATATAGCCCCCCCACCAAACTGCTGTGAAACTAGCCAATGGCAGTCCTCTTCTGATCTGTGTCATACAGTGCAAAACGTAGAACAGTTATTAACTTTTTTATTATTTTGTTTTTTAGTGATTAATTCAATTTGAATTAAAGGCACTGGGTCCTAAATATCTGTGTGTGTGTGTGTGTGTGTGTGTGTGTGTGTGTGTGTGTGTGTGTGTGTGTATACAGCAGCATGTGTGTATAAATATATATGTGTTTATCCTATACCTTTACGCTTGAAAGGAATAGGCAGCACTTCACAGACTTTTAAATACTGTAGGTGTAAAACTGTACCCTGAGGAAATGTCATTAACTATTAATACAGATTTACACTAATGTAAAAGTCAGTTGAGTGCCACCACACCTCTTCCTTTCTTTAGGATATTGTATAGATAGACAATTAGAATTTAACAACAGATAAGTATCATTTGTCTCATTTATTCTGCCCTACAGTATATATAGTGATATAATTCATCTGCCTGCCTCTTTAATAAGGAGCCCCAGTCTGTGAAGTGCCCCGGACCCCCCATAACCTTCATCCAGTTCTGCACATGTAATTTACTGCCTCCAAGCTTATTATCGGATGTGTACAAGGTATCTTTTCAATAGAATTACAGACCATCACCTTGTATGGAATAAAATTCCATTCATCACACTCACAGATCCCCTTTGATAAGAAGGCAGATTATGGGTATCTTGAATAATAGCACTTGACCACCTTCTTATTTTCGGGGACTCAGCCTGATGTTTATTAATCCAAAATCAACCAGAAAAGGTTATATAATAAAAGCCTTTTTTATGCAAATAACAGCAGGCAAGTAAAACTTTTTACCCGTAGCAGGGAAGTAATTCTGCACAGGATAAGCAGATGTTTGGAATCCCACAGAGTTTCCTTGCATAAATGGCCTTATTTTTCCAACTGGTAAGTCCTCAAAATAATTACCAGGTATCCCCCACCAACGTGTTTTGATCCACCAGGGGATCTTTGTCAAGGTGTAGGGCAGTGGTTCCCAAACTTTTTTGAATCATGGCGCCCTATCAGAATTTTTTCACTGCACCCCTAGGCCAAAAGTTTCTTATTGAGAATTTTAGAAAACAATAAGTAAATTATGTTTATGTGTCATCCTTAGTTTCTTTAGTGTGGTGCAGGACAATATTTGCTTCTGTTTGTACTTATATTTTATAATTGGCAGCCACAAGCATTGGTTTTGTCTATTACTTTGACCAGAAATAGTTTAATTTGGTCTTGGACCACCAATCCAAGGTACCCCTGCTAGTGTCCTGAGACACCCCAGGGTGCCTAGGCACACAGTTTGGGAACCACTGGTGTAGGGGATAGCTGGCTAGAACGTCCTTATAAAACCCTACTAGAAAATGGTTTCCAAGGTAGAGGTGTAACAATTAACTGGTGAAAAATAACTTAAATGCTCTTACAATTTAAGAGTCACAGTTAATTCATGTAATGCTCGGCATAAAAGGTTAGTAAAACAGTACTATAATATTTTGCTAATTTCATTAAGAATTATTTAATTACACCCTGGAATCTGTGAATCATGTTAATTTATTTGCTGCTTTTTGCTTGATTTTCTTTATATTTATGAATCCTCACACTTGTTAGGGTTATTATATAATTGTAGTAGTACTCACCAATGCTGGAGACAGAGCCATTGGCATTTCCAGTTTATCATACAGTACATTGAATATCCAGTCTGTATTTGTTTTGAGATTGGTGTTGTAGGATCAGCAGCAGGTTATACTGCTTCAGATTAGGCTTCTTTGCACCATAAAAAGGGATTCAGTCAACTGTAAGGTTGATATTCACAATTTTGAAAAATATAATGCTGACACCATAATGTCAACAGTTCTAGATAGGGCTAGAGAGAGGTGGACTGGGCGCGGGGAATGTAGGGGTATGACCTAATCATGGAGGTGAGGCCATGCCCTTTAAAGAACATTCACAAAAAAATTGCATGTTTGGTGCCATGAAGTGGCACTGCGACTTGCACAGGGGGTGCTGTGGGACATTCAGCAATTAGAAGTTCCAGGGGGGACATTCCACAGAATCATTGTCCCCCCTCCCAGCAGACAGAGGAGGCAGTAGCCTCCCTAGACCCACCACAGCTCAGTACTCAGCAGTGTATGCTGAACTTGGGAAAGAGAATTCTGACACTGACAAGTTAGAAAGGGGGGCATAGACCCGTACCCCTCACTGGTCTCGTCCTACATGCCTGGGCTCGGGATATATTAGTAACTGTCCCCCCATCTTGGTGCTACTGATTATAATATTGACAGCACCATTTTTCCAATAGGGACATAAGGCTCTTGCCCTCATTTGGAAGGGGCATGACAACATTTGGATGCAAATCCTCTTTATATATGATTTTGTTTTTCACAAAATACAAGGTAAGCTTCAAACAGAATTCTCTAGCTTAGAATTCTCTAGCTTTCTCTAAGGGCAGATAGGTCAATAAATAGAGTGTCTGACTGTAATGCTACATAAAATGGGTTCAAATTCCCGGTATGTCAGCATCTTGGACTGTAAAGGACAGTCTGACTTAATAACAAAGAGCTCTCAAGTCAAGTTCATGAATATTGTATAACTATTAGGAAGGGGTGATGGAAGGAGACAGGAGTGGTGAGGAGATGCTAGGCTTCAAAAGGGGCAAAGCTACAAAAGAAAGTAATTAAGACATGTAACTGGCAAGTGCTGCCAACAGCACCCTGTACCCTGCAGCGTTATGTGCAATGGTATACTCAGCACACACCTAGTTACGGCCCTGAAGCTAACACAATGCAAATATTTAATCATTAGAATCAAGTGTTACATTATGGTAATTGTATAGTGCTACAGAATATGTTAATAAATAATTATACAGGGACTTTGGATTCAAAGGTGTTTACTAACTATGTTGTCCTGAGATTAACATGCATGTCAACATACCTGTAACTATAGTAATATACTATTATATACAATTATATCTAAATATATCCTGTTACCTACTAATATATGTATTTTTAGTTGACTGTGATGCTAGTGTGCTTTACTATGTGTGCTGTGACTGTGAGTTGCTATAGTATGTACTGTTGCTGTGATTTGCTAGAGTAATATTTATTTCATTGTCCCACTTAGCTGACAGCTCAGACTTCCTGCAATAAGTACAACCAGAGAAAATAAGATTTTACTCACCGGTAAATCCATTTCTCGTAGTCCGTAGTGGATGCTGGGGACTCCGTAAGGACCATGGGGACTAGACGGGCTCCGCAGGAGACTGGGCACTCTAATAAAGATTTAGTACTACTGGTGTGCACTGGCTCCTCCCTCTATGTCCCTCCTCCAGACCTCAGTTAAGGAAACTGTGCCCGGAAGAGCTGACATTACAAGGAAAGGATTTTGGAATCCAGGGTAAGACTCATACCAGCCACACCAATCACACCGTATAACTTGTGATAAACTTACCCAGTCAACAGTATGAACAACAAGAGAGCATCAAACAATGGATGCCAACATAACATAACCCTTTATTAAGCAATAACTATATACACGTATTGCAGAAAGTCCGCACTTGGGATGGGCGCCCAGCATCCACTACGACTACGAGAAATAGATTTACCGGTGAGTAAAATCTTATTTTCTCTAACGTCCTAGTGGATGCTGGGGACTCCGTAAGGACCATGGGGATTATACCAAAGCTCCCAAACGGGCGGGAGAGTGCGGATAACTCTGCAGCACCGAATGGGCAAACACAAGGTCCTCCTCAGCCAGGGTTTCAAACTTGTAGAACTTAGCAAATGTGTTTGAACCCGACCAAGTAGCTGCTCGGCAAAGCTGTAATGCCGAGACCCCTCGGGCAGCCGCCCAAGAAGAGCCCACTTTCCTTGTGGAATGGGCTCTCACTGATTTTAGATGCGGCAATCCAGCCGCAGAATGAGCCTGCTGAATCGTGTTACAGATCCAGCGAGCAATGGTTTGCTTTGAAGCAGTAGCACCCAGATTGTTGGATGCATACAGGATAAACAGCGAGTCAGTTTTCCTGACTCCAGCCGTCCTGGCTACATAGATCTTCAAAGCCCTGACTACATCAAGCAACTTGGAATCCTCCAAGTCACGAGTAGCTGCAGGCACCACAATAGGTTGGTTCAAATGAAAAGATGACACCACCTTCGGCAGAAATTGCGGACGAGTCCATAATTCTGCCCTGTCCATATGGAAAACAAGATAGGGGCTTTTACATGACAAAGCCGCCAATTTTGACACACGCCTAGCCGAAGCTAAGGCCAATAGCATGACCACCTTCCACGTGAGATACTTTAGCTCGACGGTCTTAAGTGGCTCAAACCAGTGGGATTTCAGGAAACCCAACACCACGTTGAGATTCCAAGGTGCCACTGGTGGCACAAAAGGGGGCTGAATATGCAGCACTCCCTTAACAAACGTCTGAACTTCAGGAAGAGAAGCCAGTTCCTTTTGAAAGAAAATGGATAGGGCCGAAATCTGGACCTTTATGGACCCCAACTTCAAGCCCATAGTCACTCCAGAGTGTAGGAAGTGCAGGAACCGGCCCAGCTGGAATTCCTCTGTAGGAGCCTTCCTGGCCTCACACCAGGCCACATATTTTCGCCATATACGGTGATAGTGTTTTGCTGTCACGTCCTTCCTAGCCTTTATCAGCATAGGAATAACTTCATCCGGAATGCCTTTTTCCGCTAGGATCCTGCGTTCAACCGCCATGCCGTCAAACGCAGCCGCAGTAAGTCTTGGAAAAGACAGGGCCCCTGTTGCAACAGGTCCTGTCTGAGAGGCAGAGGCCATGGGTCCTCTGTGAGCATTTCTTGCAGTTCCGGGTACCAAGTCCTTCTTGGCCAATCCGGAACAATGAGTATTTTTCTCACTCCTCTTTTTCTTACGATTCTCAGCACCTTGGGTATGAGAGGAAGAGGAGGAAACACATAGACTGACTGGAACACCCACGGTGTTACTAGTGCATCCACAGCTATCGCCTGAGGGTCTCTTGACCTGGCGCAATACCTTTGTAGCTTTTTGTTGAGATGGGATGCCATCATGTCCACCTGTGGCAGTTCCCATCGATTTGTAATCTGAGTGAAGACTTCGTGATGAAGTCCCCACTCTCCCGGGTGGAGGTCGTGCCTGCTGAGGAAGTCTGCTTCCCAGTTGTCCACTCCCGGAATGAACACTGCTGACAGTGCTTGCACGTGATTCTCCGCCCAACGAAGAATCCTGGTGGCTTCCGCCATCGCCACTCTGCTTCTTGTGCCGCCCTGGCGGTTTACATGAGCCACTGCGGTGATGTTGTCTGACTGAATCAGCATCGGTTGGTTTCAAAGCAGAGGCTCCGCTTGACTCAGGGTGTTGTATATGGCCCTTAGTTCAAGGATATTTATGTGCAGACAAGCCTCCTGACTTGACCACAACCCTTGGAAGTTTCTTCCCTGAGTGACTGCCCCCCATCCTCAGAGGCTCGCATCCGTGGTCACCAGGACCCAGTCCTGTATGCCGAACCTGCGGCCCTCGAGAAGGTAAGCACTCTGCAGCCACCACAGAAGAGACACCCTGGCCCTCGGGGACAGGGTGATCAGCCGATGCATCTGAAGATGCGATCCGGACCACTTGTCCAACAGATCCCACTGAAAGATACTCGCATGGAACCTGCCGAAGGGAATGGCTTCGTACGATGCCACCATCTTTCCCAGGACTCGCGTGCAGTGATGCACCGACACCTGTTTCGGTTTTAAGAGGTCTCTGACTAGAGTCACGAGCTCCTGAGCCTTCTCCGCCGGGAGAAACACCTTCTTCTGGTCTGTGTCCAGAATCATACCCAGAAAGGGCAGACGCGTCGTAGGAATCAGTTGCGACTATGGGATATTCAGAATCCAGCCATGCTGCAACAACACTTCCTGAGAGTGTGCTACGCTGATCAGCAACTGCTCTCTGGACCTCGCCTTTATGAGGAGATCGTCCAAGTATGGGATAACTGTGACTCCTTGCTTTCTCAGGATCACCATCATTTCTGCCATTACCTTGGTAAATATTCTCGGTGCCGTGGAGAGCCCAAACGGCAACGTCTGGAATTGGTAATGACAGTCCTGTACCACAAATCTGAGGTACTCCTGATGAGGTGGATAAATGGGGACATGCAAGTAAGCATCCTTGATGTCCAGAGACACCATAAAATCCCCCTCTTCCAGGCTTGCAATGACCGCTCTGAGCGATTCCATTTTGAACTTGAATCTTTTCAGATAAATGTTCAGGGACTTTAAATTCAATATGGGTCTGACCGAACCGTCCGGTTTCGGTACCACAAACATTGTGGAATAGTATCCCCTTCCCTGTTGAAGGAGGGGAACCTTTACCACCACCTGCTGGAGATATAACTTGTGAATTGCCGCTAACACTACTTCCCTTTCCATGGGGGAAGCTGGCAGGGCCGATATGAGGTAACGGTGAGGGGGCATCACTTCGAATTCCAGCTTGTATCCCTGAGACACAATCTGTATAGCCCAGGGATCCACCTGTGAGCAAACCCACTGGTGGCTGAAATTTCGGAGACGCGCCCCCACCGCTCCTGGCTCCACCTGTGGAGCCCCAGCGTCATGCGGTGGATTTAGTGGAAGCCGGGGAGGACTTATGTTCCTGGGAACTAGCTGTATGGTGCAGCTTCTTTCCTCTACCCCTGCCTCTGGCAAGAAAGGATGCAATTCTGACTTTCTTGCTTCTTTGTGAACGAAAGGACTGCATTTGGTAATACGGTGCTTTTTTAGGCTGTGAGGGAATATATGGTAAAACATTTGACTTCCCAGCCGTAGCTGTGGAAACTAGGTCCGAGAGACCGTCCCCAAACAATTCCTCACTCTTGTAAGGTAAATCCTCCATGTCCTTTTTGGAGTCGGCATCACCTGTCCATTGCCGAGTCCACAGGACCCTTCTGGCAGAAATTGACATTGCATTTATTCTAGAGCCCAGTAGGCAAATGTCCCTCTGGGCATCCCTCATATATAGTACAGCGTCTTTTATATGCCCCAGGGTCAGTAAAATGGTATCCTTGTCTAAGGTATCCAGTTTCTCAGACAGATTATCTGTCCATGCGGCTACAGCACTACACATCCAGGCCGACGCAATTGCCGGCTTCAGTAGAGTACCTGAATGTGTATAAACAGACTTCAGGATACTTTCCTGCTTCCTATCGGCAGGATCCTTTAGGGAGGCCGTATCCTGTGACGGCAGGGCCACCTTCTTAGATAAGCGTGTCAGAGCTTAATCTACCCTAGGGGAGGATTCCCAGCGCATCCTATCCATTGGCGGGAAAGGGTACGCCATAAGTAACCTTTTTGAAATCAGCACTTTCCTATCGGGGGAATCCCACGCTTTTTCACATAACTCATTTAACTCATGTGAAGGGGGAAAAGTCACCTCTTGCTTTTTCTCCCCATACATATAAACCCTCTTGTCAGGGACAGGGTTTACCTCTGATATGTGCAATACATCCTTCATTGCTATAATCATGTAGCGGATGGGTTTAGCCATTTTAGGCTGCAATTTTGCATCATCGTCATCGACACTGGAGTCAGAATCCGTGTCGATATCTGTGTCAACAATTTTGGATAGTGGGCGCTTCTGAGACCCTGACGGCCTCTGCGCTGTAGGATCAGGCATGGGCTGAGACCCCGACTGTCCCAAGGCTTCAGCTTTATCCAACCTTTTATGCAAGGAGTTTACATTATCATTTAACACCTTCCACATATCCATCCAATCAGGTGTCGGTCCTGTCGGCGGAGATACGTCATTCATCTGCACCTGCTCTGCCTCCACATAGCCCTCCTCGTCAAACATGTCGACACACGCGTACCGACACACCGCACACACAGGGGATGCTCTATATGAGGACAGGACCCCCACAAGGCCTTTTGGAGAGACAGAGAGAGAGTATGCCAGCACACACCCCAGCGCTATATGACCCAGGAATCACACAGTAACTTAGTGTTTACCCAGTAGCTGCTGTATATATGATTAAAGCGCTAAATTTATGTGCCCCCCCCTCTCTTTTTACCCTCTTTCTACCGTGAGTCTGCAGGGGAGAGCCTGGGGAGCTTCCTCTCAGCGGAGCTGTGGAGAGAAAATGGCGCTGGTGAGTGCTGAGGAAGAAGGCCTAGCCCCCTCAGCGGCGGGCTTCTGTCCCGCGTTTTTGTGTAAAATGAATGGCGGGGGCTCATGCATAATACAGTGCCCAGCTGTATATATGCTTCTTTTTTGCCAGGAGGTAATCAATTGCTGCCCAGGGTGCCCCCCCCCTGCGCCCTGCACCCTACAGTGACCGGAGTGTGTGGGTTAGTGTGGGCGCAATGGCGCACAGCTGCAGTGCTGTGCGCTACCTCATGTGAAGACAGGAGTCTTCTGCCACTGATTTTGACGTCTTCTTGCTTCAACCCGCCGGCTTCTGTCTTCTGGCTCTGCGAGGGGGACGGCGGCGCGGCTCCGGGAAGGAACTGACGACCAAGGTTAGGTTCCTGTGTTCGATCCCTCTGGAGCTAATGGTGTCCAGTAGCCTAAGAAGCGCAACCTAGCCGCAGTTAGTAGGTTTGCTTCTCTCCCCTCAGTCCCACGTAGCAGAGAGTCTGTTGCCAGCAGAAGCTCTCTGAAAATAAAAAACCTAACTAAAATACTTTCTTATTAGCAAGCTCAGGAGAGCTCACTAAAATGCACCCAGCTCTGTCCGGGCACAGATTCTAACTGAGGTCTGGAGGAGGGGCATAGAGGGAGGAGCCAGTGCACACCAGTAGTACTAAATCTTTCTTAGAGTGCCCAGTCTCCTGCAGAGCCTGTCTATTCCCCATGGTCCTTACGGAGTCCCCAGCATCCACTAGGATGTTAGAGAAAATGTATTAGCATTTGCAGGTCTCTTTATATTATATCTGGCCTTTCAATTCAAAAATATTATGCAAAACAAAATGCATTAGAACATATTTTAAAGCATTTGAATGTGCACTTATGGCCATGTCAGAGTAATTTTCTTGAATAGTTTGTGGTACAGAAATGTCTTTGAAGTTCTTACAAGTGAATCATGCAGCATTAGCAGGAAAATAACCTTAACAGAAACTATAACATGCCAAAAACCAATACAACATAGAAAAAAGCTTTAGTTCTTGATTACAGTAAAGTGTAATTATATTTTGAAACAGACAGTACAATTTTCAAGTTCTAATACTGGAACATGCTCATAATTAATTGCTACATAATCTTTCTTCATTGAACTTTGATGTATATGTGCATACTTTAGTTTGTACTTTAAAGGGGACTTACTGTAGTTTATGATTGAATACTGGGTCTAAAATCAAGGCACAATATATGATGCATCAAGAAATACTGCTCTCCTAATAACCATATAACCTATGCTTTGTTGTGGATGCTTAGTTCAGTAAATCAGTTACTGACAGCCAGATGTACTAAGCTTGAAAAGTGATAAATATCACTGTGATAAAGCACCAGCCAATCGGCTCCTAACTGTCATTTTTCAAACACAGCTTGTGACATGGCAGTTAGGAGCCGATTGGCTGGTGCTTTATCACAGTGATATTTATCACTTTTCAAGCTTAGTACATCTGGCCCTATGTCCTATTTCCAATCTTTATAACAATTCATGTGTATCGGGAATTTTAAATGTGAAAAGAAAATATTGTGGTCTCAAGATTTCCAGGGCAGAAGAAGTAGGATGGATGGGCATCCCATATAGAGAATAACTCAGAGAAAATTGTGTTATATGTTACTGGAAGACAGGAAATGAGAGTATTGAAAATATTTTTTTAGCATGTTCTTTTACTTAGATTTGCTTGTCAGACTTCAGTGCACACAATAATTTAGTGGGACCTTCAAAGCAGCAGATGTTTTTCTGTACCCTTCCTTAGATTTGTGCCTTGAGACAATACTGTCTACAGACAATTCCTTTGACTTCATGGTTTTGCTCAGAAATGAACTGTGGGACCTTATATAGACAGGTGTGTGCCTTTCCAAATCATGCCCAATCAAATAAATTTACCACAGGTGGACTCCAGTTAAGCTGTAGGAACATCTCAAGGATGATCAGTGTAAACAGGATGCACCTAAGCTCAATTTTGAGCTTCAATGCAAAGGCTGTGAATACTTACGTACATGTTATTTCTTCGATTTTTATTTTGAATCAATTTGCAAAAAAGTCTAAAAACCTTTTTTCACATTGTCATTATGGGGTATTGTGTGTAGAATTTTGAGGGAAAAATGAATTTATTCCATTTTGGAATAAGGCTGTAACATAACAAGATGTGTGAAAAAGTGATGCTCTGTGAATACTTTCTGGATGCACTGTATATTGGGGGTCATTCCGAGCTGTTCGCTCATTGCCAATTTTCGTTATACTGCGATTAGTCGCTAACTGCGCATGCGCACGGTACGCAGAGCGCATGCGCTTACTTATTTTACTATAAACTTAGCTGTTTTGCTGTAGCGTCTGCGGCGTTTTCAGTCGCACTGGTGTTCGGTAAATGACTGACAGGAAAGGGGCGTTTCTGTGCGTCAACTTAGCGTTTTCCCGGTGTTGGCTAAAAACGCAGGCGTGTCAGGGAAAAACGTGGGAGTGTCTGGAGAATGGGGGAGTGGCTGGCAGAACGCAGGGCGTGTTTGTGACGTCAAACCAGGAACGAAATGGGCTGAGCTGATCGCAGTGTAGGAGTAAGTCGCAAGCTACTCAGAAACTGCTAAGAATTTTCTATTCGCAATTCTGCTAATCTTTCGTTCGCAATTCTGCTTAGCTAAGATACACTCCCAGAGGGCGGCGGCCTAGCGTGTGCAATGCTGCTAAAAGCAGTTAGCGAGCGAACAACTCGGAATGAGGGCCATTGATCCCAATAATTATCACAATATCCTATACTATGTAGGGACACATATGCCCTTGAGGAATATCTCAAGGGAACAAACAGATCCCATCTATTAAGTGCTTTAAAAAAGGAAGAAGACTTCCAATGATATCAATGATAGCACAAGTATATATAACAGGGATTAAGAATGTGCTGATGAGAGATATAATCAGGACACATGATTGAAAAAGTGGAGACTCTCTAAATACAGTCATAAACTATATGGGAAGGTGAAATCTCAATAAATAAAATCAGCACATACTATAACAATATTGATACATGGGAGCGAGAAGTGTACCCTATATTAAACCAAAGTTATTGAAGTATTAAAAGGGGTTAATAACCCAGGTTTATGAACCCACAGAAAATCCCCTATATTAGAAATACAGGCCCTCATTCCGAGTTGTTCGCTCGCAAGCGGATTTTAGCAGATTTACTCATGCTAAGCCGCCGCCTACTGGGAGTGAATCTTAGCATCTTAAAATTGCGAACGATGTATTCTCAATATTGCGATTACACACCTCGTAGCAGTTTCTGAGTAGCTCCAAACTTACTCGGCATTTGCGATCAGTTCAGTGCTTGTCGTTCCTGGTTTGACGTCACAAACACACCCAGCGTTCGCCCAGACACTCCTCCGTTCCTCCGGCCACTCCTGCGTTTTTCCCGGAAACTGTAGCGTTTTTTCCCACACGCCCATAAAACGGCCTGTTTCCGCCCAGTAACACCCATTTCCTGTCAATCACATTACGATCGCCAGAACGATGAAAAAGCCGTGAGTAAAATTCCTAACTGCATAGCAAATTTACTTGGCGCAGTCGCAGTGCGGACATTGCGCATGCGCATTAAGCGGAAAATCGCTGCGATGCGAAGATTTTTACCGAGCGAACAACTCGGAATGAGGCCCACAGAATATATGTCAGTGTTAGAACAATAGATACTTTGTTTCAACCCTGCTGTATTGTAACCAAGTCAAGACTACACAGTAAAAATGGTGTCAAAATAACAGATACTGTATTGTAACCAGAAAGGTTAAACGTGTAGGATTGTATAATCAAAATAAAAGTATACACAGACTTGATGAGCACTGATCCTGTACAGTAATTCAGCATTTATAGAGAAATAAATAATAAAAATAAATAGGTTCACAGTATATAACATTGACTAGGAATTTTAATAAGTTTCATTATCACACTTTCTTTTTTCATTACACTATATTTTAATATTTCACCACTCTTTTTTAAATTAATTTTAATGTATACCATTAAAGAGAAGTAATTTTAACAATTCATTTGGTTCCAGTGTGCATCCAGAAAATATTTATTTTGTTCTTCTTTTCTCTACATGTAATTAATTACTGTAAAATTAATTTTAGAAATAAAAATGCAACTACATGGCAAAGTCATAAGATATGTGATGCATACAGTAGATACACTTACACATATTAAAAGATTTGCTTTGATACCCATTCATTATTAGATTTCAAGTATATAAAAGCAAAAGCTCTTAAATAGAGCAGGTAGAACGCTTTTCGGGACAGGTTCAATAACCTCCAGGGTATTCAATGAAGGGGTAGATTCCTGGTTGTTAAGCCACAAAGGGTGCTTAGTGTGGATATTCCCTTGCAGCCTCAGGGACTTAAGCTGGAATCTAAGGGTTAATGAATGTTAGCCATGGATTCTGGTCATTTAAGATGGAAACTGAGGGTTAAATTGCCTACTAGTTGAATAGCTCTGTATAGAAGAAGACAGGGCTATAATGACAAGATCACTGCACTCATTACCCCCAAATGGAGGCATCAATATAAAACAATCAAGTATGCCATACTATGGTTTAAAGTCTCTATGCAACATAAGCTAAATTGGTAATTTACCATTCTTTGTCACCGAGAAGCTGTAGCGTGGCTTCTTTTATTAGCTTTTGGGGGCTTTTAAAAATGGAGCCACTCTGCAGCAACATCACTGCACAGTGCTCCTGCAAGAATTTAGAACATGAAAGTACAGTATCCAGTATATATGTTGGTGCTTTCTCATGTCTGGTGTCCCTGGCTCAAATGTTGCACCGGGATCCATGAGGCTTTACCTGTTCCACTGATTTCTTGTCCCTGTGAGCCACAAGTTTCAGCATGCAGGTACAATTACAAGCTGACAGAGCATAATGACACTTGCATTACTACAGATCTTGTACCATATTTTCACTGTATTAACCAGGTACCCAATGGGCAGTGGTTCCAGTAGGGGTCAAGTGGTACTTAATGCTGGATCAGCAGCAGAGGCCGGAACATTTTGTCACCTTCACCTAGAGGACTGGACCTGATGCTGAGTAGACTTGGCTCATTTGGTCAGAACTACATGCAGTTTGCAAACTGACACACATCGGATTCAATATGTGTTTTTAGCCTTCCATCTGCAGCATAATGTAATAAGCCCTGTGCTTTGGAAACGAAACCATATCTATTGTGTGACAGTTGTAAACTGCATCCATACCTGCTGCATTGTACTGTAAAGCTCCATCTTGACATGTTATCTCTCTTAGGACGAGATGTACTAAAGCTGCGGACTATATTATGCCATACATCGTAATGATACTAATTGCATATGTACTAACATATATGATTAGTATCACAAAGGACAGATCTTCCAAAAAGAGCTGACCTTTGCGAAGTTGGGACATCTGTGTTTCAGTCTCAAGAGGCCACGGGGACGCCATGCACAGAAAGACGCAGCGGCCACGTGGGGTTCTGGGAGGGATTTTATTGAATCCCTCTCAGGAAGAAGGCCATGGGCTTTTATCGAGTATGCTGGGAGGGATCTCTCTCAGGAAGATTGCAATAAGAAGCCCATAGACTTCTATAGGGTAATGCCAGCAAAAGCTAGCATTACCCTCCACATCAGAAACCCAAGTCACAATGGTAGTATATATGCTAATTTGACAAAAACCCAGAAAATTGGGTTTTGATTGCATTTTTCCTTTACTATATCCCGCCCTTGCTGTTGTCCAACCATGAACTACATTTAGGAATTGGTGTAATTTATTCATAATATTCTGCCTACAGTATACCCAAAATGGGTGGTCTTCAGTATACCGAATGTCGGGATCCCGGCACACAGTATACCGGCGCCGGGATCCCGACACCCGGCATACTGACAGCTATTCTCCCTCGTGGGGGTCTACGCCCCCCCTGGAGGGAGAATAAATAGTGTGGCGCGCGTAGCGCACCACCGTGCCCGCAGCGTGGCGCGCGTAGCACTCAGCGAGCCCTCAAGGGGCTCCTTTGCGCTCGCCACACTGTCGGTATGCCGGCGGTCGGACTCCTGGCGCCGGTATGCTGGTCGCCGGGAGCCCGGCCGCCGTCGTACCATACTACACCCCCCAAAATATAGGAAAGCATAAAATAATGATAAAGATGGTAAGAAAGTTAAGATACTTATAAAATAATAAATAGTCTTTTGGTATTATCTGTTTGGAATGTGTTAGTGTTGTATTTTTGTAATGAATCTATTTTTTTCTTTGTGCATTTTTACAGAAAAAAATCAAGAAATATAGTAGCCTTTATGCAACTCTAGCAATCCTATAAAACCTTACTTAACCATGTTTTGAAAGATCGCTGAAATATTTGGGTACCAAATATGTGAATAATATGTAAGGACACAGGGGGTCATTCCGAGTTGTTCGCTCGTTATTTTTTTCTCGCAACTAAGCGATTAGTCGCTAATGCGCATGCGCAATGTCCGCAGTGCGACTGCGCCAAGTAAATTTGCTATGCAGTTAGGTTTTTTACTCACGGCATTACGAGGTTTTTTCTTCGTTCTGGTGATCGTAATGTGATTGACAGGAAGTGGGTGTTTCTGGGCGAAAACTAGCCGTTTTATGGGTGTGTGCGAAAAAACGCTGCCGTTTCTGGGAAAAACGCGGGAGTGGCTGGAGAAACGGAGGAGTGTCTGGGCGAACGCTGGGTGTGTTTGTGACGTCAAACCAGGAACGACAAGCACTGAACTGATCGCAGATGCCGAGTAAGTCTGGAGCTACTCAGAAAGTGCTAAGAAGTGTCTATTCGCAATTCTGCTAATCTTTCGTTCGCAATTTTGATAAGCTAAGATTCACTCCCAGTAGGCGGAGGCTTAGCGTGTGCAAAGCTGCTAAAAGCAGCTTGCGAGCGAACAACTCGGAATGTCCCCCACAGTTCTACAGTTTTGAGAGAAATAAGTGTTGAGTTCCAGTGCAGGAGCACAGGGTGCAGTCACTTTTTTTGACACCACTTTGCATAATTTTGTCTGTTTTTATTTTACACGACTCTTTTCTGTAGGCACCAAAATGTGTATGTGAGCAAAGAAGTCTATGCTTGCAATCATGTACATAAGCAAGCATTATAATTCATTCCTTTTTATCTTGCATTATCTGTCATAAATGTACCATTAATGTTCTTTGCAAGTTGCAGGCAGATGAGACAGCTAGCCATGGTCCCTGCACATGTAGAGCAGCCTAGCAGGCAGTTAAATATGTATAATTCTTGACAGTTCATTACTTCAAGTTCCTTGCAGTGCTTTTTAACACCTTATTTGAACCTATTTTGACAGTTGTTTGAATCACCCTTAGCTTCATCAGCTGTCTCTATTGTTTAACCTCATCCAGTACTGCATGTGGAGCACAGGATAATCACAAATTGTAGTGTGACCAGACTTTCTGATTGTGGATGTCCTGGTGATAGCTATAATGTACTATTAAAAATAAAACTCAAAGATAACAGAAAGTGCTCAAATAATAATGTAATGAAAAATTGTAAGTTGATGAAGGAACTTTTTACTTTTGAGCTCTGCTGTGTTAACTTAACACCCACAACTGAAACAAACCTCTTCACTATTCAGGGTCCTTCCTATAGGCAGTTGCAAATGCCTGAGGGCTGGCCTGTGGGTTGCTGAGACCTTGCCTTCTCTTGACTTTACACACAATGCATTGAAGGCGTGCTGCCTGCAATCAGATTTCTGAAATCATATGTAAGCTTTTATGTGCCACTGGCCAATCTGATCAAGAATTATTGTCTGAAATAATTATTAGATCAGAGTTATAATCCAAATAAATGAAACTATTTTTTACTGAAATTGTGATCAATTAATTTACTGATGGATCAGTGTGTTTTTTGAAACATCCATTTACACTCATCTGAGCAACTTAGAATATATGAACAGAAACTGGGATCGTTATGAAATACCTCCAATCAATATCCCGACGGTCGAAATCCCGATAAGGTCAAAATCCCGACATGGACAAAATACCGACATTTAAAATACAGACAAGGTCAAAATACTGACAGGTCAAAATACCGACATGCATTTTCATTTTTTGTGTATGTCGACACAGGCCGACATGGACACCATATAAGTGTACCGCGGCCCCTCGCATGGCTCGCTGCGCTCGCCATGCTTCGGGCATGGTGCCTTGCTGCGCTCGGTACACTATTAGGTCCAGGTCCACTGGGATGGTAAAGTATGAACAAGTCGGTTTTAATGAAAAAATCATGGAAAACCCATGTCTGCATTTGACCTGTCGGCATTTTACATGTCGGTATTTTAACCATGTCGGTATTTTAAATGTTGGTATTTTGTTCATGTCAGGATTTTGAACTTGTCTGGATTTTGAACGTCAGTCAATTGCTGTCGGGATTTCGACCGTCTGGATTTTGATTGGAGGTAAATTGACTGCATCCCACAGAAACTATATTACTTGAAAACTGCTGTTATCAGACCCCATTGTTCCTTTCTCACTCATACACCTATAACACTTGTTCTGTGGTTTATATAATCTTTACACAATAGGATTTTGAAAATGTAAATATAAAACATATTGTTTTTCTTGCCTTCAGTGACTAAACCTATCAAGGTTAATTCCGATGATTTTTAATCTCTTTAGTTTTGTCCCTTCCAGACTTTCAGATGCAGAAATCAGTTCTATTTATTTTACCAGTGTGCAGGGAAGGCTGGCCAGAGGGCAAGGAACCAATGCTTCTCTAATACAAAGGGACCATCTTTTGGGCTTGTCTCCTGAGATTCTTGATGCCAGTCTTTCCCTGAGCACTAAGAATCTCCAGTAAATAACTGTTACCTTGTTTTATTATGACTGATAATATATAATTTAGCAGTTCTTTGTGCACAAACACAGATTTGAGCATTCAGTTTGAGCGTAAGCTTTTAAAACCCGAGGTTCAAATTAGAAATGTGCTTTTGAGCATACCGTATATGCTACAGTATTATTATTTGGTAAACTGTTATATGTAGTTGTTCTTTAGGGGTCTATAAACTATGGCAGGGTAATAAAATAGATTTTATATTCCTACTTTTCACAGCAATAGAAAATATAGTTTAATCCCGTTTATGAAAAAAGGTAATCAGGACAGCTGAGTAATGCCCAGTTCCCCGGTGATGCTAGCTGGCAGCCGTAGGAGTATTCATACCACTGGTCAGGTCAGTGTTAAGAGCGTCAAAGCATGATTGAGCCAGTTCACACATGCACAGAAGAAATGTAAGCCCAACTTGCACTTCCAGTTCCACTTTTGCTAAAAAAGTATCAAAAGTAGAGCACAAAAAAAGAAAAAAAAATCATAAAGGCAAGAGTCCAGGAGGATTCACAGTCTTTTTAATTATGTATATACTCTAGCAGTTTTATTAACTTTATTGTTGATATAGCCTTATTGCATTGTTGTAGCTCTCATGCAATTTGGGAATCGTGATGTATCATGTCACAGTTCTGTTGTATTGCATTCAATTCATTTAAGATAGCCAGGGCTGATGTCTACTATGGATTACTATTATTGTGACTGAAGTGCCTTAAAAAACACTAGCTTTTCTTAATAAATTCTGAGTGGAGAATTCCTTCCTTACTATGATTTGGAGCTACAGTTGTCTATTACATTATATTATGTCAATAAAGACTCATAAAATCTATATATAGGGCCACACTGAGATCCTAAACATGTGAAATAAATAGGTTCACTGACGAACTACTGTTTAGTTATTAATCCATTTTAAATATATATATATATATATATATATACATATATATATATACATAAATATAGATTATTGTTTGTTACAGTACATCCTTATGGCAGACAATAAATTGCATTTTGTTAATTACCATTTTTTCTTGGATGTGTACTATTTAGTACAGTTAACAAAGAGGCTTTAGAATGCCCCACGGAGATCGGTTTTCTCTGTAGCATCCTATCCCTCTTCCTCCCTGTAACAGCATGTCATGTTGGAAGCTTGTGTTTGTGTCTGGTGTTTTCCCTCCATAGAGATTTTGAAAAGGAGTAAATGGTTTGCAGGATGATAAGTAAGATAAGATACATGCTCAAAAATTAATTACCTTGCTATTTAAAGACAATAAAAATCTTTCTATTTGAGATTGCTGCTTCATCGCTGTCTTACATGGAAGCATTATATTATACTTAAATTTAGTTAATTGCATGAAAGATATATTGTATACCTTTATATGTGGAAGTGTTCTTTCTGTTTTTGCTCTAAAAAAATGTATATATACTTTAAGAGTAGTGTTCTACTGTAAATTATTACTGAGATTACAGTTAACATGGTAGTGCAAGTTAGAGTTTGGTGCCCCTACCCTTTGAAAAAAAAGAAAAAAATTATACATAATTTGGGGCTAGGACAAAGGTGACAGGAACGGGAGGAACAGTGCCAGGAGAGGTGTGATAGGGCAAGTACTGAGATGACAGAGACAGTATGGTGTGGCCAGGATAAACAAAGACAGAGGGGTCAGGATTAGGACAGGGGTGACAGGGCCAGGACAGAACAGAACAGAGGAGACAGGAGGGAAGGGTGTCAGGAACAGGACAGAGATGACATGGTCAATACAGAGATGACAGGGAAAGTAAAGTGGAGAAGAACAGAAATGACAGGGCCAAGATAGAGAACCAAGATAGAGGTGACAGGAACAGGACAGGGGTGACAGAGACAGCACAGATGGGCCAGGAAAGATGGGAAGCAGGGCTGGCACACTGGTGACAGGGACAGGACAGGGGTGGCAGGGACAGGACAGAGGTGACAGAGACAGGACAGGGGGAGACAGGGATAGGGCAAGGGTGACAGGGACAGGATAGGGGTGGCAGAGATTGGACAGAGGTGACAGGACAAGGCCAGAGCGGACAGGGACAGAAGAAAAGGGTCAGGAGAGAGGGATGATAGGGCCAGGATAGAGGTGATAGGGAAAGGAGAGAGGGGAGACAGGGCAATCACAGAGGTGACAGGACAGGGGTGACCGGACAGAAGAGAGGAGAGTCAGGGCCAGCACAGAGATGACATGGGCAGGACAGAGGTAACAGGGACAGGACAGGGGTGACAGGGACAGTACAGGAATGCTAGGAAAAAGGGGAAACAGGGCTGGCACAGAGGTGACGGACAGAACAGGGGTGACAGGGACAGGACAGGGGTGACGGGCAGGACAGAGGTAACAGGGACAGAACAGGGTTGACAGGGACAGGGCAAGGGTGACAGGGACAGGGCAGGGGTGACAGGGGCAGGACAGAGAAGCCAGGAAGGGGGGAGGCAGGGCTAGCACACTGGTGACAGGGACAGGACAGAGGTGGCAGGGGCAGGACAGAGCTAACAGAGACAGGACAGGGGTGACAGAGACAGGGCATGGGTGACAGGGACAGGGCAGGGGTGACAGGGACAGGACAGAGAGGCAAGGAAAGAGAGGAGGCAGGGCTGGCACAGTGGTGACAGGGACAGGACAGGGGTGGCAGGGACAGGACAGAGGTGACAGGGACAGGATAAGGGTGGGAGGGATTGGACAGGGGTGCAAGGACAAAGCCAGAGCAGACAGGGACAGAACAGAAGGGTCATGATAGAGGGATGATAGGGCTAGGATAGAGGTAATAGGGTCAATACAGACATGACAGGGACAGTAAAGTGGAGAAGAACAGAAATGACAGGGCCAAGATAGAGAACCAAGATAGAGGTGACAGAGACAAGAGAGTGGTGACAGGAACACAACAATGACATAGGTGACAGTGCCAGGACACAGGAGACAGAGGTGGTGAGGACAGTACAGAACAGAGGGGTGACAGGGCCAGAACAGCGATGACAAGGACAAGATAGAGGTGACAGGGGCAGAACCATGACAGAGGTACCAGGACAGAGGGGACAGGGACAGAACCAAAGGACAGAGAGAAGGATAACAGAACCAGGACAGAGGGGACAGGTACAGAACCAAAGGACAGAGAGAGGGTTAACAGGACCATGACAGAGGTGACTGGGACAGGTTAGGGGTGGCAGGGATTGGACAGGGGTGACTGGACAAGGCCAGAGCGGACAGGGACAGAACAGAAGGGTCAGGAGAGAGGGATGATAGGGCCAGGATAAAGGTGATAGGGAAAGGAGAGAGGGGAGACAGGGCAATCACAGAGGTGACAGGACAGAAGAGAGGAGAGTCAGGGCCAGCACAGAGATGACAGGGGCAGGACAGAGGTGACAGGGACAGGACAGGGGTGACAGGGACAGGACAGGAATGCTAGGAAAAAGGGGAAACAGGGCTGGCACAGAGGTGATGGACAGGACGGGGTGACAGGGATAGGACAGGGGTGACAGGGGCAGGACAGGGGTAACAGGGACAGGAAAGGGGTGACAGGGCAATGGTGACAGAGAAAGGGCAGGGATGACAGGGACAGGACAGAGGCCAGGAAAGAGGGGAGGCAGGGCTGGCACACTTGTGACAGGGACAAGACATGGGTGGCAGGGACAGGACAGAGGTGGCAGGGACAGGACAGGGGTGGCAGGGACAGGACAGAGGTGACAGGGACAGGACAGGGTTGGCAGGGACAGGACAGATGGGCCAGGAAAGAGGGGAGGCAGGGCTGGCACACTGGTGACAGGGACAGGACAGGGGTGGCAGGGACAGGACAGAGGTGACAGAGACAGGACAGGGGGAGACAGGGACGGGGCAAGGGTGACAGGGACAGGATAGGGGTGGCAGGGATTCGACAGGGGTGAATGGACAAGGCCAGAGCGGAGAGGGACAGAACAGAAGGGTCAGGAGAGAGGGATGATAGGGTCAGAATAGAGGTGATAGGGAAAGGAGAGAGGGGAGACAGGGCAATTACAGAGGTGACAGGACAGGGGTGACCGGACAGAAGAGAGGAGAGTCAGGGCCAGCACAGAGATGACAGGGGCAGGACAGAGGTAACAGGGACAGGACAGGGGTGACAGGGACAGGACAGGAATGCTAGGAAAAAGGGGAAACAGGGCTGGCACAGAGGTGACAGACAGAACAGGGGTGACAGGGACAGGGCAAGGGTGACAGGGACAGGGCAGGGGTGACAGGGACAGGACAGAGAGGCCAGGAAAGA
Source organism: Pseudophryne corroboree (assembly GCF_028390025.1). Taxonomy (NCBI): domain Eukaryota; kingdom Metazoa; phylum Chordata; class Amphibia; order Anura; family Myobatrachidae; genus Pseudophryne; species Pseudophryne corroboree. The sequence goes on along the minus strand of NC_086451.1, from coordinate 277,516,670 downwards.
GGGGAGGCAGGGCTGGCACACTGGTGACAGGGACAGGACAGAGGTGGCAGGGGCAGGACAGAGGTAACAGAGACAGGACAGGGGTGACAGGGACAGGGCATGGGTGACAGGGACAGGGCAGGGGTGACAGGGACAGGACAGAGAGGCCAGGAAAGAGCGGAGGCAGGGCTGGCACTGTGGTGACAGGGACAGGACAGGGGTGGCAGGGACAGGACAGAGTTGACAGGGACAGGATAGGGGTGGGAGGGATTGGACAGGGGTGCAAGGACAAGGCTAGAGCAGACAGGGACAGAGCAGAAGGGTCATGAGAGAGGGATGATAGGGCCAGGATAGAGGTGATAGGGTCAATACAGAGATGACAGGGACAGTACAGTGGAGAAGAACAGAAATGACAGGGCCAAGATAGAGAGCCAAGATAGAGGTGACAGGGACAAGAGAGTGGTGACAGGAACACGACAATGACATAGGTGACAGTGCCAGGACACAGGAGACAGAGGTGGTGAGGACAGTACAGAACAGAGGGGTGACAGGGCCAGAACAGCAAGGTGTCTGATAAATACTAGTAACATAAAGATCTTCATGGTTGCTTTTTAGGAATTTATGGTGCCCAACAGATATATTAGTTTGAATACATATAAACATTGAGGCGGAGGTTTCATATTATGGATAGGTATTTGAATAGTCCAGTCTGAATCCAGTCTGCCTGAACTGAGATCGATTGAGACAATCTGAGACGACGGCATAGAAAACTCAGTGAAGGCCGATCATGTGATCAGGACACCAGCAGGTGAGGTGGCAACACGTCATGGGATATTTAATTACGAAAAAGCAAATTCTATTGGCGGACCACGGCAACCGCTGGTATTTAAGGGTGAACCAGGAAACAATCTGGTTCTGCCTTTGATGAAGCGAACAGTGAAGCGTGCGTCAGGCTAGCTGCGCACCTTAGGTAGTCACCGGATCATGCATAATTAGATAGAAGGATCTCTTATATCTTAGTTGAAAGTGCTTTAATCCCTGCGAGTTGCGGGAACTATAGGAAGGAAGCAGTGTAATCAGATGCTCATGAAACAATTTACTGTGTATGTGAAAGTACGGAGTGTGGTGAACTGTATTAAACAGTGTCCATAAGGCTATGCATTAAAGCCTCAATATGTATAGTACCTGACAATTAATATATATACATGTGTCTATACTAAGAACTATTTTGTTTGAGTGCCCTAACCCCTGTAAGTCATGGGGACTATAGGAATGAAGCAGTGTAATTAGATGCTGATAAAACATCTCACTGCGCAAGAATATATTGGGTGTAGTGAATTATATTAAATAAGCATCCATAAGGCAGTATAATAAAGCCAAAACACGTATACTTTTGGACACTCAATAAATGTATGAGCCTGTATCAGTGAACTGTATTAAATAGCGTTCAAAAGGCTGTATAATAAAGCCTAAATACATATACCATCAGACATTTAATATGTGTATGAGCCCATATCAGAAATCATCATATAACATTGAGTGTGTAACATCCTTCTGAGTAACAAGGAATCATAGGGTGCCCAATATCCTTAGGTCCCAGGTGTAAGATCATATAGACACATTCTCATGGCTCAGTAAAATACAGAAATGAACAATACTTAAACTAACTCATTAATTTACACCCAGATAAGAACGGGGTGAGCCCTTATTATCTTCTTTAATACCACAGAGGAGCTAATAATCTGCATGATCTCATATGGATCTTTAATCATTAATACATACTGATATATAGGGATTTTGAGTGAAAGCATGTGATACATAACAATCATTGACCGACTATAATATACCCCCTGACAAGGGATTACTGATTATTTCACTGCCAGCAATCATACTAGTCTCAAATGAGCCCAAATGATGTTACACTGAAACTGGGATAACGGTGGTTACTATTTGTGGCAATTTAAAGGCTTGATACTGTCAGAGCCTAGTCTTTGAGATAATAACAGCCGTTTCCTTTTGAGTGGATACATTTGTATCCCTATGCTCTTATGTTTCCATTACAGTGGATACAATATGGGCCCTCATTCCGAGTTGTTCGCTCGTTCTTTTTCATCGCATCGCAGTGAAAATCCGCTTAGTACGCATGCGCAAAGTTCGCACTGCGACTGCGCCAAGTAACTTTACTATGAAGAAAGTATTTTTACTCACGGCTTTTTCTTCGCTCCGGCGATCGTAATGTGATTGACAGGAAATGGGTGTTACTGGGCGGAAACACGGCGTTTCAGGGGCGTGTGGCTGAAAACGCTACCGTTTCCGGAAAAAACGCAGGAGTGGCCGGAGAAACGGTGGGAGTGCCTGGGCGAACGCTGGGTGTGTTTGTGACGTCAACCAGGAACGACAAGCACTGAACTGATCGCACAGGCAGAGTAAGTCTGGAGCTACTCTGAAACTGCTAAGTAGTTAGTAATCGCAATATTGCGAATACATCGGTCGCAATTTTAAGAAGCTAAGATTCACTCCCAGTAGGCGGCGGCTTAGCGTGTGTAACTCTGCTAAATTCGCCTTGCGACCGATCAACTCGGAATGAGGGCCATGGTTCATGAAACTTAGGAAAACACACAGGTGCTATTGAGATCTTATAATAAGAGTTTGTACATGAACTCTGAGATATAGTGAAAGTACAACACACATTTTTTTCATGATCACTTTATTGTGAATTTTTTCAGCAATATACATAGCAAGCTATTACAGCTATATCACTAGCACATTATATACGATGACATCTGTAAATCCTGCTTGAACGATCCTATACTTTAAATCCTGGGAGGGATTAGAAAACTTTGGATGCTTACTTTAGGATTCCCTTCAGTAGTACAAATGTGAACTATAGACATACAGGAATCACATATTCCTAACACACTTTCGACTATCTATAAATTTTGATAGCAATATATAAGCTAATCCGGTGACATCTAGTGCGCAGCATTTTATTTTAATCACGATTTTCTTTCTATTTACACTATTCTATTTTTTTCTTAATATTCGCTGGTTTTTATTATACATCATAATAAAAGTTATATTTTAATACAAAATTGTGTGCACCACTATAGGGCATTTCGAACCCTTTCTTCTTCCTTTTGTTCCAGAACAGCAATGACAAGGACAAGATAGAGGTGACAGGGGCAGAACCATGACAGAGGTACCAGGACAGAGGGGACAGGGACAGAACCAAAGGACAGAGAGAGGGATAACAGAACCAGGACAGAGGGGACAGGGACAGAACCAAAGGACAGGGAGAGGGTTAACAGGACCAAGACAGAGGTGACAGGGACAGGTTAGGGGTGGCAGGGATTGGACAGAGGTGACAGGACAAGGCCAGAGCGGACAGGGACAGAACAGAAGGGTCAGGAGAGAGGGATGATAGGGCCAGGATAGAGGTGATAGGGAAAGGAGAGAGGGGAGACAGGGCAATCACAGAGGTGACAGGACAGGAGTGACAGGACAGAAGATAGGAGAGTCAGGGCCAGCACAGAGATGACAGGGGCAGGACAGAGGTGACAGGGACAGGACAGGGGTGACAGGGACAGGACAGGAATGCTAGGAAAAAGGGGGGACAGGGCTGGCACAGAGGTGACGGACAGGATAGGGGTGACAGGGACAGGACAGGGGTGACAGGGGCAGGACAGAGGTAACAGGGACAGGACAGGGGTGACAGGGACAGGGCAGAGGTGACAGGGACAGAAAAGGGAGTCCAGGAAAGAGGGGAGGCAGGGCTGGCACAGTTGTGACAGGGACAGGACAGGGTTGGCAGGGACAGGACAGAGGTGACAGGGACAGGATAAGGGTGGCAGGGATTGGACAGGGGTGAAAGGACTAGGCCAGAGCAGACAGGGACAGAACCGAAGGGTCAGGAGAGAGGGATGATAGGGCCAGGATAAAGGTGATAGGGAAAGGAGAGAGGGGAGACAGGGCAATCACAGAGGTGACAGGACAGGGGTGACAGGACAGAAGAGAAGAGAGTCAGTGCCAGCATAGATATGACAGGGGCAGGACAGAGGTGACAGGGACAGGACAGGGGTGACAGGGACAGGACAGGAATGCTAGGAAAAAGGGGAAACAGGGCTGGCACAGAGGTGATGGACAGGACAGGGGTGACAGGGACAAGACAGGGGTGGCAGGGACAGGACAGAGGTGACAGGGACAGGAGAGGGGTGACAGGGACAGGACAGAGAGGCCAGGAAAGAGGGGAGGCAGGGCTGGCACAGAGGCTTTTGGTCATTAGGTCGACAAGACTTAGGTCGACAGTCAGGTCGACATGTTCTAGGTTGACAGCTCAAAAGGTCGACATGAGTTTTTCAAAAATTTTATTTTTTTTTAAAACTTTTTCATACTTTACGATCCACATGGACTACAATTGAGAACGGCAACCTGTGATGAGCCTAGTGGTAGCGGAGCCTTGCCCGAAACATGGCGAGCCATGCCAGGAGACACGGAGCACTAATTGGGGTTCCCCGTCACTTTACGAAGAAAACGACACCAAAAAAAGTTTAAAAAACTCATGTTGACCTTTTTCCATGTCGACCTAATCACCATGTTGACCTAGTGACCACGTTGACCTAATGCATGTCGACGAATAGTGGTCGACCTAATGACTGTCGACCTAAGTTTTGTCGACCTATTGATCCATACCCCGCACAGAGGTGACAGCAACAGGACAGGGATGACAGGGACAGGACAGGGGTGACAGACAGGTAAGAGGTGACAGGGGCAGGACAGGGATGACAGGGGCAGGACAGTGGTGACATGGGGACGGACAGTGGTGACAGGGACAGGACAGGGGTGATTGTCAGGACAGAGTTGACAGGGGCAGGTCAGAAGGGCCAGGAAGAAGGGGAGACAGGGCTGGCACAGAGGTGACAGCGACAGGACAGGGGTGACAGGGACAGGAGTGTGGGGAGACAGGACCAGTACACAGCCCTGAATTCAACAATTGTGGGACTTGGAGGAGGTAGTTGGCAGCTCGGCCTCACTCTCTATATATACAGTAACTTATACCAGTCCAACTCTCTCTGTTACATTACCTAGCAACAGGATTAACAGAGCTGCTTACCAGCACTGCACCCGGCGCAGTCCCCATCCCATACCTCTGTCTCTCCACTCCCCGTTATCCTGTTATCATGGATTTCCTCCGCCAGTGTCCAGACTCGCTTGCTGAAGCTCAGCCACTTCTTCCTTGCTTCCTAGCAGCCGGCTCCTGGATTACTGGGCAGCAGAAGCACTTGGGAGCCGGGAGGGGGCAGAGCAATCAGGCAGGCAGCTGCAGTGCCGCCCGGCTATCTGCGGTGTGAGAAGAAGCAGGGGCACCCCACCGCTAGCAGTGCTGCAGCTAGCGGTGGTGGCGGCGAGGCTGCCCAGCTGGGTTTTGAGAAAGGTTGAAAGAAGGGTGTTACGGCATGGAATGTACAAACTGCCAGCCCCCGCTGGCAGCGCCTTTGTCTATTTAGTAGGAAGGGCACGGAACGGCGGGGGGCGATGGAGGAAGCACCTGTAGGGCAGCAGCCCGGCTGCAACTGACTCAGTTGTCTCTGGCAGTTCCGCCCCTGCACAGACCAGGATTCCAAGACATACTCATTGTTATAACATATTGATTAGGAGTCTGGAAAATCCTCATTCAGCTTCTCTTTGACTCTTCCATCATAACATTCCCCAAATATGATGAAAATGGGGGCCAAATGAAGCAAAAAAGCACAAAAACAAACAGTAATAAATAAGAAATAAACTTTAGCGTGCTCTGTCTAACACTCTGCAAAGTCTAAAAGGGACAGCCCAGCATCCATAGCTTCTACCAAATTCATAGACATGGGGTACGATCATACTTGCCTACTTTTGAAAAGTAGTTTCAGGGAGATTATAGATTGCATTCTACTGCCCGAAACGTGCAATTGTCGGGGCGTGTCACATTCCACCTAAAGGGCGTGTCTGTCTCCACCTTTAGGCGTATCTACTGTCACTCAGGGGTATGTCCTGCAGTAGCAGGTGAAAACTAAAGTACAAAGCGCAGTACATGGTAGACACTGACATCACATCTACATTACACAGCAGGACTACATGCCGACATCACAGCTACATTACACACCCACATCACAGCTACATTACCCAGCACTGACAGCACATCTACATTACATTACATCTACATTACACAGCAGGACTACATGCCAACATCACAGCTACATTACACAGCAGGGTTACACACCCACATCACAGCTACAAGTGCTACACACTGACATCACACCTACATTACATAGCAGTGCTACACACCGACATCACACCTACATTACACAGCAGTGCTACACACCGACATCACACCTACATTACACAGCAGTGCTACACACCAACATCACACCTACATTACACAGCAGAGCTACATGCCGGCATCACAGCTACATTACACAGCAGTGCTACACGCCGACATCACAGCTACATTACCCAGCAGGGCTGCATGCCGACATCACAGCTACATTACACAGCAGGGCTACACGCCGACATCACAGCTACATTACACAGCAGGGCTACACGCCGACATCACACCTACATTACACAGCAGTACTACACACCGACATCACACCTACATTACACAGCAGTGCTACACGCCGACATCACACCTACATTACACAGCAGTGCTACACGCCGACATCACACCTACATTACACAGCAGTGCTACACGCAGACATCACACCTACATTACACAGCAGTGCTACACGCCAACATCACACCTACATTACACAGAATAGCTACACGCCAACATCACAGCTACATTACACAGCAGTGCTACACGCCGACATCACAGCTACATTACACAGCAGGGCTACACGCCGACATCACAGCTACATTACATAGCAGGGCTACACACCGACATCACAGCTACATTACATAGCAGGGCTACACGCCGACATCCCAGCTACATTACACAGCAGTGCTACACGCCGACACCACAGCTACATTACACAGCAGTGCTACACGACGACATCACAGCTACACTACACAGCAGTGCTACACACCGACATAACACCTACATTACACAGCAGTGCTACACGCCGACATCCCAGCTACATTACACAGCAGGGCTACACGCCGACATCACACCTACATTACACAGCAGTGCTACACGCCGACACAACAGCTACATTACACAGCAGTGCTACATGCCGACATCACAGCTACATTACACAGCAGGGGGAAATCTTCTTAGCTTAGATACATTTGACCCCAACTGACTCCATTCCCTATATACCATCATCACACAGAAGGCCCAAATGCTGACAGGACAGAATCTGTGACCTGTAGAGTAATTTGCTTGGGCAGTGGGGTACTCTGACAAGTTACGGTAGGCATCTATGATTTTGGGTTGCAGTCTAGACCCCTGGGTTGGACCTGGTTGCAATTGCATTATGCTTTTATTAAGCAGCCCTCTCTATATGGTTGCCAGATCTATAGAGGGGATGCAGTCAAAATGCTGGTGGTCGGGATTCTGGCATTCAGGAGACCGACGCCGGAATCCAGACAGCCGTCATTATGCCGTTGTATGGCATCCTGATACCTGCCCCTAATTCTCACTTCCCCCGCAAGGGGACTCGCTGCCGGTATTTTATATGGACCCCTATAGACGAACCTACATTCAAGTGCCTGAAACTTCACAGATCAATATTATTTCACCTATAGTAAATATGAACCTGCTAGAAAATCTGTTTGTCCATGGCATGTGCAGCAGGGGTGGTCTTCTGGTTGCCGAATGTCGGGATCCCGGCGCACAGTATACTGGTGCCTGGAATCCCGACACCCGGCATACCGACACATATTCTCCCTCGAGGGGGTCCACGACCCCCCTGGAGGGAGAATAAATAGCGTGGCACGCGTAGCGTGCCACCGTGCCCACAGCGCGGTGAGCGCAAGGGGCTCATTTGCGCTCGCCACGCTGTCGGTATGCCGGCAGTTGTTGTATTTTACATAAATTATTTATAAGCAGGACAAGGCAGACTACAGCTGCACTAAATCTAAATGACACCCGACCAGGGTGTGTAACAATTAACATAAGATCATACACAGGGCAAAGGCAGTGACATAGGGTAGGGGGTGAAGAAGGTTGAGCTGATAGAGACAAGTCTGTGGACCGTAAGTGAAAGTGGAAGAGAGAGGAGGAGAGGGAGGTGGGGGGTGCCAGCAATAACGGAAGCTGGCCGAATAAGAAGCTAACTTCGTAGATCGAGGATAAATACTGTGGAATGCAGGTTCCGTGAATAAGCTTGCTGCGTGTGGGCTGGAGTCTCACTGCAGTTACACAACAGTGCACGCTGTGTCAGGCTTGTCTCGGGCAGTGAGAGATTGTGAGGCTCTACCTGAGCGCCAGAGGATGCAGTCCAGCTCCGGCTCCTGCCGTCTCCCCCTCTCCATAATTGTGGCAAGCAGAGGTTAGCTGGCAGGGGGGTTGGGCGTGCGGTCAGGAAGGTGTCCTGTGTGATGGTCCATTACTCCCCTTCAACGGCAGTGCCCGCTGCTTCCTACATCTCCGCAGTGGCCGGCAAGTCACCTGTCGTCCTCTCATACAGGCTCGCCTCGGCCCCCATTGCATCAGGACTCGCGGCACGCATGCGCAGTCCGAATTCTTGATGATGAAGTTGGAAAACTGGGAGGATTATTTAATCTTCCGGGGCAGCGGGAGACTCCACAGTGAGCCAGGAGTCTCCCGCGGGATGCGGTAGGGTAGGCAACTATGGGTACAATCATGTATGATACTTAAATATGGTTTTGCCCACTTGCAGACTATTCATTTATTTGTGCCATTTTATTAGTCACTGCCTTCTTTTCTGTCCAACCAGATTCATCAATCATTTACATAGTGTAAAAAATCGTTGTTGTTGCTTTGGAAAAACGCATAAAAAGTGAGAAACAAATGTCTTTGAATTGCACAGTCCATATACTCCCACTAAGCTTTAAGTGTACTAGCAAAACTAGGGGCAGATGTATTAACCTGGAGAAGGCATAAGGAAGTGATAAACCAGTGATATGTGCAAGGTGATAAAGGCACCAGCCAATCAGCTCCAATATGTAAATTAACAGTTAGGATGTGATTGGCTGATGCCTTTATCACCTTGCACATATCACTGGTTTATCACTTCCTTATGCCTTCTACAGGTTAATACATCTGCCCCATAATTCCTAGTGAACTTAATGCACAACAAGAGAATTTAGCTAACATTGGGGCAGATGTATTAACCTGGAGAAGGCATAATGAAGTGATAAACCAGTGATATGTGCAAGGT